>NC_039506.1:11971323-12597337 GCF_003672135.1 Ooceraea biroi | reverse complement strand
CTTGTAATGGATAGTGAGGAAGAGGAGGAAGTATTATTGGACGATAGCAATTATCATAGTGATGCGGAGGGACATGTTGAAACGTACGACAGGATTGTTCCGAACCCGGAATTGTTATCCATGGTCCCAAACACAGTTATGTACTGTATACAATTCTTCTACATGGCACGTGACAGCGTAGTGTTATGCAGTCCGTGCCTAATACGTGTCATTGGCACCGATCTGACATATGTCCGTACCATTTTAAGACACCAAACTAATGCACAGAGTGAACTTTTTGGGCGAACCTGTCACAATTGCAGGTTACCAGTGTATATTATAGTAGCTTGCAATATGTGCCCAATGTGCACGTGGATCGCCTTCATTCCCTCCATTGAGGGAGAGATGGAGGACCTATGAAGAAGAATTTATGTAAGTATGATATCATTTATGTATAATATGATAATAACAGTATGATAATCATAATATTCATTTATGTTACAGAAGGATTGCCACCGCAGGTCTCCTTCACCGTAGGTCTCTTCCACCACCACCACCGATGAAGCGGAGAGGAAGATTAAAATATAAAAATATAAAAAAACATGTAAAATACACACACACACATTTATAGAAAAAAGAAAAACATTTATATACTAATAATTACAATTTTATTCGCTTCCTCCATCGCCTCTTCCGTTCCTTTGCATGATATCATGAACTTAATCTTGCGCTGTGTTGTACTCTTGATCGCGATTTCATATGTACAAAGTTTTATAAACACTATTCTTTTTACTTTTTATCTTTTTCATACTTTTTTCTAAATTCATTTTAAAACTTTTCTCTCATTTTTTTCACATAATCTTCACCCACCGCGCCTCTAGCCAATCGCTTTGCGTGATGTCTCCCCTCCTCACTAAGTCCCATCTCTCGCAAAGTTTGAAACCTATCTCTTTGCTACACCCCCACCTACGTCTCTGGCCAATCGCTTTATGCGATGTCTCCCCTCCATCATTCCAAAACCCAAAGTACCAGCAAACTCCTCCTCATTCCTAGACATATCCAATATATGTAATGCGAGAAGCATTTCAAGATTTCGTATTTTCACTGTGAGAAAAAAGTGCTGTGGTAACAAGTTCTTCGAGAAGAAATGGGGAATACTCACGCGCAGCTAGAAAAAGATATAATTGATGTTCTCGGAGATCCACGAGAAAGGTGGAACAAGTTCGCGGGTATATCACCAGTACAGTTCTTACGAGATCGAGAACTAGGAATACGTGGAATCAGTGAACGATGCACGAGACAAGATGTTGAGGAGAATCTGTGGCGGGAGGATGTCTGCGGGTGGCCTCGTTGCTTAAAATGGAAATTATACAGACAAACACGTGAAGAGTGTAGGAGAGAGGAAAGTGAAGGTGTACAACCATACAATGAAACCAATCTTTATTACGTGGAGAAAACTGTTGAAAAGATCTATAGTAGCAACTTTCCTATGCATCTTAAGATTTCTGCGGGTTTCGGGAGACATGTGGATGTAACAATTATGGACAAAGATTTAGGTAGATGTTATGAACGTACTTGGCCTTGTCAACCATCAATGTCATCATCGATGTGTCCTACCTGGAGTACTGGAATAGCGATACACCTTGCTTCGACTGGCGTGACTTTGTGGGTACACACCATGCCTTTAATAGCATTACGCGATTTTGTGACGTTTGCCGTCAAAGCACGTGCAAGTACTCGGATCTTAGATAAAAAGGTATGTAATATTAAGTAAATTCCCAGCAAACATGCAAGGATCATTTACGTAACAATTACATAATATTCTATATGTATATGTTGCAGATGAGCGAAACAAAACTATGACGTATCAATTCTGTTAATAACGTAATGAATCTATAATTGCTACGTAGAATTGTTATGTAATTTTGACGTTACTTTGTTATATGTATAACATTTATGTAATTTGGCGAATGTAAATGTGTATACTCCAAAAACTGCATAAATGCTATATAACTCTAAGGACATAAGTGTAACGTTATGTTAAACATGTAGCATTAACATTATTTTGTTTACGCCAATGTACATTCTGTAAAAACTTTGTAACCGTTACATAACTATAATAACGAAATTACGATATCACATTAAAGACAAAAAAATATGTAACTTTGTTGACGTTTTTGGGCGTTCCGAAAAAATGGCATATGATTCGACATAAAATGATTATAATGTTATTGAAAAAACGTATGTATGAACAAATTTTTGAACATTTTCTTAATATACATATAATTACTTTCAACATTTATATAAATACTTTGTGAAAAAACTGGAATACGATATTACATTACGACATCATAATCACATTTTTTGAATTCAGTTTTTTCACAAAGGACTTAATAACGTTATAAATGTTGAAAGTAATTATATATTAAGATAATGTTCAAAAATGTGTTCATATATATACGTTTTTTCAATGACATATGCATTATGCCATATATATATTATATGCCATTTTTTCAGAATGCTCAAAAACGTCAATAAAGTTACATATTTATTTGCCTTTAATGTGATATCGTAATTTCGTTATTATAGTTATGTAACGGTTACAAAGTTTTTACAGAATGTACATTGGCGTAAACAAAATAATGTTAATGCTACATGTTTAACATAACGTTACACTTATGTCCTTAGAGTTATATAGCATTTATGCAGTTTTTGGAGTATACACATTTACATTCGCCAAATTACATAAATGTTATACATATAACAAAGTAACGTCAAAATTACATAACAATTCTACGTAGCAATTATAGATTCATTACGTTATTAACATAACTGATACGTCAGTTTCGTTTTACTCATCTGTAACATATATGTTATGTAATTGTTACGTAAATGATCCTTGCACGTTTACTGAAATTACTTATGTTCTTCATGCAAGACGCGTAATCAGCAAATTTTTCTCTGCATTATACGATTGTGTTTATGTGTACATGCTCTTACTGAATAAGTCTGCTGTGATTAGCTTAAGTGTGCGCACGTGCGCAATCACCGCCAAAAGAGCATCTTGCGCATTCCGCACGCCACGCTAGCCCGGCTAGTGATCATATAGTGATAGTCAGATTCTAACCTTGATAGCAAACGTACACGGGAAGGCACAAAGGTATTTTATTGGCTATATATATATACCCAGCAAACACAAAATATAACTATTATATAACACAGAAGTAACACGTAATATAACAACTGTTATATGTTATTAATGTTGAGGTTGCATAATTTACTTTATAACTGCGTTATAAAACTGTTATATTGCTCTGTTATACATTGGTTATAATAATATAACAGTAATATAACTGAAATATGCGATATTATATAACTATAATATTTGCATATTATGTCTATGTTATATATCATTTTTAACATTCAGATGTCGAGTTGTCCGGTAGATGGCTTCGTTTCTCGCATGCAAAATATAATACAAAATATATATAGGAACGGTGATCACGGCAGGACACAACTTGTATCGTAAGTCCATTTCTACGATGAAGTGGTACATTTTTGAACGAATAATAAATAAGAGGAAAGTACGAACTTGTACATAACGTTTAGGAAAATAAATTAAACATGCACCCGTAGTTATAGAGAGAGGAAGAAAGAATAAATAATATATATTCCATTTATATAACATTTAAATAACATTTTAGTAACACGTTATATTATTGTTATATTACTGCAATTTCGTTTGAGTGGGAAATTACAACTAACATATACGTTACATGTAACGAACATGTTATATTGCGTGTTACATTCTGTTATATTATGGCAATATCATTGTTATATGACTGTGTTTGCTGGGTATTATCTAAAATATCTTCCAAGATAATATATAGCCAATACAATATCTTTGTGCCTTCCCATATACGTTTGTATAAACAATTGGAAAGTACCCTTTAGTGTGAAGAATCTGGTATTACTACGCTAGGCTTTACTTTTCAATATGGCAGAATCTACGAAGACGGCAGTCGTACACGCATAACTATCGTCTCAAAACGTGAACAGTGTCAAGATTTTGGTAAGTTTGAGGTTAAAACTAATTTAGTAATGAATGATAATAAGTGAAAATTGTTGTCTTGCGGTGGAAAATCAATTCTAAAGATTAAATGTCTCTTGTGCAGTGAATGTGAACAAAAGATACACCACGTGGCAACCGCGTGTAACAAAGGATATATCACGTGACAACTTATAACGAAGTACACCTCCTTTTGTATCATTATTTTTATATTTGGCAGTGAGTACAATTCATTTTATATAATATCATATCTCCCATATCTTTTTACAACATTTGTTGAATGATCATATAATGAGAAAAATAGGAAACCTTAAATTTGTACTACTTTTTTGAATCATCAAAATCTTTAACAGTACGAGTGTTTTACATTGCATTTCATTGTCTCCTAATAATTATACATGTTTTATTTAGTTTTACATTGCATTGGATACTCAATACCGGTCTACAATCTTAATTGTTATAATAATTGTTATGGTAAATCTTAATAGCTTAGTATTATTGAGCAGGAAATCTTTGCATTAGAAAAAATGTAAATATAATATTGTTTGGAATATTTCACATATTTTGAAAGTTTATTATTGAATTTTTTCATAGTAAAGCCCAATTACAAAGAAAATATGTATCATTAATAAATATTTTCTATGCATGTCTTTTTCAATTTTCTATGCATGTCTTTCTTTTTCAATTTGGTGTTATTTATGAATAAATTTAATGTGAACTGATTTTTATTCAGGTAAAATAGTTATTTAAACATGATAGCATTTAGTTTAGAAATTTACTGGTTACAATAACATGCAATATAACAAAAGAAGCCATTCATGTTTACTTACAATAATAAGACATTACACAAATATTGAAAAAATTATCTATTATATATTATTATACAGGGTGGGCCATTTTAATGTCTCACCCTAAATATTTTTTTACACCTTTTACAAAACAATATTTCAAACAAGTTGTCACCTTATGTCCCCTTTGAAATCGTACAACTTTTATTTGAAACATTTTTTTGTAAAAGATATAAAAAAAATATTTAGGGTGGGACATTAAAATGGCCTATCCTGTATATTACAGTTTATTTCCTCATAATACTTAAAAATCAAATTTTTCATATAAATACTACTTAAGAAATATAGATTACATTTTTTTTAATTTTCTATTAGCGTTCTTTAAATATTATATTTTGATTATTGGATTAGTTTGTATTACAAAACAATGCAAGTATCCTCCTTAAAACATTTTATATTTATTCAAATTATCTTTTATAAATTATCTTTTATTCTCCAGATAGTAAGCTTCTTCAGTATACAGCCTCAGTGGTGAAAGAGGATATAAGTTTATGATATAACGCAAACTCAAATCTTTGTACACATAATCACAATCTAGTTTTTTTTATTGCTTTATAATGTCCAAATCAAAATTAAGACTAGACAGTATTTGTTTAACGTCAAGGCAGCGGCGACGTATTTTCTTAAAAAAATTATATGATATTAGCCAAATGACTGTTAATTCAAATTTGGAAGTTCAAAATGATATCGTAAGTGGATCAAATAAGCCAGATAACATCGAACAATTATCTCAGCAACAAAATGTATTAAAGGAAATTGTTTTTGATTATTCCAATGTAATGAACACTTACCAGTTTGAAAATAATAATGATTTAATTTCTGAACATTCGGGAATTAACACTGATAAAAATAGTCTTCAGTCAAGTATTTCAAATGATGAATTTTCTAATAAAACAGAAATTATTAACGACATCCGATTATGGGCTATTGAAAATCGTGTAAGTCATTCTGCTATTAGTCGTTTACTAAAAATTTTAGTAAAATACGGTCACGATCTTCCTATTGATGCTCGAACTCTGTTCCAAACTCCCAAACAAGTGAACATTATTGAAATGACCCCAAGAAAATATTATCATGCAGGTTTAGGTGATAGTTTAAGAAAATCTGTTCGTAAGTATTATTGCCCAAGTAATTTACCATCGCAAATAAATATTAATGTGAATATAGATGGTCTTCCTTTAACAAAATCTTCTGGCAGTCAATTTTGGCCGATTTTAGGTAGTATAGTTGCAGATTTTTACACCGAACCGTTTATAATCGGTGTCTATCATGGTTTTGAAAAGCCAAAATGTTGCAATACTTTTCTGAAATATTTCAAGAATGATTGTCTTGAAATTTTCCAAACTGGTATTGTAGAACATGATAAAAAAATAACTGTGAAATTGAATGTATTTATCTGCGATGCTCCCGCAAAATCGTTTATCAAAGGAATTAAAGGACATAATGCGTATTTTGGATGCGGTAATTGTATTCAAGAAGGAGATTACGTAGAAAATCGAGTAACGTTTCCAGAAATTAATGCAATATTACGATCAGATGAATCATTTAAATTAAAACAACAAGAAGAACACCATAAAATGATTTCAAATCTTGAAGATTTAAACATTAGAATGATTACTCAATTTCCTTTAGACTACATGCACTTGGTACTATTAGGAATAATGAAAAGATTGTTGCAGTTTTGGATTAAAGGTAAACGTAACGTTCGTATGAGTGCAACTCAGATAGCTGTTGCTTCAAGTTCTTTATTATCTATGTCATTATTTCTACCGAAGGAATTTGCTAGAAAGCCAAGGAAACTAGATGAGGTCGATCGGTTTAAAGCCACCGAATTTAGACAATTATTATTATATACTGGACCAGTGATCTTTTTCAAGAAATTATCACGTGATAAATATGTCCATTTTTTGAGTCTGAGTATAGCAATTCGAATTTTATGTAGCAAAGATAATTGCGTACAACTGCTTATTTATGCGCACAACTGCTTATTTATGCGCACAGTTTACTATTGTATTTTGTTGAAAATTACGGTACATTATATGGTCGTCAACATATATCATATAACGTGCATAATTTAATTCTCTGTGCTATTATGCAAAATTATGGGGACCGTTAGATGAATTTGGTGCGTATAAGTTCGAAAATTACATGCAAAAAATTAAATCAAAGATTAGATCTTCAAGTCGGCCATTAGAACAATTAGTCAATCGTTGTATAGAAGAAGATAATTTGAATGTAACAAATGTAGAAAAGATTTATCCAATACTAAACTTACATAATATAAATGGTAAAAAGATAATAAAATCGATTCAATGCAAAGGTTTCCATCTTAGTACAAAAACTGCTAATAATTGTTGTTCTTTGTTAGATGGTACAACGATTTCGCTTACAAAAATTTATTTTAAAAATAAACAGATTTATGTTACTGGTAAAAAATACTTGAATATTAAGTCATTTTTTCACATTCCATGTGACTCTTTAACTATTGGAATTAAACAAATTAACGAGTTACAATATGAGCTAATAACTGTTCCATTGTCTAATATTAAATCAAAATGTGTAAAACTGCCTTTATGTGACAAAGAAGCTGTAGTATTGCCTTTACTACACCAACAAGAAATATGTTTATGGCGAGTACTGATATTGATAGAATATGTAATTGAAAACTATATTAAATTATTTAACAAACTTAATTTTTTTACAGATTATTAATAATGGCGAAAAATTTCGCTGTCGTAACTTTTACAAGCGATGGGAATAATGAAGAGGAGATTGTATCAGAAGTTCCATCTTTATGGCTTTCTCCCAATTTAATACAATGCTGGTGGCCAACGGTAAAAAATATAAATACGTTTATCGCAAAACAAATTCCATCTGTTACTAATGATCCTAAATGGTCACTTCATCCCATTAAATTTCATGGATATTATGGTAATTTATATTTTATCTCTGAATTTATGTAATTGTTTTCAATGTTTTTTAAAAATAATGTAACTAAATTACGGTTTGGTCCCAATCAAGATTCATTAGATCAAGCTAGACAGAGAGCAACGAACTATTCTTCAAGCGAAGAAAGCAATATAAATAAAATAAAGAAGTCACGCACAAAACAATTACCAAAAATTGTTTCTAACAATGAGTCTGAATCTGATTGTAATGTCTCACCTTCAATTATATCAAATCCACCAAATCTTACAGATAAAAATATCCTACAATTAGTCGATAAAATATCAAATATTTTTAATTCATCAGTTATAAATGATATTAACATGGAGGCTCTTGAGGGAATTATAGTATCACACAAAAGTAATTATTATTTTATTTCTTTTATTCCATTTACTTTTATTATCTTTATAATAGTGTTTTTTATTATAGTTATTATTGTTTATTGTGTGAGTAATCTAATACTTCTTTAATGTTTCTAGGCATACAGGACGTACATACATTAGTATCAGAAATGTTCGATAAAATGGAAGGTTTTGTATTTATTTTTTGCCTTATAATATTATTAATATCTCATTTGGCATTGTTTACTAAAAATTATTACTTTTTCAGATCATTTTAAAAAATTATATACAGCTGTAACTACAGTTTCATTAGAAATACAAGATCTAAATGTTCGTTTAACAAACATAGAAAAACAAAATAATCAACATAAGCCTGAAGTATCTGGTATGGATATATCAAATATGCGACGATCTTTTCCGTTTCAAAGTATTGATGAAGTCATAGCTTTTGAAAACAGTTCACAAATTACAGATGAGTACAACAAATTTGTAAGTTTAATTTAATTATTTGAATACAAGTTTTATTGAAATAGAACGATAGAAATTATATTATTGATATGTTTTATTTCTAAAGGTGTTGTATATATCTCGCATAGGTGGAAGGTCCGCTAAGGAAACTTTAATTCGTATATACCGAACTTTATTTTCCAATGAAGTTGCCAAAGTATCGTCTTGGAAAGGATTACGCAATCATTTAAAAATCAGTAGCTTAAAGTCTATATTAATGGGAATACAAGGTAATATATCTTTTCATATTTATAAAATATAAAATTTTTTATTTTAATTTAAAACTTCTATAATAATTTAGCAACAATTTCGGATCAACATCAATTCACAAACAAAGAGTTTGAAGATATCACAAAAGAATGGTTCCGCCAAGGTGGTCAGAGGCTTAACAGACAACAAAAAGACACCGAAGAAGTAAATATATAGAAGTAAATCCGCAAGTTATTTAAATGTCTCAGAAATTTTGAAGCTTGATTAATGATTAATTTTCATTATGATCTTTTTTCTTATATTGGCGTGTACGCACTCTGATGTATCAGAGCCTTGATTAATGTAACAAACAAAATTATTTTTCTTTGAGTAATATGTTTTTTTTTTATATTAAATGATTCTAAATCTTAAGTTTTTATAGATTTTGGTGTTCTAAATTCGAAACACTACACCCCTAACAGCACATGATATCATTCGAATATTCTATACACATACTGTGAATGTACGTACTGAACATAATATACTGAGAACATCCCTACAATATCTCTTATAGTATATTATTTCTTGTATATTCTCAGAATATACTTTTAATATCTTTTTCAGTATATTATGTTTCGTATATTCTTCATATATTCTTAGAATATACTTTCGAGTTATGCAGATAGTAGCGCATTTTACGTCATTTCCGATATTGCCGGTACCAGTTTTCTTGATTGTCGCCTGATACCGCATGGTTTTTGGTTGGTCTCTAAGAATTATCGACGAATTTAGAGGTAATCTTTAGTTCTTTTCTAAATATTTTATTAGACATAAAATGAAGTTTAAGAATATTTTATTTGTATGTATATTTTTGAATTTTTAAGTTCGTACATAAGTGTTCTTTAACATATTAAGAACATAATTTGAAACGCGCTTATTAAATATACTGGATAGCGTAGTGGACTAGAACGAGGGCTGTGGAGCTCAACGACGCAGGTTCAAATCCCGTGTGAGGTAAGTGGAAATTTTAATTAACAAAATGTATATAGTATACATATATATCAAATAGCAAAGCTCAGGAGTAAATATAGTAAGAATATATTAATTGATAAATAGGTAAAAATTAATTTTTTTATATATATTTTTAATCTAGCCCAGGCTAGCTCATTACTAGACAAATATATTTGTCTAGTGGCTAGGACTTCTAAATGGCTCAGTACTAGCTACGTTTGCTAGACGGGGGCTACAATATAAATAATATATAAAATATATAATATAAAACACGTATCGGCTAGCTAGTGACTGCGGCTACCGACTAGGTTAAATTTCCACTCGGGATACTGGAAACGTTCTATTAATATACTATCAATATACTGAAAGATATTCGCAGTATATACTATGAACTAGGAAAAAGTGGACATTAGATCATTCTCAGTATGTACTCAGTATATCGTGGTACGTATCTCGAATGTTCTGAGAATATTCGCAACATACTTTTGCGATATTCTCCGAACATTCTTAATATCTACATGTGCTGTTAGGGACTGTCTATTTTTATTATGAGTTAAGTTCTTAACATCGTTATTTGAATTAAATATTTCTTTTAAGAGAATTAGCAGAATGAATATACATTTTGATATTTGTAATTCTTCCTTCGACAACTTTTTAATTACAAACAGTATAATATTGTATAACATTATTGCTTTTTCCAATAATATCGAATTACTTGCATTTCCATTTTCGTTTAAATTAGATACAATGTGTATTTTTGTTTAAATTAGATTGTTTAAATTAGAACTCTAACGGTACACCTATGTATTTTTGACGCATATTATTAATTATACATGAATAAAAGTATACACTTTAACGTGTATGTTCATGAAAAGATCATTGATGTAAAAATTATAGTTCTCATGCGAGGAGAAGTCTAGTAAAACTTACTTCTTATTAACGTACAGCATTAAAAAGGAAAAAAATGAGATCGCGAAATACACTGGGTGTACTGTAAGGGTTAAATTCATTATAATATTAATTATTATTTTATAATATTAATTATTATTAAGGATTAAATATATCATATTAAGTATACTTTTTAAAGTTCTGACCGTAATTGTGTTGTAAATGTATTAATACAACATAAGTGCAATTTACTGCTTATATATGTAATTATTCTATATTAGCTATTACAACATTTACAGTTTTCAAAGTGTTTATATTAAAAAAAATTCGAAACTATGTAATGTAATATACATTATCATTATAAGTGTGATATGTTGTAATAATTCAAAAAAATTAATTTTATAAATATTAATATTTGTTAAAAGACTCATTTATCTCGCAATTTATCAAAATAAAGAATTGTTCAAAAACTCAACTGTTTATTGAATGTTGTATACAGCAAAATCATGGATGAGTGGTTAATTAATATATTATTAATAAATTGTAAACCATGCAAGTTCTTTCCTGGCGAAAGCTGAAATAAATATAGTCATCATATACATCTATATCTTTATATATACACAATTTTTTAAAAATATAAATTATATAAGTTCTCTCTTAACTCTCTTAATTTTAATTAATGAAAAGCAAATCATTAGTAGTTTTATTCAATTAATAATAAGTGTACGCTGTAGAAATTTATGTATATTTACTACAAGTTGCTGAAACTATCGATTTTTAAACAGATTACTAATATATAGGTATAAAATATCTCTTTAAATAGTCTCTTTTCATTTTAATCATCGATAAATATATAAATATATAAATATATATTTATATATTTATCAATGATTAAAATAAAGAGAGGCTATTATAATTACGTAACTGTATGTCCAAATTTTAGGTATTTGTTATATTATTTTGTTACATATTATATACAGCATAATGTTGCTGTATATAATACGTAATATATTGATCTAATCATTACCTACAAATGACAAAATGGTTACCAGAAAAGCGAACATCTGTTCTGAAAGTGTTATTTAAATGTTACAGAACAGTGTTTATTACATTCTGTTATAGTTATGTAATTTTATACCTAAATTTTAGGTATCTATTACGTATTATATACAGACATACTGTTACAGACATTTCGATCTAAACATTACCTAATAGTGACATAATGGTTACCGGAACAGCGACTATCTGTTTGGTAAATGTTCTATAAAAGTTGCAGAACAGTGTTGTACTAGGTTCTGTTATACTTACGTAATTTTATATCTAAATTTTAGGTATATATTACGTATTATGTACAGGCATAATGTTGCTGACATTTCCATCTAAACATTACTTAATAATTGACGTAATGGTTACCGAAACAGCGAATATCTGTTTTGTAAATGTTCTGTAAAAGTAATAGAACAGTGTTTATTGGGTTGTATATTACGAAAAAGCCGATCTTAGTCTTCAATTTATAATATTTATTTTATAGAAGGATTGCCACCGTCATAGGCCTCCTTCTTCACAACCGCAGGTCTCCTCCGAAGAAGATGATTTATATAAAAATAAAAAAAAAGAACATTTATATATATAAAATAATTTTATTCCTCATCGCCTCTTCCGTTCCATTGCATGATATCATGAACTTAATCTTGCGCTGTGTTGTACTCTTGGTCACGATATCATATGTATGAAGTTTTATAAACACTAATCTTTTTACCTTTTATCTTTTTTCTTACTTTTTCTAAATTCATTTCAAAACTTTTCTCTCTCTTTTTTCACATAATCTCCACCCACAGCGCCTCTAGCCAATCACTTTGCGTGATGTCTCCCCTCCACCATTCAAAAATTCAAATTTGAAACCAATCTCTTTGCCACACCTCCACCCACACCTCTGACCAATCACTTTTCGCGCAAAGTCTCCACTCTCGCCTCTAGCAAATCGCTAACCCTACTCCTGTTTGCTCTCCAATCATCCTAAAATTACCTTCCTTCTTCCGAGATACTTCCAAAACGAGCATTTCAAATTTGAAGTTTTGTGCAAAGTACAGTGAAAACAACTTCCCCGAGAAGAAATAGAGGATATTTACTCAGAATCAGAGATAAAAGTCGGGTTAGGCTGTGTCGGGACACGGCCGCAAGTTTTTAACGTGAATACGTCATGTTAATGGAAAGAGTTCAAAGAAAGATAGTAGTTTCAATCAACTGTGTATATTTTCAATATCACAATATTACAAGTTTCTCGGGTTGGTCAAATTGGACACCCTATATATTTAAATCAAAAGTCGACACCGAGAATATTATAAAATCGCAAATAAAAATTTTTCGGTTGGTCAATAAAAATCGGACAACCTATATATTATAATTCAAAGTCGACACCTTGTATATTATAATAAGATAAAGTGAGATACCCTATATATTATAATTATAATTAAAATGAGACTGTATATTAAAATTGAATGAAAGAAATTCGTCACGCGTCCCGTGACGCGTGACGCTCAACTTTTCAAATTGGCATCCATCGAGTTATAAGACGTATTCACGTCAAAACTAGATATAATCGACGTTCTCGAGAACCCACAAGAAAAGTGGAAAAAGCTCACGACGGGTGTGCAACACATATCACCGGTACAGTTCTTACGAGACCGAGAACTAGGAATACATAGAACCGGTGAACGACGCACCAGACAAGATATTCATATAACTGATGCGTGGACTGTTGAGTGGTGGCCTCGTTGCATAAAGTGGAAATTATACAGGCAACTACTTGAAGAGTGTAAGAGAGAGGAAAGTGAAGAATTCGTACCGCGCAACGATGTTGAAACTGCAGCTAGTTACTACGCCTCAAAAATTACTGAAAAGATCAAGCGTAGCGATGATCCTGTGCGTCTTAAGATTTCTACGGGTTTCGGGAGACATGTGGATGTGATAATTTCGGATAAATATAAAAAGCGTTATATTCCTTTTAGAACGTCGAAACGTGTGTTCGACAAGGAGTACCGGAATATCTATGGGAGGCGGAGCATCAACTCGTGCACCATCAACTTGTATGATTTCAGGCATGTGCACGATACCATTAATAACATCGTGCGACATTGCGACGTATGCGAACAAAAAACGTGCAAGTGTCCGGATCTCAGAAAAAGGTATGTAATATTAAGTAAAATTGTATATTACGAAAAAGCTGATCTTAGTCTTCAATTTATAATATTTATTTTACAGAAGGATTGCCACCGCAGTTCTCCTCCGCCACAGGTCACCAACGAAGAAAATGAAGATTAATATAAAAAATAAAGAAACATATTCAAAATATATATACAGATATGATAAAAAATAAAAGAACATTTATATATAAATAACAATTTTATTCCTCATCGCCTCTTCCGTTCCTTTGCATGATTTCAAGAACTTAATTTTGCACCTTGCTATACTCATGATCGTGATTTCATACGTACAAAGTTAAACTATTATATTCAACAATAGTTAGTTCGATAACAAAACTGTAATTTCAAAACTTTTCTCTCTCATTTTTCACATAATCTCCACCCACCGCGCCTCTAACCAATCGCTTTGTGATGTCTCCCCTCCACCATCTAAAACCTCAAATTTTGAAACCCATCTCTTTGCCACGCCCCCACCCACGCCTCTGACCAATCGCTTTACGCGATGTCCCCATCCAAAAACTCAAATTTGCGGTAAACTCCTCCACCCAAGACATTTCCCTAATATAAAAGAGTAAGGACTTCAAGTAAAGTTCTTTGTAAGAAAAATCTGTGCGAAAAGTAAAAGTGTTGTGGAAAAAAGTTTCTCAAAATGGAACTCTACCAATTCGAAGATGTTGTGGCAGAATCTTCGCAAGTGGCAACATTGAGTGAATATTTCACGTGGCAGCAACGTTGTGACGAGTGCATCGAGCGATTAGAGGAACAATGTCGTGCTAAACGTCCACGACTATCTCTCGGACGCAATCACTCGTTAGTGGCTCGAATCGCACGGCTCGAGGGATTGAAGAAGGAATTGGAAACACGCTTCATACATGTCGGTAGCGGTGACCACGCCGAACAGCCTTCCAACATAAAACTCTCTTGGCGAGAGATTGATACCGCGTTCAAAAACCGTGTTCTGACCGGTGCAGTGATAAGCGTGGATTACATCGACCCGCGACGATTCCTGGAGGACGTTCGTGATGTAGTGCTGGAGCATGTGCGCAACGCTATTGAACAACACAACAGCGTAAAAGTGAATACCATGTTCAATGGGGAGTTCGTGGCGGGTGAGAAGACCGCCAATAAAAGTATCAATACACGAAACCGCGAACTCTTTAAGACATCGGATTTGCAAGAGTGGTTCACGCAATACGTGATCGAACCCACCCTGGCGTCTCTCGAGGAGTTCCAGGAACGCGATAGCGGGTGGGCATTGTCGCGTATATTGAACTTGACCATCAACGTGAACAGATACAATCCAATGCACGCTGGATGTCAAATCAAAATACCGAAGGAGATAAAGCTGAAGAAAGCAGTGGTGAACGTGCAATCGAAGGACAATGCGTGTTTCGCGTGGTCGGTGGTCGCCATTCTGTATCCAGCGGAAAGACATACGGAACGTAAATCTTCCTATCCGCATTATACAACGGTGCTGAATCTCAAGGGCATAGAGTTTCCAGTGTCGCTGAAGCAAATAAAAAAATTTGAGCTTCTGAACGACATCTCGGTAAACGTATACGCCGCCCAGGAGAAGAAGGAGGAAGAGGAAAAACTCACGATTGTGCCGATAAGACTCGCTGACGAGAAGAAGTGCAAGCATGTGAACCTGCTATACATGCAGGATCCGCTTGACAACGTGGAACATTTCGCTTGCATCAAGAATCTGTCTCGGACGGTGAGCTCGCAACTTAGCAGCAATAAACGAAAAAAATACATTTGTGATCGGTAAGTAGCGTTATTATACCTTTATATAATAAATACACTCTGAACTAGAATAAATTAAGTAACAAATCCTTCCATTCTTGCAGATGTGTACATTATTTCCATACCAACGAGAAATTGGAGGCCCACACTGGTGATTGCCAACGAATGAACGACTGCGCTATCGTTCTGCCAAATGAAGAGGACAAGTGGCTAAGTTTCACCAACTACAACAGGAAGGAGAGAATACCGTTCATCGTCTACGCCGATCTGGAATGTATCCTGCAGAAGACGGAGGAGGACGACTCGAAGCTGTACCAGCGTCATCAGGTATCCAGCATCGGGTATTACGTGCGATGCAATTACGACGAGTCATTATCCGGATACCGATCACGTCGCGATAGTAATTGTATAGCATGGTTCGTCGAACAACTAAAAGATTTAGTGCATCGCGTGAAAGTGATTTTGTCGAGAAATGTCCCCATGAAAAATCTAACGCGAGAGGAGTGTGAAAAGTATAATAACGCAACGCATTGCCATATCTGTGAGAAACCATTCGCGCCGGACGACACGCGGGTACGCGATCATTGCCATCTCACCGGTCAGTACAGAGGTCCCGCGCATTCTAATTGCAATTTAAATTATAAAGATT
Organism: Ooceraea biroi; assembly: GCF_003672135.1. NCBI lineage: Eukaryota > Metazoa > Arthropoda > Insecta > Hymenoptera > Formicidae > Ooceraea > Ooceraea biroi. The sequence continues at coordinate 12,580,961 of NC_039506.1, read as the reverse complement.
CTTATACCATTCCGATAGTGTTTCATAATTTATCCGGCTACGACGCGCATTTTATCATTAAAGAAATAGCTACCGCGTTCGAGGGCGCTATCGATGTATTACCAATAAACAAAGAAAAATATATATCATTCACGAAACACGTTAACGAGTCAGATGACAAAAAATGGCGTAACCACGTGCAATTGCAGTTCATCGATTTGTTAAGATTTCTGAATAGTAGCCTGGATAAATTGTCATCATTTTTGAATAAAGATAAACTCAAAATTGTACGATCAGAATTTGCGCACCTCTCTACCGATGACTTTGATTTACTTACACGAAAGGGTGTGTTCCCTTATGAATATGTGGATTGCGCCGAAAAGTTGGAGGATACTCGCCTACCGCCGCGCGAATCGTTTTACAGTTCGCTAACCGGTGATACGGTATCCGAGAGCGATTACGCGCACGCTGTTAGCGTGTGGCAACGATTCGCCATTCGAACGCTCGGCGAGTACAGGGATTTATACCTAAAAACGGATGTCTTGTTGTTGACAAACCTATTCGAAAATTTCCGCGATAGTTGCATCAACAGTTACGGTCTTGATCCCGCGTATTATTACACTTTGCCCGGTTTTACATGGGACGCGATGCTCAAACATACGCGTATAAATTTTGAACTCCTTACCGATATCGATATGGTCATGTTCGTAGAACGCGGTATACGCGGTGGTCTGAGCCAATGTTCGCACAGGTACGCGCAAGTTAACAATAAGTACATGCAGTCGTACGACCCATCGAATCCTTCGTCATATCTCATGTATTTTGATGTTAATAATTTATACGGATGGGCGATGTGTCAACCACTGCCCTATGCGAACTTTCGTTGGGTCGACAACATTTCCAATTTCAACGTGAACGCTGTCACTCCCGATTCACCAAAAGGATACATACTCGAAGTCGATCTCGAGTATCCGCGGCATCTCCATGACGCGCACGCCGACCTACCGTTCTGTCCGATGCGTGATAAGCCGCCGGGTAGTCGGCGGGATAAGTTGCTCGCAACGTTACACGATAAGAAGCGGTACGTCATTCATTACCGCAATCTGCAACAGTGTACGCGTCACGGTCTTCGCGTCACAAAAATTCATCGCGTATTAGTGTTACGTCCAGAAGACTCCAAGGTTCCTCGCTTCCATAGGAAAAATATTAAACTTAGAAATAAGAAAAAGTAACAAGTAAGAATTAGTCCCCTTTAACGGAAAGAACGACCGGACGAGGGGCCAAGTGGATAGGCATTATGCAAATCACAAGGCTCACGGTTTTCCAACCCCAGCTGCGCTCGGCCGGAACACTCGATAGGCAATAAACAACCGGAGTTAGTAGCAAAAAATCACTTAGCGAAGACCGCTCCCGATCTGGGAAAGCGGAGCGACACTTGGGAAACGTGACCGCTGACGGCCATAAAGTAATTCACCGAATTTAAATACTGAGAAATCTGCCATACATGGGGAGATGCAAACTAAAGATATGATCCAAATGGACTAAAGGAAACGCGAGCATGGATTGCAATATGGTAAACGGAGGGGTCTTCACAAGTGCCGCACTTTAACTTTCAAGAACAAAATCATAAATCCATCGGATACCAGCTGCAACTCGGGAAAAACAAGCGCTCTAATAGAAACGAATTTGTTTTATGTACTTTTCTTTTCTTCTGGGAAACGAATAACCCCCACCTACACTCTTTTAGCCCTATATAAAGGGAACAATTTGGTCAGAGGCCCTCTTCATCTTTGGTCAGCCTGCAATTGCACATCGTACTGTTACGTTCCCGTGATCGGGACGTCGCGTTTAAGAAATAGAGTCAGTGTTGGACGCCAACAGAAGAATCTCTGGCCAGGTTGGTCCCTTCAACGTATCGAAGAACGATTCCTACCGAAGATCAACTCCATTAGAAAAGCAGTACCACCAAAAGTAAGCCTAAGTTTACAAATTAATTTTATTATACTCCCCTCCACTTGGTTCGTGGTTTTTCTTTCCGTAATTTCCGATCAAAGGTCTATTTCGTTTTTCATTTCCGTTTAAGTGGCCAATAATAATCGCGTCCGGGGTAGTTCGCCGACAGAATTAAGTAATTTCTCGACTCCGGAATCAGTGACATTCGACCCAGGGGCACTCTTCCCCGAACCGACGACAACTGAAGAACTTAGCGAAACGACCGAGCGTTACTCGCCTCTCTCTGTGGACATTCCGACACCATCGTCTAGTCTTATCGGGAATCCTCCTTCCTCCCCCAGTATCTCCCTCTTTCCCCTTGCTGATCTATCTCCACGATGGTACTCACCCATCCCCTCCGAGGAGTTTGATCACCTCCAAAATTCAGCCATCCCTACCCTCACTCCAAGAGTCAGTCGAGGACCATTCTTTCCTCCTCTACCTCCAGTCCATGGAAACCCCGAATTTGCTGGGCTTCCAATCCCTACAATCGCAACACTCAGGGAATTTTCTCAGGGAGCTTTCCAACTGTGTGTCGAGCATTTCCTAGATTTTTTCCCCACTTACACTCATCCCCTTCACCCTCGGACTGTTATCTGCGGTCCTGGACTGATAGACATACCTGCCCTCAGGGAAGCGATCAGCTACGCTGGCCCCTACACCTACGTTCGCTTTATCACCCACCACCGCGCGTTCACCCAGTCCTGATCCCCGCGTCTTACATTAGAGAATTTTTATATAATTTTAATCTTGAAATGTAGGCGTAAATAATGTAATGATAATAATATGTATCAACGTTCTTGGATTAACTATTATACGATTGAGTTAGAATTAATTTAGAATTATAAATATGTACCGATGTTCCTCCGAATGAATCGGATTACACAGTTTTTAATTTTCAACTTGTACAAATATTTTAGTTAAAATTTGTATTGATATTATATTGTGTCTTCCGTAGCGGCGTTTTAATCGAATTATAGTTTTTGTAATCATGTTCAAATCCGCAATCCAGTTTCAAAACTTTAACCATTTGTACTTGTATTTCTGATGACCATTGACAGAATATATTATTGTTAATTTACCAAAATTTCATTTTAGTTAATTACCCTCGTTTCACCCTCTCCTTCGACAGATCGTACAGGTCCTATTCTTGGTAATAGGGATTCATTTCCCTTACCTAAAAAGGACCATCGAGTTGACCGTCTCGAATAATAGGGTAAAATCGACTTTGGTCGTTGACCCGAAAATCGAGTGACCGTTTTGAATAATAGGGTAAAATCGACTTTGGTCGTTGACCCGAAAATCGAAACGTATCGGTCGGCTCGAACACACGAGGTACTGCGGTTGTGTGCCTACGTACCTCGAGAGGCATCTGGTTGCGCCCTTCCTCGAGCTCACGGAGCTCTGGACGTAACATTAGAATTTGCACAATCTCCATGGCTCCGCGAGTACATCGAGTTGAATACGCGATTTAGAACGGCCGCGAAAAACGATTTCGAAAAAACCTTATATAAACTAATGAACAACGCGGTATTTGGAAAAACCATGGAGAACGTGCGCAATCACGTAGATGTTAAACTTGTAACACAATGGAACGGAAGGTACGGTGCGGAGGCAATGATCGCGAAACCGAATTTCCATAGTCGCAGCGTCTTTTCGGAAAATCTGGTCGCGATCGAAATGCGTAAGCTCGAGGTGAAGTTCGACAAACCGATCTACGTGGGTATGTGCATCCTCGACATATCCAAGGTCTGTTTGTATGAGTTTCATCACGAGTATATGTTACCTCTTTATCATGATAAATGCAAAGTTGTGTACACTGATACGGATAGTTTAATTTACCACATCGAGTGCGAGGACGTGTATGAACAAATGAAACGCGACATTTCGAGATTCGATACAAGCGATTATGCGTCTGACAACATTTATAGTATTCCGCTCATGAACAAAAAGTGCCAGGTTTAATGAAAGACGAGAACAATGGCACGATAATAACCGAATTCGTTGGACTTAGAGCGAAAATGTATGCTTTGAAGGTAGACAGTACGAAGAAGGCGAAAGGTGTTAAGACCAATGTAGTCGCACGAACAATAACGTTTGACGATTACATGCAATATTTGAAAGATCGCATAGAAATGACTCGAGATCAATCCCGTATACAGTCAAAGCTGCATAACGTATACACCGTTAGCGAGACGAAAATCGCTCTGAGTCCGCATGACGATAAACGATACATCGTACCCAAGTCCACGAACACCTTACCATGGGGACATTACCGCATACCGTTATAAAATATGTATCATAGGATAATAATAATAAAATATGTATCACAGGATAATAAAGAGTTGTATTTCATTGTATTTTCTTATATTTTCATATATTGTTATATATCCTTATGTTTGTGAAGAAAGAAATAAATGTATTAAACGGCATTGTTCTTGTGTATCCATGAATTGTGCGATCCATCGAATCCTAACCACTTCACGTAGACCTTGTCACCTCTCCTGCGCAGTACTTTCTCCACGAGATACACGTCCGGATACCTCGCACGATGCAACTCGTGCTCATAGAACGCTCCAGAGATAGATTTTCCACGATAATCTTCGAGTATATAGGTCACGGGATTGGTATGTTGCACTTTGATGATCTTAAACACCTCGGTGGTCCAATTTGGTGTGTAACCCTTTTCAAAGACCGTCTTGTACTTGCTGACGCGTACCGAGTCGCTTACTTTGAACCTGGCTGGACCCGCTATCTTTATTGCGCTGTACACCGTACTCAAGAGTCTCTCAGCCTCCGCGGGGGTAACGTCGGCGGGTCGCATGTCGATCGTTCGATGTTTTCGGGTGTTGTACTCCGCAACGAGCCGCGGTAGCGCGTCGACCCACTTGTAATTTCCGTTGAGCGTAAACATCTTCCACATGTTATTCTTCAGCGTTCGGTTGAATCGCTCGACGACCGAAGCTTTCAAGGTTGAATACGTGGAGTAGTGATTGATGTTATGTTTCCTTATGAGTCGTTGCACGTCAGTATTGTAAAATTCCTTTCCCTGGTCGGTTTGCAAGTTTTTCGGATATCTCTTGCTCTCTCGAATTATCCCGGCGATCGTAGCAGCTACCTCGCTTCCACCTTTGCTCTTGAGCGGCACGGCCCATGCGTACTTGCTCAGCCCGTCGATGATAGTAAGTATATAATAGTATCCTCTGTTGACATGAGAATACGGACGCATCTCAACGAGGTCAGCCTGTCACAGATCGTCAAATCCACGCACAATGACGCGTCTTCGTGGAAAATTCCTTCTCGCTGGTGCATGCAGTTCTTCGACGAGTCGACGCTTTTCGAAACTTTTGACAACAGATTTCACCGATGCCATATCGTAGGGAGTGAAGAGCTATCGACCAATCAACTCGCAATGACGCTGTTTTCCAATGCACTGTTGCGTTTATATTTAATTTTTTGGATGCTTCGATCGGAGCTCCAGTATAGCATCCCATGTCGAGTTAACGTTCTTCTCCAACGCAGTTATGTTTCCTGCATTGACCTTTCTCTGCTCATGCGTTGTATCGTTAAATTCTTTTTGAGCTGCATTAATCTTTTCCTGCTCACGTGTTCTATCGTTAGATTCTTTTTGATATGCATCCAAACGGGCGTTAACGTTTTGCAAATCCGCAATGAAGCCTACCTGTGTATCGTAGTTGATGTTTACCACATGATTTCTAAGCGTACTGTAGACGGTAGGGAATCTTTTATCCATCTTATCTATTTTTTCATTAAATTCAGCGACTCTTCTGTCTATTTTCCGGTCAGCACTGTCTCGGAAGAAATCTAACATGGCGATTTTTTTCTGCATATCGATGATTTCCTTCTCGAGCTCTTCATGTTTAACTCTTAAAGTATCGATGCTCTTCTCCATATTAGATTTTGTAGCAATGTTATCACTCGTCTGCAATAACGTTTCAGACTCGTTGATCGTCATCTTCGCGTTACAAGTAACACCGCTCGATTGACTCGCGTACTCAATGGTACATTCAATTATAATGATATCAGCCTCGCGAAGTTCGTTCCACGTTCAAACACGTTCGAAAGCCGTTCGCTATCTGTTCAAACATGTTCGATACATGTTCAAACACGTTCGATACATGCTCAAACACGTTCGATACACGTTCGTTCCACGTTCTTAAAACTTGTGTTCTCGTTCGTTCCATGTTCTTGACTCGTTCGTTCCACGTTGTTGAGCCGTTTATACACGTTTGATACACGTTCGATGCGAGTGACGTCGACGGATTGAGTCATCCTGACGATACACGAGTCAATTTATTATGAGACCAGCTTCTCGAAGTTCCTCGATGATCGACAGCATCTCGTTGTTGTGAGAGTTGTGTCCAGCCTGACGCGAAGCGTTGAGCAATCGTAGACGCTCCACCAGCTCGTTGGGATCGTCCCAGTGCACGTAATCGATCGCATTGTCATTCAGTGTCATAGCGCGGGGTAATCCTCTTCCGGATTTCGTCTTAGGTTCAGTTGATAGTAACGGTGCGATTATGTATTTGTACTTGTGTCCCCTGTTACTCTTTACCTGACCTCGCGCGCTGTGATCGCGTCTATACGCGTTCGTCACCAACAGCATGCTCCTGTACTTTTCCAAATCATCATCCGTGTACACGATGTCATCGGGAAGTCTCTTGAAAACCAGCTCGTAAAGACCTGATATACCTTTGTATCGAACATTGTCGAGAATTATGTGATCTTCGTGGTCTACGTCAAACCGCTTACAACCGAACTTTATTTCATCGTTGCTCAAATAAACTCCGTAAACGTTATCTATGTCTTTGTCACCGCGTATGACAGCCTCAACATACTTTTGACTCAGCGGACCCAATTGAGCCCGCAACGCTTCTTGACCCTTTGGCGTTTGCACTTCTTGTTGAACGGACGTCGCGAACGATTCGTTCGTGGTTTCGAAAATACTCTCGTCCTTGGTTGGAAGATTCATCGGCGATTGTACGGTTCCAATCATCGTAAGCGGTGTAGAGGTTATCGTTGGCGCATCCGGTGCATCACTCGATTCGATTCGAAGCTGTTTCGATTTATGTGATTTGCGACCCAACGAGCCGTTCACTAGTTTCCTCTTTATCCCAGTCCTTATCACAGTCTTCTTCTCACACTTCGGGGCGCGTAGTATTTCAAACCCTACGTCTGGCTCGCGCTTCGGGGTGCTGGATACTTCAACCGCCACGTCCGGCTCATCCTTCACCACGCGCATGCTCGAGTTGTCAACGATCTTTTGCAGCGGTTCGATAATAGGTCCGAGATGTGTCCTCACAGCGATATCGTCATCGATCATACCGGTCTTCAGAGCACGATGTTTCTTGCGGATTGATTCGTTCATTTTCTCAATCGCCCTCGCGATCTTTTCACGCTCACGAATATCGCTGCTCCCAACCATGTTGTCGATCGTTCGCGTTTCATCCCGACAGGATATCGACAACGACTAACCGCTCTGCGGTACCGCAAATTCGTTAAATCCTCTTCTGTACCGCCCGTTAGTGAGCGCACTATCCTTGTCTATCACTAAGAATCCATACTCGCGTTGCCAACAACTGTGACACAATGAACAAAAATCACCGTACGGCATGTCGGTATTCACGTGATCATTGTACACGTGTTTCAAGTTGGTACCATCCTGTTTGAACAGGATCAGCAGGTTCGCGTTGTCGCGTATAAGATGTTTCGGTATTCTCGCGTACGTCTGACAGAGATAGAAGGAGTCGACGTTCGAGTGACGTCCCATCGAGAAGTATTCTCTCACCGTATCTTGCTTATCGCACGCCACGTCATCAAAGACGAAGATCGAGTTTGGACGTGCCTCGCACGGTGGAATGACGTCACTGTTATTGGAGAACGTAAAGTAACCAATTTCATCGATTGATGTCAACAGATTCTCTAGGTACTGATATTTCGGCTGCTGTAACGACTTCGAGTACACGTACACGTTCTCGAAACGTACACCGTGCGGACTTTCCAGTAAGCTTATCAGAACGTTGGTTTTATCGCAGTTCGAGGGACCGCAGATGATCGCGCGTATAGTGGTCGGCAGCATCGGGCCATGTTTACGTATCGCCTCATTGTCCCCCATCTGTCGTAATCTGTCGTCGCAGTTTGTAACCCGTATCGTCAATAGTTGCTGCACGAATCTCATTTTGTCACTTCTAGGTGGAGGAGTCGCACTCGTATTTATAGGCGCGTGAAACCGCGGATCGCTCAGTGTCAAAATGTTTGTCACGCTGACGAGTCCTTCCGATATACTCGGTTTAACCGCTGAGCAGTTGCAATGTGTGCCAAAGGTAATTCTGTTGCGGAAGTGCAAGGACTATATTGAACACGTGTGGAACAAGCTCCCGGAACATATAAAGGTGGATGCAGAGGTGCAGATTTACCGCCGTTGTTACGAACATTACAATCAACCGTGGCAACGAACGCACATCGACGGTCCGGCACCGTTGATCAGGAATTGCGGTGAATGTCAGCGCTCGCGACGAACGAATCAGTGAGAGGCGGAAGTCTTCTGAATCGTGCGATAAACACGCTTCCTTTCGAGCTGCACATCCCCGGCTATCAGTTTTGCGATCCGGGTACGCGACTCGCGAAACGGTTAGCCAGAGGTGATCCGGGTATAAATCCGTTGGACACAGCGTGCCGCGAGCACGACACAGCGTATTCTCGGAGTAAGGATCTCACCGAAAGACACGCGACTGACAAGATACTCGCCAAGAGAGCGCGAGAACGTATTTTCGCGAGGGATTCGACTCCGGGAGAGAGAGCCGCCTCCACGGCTGTCTGGGTAGCGATGAAGGCCAAGACGAAGCTCGGTATGGGTCTGAGGACGACGAAGAAGAAGACGAAGAAGAAAAGACCGACGAAGAAACGGATACTTCCGATAGCGAAACGCGGCGGTGTATTGCCGATTCTACCGATGCTGGGTGCGCTCGGATCGTTGGTCGCCGGGGCAGCGGGGATTGCGAAAGCGGTGAACGATAGCAAAGCCGTGCAGCGTCAATTGCAGGAAATGCAGCGTCACCATCGTGCAATGGAAGGTTGCGGACTGTATCTCGCCCCGTACAAACGAGGACAGGGCGCAGTAACAAAGAAGAAAAAAAAACGTCAAAAAAGCGTTAAAGATGCCTACGGGTGTAACCACCAACGTACAATTGGATCAACTGGCAAGGCGTATGCGCGTGCCTTTCTTTCGCGGCGTTTTCATGCACAATTCTTTACCGATGGGCGGTGTACGTCGAAATGAGAGCGGTATCGTGAATTTGGATGATGCGGATGGCCCCGGTACTCATTGGATAGCGTATGCAAAGAGAGGCGACCGCGTCCTATATTTCGACAGTTTCGGTAATCTTCAACCTCCCAAGGAGTTAGTTCAATATCTTGGCGGCAATGCAGTGAAGATCGAGTACAACCGCACACCCTATCAGAAGTATAATAAGAGAATTTGCGGTCAATTGAGTCTACAGTTTCTCCAGACAGTTGACGAATTTAAGGCTTGACGATTCAGTGCAGTGGTTCAGTATTCTCTCTGCATTTTGTGAAACATGTCGTTGACGTTTACATTGACAGGCAAGAGTAGCATCCTCGCGGCAAACTACTTTCCAGACATAGATTTGAGTGACGGTGATTACAAACTCGGTCTGGTTGTCTTCGAAACGTATCACACGATACCGAATGTGAACGCTTCGAACAATAAATGCTACTATAGTGATGATGATAAGGAGATTACGATTCCCGATGGATCATATGAATTGAACACCATAACCCAATATCTAAAACGCACGCTCATATACTCGCAACGTATGAAACGTCCCGTCGACGGTGCACGGCGCAGCGTCACGCATCTGACGCAACGAGAGGACGACAATGATGAGGATTATTCGATAGTACTGCGCGCTAATCACAGCACGATGAAGAGTGAAATCAAATGCGCATACAGAGTGAATTTCAGTAAACCTAACAACATAGGATCACTGCTAGGATTCTCTGCGAATCGTATCTTACAACCTGGAAAATGGCACGAATCGGATGTACCGATAAAAATAATGAATGTAAACATTATTCGTGTGGAATGCAGCATGACTGCCGGTGTATACAGCAATGGCAGACGCGTGCACACGATACATGAATTCTCGCCGAGGGTGACACCAGGATATAAGATATCAGAAACGCTTGCGTAGATCATTTACCTTCCGATCATCGTCAAGAGCGTTACGGAGCTAACGATACGCGTTGTAGATCAAGAGGGACGACTACTCGATTTTCGCGGTGAGGAAATTACCGTCAGATTACACGTGCGGCGGCGGCAAGAGTAACAGAACGTGGGAGCGTTGGTGATGCTCGTGTTAAACGACAATTTGGCGAGAGGTAATATTTTTCCGAAGAAGTCAACTGTTGTTACGGTATCGCGCGATAATAATACAACTCGACAACCTGATAAAAGAAGGAAGCTCACCGCATCAAACGTTGCATTTTTGAAATCTTTGGGTTTCGCAGTACGAAATATCTAAAATGACAGAGATTCTCAACATCGGGGACAAACCGATCTTTGACGATCGCATCGTCAAAATCGAGACTCACACGTACAATCCGTATGCCAACACAACGTTCGGATACAGCGATGACATACGAATACCTATACAACATCAAGATTTGTATACGTTACTATGCGAGAGTTTTCTATACATCGAGGGTAAATTAACGATAAAGAACTCCGCAGCGAATAAGCGTGTTGTATTGGAGAACAATTGCATAGCGTTCATGTTCGATGAGATTCGCTATGAACTCAACGGTGTGGACATTGATCGCAACAGAAACGTTGGAATAACCTCCACTCTGAAAAACTATGTATCTCTAACGACATCAATGAATGAGATGTTGAAGAATGCCGGATGGGATATCGCGAGTTTTTCAAACGGTGAAGAGGGCCACTTCAACTTTTGCGTGCCGCTTAGCATGCTGCTGGGATTTTGTGAAGACTACAGGCGTGTAGTGATTAATGCACGTCATGAATTGATCCTCATACGCTCGCGCAACGACAACAATTGTCTAAGAGGAGATGCTGAGATTCAGCCTGAGATTGAATTACTCAGAGTACAGTGGCGTATGCCCCACGTCGCATTGAACGAGATCAACAAGCTGGCTATGCTACGAACTCTGGAGAGTGGAAGATTTCTAAGCATGAGTTTCCGCTCGTGGGATTTGCAAGAATTTCCTCTGCTGCAGAGCACGACTAAGCATTCGTGGACCGTCAAGACCACTACTCAGCTCGAGAAGCCGCGATATGTTATCTTTGCGTTGCAGACTGGTCGAAAAAATAACATAACGAGAGCGATAACTCGATTCGACGATTGCAAATTAACTAACGTGAAACTTTATCTAAACTCGGAATTTTATCCATACGACGATTTAAACCTCGATTTCGATAAGAAGAGATATGCCATCCTGTATGATATGTACGCGCGGTTTTACAAATCGTATTATGGAAGCAATCATGATGAGGTGCTTCTTCCCATCGACAAATTTGGTTTTTGCGGCCCCTTCGTCGTCATCGATTGTTCGCGACAAAGCGAATCTGTGAAGACTGCCACCGTCGACGTGCGATTAGAGTTCGACTGCATGGAAGACATACCGGCGAATACTACAGCCTACTGTCTCATCATACACGATCGCGTGGTCGAATACAGCCCGTTGACCAACGTTGTGCGCAGAATCACTTAAGCGCGCGACAACATCGAGAACCTGATATATAAAACATTTACGATTCATCGAGAACGATTGTAGTCTTCTTCTCGACGCGTTGATACAACGACCAACCATGTCCGTACCAACGTTTGTGGATCTGCAAGGCTTCATCGTCGGTGGGAACTTTATCGTGAAGGAGTTTGCCGTGCTGAGAAATGGAAATATTCTCTCTCACTACATTTTTGGACCCTGCGGACCATGGCGCGGTCTCACCAGAGCGGAGAGATCGCAAGCCTCTTGGCTGACGGCGCATCATCATGGAATACAATGGGAGGATGGAACGATTCCATACTGCTGGGCAAGGCGTTTAATTACGAAGGCGGTGATGGACGATGACGACGACGAAGCACCACCCATCCTGTACGTCAAGAGACTCGAGAAACGCGAATGGTTATGGAATCTGCTTCTGGATGATGATATCTACATCGAAACTATTGACGCTCACTATGAAGACGTACCATTTTTGAATAAGCTGGACGTTACGCACACTTTACGTTGTAACAAACATGTATCGCACTGCGCTTTGCAAAATGTATTTAAAATGTTCAACTGGTGGTCTCAACATAAAAATAAAATATATTATGTATAAAATACGTTTTAATTTTTTTACTTCCTTTATCCATTCTTATTTTCTTTTTCCCCCGCTGCGGTAAAGAATCGTATACACGTTCCAACCTGTTCACGCACGTTTAGTTTGGATAACTCCCTCCCCTGTTGTGGTAAAGAATCCCTTCCCCTGTGGTAAAGAATTGTATATATACGCGTACAGACGTGTTCGCGCACATTCAGTTTTGCATCAGCTACAGCGTGTGAAAAACCTCAATTCTAACCAGCAGCAGCAATGAACTCCGCTGCGGGAAACAGTATGAACTATTACGTTCCATACGTTCCGCCTCAGGATGCTGAAACTCCACCGAAAAAATGTACCAGGTACGTTAAAGGATTTTCCTTTATCTTATACTTGTGATTTTAAAGAAAATATTTTTACTCATGATTTTTTTCCCATAGCGTTTTACCCACACGTCACGCGATTCGCATACTGGGCAGGTGATATGCACTGACGGCTACGGGGTATAAGTATTTGGAAATCGGCATCAATGTCGGTCCACCGAGCTACGTCGAGATTGCGATAGGAGATAATCGCGGGAACGAGCTGATCCTGTCTCTCGAAACGTGGAAGGGGCTCTATGAACAACGATTGGATATTCAGAATCATCTTTACAAGGATGTTCGCGATCGTCCTATCAGCGTTGGACCGTTGATGGTGCGATTCAGTGAGAGTCCAGTGTGTGATGCGAAACTCATATGTCTGGAATTATTCAACATACGTTTAACGATGATCGAATCGACATTCTTCTCCATGTTCAACCTGGACCGATGTATCGATTTGATGTTCGACCATTTGAACCGTATGGTCGGTAAAGTCGATGCAAAGATCACGCAATTTTCGAACATGACGTCCACCAAGCCTAAAAATGTATCGAATGCGATACGAGCTAGCGATTGTTACGATGAGAATCACCTTATCGATTGTGAACTGTTGGCTCTAGTGTTTAGTAAACCGATGTAAAAAACATACAATAAAAAAAATACTGTTCTAAGCATAAATTGTAATATTATTTTTCCACACCTATTTCCCGTTTTCCTCACACGAGTGCATCTATGCGACAAAGTATTAATCTTTAAGGGGATCCTGGAGTCATCTGTATTACCGACATGAGTGATTTTTATGGGGATCTTGGAGTATCCCGTATTACCGAATGACATTTTTTAAAAATCTTTTTATCGGTAAAAGAGAAAAATTTCTATTTATTTATTTATTTTCTATAACGTTTTTACGGAAATCAAATCTTTAGAGTGTGTGTATAATTAGGAGCAAAAAAGTTTTTTAACAATATTGCAATTTCAACTAAGATATGAGCAAAATGTTAGAGCGCGCACGGTCGAAAAACAGGTTTCATTAAACAATAGGGAGCCGGGTGAAACGTTCAGGTAGTAAGGATTTTGTTACAGATTTATTAGGGAAGAATAAAATTAAGAAGTAGGGTAAGAGATACAATCATTGACACAGATATAGTTATTGACACATTAATTTTTTTAATTTAAATTTCTCGACACATGCATGGCTCTTGTGTGAAACGTTCATATGCTCGTACAAAGTACTCCTTCACCAATAAATTTACTGAGTTGTCTTAGATTTCTGTCATTGCGTTTCGAAGCGGTAGCAAAAACAATCACTGACCCACTCTTAGCGATGCTCCGAATAGATCAGTGCATGTTTTTGCTGCCCGCTTCGAAACGCAATGACAGAAATCTAAGATAACTCAGTAAATTTGTTGGCGAAAAGGTACTTTGTACGAGCATATAAACTTTGCGTACGAGCGTCGTGCATGTGACGAGAAATTTAAGTTAAAAGAATTAATGTGTCAATAACTGTATCCCTATCAATAACTGTATCTCTTACCCTAATATTATTTTTATTTTTCTTTTTATTACAATATGTTTTTATTACAATACGTCTTTTTTATTACAATACGTCTTTTTTATTACAATATGTCTTTTTTTATTTTTTATTATATTTATATATTTTACAAAACGTTTATTTTTATATATTTTATAAAACGTTTTTATTTTTTAATTTTTGTCTTCATCTCCGCTCTCCTGTTCCTCTTCGTCCTTGTCTTCTTCCTCTTCGCTCTCCTCTTCCTCCTCGCTCTCCTCTTCCTCTTCGCTCTCCTCTTCCTCCTCGCTCTCCTCCTTCTCTTCGCTCTCCTCTTCCTCCTCGCTCTCCTCCTCCTCTTCGTCCTCTTCCTCCGCGAACCTTACGCGTTTGCGTTCACGGAGGAATACTGAAAAAAAACATCAAAGACGCTTATTAGTTAATTTAAAATAAAGCAATAAATAATAAAATAAAAAGAAAACTCACCGACATCCTCGTCGTCCCTCCTCAGTCTCTTTCTCGCAAATACAATTTCTGTAACATGAGAAGAGTTGGTTATTACACTTATTCATAATAAAATGCAGTTGAAAAGAAAAAATAACTCATTTATATCGTCATCCTCCTCCTCTTCCTCAATTCTCCTCAATCTCTTTGAATCGTATACTATTTCTGAGAAAATTTACAAAAAAATTTATTACATCGTAAATAAATGCCATTATAAAAATAAAAATAAAAAATACTCACCAACATCTTCGTTCTCTTCTATCCTCAATCCTTTTTCTAGATCCTCACCGATGTCATCCCACTTTTCCTCTTTCCACTCCTCTAGCCCGAATAACTATTTTAAATTATATATGTCCTCGCTGACATCTCGTCGTTCCCACAATTCGTTGCAATATTCATTTTCAATCCTTATTCCTCTACGCTCCCACCGCGTCCACTTGACGTTCTCGATATTCATGAATCCCTTTATTGTAATATTAACTGCATCTAGAAACTGTAAAAAGGTTAAAGTAAAGGGACAAACGGATGTATGCAAGTATGTATGGATGATTGTATATTACTTACCCCGACATCTGGGTAACGTATCTCCAACATATCTTTTATTGTTTCAACAACTTGTTCCATGTTTTTCACTCGGCACGTTATATATATAGAGCTTCTTACTACCGATCACGATCGTCCAGAAACCAAAGATTGAATGCTCGTTTTGGAAATATCTTGGAAGAAGGAAGCTAATTTTTCGCGTGTAGCCCGTAGAAAAAAATAAGAGTAGGGTTTGCTAGAGGCGAGGGTGGAGACTTTGCGCGAAAAGGGATTGGTTTCAAAATTTGCGGGAGATGAGACTTAATAAGGAGGGGATTTGTTGTTAATTTTTGGGAACGTAGGTAATAAACTTCCAACAGCGAGTGAGTCTATATCACCTTTGTATTTTCCAACAGAGAGAAAGTTTAGGATTTAGAGAAAACTATTTTTCGTGCTATCGAGTACGTTCTAACACTATACTACTAGGTCCAGCGCCAGTCGCACTAAACGTCTAGACAATTTTCGCGGCTGGCGCCAGTAGGATGTCAGAACGTACATTCGAGTAAAAAAAGTCCTGAAAGAATTCAGTCGTATAAGAATTTGTTCATATTATAATAAGAGATTGTTAAGATATAATGTAAAATTACTTACCTATGTCGGGATCGAACCTGGGGCGGGCCACCCATATGACCACTCACTCAATCACCTGAACCACGCAGGTTACGATAAAGTTTAAATGTTATGTAACACATAGCTTATCCGCTGGAATGTTTGATATATTATAACATATTAAACATTCCTGCAGCCGAGTGTCGGCGCTCAAATGGCGTTAGTACCGCATGGTCGTGAACATAATCTTAAACAATAATTCCTAGAATAAAGATAGAAAAGTGCCGCAGGGTAATAAAACATACCCTTCGTGACGTCATACCCCCTCGCCCCCACACTCCCTCGGGTTTGGACCACCGCCGGCCCAGAACCTAAGTGGATTGGGACCAGTGAAGCCAATTCGGCCACGGGGCCCCCAGCAGCACCGAAGTAGTGGGGATGACACACACAAGCGAGAACGTACGTACGTGTGCGCTCAGCGCTTCGGCTGCCTTCGAGTAGTAGACGAGAGGCAACATTTGCTGTCTCCGTCTAATCCTACCGAACCGTGTGACGTCACGAGACTCGCGAGCGATACAGCCGAAATCGCGGTTATATGTAATCAATATGTATAGATTATATATAATCAGCCAAATATGATTATATAAAAATAAGATGATATCACGCCAAACGGCGGATATTATTATGTATAATCCTATAAAATTACATATGTCATTAGATCTTTTAGATCAATTTACAATTAGTTAAATTAATAGACCTCAATGCAACAGATTGTAGCGCAAAAAAATTATTTTCTGCATTTGCAATTGAAATGGAGAAATTCAGTATTCCGTTCGTAAATATCGTTGCTTTGTCTTGCGATAATGCAGCAGTCATGGTCAGGAGGCATATTTCTTTAAAAAAAAAATTAGAAGCAAAATGTAAATATGTGCAAACCTTTGCATGTCCCTGCCATGCTGTTGCAGTAATTGCACATGCGGCATGCGCAAAAATACCCGCATTTTGCGATGACTTTTTAAAAAAATTGGTGTATTTATTAACAAAACACCAAAACGTTCCGCAGTTTTTCAAGACTTTACAGAATCTTTCCAACAATCAAACCATAAAATGTTAAAATTAGCTGGGACGAGATGGCTTTCTCGTCATTCTTGCATTTCAAGACTTCTAAAGTATTGGGATACTATACGACATTTTCTCAATGAAGTAATTATAACAGAAAAGTCGAAATCTGGAGAATATCTGTTATCCATTATGCAAAATGTAGATACAAAAGCATATTTTCTTTTTCTACATTATATTTTAAATTTTTTCAATATAATGCTTATTTTCAAGCTGAAGAAACACGAATTTATTTATTACAATCGAAATCTTTTAATTTACTGACTGACATGTCTCGAAATTTTTTAAAGCCAGAAATTTTAGAAAGTTTGCCAAATGTTACATTTTCTTTAGAAGAAAATCAAAAATTGCTTGATAATATTTCTTTAGGACAGGAATGCGAAGAATATCCTTCTTATTTAACATAAGAGGGTCATATCGATGTAGTTACGACTATTCGATGTAATTGTTTACAATTTTATATAACTGCTGCTAAAGAAATGTTACAACGATTACCGATTAAAAATAAATTTTTATATAAATTAAAAGTTTTTAGGTCATGTACATCATTATTTGATGATGATAGAGAAACATCATTTAATGATGTAAGTTTCATTGCTGAAACTCTTGGCGACTTTGACAAAACTGATTTAAAGGAATTCTTATATTATATATTTTATTTTATATATATATATATATATATAATATACCCGAGAAAACATGGACATAATTTAGTCAGACGTAAGTATACATAATTAGATCCGAAAAGATCTAATGACATATGTAATTTTATAGGATTATACATAATAATATCCGCTGTTTGGCGTGATATCATCTTATTTTTACATAATCATATTTGGCTGATTATATATAATCTATACATATTGATTACATATAACCGCGATTTCGGCTGTATCGCTCGCGAGTCTCGTGACGTCACACGGTTCGGTAGGATTAGACGGAGACAGCAAATGTTGCCTCTCGTCTACTACTCGAAGGCAGCCGAAGCGCTGAGCGCACACGTACGTACGTTCTCGCTTGTGTGTGTCATCCCCACTACTTCGGTGCTGCTGGGGGCCCCGTGGCCGAATTGGCTTCACTGGTTGGGACCGATCTTACCCCCCCCCCCCTCCCGCGGGTTATGACCCCCGCCGACCCAGAACCGACCTGGATTGGGACCGCCCCTGGATCAGAACCCGCTTAGCCTATCTACTATAATAATATTTATATAACCTTGGGCGGCGCTTCCAAGGTCAAGTGGAGGTGAGAATGAAATTTTTAAATGGAAACCCATATTTTTTATTATTATATCTTTTTCTACTAATTAATTTGAACAACTTTTGTCTAAAGCATTTTTTTATTTACCTAACATTTTTTAAGATATTCAAGAAAAACTTAATAACTCTTTCAACATTCAGTTTACGATATTGAAGATTAAATGACGGAACGAAAGGACTCAGAAAAGAAAAAATAAAATAATTAATGAAGTAAATAACAAATAGACTTTATTAATAAATCTTCATTCAAAAATAAAAGAATTTGGCTGACTTCGTTACTTTTTCTAAAAATTCTTTTTGCAAAAATTCTTTAATAGTAAACATTCTACTTGTAAATGTGATTATAAATATGTGTTTTCAGATAACTTTTACTAATTCTTGAAGATGCGGACAATCAGGATATACAGGGTGAGCCATTTTAAGTAACGCATTGATTTTTCTCGAAAACCAAATCTTGTATCGAAAAATGTTTCAGACAAAAGTCGTTTGGTTCGAAGGGGGCAAGATGATAGCATTATCAATTTAATTGTAGATGGCGCCACTTTAGAGATTTCATCATGGCGGCCATTTTTTAAATGGAAGGCGATTTTTCTTTCGAAGTAAAAGTTGTAGCTGACAATGAGACGAATACAACGGTTTTTTGTTTTTTGCAATTGGTCCATTTTTTAGTGAGTTACAGCGTTCCAAAGTATACTATTTTATAATTTAAGTATACACATAAACCAAATCTTGTATCGAAAAATGTTTCTTACAAAAGTTTTATGACTTCAAGGGGGACATAAGATGCTGCCACTGATTTGACCTTGGGTGCACCTGTCAAGGTTATGTGAAGGTTAACTTTGTTTTAATGGATCTCTTTATTTCTCATTATACAGTCTTGTAGCTTACCTTGAGAGCTTTTCAAAACGCTATAATAAAGTATTTTTCGCTAAATATTATTCGAGTTATGCGAACTACAAGTTACAGTACTGCCGGCATTTGCATTACCCAAAGTGTACCGTTCTATCAACTATCCTACTTTTAGCGCTACCCAGGAACAACGGCGTGGACGTAGTAGGTTTCTGTTCCCTTCGGGGTGCTTGATTAACGCGAGTCCCCTAGCCTCTCGCGATTCGGGGTGCTTGATTTACGCGAGTCCCCTAGCCTCTTCCCAGATTTCTTTCTTAACTGATCTTTTCTGTATCTCGTTCTTTATATTCTCGCCAATTTCTACCGTCCGTTCTTTCAAATTCTTAATAATTTTTTCGACTTCGTTTGTGAAGTACTCTTTCATTTTATTGAAGTTTTCTTTAGTTTTTTTCCAAGACATCAGTCACTATTGTCGAGTTTTGCTTTTTTATTTTTTCAATCTCTTAAGTCTACTTCAGAATGTCGTCTTTCACATCCTTAAGTACTTCCTTAACTTGTGAAATAAGCATCTCAAGTACAACTGGAAATTTTTCACGGAATTTCCTAAGTTTGCTGAAAAGTTTTCTCCTTATCTCCCTCTTATCCATAATATTTTCAACTTACTTTTTAAGGCCTCCTTCTTATCCTTTAGTTTCTCTATCATTTCTTCTCCGATCGTGTTGATTTTGTTCTCGATATTTGTTTTCAGTTCTGAGGCAATTTCCATCGTTTGTTTCTTTATTTCTTCGATAATCTCTTGTGCCTTCTTCTGATGCTTGCTGACTTCACCCTTAATTTTCTTCGTAAATGCGTCAACGTTATTTTCCAGTCGCACTGGGATAGTCTGATAAGCGATTAGTAAAACAAGGATTTATATTTTTAAATTCATTCCCAGTAAACACAAAGTAACAGTAATATACATGTTATGATATAATTTCCCACTCAACAATGTAATTGTTACATAACACGTATGTTATGTTGTATTTATATTAATGAGTGGGAAATTATGAGAGGGTTCCGTTTGCCTACATTCCCAATTGCCTACAGCTTCGTTTGCCTACGACATTTTGCCGACAGCTCCGATTAATATGTTGTAATGAGCTGTTACTAAAAAAGTTTGTGTATCTTCCCGAAAAGGTCGGTTTTCTGTACCAATTAGTAATGAGGGCATTGTCCTCTCGGATAACCGTTACATCGAGAAAATTAAGACAATTGTTACGTTCTAATTCTAATGTAAATTTCAGTCTAGGATGATAAGCATTGAACTTCTCAAGAACATATTGAATCTTATTTGTTGGTAAGATGGTAAATATGTCATCAACGTATCTGTAAAATATTTTCAAATCAAATCCCAAGTTCCCGATGCAACTATCCTCGAGGTCGTCGAGAGGGCTTCGTTTGCCTACATTCCCAATTGCCTACAGCTTCGTTTGCCTACAACATTTTGCCGACAGCTCCGATTGCCGACAGAGCGATTGCCTACAAGCGCTATTGCACACATGTAATAATTAAAAATACGAATGTACGTTTGCGCACATACATATTGCACACATGACTTTATTGTACACATACATATTGCACACATGACTTTATTGCACAGAAGAAATAAGAAAGTTGCATTATCATTTTGTACACATGACTTCATTGCGCACATGCATATGCGCACATGGCATATTGCGCACATACACATTGTACACATGGCTTTATTGCGCACATACACATTGCACACATGACTTTATTGCGCACATACACATTGCACACATGACTTTATTGCATACATTAAATAAGGGATAAAGGTCCGAAAAACGACTTACCTTTGATTGCGATGAAACTTGGTACAAACCTTCCTTTTTGGTCAAAATGAAAGCCCTTAAAAGGATTTTGTCCGACTAATATGGAAAGATCATTTTTCACCATCAAATACCAGAAAGAGTATACGAGGCACCCCTAAACGAGGTATGACAGGTCTCTATAAAAAATTTAATATTTCTATGCAAAGTAGGATGCTTTTGTTTAGATTATGAGAAGATTAAGTTAAAAATAACCTAACCCAACCCAACCCCGAATTTTTATTTAAGGTCGTCCTTCGTCTTGCAAAGTACATGCGTGGATACCGTGTGTTCGGGATCCGGACCACGGTTAAACCATTTTTGTAATTAGTCTTCGATTAAAATTTCGTCGAGTCTTGCGTGGCCAATCGAGCACCAGATGTTTGTCGCGCGCTATCCGGATCTAACAATATTTGCGTCGTTCGCGATCGAAAATTGACCTCGTACGGGCGCGAACCCCGACGATCTCGCTCGCACGGCTTAAATCCTTACGTGCGATGGACAGAGACGAAAGAGCTCGCTTGTTTGGTCGCGTATGCCTATTTTTCTCCACCGACGGCGACAAACAAGCGACGTCGCTGTCGATCGCTCGTCGAGAACAAAGCCAGAGAAGATTCAGCCTCGTTCGCTAACGAATCTTTGTCGCAGACAGTACTCATCTATTTTCGCCAAAGTTCAGCCGCCCGTTAAATCGTTCGAAGTTCTTGAGATCGAGTTCGGCGTGCATCCGTGGAACCACGTCGCGGGTTCCACTGTAGCAGAGACGCGCGTTCCCGATCTACGCTCGATATCTTCGACGGACGATCCAAGCACGCAGATTCGCGTTCTCTCGACACCATCCGTGCCTGACTTTTTGTTCGTTTGTTTTTTGACTGTGTTACAATAAACCTGGTACACGAACATTCCGCGGACTTAGTGAACTCCAGTCACACGCCCCAGTCCTTGCCGTGATCACCGAGTGGTCACTTTTCACGTCGCACGTTCTCTTCCGAACGGAATCAGCAGTCAGAGCCGGAATCCGACCACGACAGTTGGATCTCGCACACCGTGTGTTCCGCCCCCCTACGGAGGGGCTCCACTACTGTTAAAAATAACCTAACCCAACCCAACCCAACCCCGATTTTTTATTTAATATCGTCCTTCGTCTTGTTCATCTTTTATTGTATCTAAATAATTACCCTCCTTTGATATAATCTAACTCAAATCATAACTTATTTCATATAACATAATAATAAGAGTATATAACAGTCAAATTCCAGTTTCTGGTATTTGATGGTGAAAAATGATCTTTCCATATTAGTCGCACAAAATTCTTTTAAGGGCCTTTTATTTATTTTATTTATTTAAGGGCTTTTCATTTTGACCAAAAAGGAAGGTTTGTACCAAGTTTCATCGAAATCGGAAGTAAGTCGTTTTCGGAACTTTATCCCTTATTTCATGTATGCAATAAAATCATGTGTGTAATGTGTATATGCGCAATAAAGTTATGTGTGCAATGTGTATGTGCGCAATAAAGCCATGTGTGCAATACGCCATGTGCGCAATATGCATGGGCGCAATGAAGTCATGTGTACAAAATAATAATGCAACTTTCTTATTTTTTGTGTGCAATAAAGTCATATGTGCAATATGTATGTGTACAATAAAGTCATGTGTGCAATATGTATGTGCGCAATAATGTCATGTGCGCAAACGTACATTCGTATTTTTAATTATTACATGTATGCAATAGCGCTTGTAGGCAATCGCTCTGTAGGCAATTGGGAATGTCGATAATCGGAGCTGTCGGCAAAATGTTGTAGGCAATTGGGAATGTAGGCAAACGGGACCCCCCCCCGAAATTATAACATAACATGTATATTACTGTTACTTTGTGTTTACTGGGTATAAGCATGTTAGATATGCTAGTGAAAAGATATTGAAAAATCTGTCATGTATTGTTAGCATTATGTCAATAACAAATTACATGTAATACGTAATACATAAATCATGTGAAAATAATTAACTATTTAAATAATTACATTACACTATTTAAGATATGGAAGAAAATATGCGTCGCATGCTTTATGTTATTTTGTAAAGATGCATTTGTTACCAGATTTGTCAACTACTCGAATATTTATTTTCATTACTTTTTAATAAAAGTCCTTTCATAAATATTGATTTTATGTATCAATTAGTGTTTAAAGTGCATTTTATTTTTCTTTAATATATTTTCGAAATTTACAAATCCAAAGGTTCTAAAAATTTGGCTTTTGTTTATATTAAGACCAATCGTTACAGCACTCAGTCAGCCTCGTTCTCGTTGATATGATAAGATCTAAAGAACATGATATTCACATAACTGTAGGTCAAGAGACACGGTAGTGTCTCGCGCCAAGTATACGCGCAGCGAGACCGACTGTGTACTGTTACGCGAAGCGACGTTTTCACACACGCTTAGATTATCAGATCTTAATAACCTCTGAAAAGATCATTTTCAGAGTAACCTCAATGGATAGCTTGGGGTCGAATTATATAAGAAAAGTTTTTTTATTTTTTTCTATGTGCCCTAAGAGCGGAGATATTGCAATGCAAAGTTGGAAATGACGATTTTACAATTAAGATACTCCGTTTTCTCCGTCATCGTCAAGTGCGGGCAAGGGGGGTTGCGGAAGGGGAGAAGAAATGTGCTACAGAACGTTCTTCATTGGCTAGAGACTTGGCCAATCAAGAGGCACGATAATGTCTCGCGCCATGTGTGAATATTAGTGTTTACGACGTGATGAAGTGCAAGAAGTAGTTTGAATGAGTTCAAGTGCAATAGTCCAGCACTGCAGCTATAAAGAACACATGTCAAGGAAGATGTGAGACCGGGCGGAGAATCTGAACGCAGCCAAGGAAGACATGTGCGGTTGTAAGTACTTTTTGGTTATGTTGATTAGCTGTCAATAATTTTATATCTACGTTCTTCATGCCAGTGTTACCAGACTGTTCGCAACCTGCTAATAAT
This sequence comes from Ooceraea biroi, assembly GCF_003672135.1. Taxonomy (NCBI): domain Eukaryota; kingdom Metazoa; phylum Arthropoda; class Insecta; order Hymenoptera; family Formicidae; genus Ooceraea; species Ooceraea biroi. Next base: position 12,557,033 of record NC_039506.1, on the reverse strand, counting down.
TGCATTTCTGTCCTTTATCAATGATTAATTTTATTTATTGCATTTCTCTTCTTTAATCGATAATTAATTTTATAAATGTTCTTCATGGTAACTGTTCGCAACTTGCTAATATAGTTTATTGTATTTTTGTTCTTTTATTGATGATTACGTTTATAAATTTTATATCTTTGTTCTTTATGGTATTGCTAAATGTTTATTGCATGTGTGTTCTTTTAGTTTATTGCACTTCTGTTCTTTTATCAATGGTGAGGATGAGAGCGGAAGAGTGATGTGAAAGTTGGATGGATGCGGAGAAACATTTAGAGATAAAGAGTCAGGCATGAGTTCCTTTACGATGGTGAGGTTGATGCCGGAAGAGTGATGTGAAGTTATCATTACAATTACAATCATTACATTCGTGTATATTCGTTCCAATGTTTCGCATCAGCGTTCATCGAGTTTCCTTCGCTTCCTTTTCGTTATGACAGTTACATGTAGACAGAGATATATATTATTGTTAATATGTGTTGTAATTGTGTAGTTTATTTACGAAGATATTTACGAAGAAAATCGTTTTGTTAGAAAGAAACTCGTTTTGTTAGAAGTAAGATGATTTTATAAGATGATGTTGAAACAGTATAATTGTCTAATGGCAAGATTGGCTGTGTATTCTGTAATTCTTTCAAACCCGAAATTCTTTCAAAAAAGAACTCTACAAAACTGATATCTTTCAAACCCGAAGTTCTTTCAAAAAAGAACTCTACAAAACTAATGATATCTTTCAAACCCGAAGTTCTTTCAAAAAAGAACTCTAACAAAACTAATGATATTAACAAACTGCGCCAACTACAATGGGTATTTATGCAAACCAGAAAATCTATTACTTTAGTTGGGTATTTATGCAAACCAGAAAATCTATTACTTTTTATTATTACTCTTTGGCCGATATTCATTGTTGATTTTTATTTAAGACCATCTTAAGTACATTCATAAGATATTTGAATTGATACGAATAAATATTTTAATACATATACTATATAAATATGTCAATACAAATGTGTTTTTTGAAAATACTTGGCGCTGCTAAACCGAATAAAAAATTCTTAGTATTTAAATAATCTAAACATTACAATAATTTGCTTAGACTCTAATTTACACAACAACTTGCCGAAATACATAAAATATATGTACAAATGTAGTTAATTACACTTATTCTATACTTAACTCTAATGTCTCACATACACACACACGCGCGCGCGCGCACGAGAGAGAGACACACACACACACCTAACTTACATAACACAATCGCCGAAATACACACACACACATATTCACAAGAGAGGAAGAAAGAGAATAAGGCAATTAACATATTGGTTCGATTTGTTGAGAATTTTTTATTCGGTTTAGCAGCGCCAAGTATTTTTAAAAAACACATTTGTATTGACATATTTATATATGTATATGTATTAAAATATTTATTCGTATCAATTCAAATATCTTATGAATGTACTTAAGATGGTCTTAAATAAGAATCAACAATGAATATCGGCCAAAGAGTAATAATAAAAAGTAATAGATTTTCTGGTTTGCATAAATACCCAACTAAAGTAATAGATTTTCTGGTTTGCACAAATACCCATTGTAGTTGGCGCAGTTTGTTAATATCATTAGTTTTGTAGAGTTCTTTTTTTATTATCATTACGGTCGTCGTCGTTTGTGCAGTACATTTTTCTCTTCCTAGATAGCAGCAGCAGCAGTCGATCTTTTAATATATAAGTAATATATAATAAGTTGCACTACGTCGCCGGACGGCGACGGCGAAGACGTTGCACCACATCGCCGGACGGCGACGGCGAAGACGTTGCACCACGTCGCCGGACGACGACGGGGACGACGTTGCACCACGACCGGGTATTTTTACGCGAAGCGACGTTTTCAGACACGCTTAGATTATCAGATCTTAATAACCTCTGAAAAGATCATTTTCAGAGTAACCTCAATGGATAGCTTGGGGTTGAATTATATAAGAAAAGTTTTTTTATTTTTTTCTATGTGCATTACGAGTGCAGATATTACGATGCAAAGTATGAAATTGGAAAATTTTCGATTAAAAAATGTCGTTATCATTACCGTCGTCGTCGTTTGTGCAGTACATTTTTCTATTCCTAGATGGCAGCAGCAGCAGTCGGTCTTTTAATATATAGGGTACTCATTGCGGCTCGAAAACCCCGTCGAATGGGCCCTGAACGAACCCTCTAGGACTCTCCGTTCGCGAGATATCGCGAAAAAACTATTTTTCAAAGATAATTGCGAATATCTCGGAAACTATGAGAGATAGATAGTTGTTTCTGGCAGCATTCGACGCGGCTCGAAAATTCCCGTCGAATGGGCCCTGAACGAACCCTCTAGGACGCTCCGTTCGCGATATCGCGAAAAAACTATTTTTCAAAGATAATTGCGAATATCTTGGAAACTATGAGAGAAGTAAAGTCAAGACGATTCAACATGATTGCCCTATTCTAAACATATGTTTATATGATATAAACATATGTTTAGAAATATATATTTAGAATATGTCAAAACTTACGACAAAATGTTGCTTGGGTTTTACATGGTTTATAAAATACAGACAATGTTTCGTGTTATGTAAATACAGCATTACAATGTCTAATGCATTTAAGTCCTATTAGAAAACAATTGGTGAAGTGTAATAAATCAGATGTTTTAAGAATGTTGATGCATCGATATGAAAATGGAATGTGCAATTTGAATACATATGCAGTACGGCAATATTTAGGAGAACCGTTTTCAATAAATGTAAAACGTGATGTGTTTGAGTTTCTTACAATCCTGTTCACTAAATATGATTGTATAAGACAACTGGTAGAGCATCAAGTAACTTCTACTAGTCGATGTAAATCTTGTGATTATACAAAGGAATTTATTTGTAACGATGTAGTTATTTCAATACCTATTAACAATGTGAGAAAAAAAGCTATACTCTTAATGATTTATTAAATGTTACAGTTTCACATTGGTGTGAATCTGATGGATCATGCGAACAGTGTACAGGAAATGATATTTTGTTTAAGAACGAATTAACAGTAACGAAAGATATAGTTATTATTCGTTTAGTATTATTTTCATCTCAAGATGATAAAATGGTGAAAGCAATACGTAAATTTAATATATGTACTATTCCTACAACTAAAGTTTTAATAGCTAGACAAACGTATAAGCTTATGAATGTTATATTTCATAGTGGTTTTAGTATTGAGGATGGTCATTACACGAGTATATGTAGAGAAGGAATGTCTAGTAATTGGACTGCAGCTGATGATGCATAAATTAAGAAAAGACAATGGCCTAGAGGTGCTAAAGATATTTATATATTATTCTTACAAAAACTTGATAGTACATAAAGTATATATCAGCTCCCGTATATATACAAAGATCGCTTTGCGCCCGTATATATACAAGGATACAAGGTCGCTTTGCGCCTATACAGGGTTGGTGAGAGTAAAATAAGTGTTGCATAGTTGCAAAATTATACTGTAATAAAGTAAGTAACTAATAATTTAGTGCGAAATATCATTTCGCTGATAATAAATGTTATTACTGCCGTTAATAAAACGAAGAAAAAAAGAACTCTAAAAAAGTAATGATATCACAACAAAATTACCTTTTTAAAAAAAGGTACAAAAAAGGTGCCAAGTATACGCGCGCGAAGAAAAAACGAGTTCTACAAAAGTAATGATATCACAACAAAATTACCTTTTTAAAAAAGGTACAACAAAGGCGCCAAGTATACGCGCGCGAAGAAAAAAAGAACTCTACAAAAGTAATGATATCAAACCATTGCGCCAACTATAAAAATGGGTATTTATGCAAATCAGAAAATCTATTATTTTATTATTATGTATACAACATCCTATTCCAATCCAAGCGTTGTTTTAATTCTCTTTAAATATTATTATAGTATTTTTTCACAAAAATGTATGAAATCTTCAAATTGCGCCAAGTGCAGAGAGAATGTATCGAAAATTAATTATTGTACTATTTAAAAAACTCAAGTGGTAGTATTCTTATCAATTAGAGAGAGAATATATGTATATATTGTTTTGAAAAATTATTGTTGTACTACTTTTAAAAAATAAAAAGTGATACATATCTTTTTATTGTCACTCTTCCTCTTCCAATCCAAGTGGTAGTAGTTTTCATTTATCACTTGGATTTTAATTTGTTTGAATTCTAATGGAGGGAATAGAAAACGTAATAGAAAAGAATAAAAGAGGTTACAGTACAAAATGTAAAAAAAATAATATTTAGTTAGTGCAAAAAACTTTAAAAGTCTTTACTGTGATAAAGCTACGTGACAATTTGAAATGAATTATCCATTATCAAGCAACAAGCATGAATTATATACTCAGCCAGGGGGAAGGACAAGTGCCGTTGGCATCTTTTTCTAATATTTATTACAATAATATTGCCTAAAACATTTTGTTTATTGCTTTGCTGCGCAAGATTTGTACTTCCTCGCGCTGATTTTACATCTTTTTTAATTAATATCTCGATAATTATTGCGAAGATTACTATTATAATTAATTTATAATTTATGTATAATTTATTATATTATAATTAATTAAAGAGAATGCAAAGAGAACGGTACAACACTATTCTTTTCAACCCAATGCAATGTAATTCCACGAGCATTGGTACTTTTATTATGTTACAATTTTATTATCCTGTACAAGATATTATACATATCAGTATACAATATATTATACAGTGCTGGCAAAAAGTTCCGGAACGGTTAAAAATCTTGGAAAATAATGATTTAGTGGAAAAATGTTTCAAACAAAAAGCAGAGGGCTTAAAAAAATCTATTAGATGATGTCTATTTGACCTTGGTATGACCTTGGAAAGCCCGGTCATGGTTAACATAAAACTCTTAAATGGAAACCCCTATTTTTTATTACATATTCTTGTAGCTTAGCTCAGGAGCTTTTCGAAACGCTATAATAAATTTTTTTTCTCTTACATACTTTTTGACTTATAAGGCTTGAAGGTTACACAGTACCGCCGGCATTAGAATTACCCAAGGTGTACCGCGTGGAGGTTGCACGGTCGGATTTACACCTCTTTTGTGTGCGTGCGTGCGTGTGTGTGCGTGTGTGTGCGTGCGTGCGTGTATGAGTGTGTGTGTTTTCTTCATAAAACTAACTTCACAAAAATAATTTATTCTCGTGTTATGTCCAGAAGACTCCACGGTTCCTCGCTTCCATAAGAAAAATATTAAATTTAGAAATAGGAAAAAGTAACAAATAAGAACTAAACCCCACCAACGGAAAAAATGACCGAACGAGCGCAGGGGGGCCAGGTGGACAGGCGTTACGCCAACTATAAGGCTCGCAGCTTTTCCAATCCCAACTGTGCTCGGCCGGAACGTCCGATAGGTAATAAACAACCAGAATTAAGAGCTAAAATCACTTAGCGAAGATAGCTCCAGAACCTGGAAAAGCGGAGCGGTACCCGCTGACGGCAATAAAAGTAATCCACCAAAATTAAATACTGAGAAATCTGCTATATATGGGGAGATTCAAACTAGAGATACGACGCAAATGAACTAATGGAAACGTGAGCATGGATTGCAATATGGTAAACGGAGGGGTCTTCACAAGTGCCGCACTTTAACTTTCAAGAACAAAATCATAAATCTATCGGATACCAGCTGCAATTCGGGAAAACCAAGCGCTCCAATAGAAATGAATTTGTTTTACTCTTCCTTTCTTCTGGGAAACAAATAATCCCCACCTACGCTCTTTTAGCCCTATATAAAGGGAACAATTTGGTCAGAGGTCCTCTTCAATCTTCAGTTGGCTTACAATGCATATCGTACTGTTTCGTTCCCGTGATCGGGACATCGAGCATAAATCTTAGAGTCAGTGCTGGACTCCACCCGAGGGACCTCTGGTCAGGTTGGCTCCCTCCTCGAACGCATTGACGATCAACTCCATCCAAGAAGCGGTACCAGAAAAGTAAGCCTAAGTTAATTATTAATTTCATTTTACTCCCCTCCAACCGTCTTCGTGGTTTCATTTCGGTTACTGGCACAAAGAATCAATTCCGTCTTATTTCATTTAAGTGTCAAATTTCAATCGCGGACGCAGAAATACCCCGACAGAAACACAGGCAGAAACTGTGACGTGCAGCCAAGGGGCATCTTACACCGATTCAGCACAATTAACAACCGATTCAGCACAATTCACAACCGATAACACCGAGCGTTACTCACCCCTTTTTGTGAATATCTCGTCACCTGGATCTAGCGTAATCGGGAATCCATCTTCTTCTCCCGACCACTCCCCCCTTTCCCTCCCTAAGTTGTCCCCGCGGTGGTATTTACCCATCCCCTCTTCTGAGTTCGGGCGGACCCCAAACTCGACCATCCCTTCCTCTACACCCGAACTAAGTACCTACCTTCCCTCACCAGCTTCAATCCCTGAGAACCCAAATTTTTCCGGCCTGCCCATCCCTACCATTCCTACATTAAGGGAGTTTTCGCAGGCGCTTTCCACCTTTTATTAGAATATTTCCTAGATTTCTTTCCCACCTATTCTCTTCCACTCCCTCCTACCACTATAATCTGCGGACCAGGACCCATAAATATTCCTACTCTCAGGATCGCGGGCGAGAACGCTGGTCCCGACACATTTATACCCTTTATAACCCACCACCGCGTTCATCCTGTATTAATCACGGCAATTTATATTAGAGAGTTTATGTTTAATTTGGACATTTAAGCATGAATATGATAGATTTATTTTTATTTATCATTATAGTTTGAAATATCGAATATGTATCAATAGTATAGAAAGTTTAAATGCGAGTTTAATTTTTGAATTTTAAAATTATATAGACAACCTAATATTACCTCCATTATGCGTTACGAAATTATAGTTATCTATCCGTTACTGTAAATTATGTTATATATATATATATATATATATATATATATATATTCTTACCAACGATGTTCGGAAATGTATCATTCCTCTAATCAGAATTTTCTCAAATCATTTTGTCTTGATTTTATAAATTAGTCAAAATTACAGTTGCGCTATCTATAAGAAATAGAATCATGAATAAATTTGTACTCCAAATTCTAAATTATAGTCAAACGTATCAGTAGCGGTTCATTAATTTCATTTATGTAACCATTAGACAGAATATATTAGTGGAAATGTTTTAAGTGACAAACCCAAGTTTCATTTATTTCTAACTACCCTCGTATAACATCCCATTCCTTGACAGATCGTACAGGTCCTATCCTTGGTAATAGGGATTCATTTCCCTTACCTAAAAAGGACCATCGAGTTGACCATCTCGAATAGTAGGGTAAAATCGACTTCGGTCGTTGACCCGAAAATCGAGTGTCCGCTTCGAATAATAGGGTAAAATCGACTTTGGTCGTTGACCCGAAAATCGAAGGACCGTTTCAAATAAAAGGGTAAAATCGACTTTAGTCGTTGACCCGAAAATCGAAACGTATTGGTCGGCTCGAACACACGAGGTACGGCGGTTGTGTGCCTACGTACCTCGAGAGGCGTCTGGTTGCGCCCTTCCTCGAGCTCACGGAGCTCTGGACGTAACACTCGTATGTACGAACAACGGCATTACACATACACACGCACGCACGCAAGCACGCACGTTTTTAAAATTTAAGGCTTCATCCCTTCCTTGTTTAATATTGTTTATTGGAGAAGGAAAGGATACCATCTCTACCATTAATTATTATATGTATGCCAAACATAAAACAAGGTTATTTCAAAAATTATGTACAGAGTTATGTACCGTATTAGTACAGTATTATCTAGTTTTTTTCCATTCGATTTAATTGCGAATGGTCACACAAGTGTTGCGATGACGAATGAATAACAATGCTTTCGTTACCAATGGCAAAAATTACAAAAATTAGCGGCTGTATGCGCATTATGTAAACTCTGCGACTCTAAACTATGAAATGTATTATTAAGATAAATAAATACTTAATTAATGATATAAAAAATTAATAAAATTAATTAAAAGTTAATTAAAAAATTAATGATAGAAGAAATGAAAAAAAAATTAATGTGAAAATAAAGAATTAATGAAAGTTTTAAAATCATTAATACACTTAAGAGAACCTTTTTTAGAACACAGTTTATTTGCAATCAAATAGTTACAACCATTTGATATGTATCAATAGTTTACAATGATTTAGGACTAGTTACGACATGTCTATATACGTGTACGTATGTGTGTATGTAATTTAATATCTGAAGTCTAATAAACATGACGTAAAAGCAAAGGATTATTCAACGTTCGGACGCATTCGGAATCTTTGAAGTCTCTGGGGAAGAGATTCCAGATCCGTCTGCCATTCCGAATAATGGAGGCGTGCAATTTCGGTCTGAGGAAGTTGAAAGCGATAGGACTAGTAGCGTCAAACACGCGACCGAACAGGGTCGATCTGTTTTTTAGAGTGAGTGTCACGATGTCGCCCGTCAACAGGCAGTCGCAGAGAGAATCTAGAGAGAGTGGAGCGGATCGTGTTCTCTTCTCTGATTGGTGCCGCCATTAACAGGTTAACTTCCGTTAACTTTGTACATTTCGCACTTTCAATGAGACTGACGTGGACTGACGCTACATATTCTGGCATATTTGCACTTTTGAACGCATAGTTGAATGGTGGAAGACGTAAGAGTGTTAAAATATAACACTGTAATAATATTTTGATTTTAATTTTTGTGACTTATCACTGTTGATTATTTATTGCTATCTACAACTTTTTTGTTACCATATTTTTATTTTATACTACGTTTTATTACTTATTTGCATTCGATGATTTTAACTTTTGTTTGACTCATCACCGTTGATTATTTATTGTTAGTTTAAAAATTTTTTTGTTAACACAATTTTAGTTTATTTTATAACTTTTATAACCCATATATAAACAATACAGGTTAATGAGCTCCCACATGCGTCAAGTAAAACGAATGCGATCTCGTCTGCGATTTGCGTTGTGTGTGATAGTGCTGGATTCTTGGTTTGCGGTATGTTAAGCTTTTTATAATCTGTAATTTTATTTTATTTTATTTTATTTTAATTTATTTTATCTATATTCTTACATTTGCGCTACTCATCTGTTATGACCCAACATATTTTATGTAATTTATTATTTCACTGTTTACCCATTTTTACCTATATTCTTACATTTGCGCTAATAATTTGTTATGACCCAACATATTTTTATGTATTTTATTATTTTACTGCTTACTCTTTTTTCACTTTACGATTGTTTTTTCTTTTATAATTTATTCATTATATTGTTCAACATTCAAAAAAACACAGGTCGATGAGCCGTCAATCCGTTCCGCAATTAGCACACTGAGGGCGTAGTCCTATGGTGCGGAACGTGCGCAATGCGGAATTGGCGGAACGCTCGTGATTGGTTCGATCATTGTTACGTTCGTTCCGCCGATTTCTTTCCGCACATTTTCATTTTATCGCGGAATTACGTTACCAGATACCAGTGAAAAAAGGCAAAATGATTTTTAATTTGACTTTGCAAAAATATATGGTAAATAGTATTGTCAGTAAATGGCTTCACAAGTATAATGTTTTAGATTGTATTATCAGTGTAATCAGGAGCCGCATTTCAGGCAAAATAGGTTCTCGAACAACATATTTTTTACTGATGAGTGGTCGGACCAAATGTTAATAACGTTTCAAATATTTGAGGTGGCATTCTAAAATAATCTATATATTTTTCTATATGTCTTCCAACATTTCTTTTACAAGATTATCGCTTGCTCCTTGTAGCAATCTTTTTTCGGCACTAAATATGCTTCGTACTCAACACTTCCGTTGATTCTGTATATTTTCATTTTTTCTTACAATTCTGTATAATAAATACAGTTTTACAATTTTGCGACGTATCTCCTGTTTTTTAAATACACACCAACTTTGTTTTAATCTTTTTAGTAACTCACAAATAACAATAAACAATTCTTCAGAATTCATCGTTTTGCCTACATGCATTTTCACGTGCATACACTCGTAGTAATTCCGATCAGCTGAAGTTTATTTTCCTATGTCCCATGCAGCGGAAAACGCGGAAGCGTAATTTGTGCGTGCCAATAATATACGCTATTCCGATAGACACAACAGAAGAATCTACGGAAAAAATCATGTGATTGGCGTAGGCCAATTGCGCTTCCGCAAGTTCTGCTGCATGGAACATAGGAAAATACATTTCAGCGGATTACAGTTGGCGGAACTTCTGTGATTGGACGGACTTCGTTCCGCCAATTCCGCATTGCGCACGTTCCGCACCATGGGACTGCGCCCTGAAGATGGTCTAACGTATAGACCGAGACGTTTGTGATTCACGATCGATGTATCTCCAATCTTAAATAACAAGCACCTACACCCAGCTTCGCTTTTGCATCAGTTTATTTTCATATTACTGTAATAATATATTAGCAAAGTATTATTTTGTATGTGTGTGTGTGTGTGTGTGTGTATTAAATCTTCCTCAAAAGTTGCCCTGTTAATGGCGGCTTCCGGCCAATCCGCTTTACTCTCTTTAGATTCTCTCTGATGAATTCCAGATAAGCTATACAGCAGTGCTCGACGTCTATGCACTGAACTTGATAACGCTCGATGTTTATGTAGTGATTCTCATTGTTCGGAGCCTTAGTTTTGATTTTTATGTACTTGGCGTATATATTTCTTCTTTTTTTAAAAAGGTTTTTGTAGGGATTATGTATAACCTGTTGTTTTAATTCTCCACATTTATATTTCAAAAATTGTTTTATAAACATTAGATTGAAAGATGTAATATTTTCAAATATACACCCTACTTATAAATAGTCGCGGCAAAATATATCAAATGCGAATTTGAATTAATGACTTTCGATAAGTATATTTCATTGGTGAAATCATTAAATTTTGAGTTTCGATTTATAATATATTTTTATATTGTAAACCACAGCACGTAAAGTATTACAATATATTTTGCTCCTAATTTCTCCAAATAATGGTCTAAAAGAATAATAATAAGACAGAAGTCTTCCAAATCAAAATATCGTCCAAGCTACAAGACATTGAACAATGACACATACGTGTGTCTATGTTTACAGAAATTCATATAGTCTGCAGAAAATAAGATCCCATTTCACGTTAGACAAGCGAAACGTAAGGAGTGTAGAAAAATCTAGATCTGATCAGTGCTTTTTTTATATTTGGCCGTATCGAATCGATTGACGTCGAAAGTTACATTTTATAATTCTCCGTGTGCCATTTGTTCATGTTAAGAACACACCATACGAAAAGACGATTTGGCGAGAAATTTGGCAAAAAGGAGATTTGATACGAGAAACTTACAATCTAAGCAGCAATAATGCATAACTATATAGAGGACTATACAAAGAAACTGGCTTCGAAGTTATCGTATTGCAATTCTGGTAAGATTTAAAAATTACGTATCTACTACATTAAAGTTTTGTTTTTATACACATTTATTAAACGTGATTTAATCCGTACTTAATGTATTGTTTGCGAAGTGCATTGCGACAGAAAATTGGGTAAATCTACCGATTAGCGAACCCACCTCCTATCACCTTGTCCTTGACATATATTATAGAGGTCACCCTCCTGAGTAACATTGTGCAAGTTTTAGCCGTCGGTCGTTGTTTACTAAAAAGTTATTAACAAAAGAAGTTTAATGATTTTGCACGAATTTTCAGCTGTCTACGCGAACCAAGAACATAATATTGACATATATTACAAAGGTCACCTTCCCGAATAACCCGCACTAGGTTTTAGTCGTCGATCGTTGTTTATGAATAAGTTATTAACAAAAGAAATTTTACAAATATAGTAGTTATTTTGAATATTGAAAGATATAAAAGACGAATATGTATATGAACGAAGGAAGGAAAGTCATTTAAAGCAGTGAATCGTTAATATATAGAATAGTTTCTTTTAATATAAGTACAAAGTATTCTTCACTTTAACCAAAAGCATAAACAGTTAAATACAAAGTATTCTCTGCTTTAACCTAACCTAAACTAACCTAATCTAACCTGATTAGGTTATATTTTCCGAAACTGGAGCCTCAGACAGCTCGTTTTCAGCCCGCTTCGCGGGAGGGCGGGGGGAAGGGGCTTCGCCCCCCCCCCCGCCGGAATCCGTGCCGTGTACCAGGTGATCAAAATATGTACAGTAAAATCTGTTACACTGGTTCTGGCGGGGGGCGGGGGACGAAGCCCCTGCCCCCCGCCCTCCTGCGAAGCGGGCTGAAACCGAGCGTATGTGTCCGAGGCTCCAGTTTCGGAAAATATAACCTTTTGCTTGTTGTGGACGGCTGAAAATTCGTGCAAAATCATTAAACTTCTTTTGTTAATAACTTTTTAGTAAACAACGACCGACGGCTAAAACCTTTTGAAGGTCACTCAGAAGGGTGACCTCTATAATATATGTCAAGGACAAGGTGATAGGAGGTGGGTTCGCTAATCGGTAGATTTACCGAAAATTGTTTCTTTTCGAAAGCGTTACGGATTTCCGATAAAGTATTTTTAATTTTAGGTATTCTATCTCTCCTCTTAGTTAAATGGTTGTTTATCCTAAGTCCGTGTTTAGCAAATACTTCCATCTGTAACAGAAATATTCCATAGTGGCAGTAAATTAATTGTAGTTGAACATTACACGAATATATAAATGTTTAATATTATGTTATATTAACCTTCTGTAGCTGATCTTCGTTGTTACACTTGTCGATGAACTGAATAATAGTCATGTGATACTCCATTACATCTGGATTACTGTAAAATATATTATAGATATTATTTGAAAATAATTATTAAACATAATAGTAGTTATGGATATTGTGCGATAGAACGCTGAAACTCTGAAGAAGAATGCTGTACTTACGGTTCAAGTCTGGAAATATTGGCGAAGTTATTAATGAAAAGATCAATTGCTTTGTCTACATTTGATGGATCCTCCAGCATGTGAACAAATATATTGAAGGCACTGAACCAACTGCTAACGTTAAAAGTTAATTGCTTCTGCAGAATGTCCAGATTTGTCGAACAGCCCATGAAGTTATCATCTGACTTGTTGAGTACTGGCTGAATGTAGTAGATACGTAAGTATCTACTACATTCACTACCACCCGCATATTAGATGATTTTCGATTCACACCAACTATTATTAAAATTAAATATAACTATCTATATAAACATTATATAATCAAGTAGAAGTCTTAATAAATAAAAACGGTAAGTTATTTAGATGTACATTTTTACATATAAGTTATAGTTTCCTCTTATTATTATGTAATTGTTATCTTACAAATATAAATAACTGCCTGTATAATATTATCTCACTAAAAAAACCTGACAAAGGTGAAAAAATATGCCAAGTACATAAAAAGTCCCAACTTGTATACAACAAAAAGTTTAACAAAATATTTGTTATAAAAATCAAAACTAAATATAAAATCAATTGTTAAATAACCAAGTACTTAGAAGCAATTCACATAAAGCAATCGGTTTCTATCTCGAATACACAAAACAGGGAAGTGAATTTCCTGCGCCTATCTTTTCACGCCTCTCGGCTAATCCTGATGTTGAAGATAAAATGCGGTCAAATACAATGTTTTACTTGGTGGCATTGTATTTAGAACTTTTACATCATATAAACTGTGACTGCGATAGCTAGGATCTAGAAAATCTTGTAAAACCTATGCAACTTTTTCATGAATCAGTGGATAGAGGCAACAGCGCATCCGTTAAAAGAAGGTTATGCGTGGGCTGCTGCTATATTTGACTTTTCTCTCTATTTTGTAAGATATGGAAAGATAATAGAGACCGTCAGGTCGCGTAGAGGATCAGAATGAAAACAATACGATGACAACAGTAGGAGCATTGGCCATACACGCTAACAAGACTAGGCGTGAGGAGCCAGGGATCCCGATAGAGTCGAGGTCAAGACCAAGGCAATCTCCGAATTATTTTTCGCTTGCAATTTCATGAAACACTTGCGCTTCAGTGATGCTAGAAATTATCTCGCCGCTATACAATATATCTTACAAAGGAACATCGCGAAGTGGAAAATCCTGATTTTGATGAAACTTTATACACATGTAGGGGAGGTTAATAGATGAATTTAGAAATTATTCGTAGCGGCCCAAAAATGGTTTTAAGGGGTGAACCACCCTTCAAACGTAAGACGGCTTTTTGCTTTTCTCGATATATCTCTGAAATTATTCAAAATATCGAAAAACGTTTTATACAAAAGTTTCATGGTAAAAACGCCTCTATTTAATCACCTTAACAAAATTTTTTAAAAATAAGTTTTGGAAAAGTTTTTTCAAAAACTTTTGAAAAAAGGTATTTTTGAAAAATTCTATTGATGCGGTTAAATAGAGGCGTTTTTACCATGAAACTTTTGTATAAAACATTTTTCGATATTTTAAATAATTTCCGAGATATATCGAGAAAAGCAAAAAGCCGTCTTACGTTTGAAGGGTGGTTCACCCCTTAAAACCGTTTTTGGGCCGCTACGAATAATTTCTAAATTCATCTATTAACCCCCCTACATGTGTATAAAGTTTCATCAAAATCAGAATTTTCCACTTCGCGATGTTCCCTTGTTAGATGCATATAAAAAGGAAATAAATAATTATTTGTCTGTAGATTGTTGTACTCAGGATTTTTCCATATGGTAAGGCGTCTTGCTATAAGATGGAGTTGGTATGGTAACTATCTTTCGTTTTCTTCGAAATATAAATTGTCGTATAGTAAAAATATGAAAGTTCGTAGAGCACGTAAATCAAAATCAACGCCTTCTGTCGAGTTACCTATGAAATCATTAATATTCACGACCTTGGAGGAACATGTAAAAGATATTGTCAGTCAAGTTCCTGTTACTGTGTCAAATCTCGATGATGTTAATTTAGTTTACAAGTATAATCTGAAATGATTTGAAATGACTGAAAACTACATAAATACTGTAATAAATTTGAGTGGCTCTTTTGTAAACAGAACTTTATGCAAAATGGAAGCAAGCAAATACTTGACATACTTTCAGGTAGACAAAGACAAACACATGATATCTTATAAAAAGCGAATAGAGTCGTTAATGATGGTCAAGATTTTTATTCCAGATCTATTATTTTATTCCAGTTCTGACGACAAATACATTTTTGATGTACTCTCTCTACGCTGTAATTTTGAACTACTAATTACTTACGGCAATATTCTAGACATGATACTAGAGGATGCCGAAATCACTGAAAAAGGATTTGAGGACATAGAAAAGGAAGTGTACAACTATGTAAAAAGCAATGTAGAATGTTGTAAAGTGTTCTTAGAATAGTTGAATGTTATGAACCACGCGAAAAACGAGATTAACGTGGAACATGATCCAGTTTTCAAAAGCGCGATTGTATCAATGTTTAGTAGGACTACAGAAAAACTAGTTATAAATCAAAAATTCTGTTTTTTATAACTTTGACAAGCATCTACAGAAATGTACAGATATGATTAATAAATGGTTGTAGAATATATAATATATACATAATATCTGTTATATCATGCATAATATGTAATATTATACGATGTGCTGTACAATAGATATGTGTAATATATTCAATGTCATATAGTAATGTATGTATAGGAAATGTAAAACTATTCACATATTCATACAAGTTCATACAAGCATACATATTCATACAAGCGACACAACAAAAGCTTTTGCGAAAATGGACTCTTCTTGGATTTGTATACTTCGATACAAAACTATAAAATTGCTTGGAATCACTCAACTAGATAATATTAATTAATTATAATAAAGAATGTTGAATAAGTATTAAACTTATTTTATATACTTAACTTGACATAAACACATTAAATAAGAAACCAAATAAAAGAAAAGTGATCAGGACATTTAATTTTGTAGAATTAAAAACTAATACTTTCAAAACCTTACTAGATTTGTCACTAGATTTTCAAAATACTCCAGAATTTAGCAAATACTCCACTAAGTATTTAAAGTATATTTTATTAATTAATTTAAAGTATTGGTATTAATTATTTCATCTTAACTTGTCGCGTTTTCAAGTTATTAGCATCTAAAAATTTAAATTATATTGATATATTGATTGAATTATATTGATAAAATATGAAATATGACAATTATTTTATATTTTGTTATCATATACAATTATTAACATTTTAATTCTATTTTATAAAACTCCTTTTGTAATGCATTAGCTATGTACAGAGTGTCTCGCATAAGTTGTCCAATCGCTCTCCTGCAGGTAGATCTCGTTAAGTTGAACTAAAAAATCTTACATCATTTTGCAATTACCACGCAAAATTTCGAGTTATTAATGAAAGAAGATTAGCGAGTCAGTACGAATGAGAACGCGACTCATGTGGCGAGGAGGGTCGCGCGCTCGTTGTTGGTTACGGCACAGTGAGGCAGCGGTGCCAGAAAGCGTGCTTTGTAGCATGCGGTGGGGATGGAGTGGGAATGGTCTCGCGAATCGTCGCACGCTTTCTAGCCTCACCCTCTCCACTCACATCAGTGACGCCATGTACATGTATAAAAGATTGTCATAACTTACCTGTTAAAATAATGAAGCCTTTTATTATATATATTGGGTCGTCCGGAAAGTTCGTGCCGATTTTTAATAGATGGCGTTGGAACATGTCTGAATATATCAATGTTATTGAAAACATACGATTTATATACATATGCTTAAAGGTGACATTTCAACACATCTTTAGGAAAAAAGTTGTTTCAGATAAATTGATTCGTGTCAGTTTTGTACTCTTTTGAAGATGGAAGAAAACAAAGAACATTTTAGACACTTGATGCTTTTCTATTACCGGAAAGGCAAAAATGCCTCACAAGCAACAAATTCGATATGTTCTGTTTACGGAGAAGGCGCTTTAGTTGAAAGAACCGTACGTAAGTGGTTCGCTAAGTTTAGAGCTGGTGATTTTAACCTTAAAGACCAAGAACGCTCGGGCAGACCCTCTACTACTGATGATGACCAAATCAAGACACTGATCGAGAATAACCCGCGCTACACGACACGCGAATTAGCAGAGATACTGAAAATATCGAAAACCACTGTCCACGATCATGTAGTGAAGCTTGGTTACGTAAGTCGCTATGATGTATGGATTCCGCATAATTTGGCCGAAAAAATTTAATGGATCGCATTTCCATCTGCGACTCGCTGTACAAGCGCAACGAAAACGTACCATTTTTGAAGCAATTAGTGACGGGTGACGAAAAATGGATCATTTACAACAATGTAGAACGAAAAAGATCCTGGGGTAAGCGAAATGAACCAGCATTAACCACTCCGAAAGCCGGCCTTCATCCAAAAAAGTCATGCTCTGTGTCTGGTGGGATTGGAAAGGAATCCTATATTATGAGCTCCTACCACACAACCAAACGATAAATGCAAATAAGTACTGCTCGCAACTGGACGAATTAAAGACAGCGATTCAGGAAAAACGTCCAGAATTAGCTAATAGGAAGGGCGTCGTGTTCCATCAGGACAATGCCAGACCTCATGTTTCTTTGACTACCCGACAAAGATTGTTGGAGTTTGGCTGGGATGTGCTACCTCACCCACCGTATTCACCAGACATTGCACCTTCAGACTTTCACTTATTTAGGTCTGTGCAAAATTCTCTTAGCGGCAAGAACTTCAACTCTTTGATCGACATAAAAAACCACCTTGAGGAGTTTTTCGCCGAGAAACCTAAGAAGTTCTGGGAGAATGGAATCTTCCAGTTGCGTGAAAGATGGACAAAAGTTGTGAAACAAAACGGTGCATATATAAGTCAATACATATTTATCGACATAAAAAAATGTTGCCTTTGAATTTTCCTTCAAAATCGGCACGAACTTTCCGGACGACCCAATAGAATACGCATATCTTGCAAACGAAGAGGATTAGAAAATCAACAATATAGGAGTAAAACAACGGCAATGCATTACACTATTAAGTAGTGTTTTTATTTATAATTTATTACAATGTAAGCGACCGATCGGTATTACCATCCCAGACATAAGAGGACGAGGAGAAGTGTGGGTAAGCGGGGAGTTCGGGGTAACTTACAATTAGTGGACTAGAGCAATTGCCCGGAAAGCGAAAGACCCGGGTTCGATTCTCGGCTTCGGCTATCCGTACTCCCATACGTTTTTCTCTCGTCACTCTTACAGCTTCAGTAGTGGGATCGCGTATCCTAAAATGTCTTCGGAAAAGTTCGGGTCAAGCATTTCGGGTTTTTATTTCGCAGGGGTGGAATGGAGTTTTCAGGTGTAACCGGAGCATGAGTTGTGTCCATGGGCCCTGGGTGATGGGAACGGCCGGTGTGCACATTTAGAGTCTACGTGCTCATTTAACTCCCGTTTTGATCCGCAAGTTATATCGAACTAGCAGCGAATTGACACTAAATTTTAATCAGTGGAAACGGTTGAAATAAATTGGAGGTAGATGGTGTCAACCTCTACGTTTCATTAGAGTTACTATAATCAGAGTTTGGTCATAACGGCGGACATTTGCTTTAAGCAAAATTCTACGAAAGAGAGGAACATATGTGCAATCTCTTTTTTTCTATCTCTACTTCATACAAATTAGAGTTCCTATACTAATTTATATTAAAGTTATTATAGTAACTCTAGTATAAATTAACCTAATGTGACGCATCAATGTGTCAGCCTTACGCATATGTCCCTCTCTCTCGCAGAATTTTGCCTAAAGCAAATGGCAGTGTAGTGGCCAAACTCTGATTATATAATAGTAACTATGTTTCAATATTCGACAGTTATTTGTACGAGCCAGTATAACGAAGAAGAAGACAGTTATTTGCGTTCATATAGGAAAATGGAAAATTAACGTAATTTGTGGTCATATAATGAAACTATGACATTAATTAACATTTTAAAAGAGAAAAGAAGTTTGAAAATTATGGATAACAAAAGATTTCGCATAGGAGAAAACTTTAAATCGTTAGAAGACGATATGAAAAAAGAAGGTTGTTGCCGAAGTGCAACACAAACACGTATAAAATTTAAAGCATTAAAGCGCACTTATAAAGGACACCGCACTATTTCCACGTAAAAAAGGTTCCGACCGATTTTCTTCAAATTCTGTATACAGTTAGAAGTATCATTAGGTAGATAAAACATAATAAAGATTTTTCGAAAAAATCACTTTTTCAACCTATTGAAGCGATATACCTGATAATGATGCAGCATCCGTATTACACGACATTTTGAGATGTGCATTGTTCCTCTCTCTCTCTGTGTGTGTGTGTGTGTGTGTGTGTGTGTGTGTGTGTTCCCATCGTTGCTGGCAGGCTTTGGCGTACGGCCTAATGATGTAGAGTCCGCATTATATGAAACCTCCGCAGTCAGTTGGTGAAAGGATTACTCAAAAGTAATAATTCACGATCCCAGAGTGTGCCACGAGGAGGATGCGGTAGGATTTTACACTCTATTTTTCTAGTTTTTTAAATTAGCTTTTGTATTTTTTATTGTTTTTTATAGTTTATTTAGTTTTTATTTAGTTTTTTGTTCTTATTGTTTTATTATTTTTAATGACATGTATTAGTTTTTGAAATCGTAAGTATATTAAAGTAAATCTACGGCCGCCGGCCGCCCTGCGCGTACGAGTGTTTATGGGCACGTTACCCCCATTTTCGCGCTGACTTCGTGCGACGGACTGCAAAAGTTCCCATCTCTGGCCGAAGCCTGCCAGCAATGATTGCAACACGCACGCACGCACAGGAACAATGCACATCTCAAAATGTCGTGTAATACGGATGCACATCTCAAAATGTTGTGTAATACGGATGCTGCATCATTATCAGGTATATCGCTTCAATAGGTTGAAAAAGTGATTTTTTCGAAAAATCTTTATTATGGTTGATCTACCTAATGATACCTCTATAATTGTATACGGAATTTAAAGAAAATCGGTCGGAATCTATTTTACGTGGAAATAGTGCGGTGTCCTTTGATGTGTGTTTCTCAATTTTTCATAATAAAGTTTTGTTTTACAAGGGGACGACGTGACGTTCCCCTCACCGATGTGGATGAAACTTTACATACGTGTAGTACTTGACAAAAGAAGTTTATGGAACAAGACACTCGACGCGCCTCTCAAACGTTTGGATTTTCAATACATTGCAAATTGATGTGTATTTTCTTGTATTTCATCATACAAGCTCGGATTTGTTTGCCCTCCCCAAGAATCTATCAACAACAGAAATTTCTTGTTTCTTACATACGATGATAACGTTTCTTTCAAATACTTGGTATATAAATAAGTCGTAATAAGCTTCCCCGATTTTGATGATGTTACAACGACATTTTTATACTTTTTCACCATTTCGTCTACTCTTTTCTGTACCTGGGGCCCAAAGTTTCCTGTTGATTCTTGCAAACATATAAAAACCAATGGCAACAATTTTCCGGAAAGAGTTATCGAATATTGCGCTGTGTACGAATGTGTTATTTTATTAATACTGGATTTTTTAACGAGGACAGTTTTCGACCCTCGTTCAGCAAGACTGCGATTGTACTGACGATTGATACTGACAGCCTGAAAACAAATAAGAAAGTATATTAATTTATTAACATGTGAAATGATTTTATCTGTAAATTAGGTTTTTAAAATTACCTGTTTGATCAGTATTAATCACGAAATCTTTATCAAAATGTGGGATGAGAGCTCGTGTTTGTATACGGAAATTATCTGCAGCGGCCAATGTTAATAATGAATAATGTTAATGTTATTTAATGAATGCTGTCTGCTACGCCACGCATTCGGCTGAAAACTTGATGCGCTGCACAGGTACTAGAAGATACACATCAATTTGCAATGTATTGAAAATCCAAACGCTTGAGAGGCGCGTCGAGTGGCTTGTTCCATAAACTTCTTTTGTCAAGTACTACACGTATGTAAAGTTTCATCCACATCGGTGAGGGGAACGTCGCGTCGTCCCCTTGTTAGACAATACTGAAATTCTCAATAAGTGGCTTTTGTTGTACGAAACTATAATAATTGTACACTGAAAAAAATTTTCATCGGATAAACTGATTAAATAGTTTTCCGATTGTTAATTTTGTTTTCCGATTAAATGATGGAGATGTCCAATTACCTTCATCGGATATGTCCGATCATTGTTTTTGTCTTTTATACAATTTAATCGGATATCCGTTTGTTACTATGAAATTGGATTATCCGATAATATCAAACATATATGTTCGATTACCTTCATCGAATATGTCCGATTATTTTCTCTGTCTTTTACTCAAGTTAATCGGATATCTGTTTGTTACTATGAAATTGGATTATCCGATAATATCAAATCGAATATTTTTCTGTGTATACTGAGAAACATTTTCATCGAATAAACCAATTAAATAGTTTTTCGATTGTTAATTTTGATTTCCGATTAAATGATGGATATATCCGATTACCTTCATCGAATTTTCTTTGTCTTTTATACAAGTTAATCGGATATCCGTTTGTTACTATGAAATTGGATTATTCGATAATATCAAATCGGATAGTTGTCTCAGTGTATACTGAGAAACATTTTCATCGAATAAACCAATTAAATAGTTTTCCAATTGTTAATTGTGATTTCCGATTAAATGATGGATATATCCATCATGGATATATACAGGGTGTCCCGGGTTTTAACCGACAAACTGCGGGAGCATATTCTACTAGTGGAAATAAGAAAAAATTCTTATATTGAGTTTACTTAGAAATGCTTTATTACAAAGTTATAAACCAATATTGAAAAGAAATATGAGATAAGTAACAACGGAACAGTGTAGAATTTGGAAGGTCGAAGATGTTTATGTTATGTGCCCATTTGCAATTACGTAATTTGGGTTCATTTCGACCTATGAATGAATATGATGATGTTCGTTCAGCTCTAAGACACCGACGACGCTCGGAAAGAATCTTAAATCTTTTTGATAATATTCCTACACAAAGTGTTCGACGTGCTTCAGCTCAACTGCAGATATCACGAAACACTATTTGGAGAACATTGCGTGCTGATGACAGATTCGCATTCATTACACACCTGTACAAGAATTACTTCCAATCGATTATCAGAAACGAGTCGAATTTTGTAACTGGTATGTGAATGCAGTAGAAAGGGACAATCTTTTCTCATCAATAATATTATGGACAGATGAAGCGACCTTTACAAGACGAGGCATATTCAATTCTCATAATAGCCATGTATGGGCTCATAATAATCCACATACTACCAGACAAAGAAACTTTCAACACGAATTTCGATGTAATGTTTGGATGGGTATGCTTCATGACCGGCTTATTGGTCCGTTCTTTTTACCTGACCGATTGAACGGAGAATCTTTTCGAAGATTCCTATCAAACGATTTACCAATTTTGATGGAAAATGTGCCACTGCAGTTTCGTCAAAACAGCTGGATACAGTTAGACAGTTGTCTATCGCACTATGCTAGACAAGTTAGAAACTGGTTAGATGAACATTACGCTCATAGGTGGATTGGTCGAGGAGGACCGGTTTTCTGGCCTCCAAGATCGCCCGATTTAACGCCTCTTGATTTTTATTTATGGGGAACTTTAAAAAATAAAGTTTACAGTACAGAAGTAATCTCGCTTGAAGATTTAAAGCAACGAATTACTAATTCAGTTACTGAGATGCAACAAAATTTTCAGGAATGTCGTACTGTAACAAATTCTGTACTACGTCGATGTCTAGCTTGTATCGATGTGCAAGGACAACATTTTGAAATGCGTCACTAAATCATTGCGTACATAATTTTTATTTTTGTGAAAAAATCCGTTGTTACTTATCTCATATTTCTTTTCAATATTGGTTTATAACTTTGTAATAAAGCATTTCTAAGCAAACTCGATATAAGAATTTTTTCTTATTTCCACTAGTAGAATATGCTCCCGCAGTTTGTCGGTTAAAACCCGGGACACCCTGTATATCCGATTACCTTCATCGAATGTTTCCGATTATTTTCTTTGTCTTTTATACAAGTTAATCGGATATCTGTTTGTTACTATGAAATTGGATTATCCGATTATATCTAATCGGATATTTTTCTCAGTGTAGGATTGTGCTTTCAAAAAGTGGTGTAGGAGTTATGAAAAAATGTATATTCTATGATGAGCTTCATGAATTATTTAGATGTCGACCTATAAATATTCAAAAAGGAATGAATTCTTTAAATGCTACATCATCAGTTGACGTGAATATGTTCGACAATATTCCCGATGCAGATGGAGCAATTTCAGGGTGTTCAAAATTTTCTGATGAGTTTAATAATTCATATACAATAATCAAAGTAAAAAATCAGTTTAAAAATATTGATAGAAGTATTATATTTGACGGCTGTGTTCAAAAATTAATTAAATCATACGAAGATATTGCTAGAATTGCTATAGAAAGTCAAAATAAGATGATCCCACTAAAAACACCTTAGAAAGATGAAAAAGTACGCCAAGTACATAAAAAATCCCACCTTGTACGCAACAAAAAGTTTAAAAAACTATTTATTATAAAAATCAAAACTAAATATAAAATCAATTGTTAACTAGTTAAGTACCTCGAAGTAATTCATTTTGAGTATTTTATCCAAATGTTTTCCATGTATACTCTTTTATCGTATGACGACATTGAAGTACTTGAAGTGCCCGGGTCGCATTAAAACATACTGTTAGATTCAAGATACGATATAAATCAAGATATTGTACAAATTTATAAGAATTTTATAAGATATTTACAAGAAAACATGTTCAATGCGACCCGGGCACTTCAATGTCGTCATGCGATAAAAGAATATGCATGGGAAATATTTAGATAGAACACTTAAACTGAATTTCTTCGAAGTACTCGGCTAGTTAACACTTGATTTTATGTTTAGTTTTGATTTTTATAATAAATAGTTTTTTAAACTTTATGTTGCGTACAAGATGGGATTTTTTACGTACTTGGCGTACTTTTTTCACCTTTCTAAATGAAATGGCGTTCTTCGAAATGATATCTCGACAACGCGACAACATTTGCATGTAAGTACATTATCGCAGCTCATTTGCAGCCAGCCATCAATATCAAAAATTTTAGTTCGAAATTCGATGGTAACGCATTAAAATGGAGAATACATTTTGAACAAACAAGTGTGTGTTGCAACATAATTTATTAAAGCTTGTATTTGACGAAAAACTGTCATTAATAATTGTGCACGACTTTACTGTGACGAGAAAACGTGAATAATGATTGGGGAATGATGATGACAATTATTATTGCTCCGAACAATTTATTGCGGGTAACTGTATAACATGACATCTCTTTTAGGTGCATGTCTGCACACAAATTCCGCAGGATCTAAAATCTTACGAAACACATTGGGTACTCCATTCTTCGCGGCTGTATATTGTGATTTCTATTTTTCAATGTTGCTATGTTCCTATGATTTAACGTTAGCATAACTTCTTGCACCTAATTTCTTAATTGAGATATCGGCCTTTTACAAAAAAAGGAGCAAGAAGTATTTTCAGTTGTCCATAGCATCCTTCGTCAGTTTCTTCATCATTTTAAGAAATTGTAATAATTCTAAAGCTCATGTAAAAGTAAGGAAGATAATAATGTTTTTATCTTTTCCATTTTTATACGCTCTCGACATTTGCGATATTCTAATCTAAAATGATTTATGAGTGTTTACGAACAAAAGCGAACGGCTGTCCACAATGTTAACACAGAAACATAAAGGTAGATAACGCAAAAATATGAAAAACAAATGCATCTTGAATATTGTATGTCCACACAGAAAGAAAATTTTTGCTACCGTAGCTAATCATGATTTACTAAAAAATATTTGCTGCTGTAGCTATAAATTTCTAAACTACAGCAAAATGTTTACTCTTGCAGCTAATGAATTAGGAACTTTATCTAATACAATAGGTATCACAGCTAAAATTTAGCTGTCCATATATTACGACTGAATTTAATTACCACACGCAGTTTTTAGCTATGGCAGCTACTTTTTTCTTTCCGTGTAGGTTGAGCGGAAGTACACGTTAATTGATAATGAGCGGCAGATGGCAGAAGTTTAAGGAAATCGGCTGAGGCTAGACCAGCAGGACTCTCTCTCTCTGTCGCGGATCGTTGTAGCGTGCGGACGTAGGCCTACGTAAAGCGAGATAAGTTGTCGGGTTTTTTTTTAATTGTACTGCGTTCTCTTTGTTAATTTTGTAGCGTAGACTCCTCTTTCATATTTTTGTCAAATCGGTTGAATCTGTTGTTTTGTAACAAATCTTGATATTCGAATATCGAGCCGAATTGCTTTAGTTGGTGAGCACGTTGTGCCACGTGTAATTGCGCTACTCTATTACGCTGTATTATACTCGAATAAAATGGCTGTTATATCGTGTATTTCGTGGGTATTCCATAAAAATCACAACATTTATGTACTTGGCGTCGCGACGCTACCGCGTCGCTTGATTAATAATATTTTACAATAACAAGAAAAAATGATACAACAGCAAACGCAATTATTTATACAAAACTTGCATGAAAATACTTCACAGTCGCCAGTAACTATAAATTATTCCTTGGGGATACTACGATTTCCGGAGCGCCAAGGTTTGACCATGGATTCTTCATCTACAGGTCATTACAAACAAAACTTAAAGAGTGGTGAAAGTGGCTATCTGGTTTAGTTGAGAAGATATGGAGGTTTTTAGTTGGAATTTGAGAAATCGACAGAAACACTTTTTTGCCAGTTGCAGACTATTTTCGCGTTATTCAGAACAATGTAGGGTAAATCACAACAAACTTACCTTTTTAAAAAAAGGTACAAAAAAGCGCCAAGCATACGCGCCCGAAGAACGCGTTTAAAGATGACCTCTATAAAACTAATGATATATCAACAAATTTCGCCAATTATAAAAATGAGTATTTATGCAAACCAAAAAATCTATTACATTTATTCTATTTATTACATCTATTATATTTTTATACAACTAAATATTTTAATACATATATAAATCCCTCTAAAAAAACCTTACAAAGGTAAAAAAATACGTCAAGTACATAAAAAAGCAAAACTAAATATGATGAAATCCATAGTTAACTAGTCAAGTACTTATTGTTAGAAGCAATTCAGTTTGAGGATTTGTAATTTGAAATAATACTTGGCGTGCCCGGGTCGCATTAAAACGTACGTCCTACCTATAATTTGTGTAAATGTATGTGTAAATTATTTGTATTGAGTGAGTAATGAAAAGGGATATTTATAATCACTCGACTAATGTGCAAAACTGTAAACGTATTTGTTTTAATATTACCAAATACAAAGATTTACGAGTCATTAGTGAAAATACTCAAGGCAGTACAAATTTAGAAGAATGCATGTTCAATGCAAAACCCGGGCACGCGAAGTATTATTTCACATTACAAATCCTCAAACTGAATTGCTTCTAACAATAAGTACTTGGCTAGTTAACTATGGATTTCATCATATTTAGTTTTGCTTTTTTATGTACTTGACGTATTTTTTTACCTTTGTAAGGTTTTTTAGAGGGATTTATATGTATTAAAATATTTAGTTGTATAAAAATATAATAGATGTAATAAATAGAATAAATGTAATAGATTTTTTGGTTTGCATAAATACTCATTTTTATAATTGGCGAAATTTGTTGATATATCATTAGTTTTATAGAGGTCATCTTTGAACGCGTTCTTCGGGCGCGTATGCTTGGCGCTTTTTTGTACCTTTTTTTAAAAAGGTAATTTTGTTGTGATTTCACACATTTTGTAGTGTCTTTGTAGGCGCACAGCGACCTGTCTTTGTGGGCGCACAGCAACCTGTCTTTATGGGTGCGCAGCTACCCGACTTTGTAGCAGTGTGCGTGCGTGCGTGCGCGTGTGTGTGCGTGTGTGTCTCAAAATCGTCATATTTCGAATTTTCCATAACTTTATAAACGTTTCTTCGATTTTAATCAACTCTTAACTACCGTGCCATATAAAATGTATTAAGAGATGATTAAAATTAAAGAAATATTTAAAAAGTTATGCAAAATTCGAAATGCGACGATATTGATTGATACTGCATTTAGCATTATCGACTCTACATTTACGTGTCATTTCGAGCCATCTAGCGTCGAAATTAGCGAACTTCACATTTTTTTCATTCGTCTCTCAAGCCCCTCTTGCTTTCACTTGACAGACAAGGAGAAAACGGAGTATCTTAATCGTAAAATCGTGACATTTCGAACTTTGTATCGCAATATCTCCGCTCGTAGGAGAAAAATAAAAACACTTTTCTTATGCAATTCGAACCCAAGCTATCCATTGAGCCTACTTAGAAGTTGATCGGATCAGTCGTTATTGAGATCTAATAATCGAAGGCTCTCTCGAAACGTCGTCTCGCGGAAAGAGGCACTCTGCGTCTCGCGCTGCGCGTATATTTGGCGCGAGACACTACCGTGCCTCTTGATATTGACAATAACGGAGCTCGTCACGATGACCTTGACCTTGACATATATTATAGATGCTACCCTCCTGAGTGATCAAAAAGTTTTAACCGTCGCTCGTTGTTTATTAAAAAGTTATTAACAAAAGAAATTTAATGATTTTGCACGAATTTTTAACTGTCCACGTGAAGGAAGGACTTGAGTTTGACATATATTACAAAGGTCACCTTCCCGAATAACCCTCATTTTCACCCGTCGCTCGTTGTTTGTTAAAAAATTATTAACAAAACTGTTTAATGAATAGAGCATAATTTTACGATACCATATACGTTTACGAAAGAGTATATTTGATGGAATTATACATGGAAAGAAAAAAGTAGCTGCCGTAGCTAAAAACTGCGTGTGGTAGCTAAATTTCAGTCGTAATATATGGACAACTAACATCTTAGCTGTGACACCTATTTTAATTAGTTGAAAATGTTTAGCTGCCTTATATGCAAGACTTAGCTGCAGTACATATTTTAGTTAGCAGTTATCACAACATATGTTGCAGCGATTAGTTGTAGCGTGCACACTACTTGTATATGGAAGACACAATTTTTGCTGTCGTTGCTAATACTTTTGCTGTGGCGATCAAACTGATGCTAAACCCGAAATATGTTCTGCAGCTAAAAGTGTATACAAGATAGCTACATTAATTAGCAATAGCTAGATCAAGTGAATCACTAACTCAATTATTTACCACTGCGCATGCGCAGCGCTGTTCGCGCCGCGTTTGCATGCGGCAGCGAAATAATGTTGTATCTGTGACATATCGGTTAGTTCCGATAGCTATTTTTATGTTGCTGTACAATATGATCCTTACAGCTATGCATATTTTGCTACTTTCTTTATGTATTAGGTTAGGTTTCTCACTCATTAGGTGCCACAACAAACCATTTTGCTGTGGTTTCGAAATTTATAGCTACGGCAGCAAACACAGTTTTAGCAAATCATGATTAGCTACGGTAGCAAGATTTTTTCTTTCCGTGTAGCTTTAAATCAGAAATAGGTTTGGGTTATTTTCCGAAACTGGAGCCCTGGACACATACGCTCGTTTTTAGTCCTTCGCAGGAGGGCGGGGGGAAGGGGCTTTGCCCCTCCCGCCCGCCGGAGCCGGTGTAACTAGAGAGCCTCTAGGAGAGAGAGGCGACACGAGATCATGTGACCAGCTTCTTGCGATTGGCTGGCGGCAATATGGGCTAATTTGTTCATTGCGACGCCAATGTAGACCACATGTGACGTAGATTGCCGGCGTTTTTCAGACTGTGTGAAGGTGACTGTAAAATATGTGTGGTTAAATATATGAGGTAAATCTTACAAAGAACATAATAAATTACCTGACAAAGAAATCAGCGTCGCCAAATTAATAGATAGGGGGAGTTCCCTTAGCGCCGGACGGCACCTAGCATCGGACATACATTATATCTATGCGAAAACATTTGCGATCGAGCCATCATGTGACGATAGGGCGGGGAGGGGTATAGTGATCCACGCGCAGGTTGTGACACGATTCAGTCACGTATATGTAGGTGAGAAAAATAGTTGATTGTTGCATTTGGCGAGAAAACGTTGTATTGCGTAATTTAAAGACGAACTATACCTATAAAGATTTACTGACTACAATAAGTGTTTTAGTGTTATGATACACTTTGGTAAGGTGTTTTCAAATTACCTATGTGGTTTTTATAAAAGGTAGACTGGCTTTTACGATTATGTTATTTTTATTATGCATTTGTTGTCCCCTGGTTTCGGACAGAACATTTTTCATTTTTTTTTGACGAGAAATAAAATGAAAAGGAAATTAAAGAAAAAAAGAAAAGTTTAAGAAATAAATTAAAAAAGACGAATAGAGTAAAGAAGCTAAAGAAAACACCTACAAATACAAACGAAGGAACAACCTGCTTGGTGTGCCTAGACAGCAACGAAGAAGATTGGATTCAGTGCTGCAATTGCCAGGAATGAGCTCACGAGGCATGTGCTGATACCCCTGAGTGTTCTGATTATTATATTTGTGAGCACTGCAAACTCTAAGCTTTAATTTTAAAGTAGTCCAGTATTAGGAGGCCTATTTTAACCTTGTTCGGTACTAGGTGCCATTTTAATTTCTTACCAAATTATAAGTCAAAGTTTGATGTTGAGTTGAGCCTAATTTTTTAAGAAAGTTGATTATTCTGTACCCTTACTTTCGTTCCTAATAATGTCAACTTGTAATAAATGCAAACTAAAAAATAAATAAAACATATTATTTTTTTTATCTACGAAAAACCTTAAGTGTTCGCTGCTAGGGGAATTCCCCCTACTGTAATATTTATTATAAAAAACTAGAATATACAGTAAATGTATTATTTCAATATATTTCCCAAATGCAACTGACATTTCTTACAATCACAGTTTATTTATAATTTCTAATAATAAAGATTTACCTCATATATTTAACCACACATATTTTATAGTCACCTTTACACTCTGAAAAACGCCAGCAATCCGCGTCACATATTGTCTGCAATGGCGTCGCAATGAACAAATTAGCCCATATTGCCGCCAGCCAATCGCGACGAAGCTGGTCACATGACCTCGTGTCGCCTCTCTCTCCTAGAGGCTCTCTAGGTGTAACAGATTTCCTCCGCCCTCCCGCGAAGCGGGCTGAAACCGAGCGTATATGTCCGGGGTTCCAGTTTCGGAAAATATAACCTAACCAGATTAGGTTAGGTTATATTTGATTGAATGACTATCCTTCCTTCGTTCATATTCGTCGTTTATGTCTTTCAATATTCAAAATAACTACTATATTTTCGAAATTTCTTTTGTTAATAACTTTTTAATAAACAATGAGCGACGGCTAAAACCTTTTATAGTCTGCAACTAGCAAAAAAGCGTTTTTGTCGATTTCTCAAATTCCATCTAAAAACCTCCATATCTCCTAAACTAAACCAGATAGCCACTTTCATCACTCTTTAAGTTTTGTTTATAATGACCTGTAGATGAAGAATCCACAGTCAAAACTTTGCGCTCCGGAAATCGTAGTCTTGCCTATTCCTCTAATCCTGAACAGTTCAGACCTCCATTGCAATCATTTAATAAAGTTCGTTTCATAAAAGTACCATTTAATGTTAGTCAATCTTCAAAAAGATGTTTGCCAGTTATTCTGGCAAACACCACCATCCACACCAACACCACCATTATCATCAACTGTACCTTTTTCAGTTTCTTCCATATCAACAACTTTTCCAACAATTTCCCCAACTTCTAATAATTGTAATTTAAGCTCAACCTCTACTTCAAATCAAATCACAAAGTAAGATTTAAAGTTGTTTAAAAGTATTTCGGTTTTATTTGAAAGTGAAAACAACTTCGGCTTATATGCTCGCTTATGTTCTTCCCGTGTATCGCGCTAAACTAAAAAGACTTATAATTGACAAAACGCAACTGAACGAAAATAAATTCGCGTATTCGAACAAAAGATTAAACGCTTATTACTTGCGCACTTCGCTTAGCTCTCTTTGTCGAAGTAGTATCGCTACGACACAACTATTATTATTTAATGCGCGAACGTGTCGGAAGCGCCACGCATGCTAAAGAGGCGCCGCATATCGACACATCAACAAACGAACGTTAAAGCGCTATTGTGCACGTTTACTTTTTTAACAGAAAGTTTTATATGAAAGTTTTATACTATTACTATAGTTTAGAGTTTTATACTTTATATTTTATTTTTAAAGGTAACAAAGATAGTCATTTTTTGCTTGATCTCATTAAAATGAAACATTTAATTGTTTATAAAAGAATGGAAAATAATTTAAGTTTTTAAAATAGAAATTAAATGCAACTTGAATATAGTGATTTAATATAAATTTTTAGTTGAATTATTAAATAATGTTCCTATTATAAAATGTACCTGCAAAAACCAAAAACTAAATAGGTATATTTTCTTATTTTAAATATTATGATAAAGTATCCTGTGATATAGTTTCTTATTTTAAATAATGTGATAAAGGCAAGATATATATTTATAAGGGCAAGCTAATTTATAAAACATTTTTTCAAAGAACAATTTATGATAATATTAATAATAATAATATTATAATAACCAGTGTTCACTACCGTTTGTAAAGTTGTGTGTGTGTGTGTGTGTGTGTGTGTGTGTGTATGTGTAATATATGTAATAAAGTAAATAAAAAAATTACTTTTTAACAAGAATAATTATTTTGTTCAGACCCATGTCAAAACTATTAATACTTTCATAGTATTTATATAATTTGGTATGATTTTCTTAGAGGATATTGTGTCATATAATCACGTAGCGCATCTCGTATATTACTAGCATTATAAAAATAATATGTTCTACATTTGACATTTTGTTTCTTGATTCCATCCACTGAGGTAAAATTGGTTCATTTTTTAATTCCATAATATTATGTAATATGCAACATGCAGTTACTACTTTAGTCATACAGGTATAATGTAGATCTATACGTTTTGATAAACATCGCCACCGTGATTTAAGACGTCCAACTGCCATTTCAATATCCACTCTATTACTATTTAAATAAACATTAAATGATTCCTCTTAAGGTGTTAAACGTGCAATTTTTGTATATCTTTTTATTAACCAAGGTAGTAAAGGATATGCTGGATCTCCAACTAAAAGAATATGATATCCCAATACCATTAATTAACCTCGTTTTCTGAAATAAATATTATGATTATTTTACTTCTCAAAAATATTGCAGTAGAAATTCGTATTTAAAAAAATATAATTTTAGAATAATATATTCTGTTTCTTTATACAGCACAGAATTTTTAAATACAGCTGCGTCATGACAAGATCCAGGGGGTTGGCAGTTGACATTTCTAAACCTGATTCAAATGAAAAACTTAATTAATCAAAATTGCTTTTTTGCTACATATAACTAAATATTATTTTACCATAAATTATTATCTACTACTGCTTGAAGTATAATAGATGGCCATCCTTTGCGATTAACATAATCGTTATAACCATCTACAGGTGGTAGAATAGGAATGTGAGTACTATCGATTGCACCTATTACTTATGGAACATTAGTACGAGCTTCATATGCTGCAGATATCATTGTACATTCATTAATATCAGGCATTTTTATAAAGTTTTGACAAAAGTATTTTATTAATAGCAGCAACTGTATCATGAACACATCTCCATATAGATGTTTTATGAACCCCACAAATATTCGCAATTACACGATACTCGCGAGAACTTGCTAAATATTATAATGTTATAGCCACTTTTTGTTCAACACTTAAGGGGATCCTGGAGTCGTCTGTATTACTGACGGAGTAAATAACTGTTTTTAATAAATCTTTTTATTTGTTGCGCAGAATGAAAAATCCTTTCGTACGATGAAAGAAATCCTTTTGCACGATATCAAGGACCTGATCTTGTGCTCTGTTTTACTCTTGATCACGATTTCACATTCACAAAAGTTTTATAAACACTAATCTTTTTTACTATGCTTCTAACTTCACTTCTAAAAGCATCCTCATGTTCCTTCATTCTGTTCCGAGTTGAGAGCCCTATTTTGTACGAAATGTACGTACGAAATGTACGTACGAAATGTAAAATTGTTGTGGTCAAACAATAAGCCTAGAAGAAAACTGTAATTTTAAAACTTTTTCTCGTTTTTCACTATACTTTAATCGTGGAAAAGGATTTTTCATTCTATGCAATCAATAAAAAGATTAGTGTTCACAAAGTTTGAGTAATACAGATGACTCCAGGATCCCCAAGAATGGAGTAACAGGATGAAGGAGTAACAGGTTCTGATCGCACCTCATCACAAATAAATTGAAAAGTTGTACGTGTCATTCTGAAACATTCAAGCCAATCCTCATTTAAAAAGTGGTTAGGTACTATTATTTTCCACCAATGTTTTCTATGAGTTTTCATCCAAAATCTTCTTTTCACTCGATTTATTTTCTTCAGGTTTTCAATCATCATCACTAACACTTTCATATTATTTTCTTGTATTTTTAATATATTTTGCCAGAATATTATATGTGTGTTTATAATTGCTAAAGAGCACTGATTAATTATATGTGTTACATTTAATTGATAATTTAACACAATTTGTTTAATTGTTTTCTTTTGTTCCATTGTCTTTTTACTCAACTGTATGTTCTTCAGCGGTTATTCATTTATATATTCACAAGCAAACGATAAGTTGGCTCTACTGAAATATCAATCTTTCTCATTCCTACTCTACTCCTACTCTACTTCCAGTGGAAACAGTACATTAAATTCGATCCGCACCGAATCAGGATCGAAAGCGTGCTTTATAGCATGCGGTAGGGATGGAGGGGGAATGGTCTCGCGAATCGTTGCACGCTTTCTGGCAGCACTGATGTGAGTGGAGAGGATGAGGACCTCGACGTAAGGATTATTCTATCTCTCTTTAACACTTAACGACCAACAAAGACAGAATGCTGCTCACTGTGGTCGCTATCCCTATAAGCGACTTTATGGGTGGAACTTACCCTTGTTATGTCACAATAAAACCTCATCCTTTATTCCTACAGAAGATTTTGGGCATAGGAACATGTTTACAGAAAAATAGCAAGCAATATGCAGGGATATCCTGGACCACGCGGCCACATAGCTATAAAGATAAGTAGAGACTATACACTCGCTTCCTGTGCACATAAAGAGAATTTTTCCGTAGAATCTTTTGCAGCATTATATATATTCTATATATAGGTTGTAATAATTTTACTTTTGCGGATAAAAACATTTTACATTGCATTGTGTCTTGTGGAGATTCATCTTATTTCGATAAACCATTCTCAATCTTGTATGACACTGCAGTTTTTCTTCATATGAATCAAACTCTCATTTGGTAACCTTTTTTACTTAACATCGCAAAATTTTAGTAATTATTTAGAAAAAATGATATAAAATTTTCTTATTCAACTTAACCCACTGTTATGTGAATGTGTATGTATGTGCACATATTTAGGTACGGTAAGACATATGTTTACTTATGTTACCTATATGCGAGTATTGTATTATAATTATTGTGCAAGTAATACATAAATACTCGTACCAGGATTAAAATAAATAATTTTAAAATACTGTTGTTCATAAGTTAAGGTTTTAACTTCTTGCGCTAGAGTGACGTGCTATGCACGTCGCTCTGTTATCTGTTTCTAAAATGGGAATGACGTGCTACGCACGTCACTTCTTATCGCTTCGAATTGTTTTGTACGAGTTCGTCACGGGCATTTATCAATTAATTTCCGGCGTAAGAGGAAATACTTGATACTTAACTTCTTTGAGTTCTATTTATTTAAAAATAAAAACAAAATATTTGCTAAATTTGTTTCTGTATGTGTGCGCGTGTGTGTGTGCGCACGCGCGCGTGCGTGTGTGTACGTGATAATAAAAAGATTGTAAGGTGGAATTAAAGCTTGCTCATTTCTCAAGATATTTATATGTCATATTTTGCTGATAACACTTTTATTTGTTTGATAAGGATAATACTTTTGTAATTATGTTGAAATAAAGATATAGTTATGCAAGTTTGTGTTGTTCATATGTTCTCTTTTCTTATGGACACGTCAAAGTAACGTATCACAATACGCAATACCATACACGCTGACTTCTCAGAATTAAAACTTTATTGATACATTTTTTGAGCGAAGGTTCTTTATCTAGCTGTTTTCTTTGTTTAATAACAAGGTATCTATAAACTATTAAATGTTAATATTTACGTTGTATTGAAAAGTGGAAATACATAAGTTTTCTTCTAAAATCAATGATTTCAAATTTCGTGTCAAAATTGAATTTCACAATTTTGAGACATTTCAATAATTTTCCTTCTGGCTCGATATCGCGAAATATA
Source organism: Ooceraea biroi (assembly GCF_003672135.1). NCBI lineage: Eukaryota > Metazoa > Arthropoda > Insecta > Hymenoptera > Formicidae > Ooceraea > Ooceraea biroi. The sequence continues at coordinate 12,521,552 of NC_039506.1, read as the reverse complement.
TATACGCGTGAATGAATATCAATCAGCTTTAATCCCGATTAAATCGATTGCTTTGTGCAAGAGATAACTGCATTGAAGAACAGGAAGTAACTTAATCCATGAGATTAAATTGTCTTATTTAATATAAAAAGGTGCTTCAAGAATATCTGAACGTTTTTCAAGTTCAGCTATATAATTATTATGTTGTCTTCCTTCCTAGTGTTTAGTTAATTAAGTTCCAGCAGTGTTTTTATATACACATCAATATAAATAAATTTATATAACACAATTATAAATAAAATTAATGTATAAATTTATGGCATTTATAAGTCAATATAAATATTGAATATTATTAAATATTAATTGTGTATCAATTAATGCAATTAGATATGTTTAAAAGCTGAGAGAGAATTCATTATAGCACATATATTCTAATTATAATAATTAAAGGATTACATTAAAAATATATATATAAGTAATTTAGAAGAACACGATATACACAGAAAATTATAAGCAATCCTTGATTACAAAAATAAAGTATACTTGTAATTTGTAATTAAAAACTGTATATTAATCTGTACAATGTACAGTTATAATTTATTTCCTATTTTTTATTCTGATTTTGAATCTGAATTTTCTTCGTACAAAAATGAAATGTCGTGGAATATGCACTTTTATCACTTGCTTATATTTTCCTGAAATTGTCCTAATCTTTCTCGGATCTAACAAATTAATTCGGCCTAAAGTATAGCAAAGCCTAGTAATTAAGTTTGACCTTGATAAATAATACGTTATTTATCATGTCACTTGCTGTGAGTTTGGAAATCTTAATTGTATTGCTTTATTGCGTCCCATTCGGCATAAATGCAATCGACTTGATACGTAATCTGTTTCTTCTTAATCAAACTTCCTTGAAACATTCTTTAAATATAATATTTTCTAAAGAATCCGCGATTATTGCTAAACATTGATATATGAATTCCATCATTGTTATACCATTGATATCGATGCAGTAAGCTTGATTAATATAGATTTAAAGTCAGGAATGACATGTACATACGTACAATTGTTCGAAACACAAATGTATGTCATAAATTGTGCTAAAATATTAGAGAGACCTCTCTTTTCATTGCGGATGATATATGACTTTAAAAGACTCACAAACAAATCATACAGATATTTGTCTTCCTGTAATATGGACTTAAATAACAATTAGACATTTAATATTAGTTGTATTAGAAGTGCTCACGTTATTACTTTATTTTTCAAATTAATAAAAATAACAAAATAGACAAAAATTCGTGAATCGAAAAATTCCTATTCTTACATGTGTTTGTAGAAATATGATTCATGCTCTCTAATAAGATTTCTAACAAGTTGTTTTACTATATTTGTTTGTTAAATTATTTCTTTTATTTAAAAAATAATAATTTTATTTTTCTCTTAATTAAATTAATTTTATGGTTATAGCTTTTTGCTCGGACATATATTAGATTAGCAATAGTTGATTGAAAATAATTAATTTTAAATATATTCATAACAAATTGTATCATACGGTTCATCGCCAAAAGCATGCGATTAAAAATAAAATATAAATATCAGAAATATTGGATACAATTAAATGTTTATTAACACATGTGTGTGTGCGCGTGCGCGTGTATGCGTGTGTATGTAAAATTTATTCTATATATATATTATTATATACATATATTTAAAATACATAAAAAAAATTTATTATACTTATAGTATTATATATCGTTTAATCAATTGCAGAATTACGTTAAGAATCCGAATAATAAAAGAAAAGAACAAGAAGAAATTAATAGTATTTAAATTATAATATTTTTTGATTTTTCAAATACTAAGTGATATTAGTCACGTTCGAGATTATCATGATTTCTTAAAATAAATAATAATGCATAAGAGAAAAAAATTAATATTGTGACAAAATTAGAATGTATAAAATTTTATATTGAAAACAATTTAATATCAAATGGTTAGACAATTGTGTAAAAGACTTCAATATGTGAGATTAAAATTCGAAATAAAGCATTTGAGTAAAATCATATTTAAAATTATAGTTTATGTGTGTTTTTTCCTTTCAATACATAAGTATGATATACATAAAAGTATATAATTATAGGTTACATGCATATTCCTTTGCCAAAAGCAAGAGCAATTCACTTTATACGCGAGCAAGCAACGTATTATAGTTATATGTGTTTCGTTTGCGAAATAGCACACGCTCACAAGAGAATATGCATTATCAGAATGTATCTAAGCTCAAGATCTGTACGTAGATCTGCGTAAGTGTATAAAAGCGATACGAAATATATCAGATCCCGTCATATGTCATCCACTTTGCAACAATGCATATTCTCCACCAATCGATCCTCCTCAGTGCGATACTAATTTCTTTTGGTAAAAACTTTTATTCAAATTCTTTCTTTCATTATTACATCGTTGCAGTTATACAGTGTTTAGACGCAGCAATTACTCGTCGTTGTTTAAAAAATTTGATAAAATTAAAATAAAATAAATTACAATTCTGATTCTGATAAAATTTTGGAGATGAAGCGACTTATTTGACGCGATATTTGAATTGCTTTGAAATATTATTAAGATTTTTATTATATTTTATTTTATTACTTATTATATTTTATTATAAGCATAATTAATTTTATCGAATGAATATTTTTCTTACACACAAAACATCTTCCTCTCTCTCATTTAGTCTTCCTCTCTCGCTCCTTTCTTCTTCTTTTTTAATGACTATATCATAGCTCTACATGATGCTTTCATTATTATATATTCATTATTATATATATATATATATATAATGAATATATATGATTATAGTGCTAACTTTGTACATACTGCATTTAACACAATCAAGTTTACGTAATGCAAGTGTTTTACATTCATGAATACAATCATCATACAATCGCAAATTGACTGTTAACTAATATATGAATATATATGTAAAAACTATCATCAATACGTTAGTTACAGGAGTAACATCGCAGACCAACGATGATTTTACGAAAGAAGAGACAATTTCGATGGAAATCCCCCCGGATGATGATGATGTGACTTCAGTTACATCAGCGTCGATCGAAAGTTCCGAAACTTCATCTGAGACATCAAGCCAACGAAAACGAAGAATAGTCGGAGGAGTTGATGACGAAAGAAGAGAAATAAGAGCAGTATGTCCACTCGAATCTATAACTCCGCCGAACGATCTTCCCAACTTGTCAAGTCCTCTTGAATGTGCACGTACTTGCAACGATCGTGAAAAACCCAAGATCTGTTATTATCGTTTCGTAGCAGAGATATATTCTTCACTTTCTGCGTAAGTGTATTATTAATAAAAATACTAATTATTAATAATTTAAAATTATAGAATTATATTGCAAATTGTAATACTCTGCATTTTATGCGGTGTATCTAAATAAAAAGATTAACATTATTAAGTTGTTGCGTAATTTCTGTCATACGCTTATCTTCGACGCGCAATAAATGATTATTAGATTTGTTTTTGAATTGCATTGCTAGATAGTGTGTAAAGGTACGCAACTAATCCAGTAGCGCAGTTCAAAAACAAATCTAATGATAATTTCCATATCGAAGATAAGCGCACAAAATATGACAGAAATTATGCAACAACCTACTAATAGATTGATTTCACCATTAATCGTAAGAGTAAAATTTTATTTTATTATAAAATACATCTCTTCAGAGAAAGAGAAAGAAAGTTTCAGTGAAGAAATTGCTGGAAATAATTTCCTTCCGCATCAATGCAAGCCTCACATCAGTGTCTCATGGATTGTCGAAGACATTCAAAAAGTATTCCTGCAGTATTTCGTATTTTGTCACATGAAGCGATAATACGATCTCGTAGTACGTCTGCAGTAGTAACAGGAGTATTATGAACAAGAGTCTTAAAATGTTACTAGGAATTTTCGAACGTCTTTGACAATCCGTGAGACATCGATATGAGGCTTGCATTGATGCGGAAGGAAATCATCTCCAGCAATTTCTTTAATGAAATGTTCTTTCACCAAAGTTTGTTGTAAAGAAAAAGTGTTTATAACTTAGAGAGGAAGCATTTCAATGTTTCTATGACTTTTTTTCATCCTTATAGTGACTATGCACTTAAAGTTTGTCCATCTACTTTTGAAACATCTTGCATATAAGCGAAGCAAGGGAGCTAGGAAGTGTCATTGTTCAGTATCAGATCTCTTTAATGGCTGAACAAATCAATTACATGATAGGCTTAATCGATAATTGATAATGCACTTTATATTAGAAAACTGTTCTATTTTTGCTTAAAGAAATTGAGTCTTTATTTATTTTCTTTTTTCCGAGAGGAGATTCGTCAGCTGCACCAAAAGATGAAGAAAAGTATTACAAAATGATGGCAAATATTTCGAAGATTGACATGCTTATTACGTTTGCAAATGTTTTGAAATAAAAAATTTGGGATAATAATTTATAAGTTAACATTATTGTCTTATATTTGAAAATTCAGCAGCGCTAAATTCTTTCCATTAAAAAATTTTATTCTTATTATTTATACATTCATAGCTCTAGTATAAATTTCAATGTGTCATAGAGTTCACTAGATATAGGAAACGGGAAATGATCATTATATCTGCATATACTACATAGCTGCCCGAATAGTTTGCTTCAAATTTACACAAATTTATGATACAATAAACCAACTATTTTGAATTAGCATCGATTTATCTGAAGATTGAGATATAAATCTATATAATTGATATAATTGTTTTATTTCCAAACTTTATGCAATCAATTGCAATATTTAGAATTATTGCTTTCTCGCAGTGTCCCAATCTATAATTTTGCGAAAATTACACACATATACATACACATATACATTACACTTCACACACACACACACACAAGGTGATGATAACAAACAGTTTTGATAAAAAGTTTTATCACATGTTTTATTTTTAGATTTGATACGAATAAAGATACACTGAGAAAAATTTTCATCAGATAAGCCGATTAAATAGTTTTCCGATTGTTAATTTTGATTTCCGATTAAATGATGGATATGTCCGATTACCTTCATCGGATTTGTTCGATTATTTTATTTTCTTTGTCTTTTATACAATTTAATCGGATATCCGGTTGTTACTATGAAACTGGATTATCCGATTATATCTAATCGGATATTTTTCTCAGTGTATTCTTATTCATAAAGATATCGCTCTAATCTGCTATCTGTAGAGTTAAATCACAATATATGAAATCACTGACTGAGTTTTGATTAATATGATTATTTTCCTTTTAATCGAACTATTTTATATTTATCTTATATTTTATTGTAACAGTTCGATAAATTTCTAAAAGCACCTTTAAAGCGTAACGTATCATAACGTATCATGTGATAGTTATTTTGATCTGTTTACTTACCTTACGAAGGCAAAAACACTATTAACACATTCGCAACCGGCAACGTAATTCAACGTCATTTTACAATCTTTAGCTGATTACCGGCAACGCAGTTCTACGTCATTTTAAAATCTTTACCTAGTTGTCGGCGACGTAATTCTATGATATCTTCTTCATATTTACAATGAGTTATGTGCACTTTACAATAACTAGGACTTTATTATTTGCTATTACATCTTTTTGTTAATATTATTTGTTAATTTAGCATTACATTTAATATTTAAAGTTATTATTAGATACTATATAAAATTATTATGTAAAACTAATTTATAAAATTATAATTTTAAGGTAAAATTGTTTTATTGATTTTCAAAAAATATATTTAATGAATTTAAAAAGCTCTTTTAATTTTAATATTTTCATATTTATAAATTTTTAATTTTTTCAACTTGCATTTGTAACAAATGCAAATGTTTTTGAATTTTAAACAACAAGTGGTTATGAGTGATTATGATATGAGAAAGTAATATTTTTTATATTCACTCTCATTTTAATAGCAGAACCCTGCGGTATTCAGCTATAGACTTTTGGCAATTGTACGCGGTATTTAGCTAATTGTAAGGCTCTTGCATCAGAATCGCCGGTCGCGAATGTTAATAATACTAAATATAATATCTATGTGAAGTTGACATCCCACTTTTAATAAATTAAGTTTTCAGTACACGAAATGTTAGTATTTCGTTTATAGTTGTTTATATGTTAACACAAAAAAAGTGTAGTATTGTGAAAAAATAGCACCCGACTATAAGATAAAAAAACTTTCAATGATATTGTTTTATTGATATATTCAAAATTGTTCGTAGTGTTTTTACGTTCATTTGTAGTTGCATCGTTATGTCTAGAAATTATAATAAAACTGACGAAGTTGTCTACTTTGAACATTTGAAATAGCTTTTCAACTAAGCAATTTATAGTCTGTTGCCAAACATATTTTCAAAATTTATAATTTTTTACGTTAAACTTTGCAAACGAAATTATTATTACTATACACAATTACAAACAATAACATTTCGTCTACTAATCTTAGTTTGTCAAAGATGGAGTGCCAATCTCATACAGGTAAAAATATTTGAAGTACATCCACGTCTATAGAGATTTATAGAGGTATAAAATAGCGGCTTTTGCGTAAACAACTCAGAAACACGTAATGTCACATTTTAATTAAAATATGTATAAAGTTGTAATTAAATGAAAAGACATATATATATATATTTTTTTTTTTACATATATTAAATAAAAATATTTTTACTGAAAGAAAATTTAATATTACTGAATTTCCAAATATGATAATTAAAAATTTGTCTTCCCTCAGTGCTTGTGAATATTGCAACCCGAATGCAACAAATGCATTCTGCAACAATTGCCAGTGCGTACCTCTTGACGGTGTGGAACGTCCTATTTTGACCATAAATCGTATGATTCCTGGACCTTCTATTGATGTTTGCCAAGGTGATACGATTGTGGTTGACGTTGTCAATAATATAGAGGGTGAAGAACTTGCAATTCATTGGCATGGAATACTTCAAAGAGGCTCCCAATATTATGACGGTGCACCCTTTGTGACTCAGTGTCCTATCAGCGAACAAAGTACATTCAGGTAACTATGCAATTAAATAAAAATTTGTAATACAAGATAAATTTCAGAAATTGTAATTTTAAATGCTTAAACTAGATCTTTTTAAACATATCCAATTCAAAACACTATTCGTATTTTTTGTCTCAACTTTTGAATGTTTAAAATTCAATGTCTATTGATATTTTATACATAATATTTCAAACAGTTAAATGAACTTTTCTTTCGATTCTATTTAATTTACGTCGACAATTGTATACTCGCAAAATATATAAGTACTCATTTGAATTATCAGAATCGGTTTTTTTAGAGGACTAAAGTTTGTACAAAAATGTATTATTTTATACTTTCGCGTGCAGTTCTGAAGAGAACCACTCTCTTTTATTATAAAAATTGTCTAGAAATGTTCCAAAAGCATGCAAATGAACATATTTTAAAGGATTCTTGGTGCAAGCATTCAATATAATGTTTAAATCTGTATAACGTCAATTTAAAACTATACTTTGTTCACTTTATGGGCTAAAATAATAAGTTGGTCAAAAAATGACAGTTATAGCGGACAATCGAGATTATTAAAATTTAACTTGTATTACTTTTTACAGAAAGAAAATTTCTTTTTGTAAGAGAAGACATCAAATTAATGTACACACCTGATATTTATCTATAATATTTATTCAATATTGCTGCTTGAATTTAAAGATTGTAATACTTAAATCTTTCGCTTCTTAATATCGATGAGTCTGACATATGCTAAAACTAGAAGTTTTCTAAAAATTAGCAAACGCCCGTATGCGAGGTATGAAGTTAGATAACATAATGTCTGAATTCTTGGTCTTCTAAAATTGACGAACTTAAGCGTAAGTTCAAATAAGTCGTTTCTAAAATTATAGATTCACTTGATTTAAAACGCATTTACTTGGGATAACACTTTTTATAACATATTATAAAATCAAAGTTATCTTTTTTGTATCTAATGTAACGCATATATTTCTGAATATAAATGCGTCATGTTATAGATACCTTCCTATTATTATACAGGTATCTCTCATTTGATTTTTATTTGATTTGTCTGTATAATAAATAATATAAGATATAGTGAAAGTGAAAAACAGACAAATCATACCTTGCAAAGTTTGAATAAAAATCTTCAATTAATGATTTCTTCCTACAAAATTTTAATGTTGTTTTGCAAAGAATAAAAGTTACATTGAATAGTTTTAGAAGAAACTTTTTTGTTAATGATTCAATTAAATATTTCTATATTTTTTATTTAAATACTTTAACGACTTAAATATGTGCCAATGCATTATTTTATTAAAATTTGTATCTTTGGTTATAGGAATACTAGTTTACGCAATAAAAATAACAAATTAAATTGCAAATAATTTCGGTATTTTTGTCAATGAAAATACTTAATTCAAAAACTGAAGAGTTAATCCTATCACACTTATCTTTACAATCTTTGTCGCTATACCGATGAATTCACAACGGTTGCCGACGATAGCAGCTAGTTAGCGCGCGCCTGTTCTTGTATAAGACATGTAATTGTCGCATCTTCATGTTTACGTGTATTAGTTCGCGCTCTTATTTACGCTACGGATGTGTTCTCTAAGGAATTATTATCCAATAAAATTGTATCTTTCAAAGTTCGAATTAAAATACTTGTTTAATTAATCATTTTTCTTTAGAATATTGTAATACGTCTATTAAGCTGACACAGCCACTTTAGCACAATCAAATAAAACATTCATAGAAATTTAGTGCTCTTTTGTTGCTAATTTGTTGCTCTATTCCGGATTTTGTTGCTGCAGCCATTTCTTAAAACACAGTGGCTGTGCTAGCTTAAGTTTAAAGTTAGCACAGCCATATTAAAAACATTTTTTTAAATAAAAAACAAGGCATAATTATTTAGTGCTATTTTGTTGCTAATTTGTTGCTTCATTCACAAATTTGTTGCACCACCCTTATCATCGGAACACTACCCTTAACTATTGCGCATTTAGCACAACATCCTACAACTCGAATTTCAGGAAAAATTACGACGGATTATGTCATTTCGATTTTGTTGCTTTACATTTTCGTCAATCCCGATTTTGTTGCTCCACCCCTATGAGCAGAAAGCCACCCCTAGTTACACCTACCCAGCACAACACATTATAACTCGAATTTCAGGAAAAATTACGACGGATTATGTCATTTCGATTTTGTTGCTTTACATTTTCATCAATCCTGATTTTGTTGCTCCACCCCTATGAGCAGAAAGCCACCCCTAGTTACACCTACCCAGCACAACACATTATAACTCGAATTTCAGGAAACATTACGACGGATTATGTTATTTCGATTTTGTTGCTTCACTTTTGATTGCTGTAGTCGAATTGGTAAAGACGTTATGGATTGTAGGGAGATTCATGTTCGAACCCTGGCTAAAGAGAGACATGTTTTGCAATAAATTGGTATTGAAAGTAACAGAACCCATGTAAAGCTGGACCCCCACCAACACCAAAAAAGTTCATAGCTATCAGAAAATTTAGTGCTAGTTATGTGCTAATTAGTTGCTCTATTCCCGATTTTGTTGTTTGAATTGTTTAGCAGGAAATTGCGATCAAAATGGGGGTTCCATCTTAACGTTAAGCCGGCCTCTCCCATATTGAAGAAACTATATAGAGTGCTCGAATCAACAAAACAACCACACTGGAATTTGTTGCTATTTTGTTGCTCTAAGATAGTGTAAATTAATTTAAAAAATATAATGCTGTTTAAAAGATACTAACATCCGGCTTAACGTTAAGATGGAACCCCCATTTTGATCGCAATTTCCTGCTAAACGATTCGAACAACAAAATCGGGAATAGAGCAACTAATTAGCACATAACTAGCACTAAATTTTCTGATAGCTATGAACTTTTTTGGTGTTGGAACGATGTCAAAAGAAAACTGAATAAAGAATTGTATTTTCTTAATGTTTCTTTCAGATATCAATTTACTACAGACAATGCTGGAACGCATTTTTGGCATGCTCACACCGGTTTGCAAAAGATGGATGGTATCTTTGGAAGTTTGATTATACGTCAATCGCAGAAACGTGACGTAAATAGTTATTTGTACGATTTCGATCTGTCTCGTCATAAAATCCTTGTTAACGATTGGATGCACGAATTAGCTATTTCGCGATTGCCTGGTCGATTTCACTCTACGAAATTCCAAGATCCAGATTCTATTTTGATTAACGGCAAAGGACGATATCAGGTTGGTTTACTTACTTTAATCATTTAAATAGGATGATATCTGAAGAAATGTAATTTTAATTATTTTTATACAATAGAATAAAAAGTATAGGCAAATAATCTAAACTGATATAAGATACAAATAATTTAACTCTAAAATGTTGAGATCATCTTGAAAAGTCTGTTTCAAATGGAAATAACGTGACACAAATTTTTACAATATATTTTAGTAGTTTTTAAATATTATCATATATTTTACAATTAGATTATTATATGTATTCAAATATTGTAATTTAATTATATATTAATTTTTAAATATAATTTTAAGTTCAAAGCTATTATGGTACTGTTTGTAGGATCCAGAAAGCGCTTTTATAACCGATACGGATTTGGAGGTATTTCGCGTGAGGCGCAATTATGCGTATCGATTTCGCATGGTGAATGCTTTTTGCACGGTTTGCTCATCAATTTTGACTGTGGAGAATCATAATCTCACTATTATAGCAGTAGACGGTTATCCGGTCAAACCCACTGTTGTAACTTCTATAATCAGCGTTTCAGGTATGATATTCTGACCATCTCTTACATTGTTTGGTTCGAAATGGACCTATATAAGATGATAAATAAATAAAGAAATATACATTATTTTATTTGAAAAATGAGATATTTTATTTGAAAAATGAGATAAGACTCGATGTTAAGAAATAACGTCAGAGACATAAAGTATTGGTTGGCCTTCAAGTTTTTCGTTCCACGTATGCTGCTCATTTTGCTCTTCGTTCTATGAGCGCGATTGTGCTTATGTTAGAGCATTCTTATTGTCTCGGCGCACGAGGTGTGTTCTTATTTGCTAATCTTAATCAGTTAATAACTCTTTATTGTATACAAAATGATATAAGACTTTTCTATTCATTCAATTCATTCTATCTTCACACGATTATTCGTTACCGATTATTACGAGACCCTATATGTAATATTTGTGCGCATATAAATTTGAAAAGCTTTTTAGTTTTTAATCCGACACAATAGTTTTACGGCAATTTAATGTCTTTAATATACATTTGCGTGAACAGAATTGCGTCTTTAAAACATTTTTTTAAACATAAATTATAACTTCTCATTGTCAATTTTACCATTTTTCTTGTTTATAATTGAAATGGTACATTTTATACAACATTTTTTAGAGGGCATAATGCTTACTAGACATATCTAATAAGATCAAATATGGAATATTTTCAGGGGAGCGTTACGATTTTGTCATAAACGCGAACAATCGAGTCGATTCTTATTGGATCCAACTTCGTGCACTAGAACCATGCAATGTTAGAGGTATTCAACAATTGGCTGTATTACAATATGATGGTGCTCCAGATACACCAACATCAGTTAAGCCCATCTTCATTCTTCCACTTTCAGAAGGAATTGTAAGTAATGTGAAAACATGCTATTTGCAATACGACCATACTGTCAATAAGTTTATAGTACACAATCGAAGTGTGTTACGAAATTTGTTACTAAATTGTCTTACGATCTTTCCCATTGCGTGAGCCAAAGACTATATACTTAATTTATTTATTCAGTCTAAAATTCAGTCCGGATGATTTTTTATGTATTCAACATAACAGTACAATCAGATATTACTTACAGTTGCATAATAAAATCTTTAATAAGATAGAAGAAAAATAGTCTACATGACTCATGTGATATATCATGATGTGGCAAGGTGCGTGCTTTGTATCGCTCCTGGCTCACACGCGATCTAGTACGCCAATTGGATAATTTAAAATAGCTCTCACTTAAAACCTATCATTTGGATTGAATTTTGGTAAAGGAAAAAGTTATTTTCTTTGGTATCAGGAATTTCCTAGAGTACTTTATATGCAATTATTTTGTGACATCCTGTATATTTAATTTTATTTGATGTTAAGGCTATATGGGAGAGGAATGTGGAAAAGAGAGAACAAATATCATCAACATATTTCCTTATATACATTTTCCATGCACATATGAACTTAAAACTTAATAACAAATAATTAATCAGTAATTATTAGTAATTCTTCAGCGTTTTGCACTTTAATCGAATAACACACACACACTGTATTATTTTTGCAGGTATTAAATCCACTTGATAGCCAATGTGATAGTCCAAGATCTGATGCGATCTGCGTCAACCATTTACAGAGCGCAATTCCAGTTGATAAAGACATTTTTACAAAGAAACCGGATGCTCAGATTTACTTATCATTCTCATTTCACCGATACAATCTGCAGGATCTGTTTTCACCTAATCAGTTCAATAGATTTTTAGGTAAGTTTTTTTCAAGGTGAATCTTAATGACTGTCCCAACCTTTTACCACGAGAGATGGATTACCGACTGCAACTGGTTAACTCACCGGCACATAGATGGCAGTTGTTGGATCGACCGTGATGTATGTACAGGCAAGTTAAAAATATGTTCAAATTACAGATATCGCACGGAGAAAAATAATTTAGATTCGCACAGTATATTTTATGCTTATGTCTAAAATTTTGTCAGTTATATGGACAGCAATGCCATTTGTTAAGAACATTGATTTTATTGAAAAATAATTTTGCCAAATTAGCAAATTGTTTAGCTATAAGAATAAAATGATTTCTGTTCTACCAAATACGTTCTGCTGTAATGTTAATCTATATTATATATATATATATATATATATATATATAAGCCAAATACCACTCACTCACTCACTCACTGACTCATCAACGTGCAGCCCAAACCACTGCACCTATCGACTTGAAATTTTAAGGGTATATTACTACTATCACGTAGGTGCTCACTAAGGGAGGGTTTTCCGAAATTCCACCCCTAACGGGTGAAAAGGTGTAAAATGTGTTTTTATTTAATTCTACACAAATATCGCGGGCGAAGCCGGGACGGGGGATGCTAGTAAGTTATAATAGAAAAATTTTGTCATCATCACATCAAATACGTATCACGTTTAATGTTCTTAACAACTGGCATTGCTGTCCATATGGATTATATAATAACTGACAAAATTTATGTAAGACATAAGCATAAAATATACTGTGCGAATCTAAATTATTTTTCTCCGTGCGATATTTGTAATTTGAACACATTTTTAACTTGTCTGTACATCACGGTCGATCTAGGTAACTGCCATCTATCTGCCGGTGAGTTAATCAGAGTTGCAGTCGGTAATCCATCTCTCGTGGTAAAAGGTTGAGACAGTCATTAAGATTTCATCTTGTACAGAATGTCTTTAATCTGATGCACTATCTGTTAATAGCATATTCCTGAGATCATTTGGATGCGAAAATCTGAATACTAAAACGTCAAATTTGTAACAGTTTATAATCGGAAGTTTACAGTTGAGATAAATTGCATAATTTAAAATTTGCGCACTGAATGGCGGGCCCTGTATTGCCATGCATCGCGTAATAATAATGTGCATATATATATATATATATATATATGATATCTCAAAATTTATTAATTGATATTGATTTTCATATTTTTACTATACAGGGTGGTCCACTTAAATCGATCATCTTAGATATTTCACTTGTTTTTGATGATACGAAAAAATGTCTAAGGAAAAAGTTGCACTGTTCGAAGGGACTATCATGATGACAGAACAAAAATTTTTTCAAGGCTATTTTTTTCGGAGATTCAAAGGTCAAGATAATTTTTTTAAATGGAGCTACATATTTTTGTTTGCCCAATTTTATAGCCAACATCGAGAGGAGTTCAGCGACCTATGACAACATGACCTTTAAATGATCTTGAACGCGGGAAACAGAAAAATCAAACTATGCTCTTCAACACAAAAATTTATTTAAGGAGGTGTTCGAAATGATGTCCTCCGACTTCAATACATATTCTAATACGATGCACAAATGATACTCTTACCCTTTCTATAATTTCTGAATTTATATTAGCACATGCATTCAAAATGCGCTCTCTCATGTTCTCTTGTGTAGTTGGTACATCATTGTAAACAGTGTTCTTTAACATTCCCCACAAAAAAAAGTCTAAAGGATTCAAATCAGGAGAACGTGTTGGCCAACTGATATGTCCTCCTCTTCCTATCCAGCGTTCCGGAAACATTTCAGCGACCTATGACAACATGACCTTTAAATGATCTTGAACGCGGGAAACAGAAAAATCAAACTTTATGCTCTTCAACACAAAAATTTATTTAAGGAGGTGTTCGAAATGATGTCCTCCGACTTCAATACATTTTCTAAGGCTCCATGGACGTTCTACTTATCGAAGCCACCTTAGATTTTCGACGGTCCAATAGTTCATATTTCTTCTATTTACTTGTCCATGGTTAGTGAACATTGATTCATCGGTAAACACTCTCATGTTCTGGAATTCAATGGAACGTAAGATTGAAATAATTCCATAGATGTATTGTGTGCGTGTGTGTATGTGTATGTAAATATTTATGGTCGTGAAATGCTTTCGCAGTTCAGTTCATTTCCTGAGCTTCTCGATATCAGAGTTTAAATATGACTGATTATACGAAAGAGGAAAGAATAGAAATGCTTCTTATTTACGGTGAAAGCGGAAGAAGCTCTACAGAGGCGCAGAGAATGTACGGCCAAAGATACCCTGAAAAGCGTTTACCGTCTCGCGCTGCTTTTGACCGTCTTATTAAAACATTTCGTGAAACTGGAAGTGTTTGTTCACATAAGAAAATGCGACCTCGTTTGCAAACTAATGAACCAGCAGAAGTTACTGTTTTGGCTGCAGTGGCAAATAATCCACATATCAGTTCTCGACAAATACAAAGAAATACTGGTATTTCCAAGACAAGTGTTTTACGCATTCTTAAACGCCACTCATTTCATCCATATCACATTGCATTGCATCAAGAACTTCATGGAAATGATTTTATTAATCGAATAGAATTTTGTCAATGGGCGCTACAACAGTTGGAGGTCAATGAATTCTTCTTCAATAGAATATTGTTTACCGATGAATCAACTTTCACTAACCATGAACAAGTAAATAGAAGAAATATGCACTATTGGTCCGTTGAAAATCCAAGGTAGCTTTGACAAGTAGAACGTCAACGTCCATGGAGTCTTAATGTATGCTGTGGTGTTTTACACAATCGAATCATTGGCCCTTTCTTTATTGATGGTACATTAAATGGTCAAAAATATGCTGATTTTTTGTCCCAACAATTACCAAACTTATTGGAAGAGGTGCCGTTAGAAACTCGTTTACAAATGTGGTATCAGCATGATGGTTGTCCGGCTCATAACGCACGTGTTGCACGTACAGTTTTACACACACGCACACAATACATCTATGGAATTATTTCAATCTTACATTCCATTGAATTCCAGAACATGAGAGTGTTTACCGATGAATCAATGTTCACTAACCATGAACAAGTAAATAGAAGAAATATGAACTATTGGACCGTCGAAAATCTAAGGTGGCTTCGATAAGTAGAACGTCCATGGAGCCTTAGAAAATGTATTGAAGTCGGAGGACATCATTTCGAACACCTCCTTAAATAAATTTTTGTGTTGAAGAGCATAAAGTTTGATTTTTCTGTTTCCCGCGTTCAAGATCATTTAAAGGTCATGTTGTCATAAGTCGCTGAACTCCTCTCGATGTTGGCTATAAAATTGGGCAAACAAAAATATGTAGCTCCATTTAAAAAAAATTATCTTGACCTTTGAATCTCCGAAAAAAATTGCCTTGAAAAAATTTTTGTTCTGTCATCATGATAGCCCCTTCGAACGATGCAACTTTTTCCTTAGACATTTTTTCGTATCATCAAAAACAAGTGAAATATCTAAGATGATCGATTTAAGTGGACCGCCCTGTATGTATACTATAAGAATGGCATATATTGTCAAGCGCCACAGTCGTCAGTTAAATTATTTGGCCGATTAAATCAAAAAAAGACCATTCGCTGAACAGGGAAAAAATGGATTATTTTGTAAAAAAATACAAAGCTAGACCGTATGTTGCACTTCGCACTTAGCAAATTATTTTTAACTTGAGCTGGAAAGTTATCTCGCACGCGACATATTTACTTGCTTAGGATTATCTTCGGATTATTACTTATTCCATTAATTGATGTAACATTCTAATACATATTTATACATGATTTTATGTATATATTTTTACAGTTGCACCTAGCCACCGTCACACCTCTGCTGTTATGAATGATATTTTATTTAGTTTTCCACCCTCACCACTACTTTCACAAATGGAGAATATTCCGTCTAACACAATATGTAACAGCACACACAAACCGGATAATTGTGATAATGAAGATATATGTCCATGTACGCATATAATAGAACTCCCATACAAGGGCATCGTCGAGCTCATCATGGTTGATGAAAGTAAGCACCTGTTTTTGTATTATAATAATTCCTGCATGTGTTTTCGCGAATCACTCACAATCTTGCAAGAAGTATTGAGAAATTAAGAAATATTGCATAAGCCACATTTAATTATATTTTAAAATTTTATTTATATTATTACTTTTAATATATGCCTAATTAATTAAAGGTATAAATATTTTCTACATACTTAATTTGAGTCGGGATTTTATTATCTTTTTAGATATCGCACGTATTAAGAAAATGCAATCAAGCACTTATTTTTTATTTATGATAATTTTCAATATACATAGAATCTTATCCTTAACCTACATAATCATAATTTATTTTTTACAAAGAAACCTTGACTTAACAAAACACACACACACACATATATATTTATGTCAGTTTTATATATTTTCTGCATATTTTTTCTTTTCAGCTAACGTCCCTGACAAGTTATATCATCCATTCCATTTGCACGGTTATAATTTCAACATAATGTATGTAGGTGTATCAGATAATAGGACTGTTAATAGTGCAAATGAAGTACAAAAATTGGATGAAATAGGATCTCTGCGTAGAAGAAAAGCTTTGCCACCATTTAAAGATACTATAGCTGTACCAAATAATGGCTATGTTGTCGTACGCTTCCGTGCAGATAATCCCGGTGAGTATTTTTTATTACATACATATACGCACGCACGCGCACTTTATGCGCTAACTTCTCAATGTTTAATCATATGCTATTATAAATAGTAGATGTAAAATAAGTTTTTTAATTTATTTAAAAAAGTGTTAAAAAGAAATCTAGCTACGCGATCTATTAGAAAATTTTAGGGAAGGCTATTAGCGATGCAGAAGGCTAATCTTTGTCAGATATTGTATAATACAGAAAAAAAAGATAATGTTTATGAATACGTATAAGTGACTACATATAATGATAAATACATGGAATTTTTTAACACTATTTATCATATAAAGAACACAAATCTTTTTTATAATATATAATATTCTTTCTTTTGTTTAATGGAAGATTAAATATCAAATACTTTACTTGCAGGTTATTGGCTTCTTCATTGTCATTTTATCTACCACTTGGCAACGGGCATGGCTAACGTATTCCACGTCGGAACACCATCTGATCTTCCACCTGTGCCGCACGATTTTCCAAAGTGTGGAAATTATTTACCGTATCCGTATTAAATAAATATAAATAATGCAACATTTGTTCTTGTATCTGGACGAATCATGCAATACATATAACATTGACATATTAACATACAATATCAGGATTAATAATAATTTTTCTCAGTAAAAGCTTTTGTTCGGTACATGTCCAAGCTGACATGATCAAATTACAAATTATATTATTATAAATTGTATATATTGCAAACTTATTAATTGTAAAAGATCTTAATAAATTTCTAATAAATATCATAACTAATGCAATTTTATGGTAATCCAACAGCGTTAATCCAAGTTATTTGCATTAAAAGACTTTATACTTAATCAAATATTCTTTTTTATAATTTTTTCGTAGTTGGCATTAGTTTTAGATATCACTACTTTTGTAGGGATTATGAAGAGTTCACGAGCAAAGCGATGCTCGAGCGACGAGACTACCCCGTGGCTATTATACGCAAAGCAATTAGTTATACGATTGTCGATTAATCAAATCTTGTTAACGACTGCACGGATCAAGTTCATAACAGGCTTAATCGTTAGCTGAGGGTCACTTTACATGACTAAATTGTGCCAATCACGCGCTTGTTGGTTAAAGTTATGGACTTAATATTCTTTTTGAATTTTTAATTAAAGTACGCTCATTAAAATTTGAAAAATATATGAAATTAATAGAGAGAGAGAGAGAGAGAGAGAGAGAGAGAATATGATTTCACAAAATTTTATATAAAATTCTACACTGTGTGAAAGCTTTTCTTTTATATTTTTAAAATAAGAAACAATTTTCTATAAAAATTATTTATAAACAATTATTTTAAATTTATAATCCTTTAAAATTTATACAAATATTATATCATTTTCATGTCATAATCATTAACAGAAAAGCGAGATTGAAAATAGGAAGAGTACTTTAGATTTTGATCGATAAAAAAAGACGAATAAATTTTTGCTGCAAATTTGTAATTCTAATATTTGAACGCCTCTTTGTATCAAGAACATCAATTGTATTTGTAGTAAAGCCATAGATGGCTGAAGCACTTATTGTAAAATTACTTTTTCCTTCGAAAGTTTGCGTCGTGAAATCTAGGTCAACTTTTGCGCGTTTCCGGTCGATTACAGATAAACTCTCTCATGGACATTTGTCTGCATTAACATACATTACTGGCACCGCGATGTCGCAGCCGAAACCGGAAACGTTGTAACTTTATTGATGCGACACTGAGTTCTGTATGCAAGCTTGAGAAGAAGGTCAATTAAATAGCTATGCACTGATCACCATAACTCCATGTCTCTATAGATTGGGTGTTTGTTATAACGTGTGTCTTGAAATCACTGAAAGCCATAAAAAAGCTCTGCTGTATTTTTATTTACTTGTTAATGATCATAATAATGATTATTTTAACTATATGAATTTATTGCGAGAAAGTAAACAAAGCGAATATTCTAAAACATTTTTTATATTACTTAAAATTTTAAGTTTACTTGTAATGGATCATTTTCCATTGTATTAGATGTGTGCAAAAGTTTTAGTCATTTTTTCCACGTTTTCGCTTTTTACTGCATATATGCAATACAATTCTAAGCATCAATATATTTGCTTTCATTACAATTACAATTTTCGGCCATTTCTCAGGTAAAGTTGCTGAGAACCCTCACCCTCTCCACTCACATCAGTGATGCCAGAAAGTGTGCGATGATTCGCGAGACCATTCCTACTCCTCCATCTCCACCACATGCTACAAAGCACGCTTTCTGGCACCGCTGCCTCACTGCGCCAGTAACCAACAACGAGCGCGCGGCCCTCCTACCGACGACCTCGCTGCACAAGTCGTGCACTCATTCGTTTACTTTTATCGTTAATAACTCGGTTATGCGAAAATTTGTATTGCGAAAATCGTAAAGTGGTACAGGACTTTTCGACTCAGCTAACAAAATTCCAAACTATACGTCATTAATGGGAAGGTAAGGAGTTATGAGACACCCTGTATAAATTCCATAAAAATTCGCGATTCTCCGGAAATATTCATTAAAAATATTTTTTAAAACAAATCAGGAACATGTTTGACTGTTATTGCAGAATGTTCTACTGTTGATGACAAATTATGTGCGCTGTGTGGCATATCTAGACCACGGTCTTACATACAGGTCTACCATGGACGGTAGTGGGGGTAGTCCGCTTAATGAGGATGTTTGTACTTCGAGTTGTGGCCGCAAGGTGGCGCGACGATCTAGGGATATCACATAAGATAGCTGAGTGGGTATATAGGAGAAAGGAAAAGAGAATTTTAATACTCTGCTTGGATAAACGTAAGTTTTAATTTATAGTCAGTCTTGACAATTTTTTTTACAACACATTCTTTTGGTTTTTTAATATTTTCTTGGTAAGTATTTTGCCTCATTCTTAATCTTATATAATAAATTATCGCATACGATAAAATTTCAGAAGCATGCACAGTGCAAGGGAAAGTGAAGTTGTAAGAAGACAAAACTTCTTCCAGCGTGCAATCAAAAACGTCTGACTGAGAAGCATATTTAGCAAAACACGATTCAATGTGATAAACAAGGTCAAAAAATCGCAAATTAGGGTAAATCAGACCACCTCGTGATTTCATAGCAACCAATTGGGATACAGAAAACGTGGAAGAGGAATCTGAGCGCACAGCTCGGTGACAAGTCATGCATGAACCAAACAATTTTAAAACCTGTTTGCATAAATATTCTGTAAAATAAGATAAGTGTGTTAGATATTTGTACAAACCTTCCCCATGTTTGCAGAATAGATATTCTACGCATTCTACGATGTCAACATACTAAAAGTAGCGCACAAAATCAATTCATCCATTTATAGTACTAACATTGCATGCAACAATTGTTAATATATTTAGTAAGAAATTAGTATAATGAGTATTATTAGAGAGTACAGTTATATATGTACATAATATACATATCTACAGATTGTTAAGATTTCAAGCAAGAAAGAAGTAAATATTAAAATAAAAACCTGTGACATAATATATAATACGATGTAGAGTTTCGGAGGAAGCATTATTATGCTCGCGATTATTATGTTCTATGATGTCATCCGCTTCCCAATCATCGTGTTGTAAAATGTGGTCTAATTTTTTCTGAACGTGTTGCTGATACATTGCACTTTTTCCCTTAGACTTCGACCCGTAAATATCCTTCAGTTCCTGTAACGAGAGGAGAATCTGCGGCGAGGGAATCCTTTCGGAAATGGAGCAGTTTCCAAATTTGGGAGGTTTTATTATACTGTATATTGACAGTACTTTATATAGTTGTAGGAACGTGGGACAGCTTGGATGATCGTTAGACCCAGCGGCTTGACGAATAGTGCCGAAGAATTTCTAGAACAGACCAATACATACATATACAGTGCTGGCAAAAAGTTCCGGAACGGTTTGTGGCAATTATATGGCCACATACGTCATCGCCT
Source organism: Ooceraea biroi (assembly GCF_003672135.1). Lineage (NCBI taxonomy): Eukaryota > Metazoa > Arthropoda > Insecta > Hymenoptera > Formicidae > Ooceraea > Ooceraea biroi. The sequence goes on along the minus strand of NC_039506.1, from coordinate 12,500,289 downwards.
AGACGGTCAGCAGTATCGCGCGGCTAGACTCAGGCGAGGCAAATAGACCGAAAAACACGTCGTCAAAATAAACAGATTAGCGGATAATAGACTAGACCGTTAGATAGGGAATCCCCAATGAGCCGTTGCAGATTTGCAAGTGTTCCGCGAAATGTCGGGGGATTCCGTACCGACGACCGTGACGAGGCATACGCGCGGCGGCTGAAAGTGTAGTGATCGCGTCATGGAGGCGCGGGTCACCGAAAGAAGCAGGGCGCGATAAATAGGCGGAACGATTCCTCCCGTAGGAAATTCAAAAGGACCTTCGAGAGGTCCTACGAAACAAACAGGCTCGTGAGAGTAGGCTTTCGACGACCAAGAGGTCGACAAATAAGGGATTCGACTGGTAATCGTCTACGCGAGCGGACGTGTCTTTGTATATTCGGACTCAGAATACAATTCGGGCTGTGCTCATTATACACCGAGCAAATATTATAATCTTTTAATTACACCCGATCCGCTCCTTTTTTACCCGGCACACGAAGAGCCAAAGGTTAAAAATCTTGGAAAATAATGATTTAGTGGAAAAAAGTTTCAAACAAAAAGCATAGGACTTAAAAAAATCTATTAGATGATGATATATATTTGACCTTGGTATGACCTTGGAAAGCCCGGTCATGGTCAACACAAAAATCTTAAATAGAAACCCCTATTTTTTATTACATATTCTTGTAGCTTAGCTCGAGAGCTTTTCGAAACGCTATAATAAATTTTTTTCTCTTACGTACTTTTTGACTTATAAGGCTTGAAGGTTACACAGTACCGCCGGTAGAATTACCCAAGGTGTACCGCGTGGAGGTTGCACGGTCGGATTTACACCTCTTTTGTGCGTGTATGTGTGTGTCTGTGCGCGCGCGCGTGCGTGTATGAGTGTGCGTGTGTATGCGTGTGTGCGTGCGTGTATGAGTGTGTGTGTGTGTGTGTTCTTCATAAAACTAACTTCACAAAAATCGTTTATACTCGTATGTACGAACAACGACATTACACACACACGCACACGCACACGCACACGCACACGCAACACACACAAAAGAGGTGTAAATCTGACCGTGCAACCTCCACGCGGTGCACCTTGGGTAATTCTAATGCCGGCGGTACTGTGTAACCTTCAAGCCTTATAAGTCAAAAAGTACGTAAGAGAAAAAAATTTATTATAGCGTTTCGAAAAGCTCTCGAGATAAGCTACAAGAATATGTAATAAAAACTAGGGGTTTCCATTTAAGATTTTTATGTTGACCATGACCGGGCTTTCCAATGTCATACCAAGGTCAAATATATATCATCATCTAATAGATTTTTTTAAGCCCTATGCTTTTTGTTTGAAACATTTTTCCACTAAATCATTATTTTCCAAGATTTTTAACCGTTCCGGAACTTTTTGCCAGCACTGTATATAGTAACAATGAGTGGAGGACTATATTATATTTGTATGTATATGTAACCCAGTAATACACCAATTCATACACCTATGAAAGTTATAAATACCTCCAAGTTATCTTGGTTGACTTTTCCAGTTAATAAATATTTAAAATCAAATTTTTCGATGAGATAGCGGCACAAATCGATCGTTGAATGTAGAGACATTCGCAATGCTTCCGACGTTTGTGTGGTTAAATATTCATCAGCCGTTATGTCACCTTTTTCCTTGGCAGATTCCCACTCATTCAACCATTGGAGCGAATCTTGCAATATCTAAATATAAGGTACGGTCAAAGTCACGTTGCGAGGCGCTTCTAGACACTTTCTATCCTTTTCCTTCTGTCAAATGAGAAGAAGGATGAAGGGTGTCTGGAAGCGCTTCGAAGCGTGACTTTGACCGTACCCATAGTGAATCAGAAGAACAGATAACATCATTTATAACGGAATTAATATTTGGTAGGGCTATTCAATAACCATCAATTAATTACCTTAAAGTCTTTGGTTTCTGGGGTCAGACCTTCATTGGGAGACTTTCGATTTAACGCATCGAACATGTCATTTATTTGTGTGCAGAATTTAATCGTTTCCTCGTATCCAGCGAGAGATTTGACTCCACGCGACAAATAAAAGGCCAGACCTTGTGCGACAGAGTTACTAAAAATCTATTAATGTGCAAGATCATGATGGTTTATTTTTCATGAACCATTTAAATAGCATTATATGTATGTAAATAATATAAATAGCATAATATTAATAGCATGACAAGTGAAGAAAAATACCTGTGTCGCGAGTCGAACACACATTTTCGAGGCGTTGTCCAATACAATATGCCTTCGCGTTATTTTAGGACAAGCTCTGGCATTTCCTGGATGTATACTGTCGAGGTCAAATAAAATCTTAAAGTAATCCCAGCATATGTATTTATCCGACGATTTCTGCAGAAATGTTTTTTTAATTATTTCTTCAAATATTTAAGTACCATGTAGCATCGAATATACAGAACTTGTTGAGTTTAGTAAGCGGTATCATTATTTTCATACACGAATCTACCTTAATGTCAAACTTACCCGCAATTTGTTTTTATTGTAGAGCCGGTTTCGAATATTCTTGATGATGTGAGGTGTATCAGAAAAAACGAACACTTTCCGGTCCTTATCGACAGGATGCGTGAACGATGTTTTTGTGTTCCTCATTGCACCTGAGACACCCAACAAAGACCACATTTTTACATTTGTCGCTGCACCATCGGCAATAACGCCGTGAATTTGTGCTCCATTTTTTTCCACAAAAATAATAGCTTTAATCAGCAACTTTGCAAGTTCCTCGCTCTTAACTGGCTTTTTTGAAGCAAAAACAGCAATTGGTTGAGTATACGAATATGTAATAGACTGCAACATGAGAACAAGACCGTGCGTTGCTTGATCTTGAATGTCCGTACAGTGTGGTCCGTCCTCACCAAAATCCGTTAAACCAACGTAAGTCAAGTTTCTTGAACAGACTGTCACAGACTTTCTCAAATTGATTTCATTCAATAAAAGTACACAATGTCGCTGCAGAGGAGATTTATCTTTAAAATACTGTTTCAATAATTGCCCAAACTGTTCATCAAAACCGCATTTCATATCAATGAGCGAAAACTAATTGCGAATTGTTCTCATACAGGGTAGTGGTAAAACATTGTTTTTTCGAAGAAACTCGTAATAGCTCGGTGAACGTATGTTCATTAAAATGCATAACATTATCCATTCATCTGAGTAACGACGACTCTTCAGGCTTTTCTTCGATGCAGCCGAGATGATTTCTCTGAGTGCTATATTTTGCGCAGGTGGAATATTCAATTTTGAACACTTTTCGTCCAACGTTTCGGCACGAAAAGAAGCGATTTCGTCGGCTTTTTCTTTCAATGATTGCGTGAATGATTGTATACGTCGCTTAAGGTTGTTTTTTGCGCGCCTTTCACGGAACTTCGCTTTCCGTAAAACAATAAACTTCTTTTGATCGATGGGATTTGACGCTTGATGTATACGCTTTAATGTTTCAGTTTTTTTTCGATCTCGCTTCCATCTGCATTATTTGTTTCCTCTTCTTCACGCAGCTGTCACATCTTTTCTGTTTCGAGATCATTGTACAGCTGTTGTCATGCCATCTTTCAACATAGTCTTTGAATGCAGTACTAACCGACAAATGATGAACGTTGATAGCACCTAGACCATTGCAAATATTCATGTTTTTGAATCTCTCCAAAGTGTTCAGCAGCGATGTGTCTTTCAAAACTGGAGGGAGTTGACATCTCTCTGGATCCACGGGACGTCCATGAACGTAGTAGTGAAGTATTTTATCAGTATTGATCTTAATACTTCTTTCTAATACTGGTATAAGCATACTATTTCTACGCATCTTTACGAGATGTGAGAAGACTACGCTTTGTCCTCCTTCCTCATTGAATTCCGTAACAGCCCACGATTTTGGTATGGTGATAGATTCGTTTTCACTAATCGTAGCCACTTTACTAGTCTCATTGTTGATTGTGGTGCTTGAAATATTGAAATTTCTATCACACACTGTGAACACTGTAGGCATTGTAGACACTGAATCTATTGCATAATTTTGCACAGTTGATGTGATACCAACAATCTCATTCGGCGGAAGAACCTTCGGCGGAGGAACTTTATGTTGAATGGACTCTTGCGGCAAATCAACCTGATTCTCGACAAGATTATCCTGCACTAAAAAAATTAATTATTTCATTAGGATATTTTTATTTAATAGTGACATTTTTGTTATCCTGACTAATTATTTTGGCTATTATCAGTTTTTAAACCAGGCAAAGAAAGTTTTGTTGCCTGAATTCAACATTTATTTGGCAACATTTATTTAGACGCCAGAATTGACCCATTTACTTTATTTTCTCAGTATGTGAGAAGACTTTTGTGATGAAAAAAACTTTACAAAATGAAAGATCAATCAAAATATCATGCATTGCAATTAAAATATGAAGCATTTTTTCACCATGTAATGTGTAGACACTTACACTGAGTTTCTTGAAATGTTGAGGCACCTTGTTCCACCTCAGAAGGGATGTCGAATATTGTTGGAACTGCTGAATTGGCTAGCCGTGGACGCACATAGGCAACCTGAAATCAATGTACAAAGGATTACAGTTACATTCACTGAAAGCTATAGTCAGAACGAGAAAAAACAGAACGCGAATGATATATTTTACATATTTAATTCTATTCTTCCTACAGATAAAATGACTAAACTTACTTGAGTAATAATCCGACCATCGTTGTCGCGTTTTATCCATTTTCTTAGAACGCGTTGTTCCTCAAAATGCTTCTCGCAAACGTAGTGTGATTGCTTCAATTCAATGTCAGGAATTGCTGCTTGCCATTCTTTAAATTGTTCAATATTTCTTGGCACTTTAAAAACGGAACACTGTTGTTTCATATTTCTATTTCCCGTTTTGCACTTTGGTACTACACACGGCTTCGTCATATTGAAACCAACTTGAAACTTTGCCAATACGTAAGACCAAAGCACTTGATTGCCACCACCAAGTTTAGTGTACGGTTGAGGTTACATCTCTATATAGCAGCGACGCATGGTGACGATAGCACGAGTCACAAACTGCTTCATTAAGCTGACTTCCCCCACCACTGAAATTTGGTCTCCTTGCTAGACCTGTTTATAAGACCGTGATCTAGACATACAGTTTCGTCCGAAAATTATTTTGTTGATTCTACTTATCACGATATACTTTCATCTGAAGTCAATATAACGGAGCCTTTAATAATAAATATGAAAGGACAGATTGAAAATGTATTACTCTTGATGGAAGCACGAGCAAAAAAATCGTGGTTGTGCAGTTCTTTACGTAAAATTAATGATCCACTTCTAATTGACCGATATTTAAAACTTCTAGAAGCTGTAAGTACATTAAAGAACGTGTCAAAACTCATACAAAATATTCATGAATGTACTGTAAAAACTTCAAATGATAAATTAGGCCATACGCATAGCTGTTATATCGATTTAAATCTTTGTAAAGCGATGTCTGTTCCAATACAGTTATTACGCCTTATTTCCCCAAAGTAAGAAATATTAGACGTTTTATGTACCAACTTAAAGGTTTTTATTAAAAGATGTTGTATTTTGACGAAGCATTATATTCTGCTGATCTGAATACATTAAATGAAATTGTTACTTCAGCACAAGAAAAAGCAGATATGTACAAGCATCAGCAAACTGAAATAATTTTGAGTGATGATGATGTTATTTCTAAATATCATAATACATTTACGATTTTGAAAAAACGTTAGTTGGACACACCACGGTATATTTGTATATCGTGTGAGAGACTTTGTTATAAAAGAAATGTTTGTAAAGTTAGTAAATTTCAAAAAACACGGAGAGATATTCCAATTTGGAAAGATTTAATGGCATGTGTAGAGCAACAAAAAATTAATGCGCAATATATATGTCATTATTGTGATCGGAAATTTCGTAGCGGTTTGATGCCTGTTTATTGCATTCTAAATAATATCTCCGTAAATGATGTGCCTGAGGTAATATCGCCTCTTCATGAATTTGAAAAGTTATTTTTATAGACAGTTAAAGCTTTTCAAACTGTTATTAAAACAGTTTGAAAAGGAACTGGGAACAGTTGTTAATAAAATACCTGAAAGACAAAAGATACAAAAAGTTAAAGGTAGAACATTTCATTTACCACTTCCTTTACAACAGACTTTCAATAAGTTATGTTCTAGCACTGATTCAATAAATTTAAAAAAATCACGAACTTGTTTTACTTCGAAATGTTCCAACTAAATAAAAAATTATCTGGGAAGATTTAGTGGATATTAAAAAAGTATTTGAAGCTCTAACATGGTTGAAAAATAATAACTCTTTATATTCTAAAATTATACCGTCCGATACTCACGATCAAGCGACGCGGTAGCGTCGCGACGCCAAGTACATAAAAATAAAAAATAAGGCTCCGAACAATGAGAATCACTGCATAAACATCGAGCATTACTAAGTTCAGTGAAATATTTTAATCATAAGTTTATGTGACCTGTCAAACGATATGAATTCCAGATAAGCTATACCAGGCCTGCGGCCGAGTTGCACTTTTCGGCCGATTTTGTCTGTTACCATCTTCACTCTTTTTGCTTCATAGCTCGCGGAGACGTCAAGACGGTCAAGCTCAGGTACGGATTATCTGTAAGTCACGTATGGGCCTTTGACATTGATATTGATATTGATGTCGCGCGCTGTTTATAGAATTATTATTATTATTATTATTATTATTAATATATTATACAATTATTAAATATATAGTATAGCTTTGCGGCGCCAGAAAAATATTTAATGAATAAGACAATAAATATGCGACCACCACTGGCAACTTTATTGATGTCAAAAATATGCACAACGTTTCGACTCCATTCGAGTCCTTATCAAGTGCAACACGTTAATTTTCTACATAAAAGAAAAGCAAAAATTAATAAAGAAAATACAGACCATTAATATATAAACCAAAATAATATGAAAATAAAGTTGAATAAACTATCTAGAAATATACATATTTTACAAAAGTAAAGTTGCCAGTGATGGTCGCATATTTATTATCTTATTCATTGTACAATTATTATTAATATTTTTATTTAGTATACCTATACTATAATACAAAGCAAATATACATATACATGATACATGGTACATATTTAAATTTTACTTAATAACGTAAGCAATAGATTTCCACATCACCCTTGAGGTACTATTGTTGATGCGGTTTGTATAATATATTAATAATTATTATTATTATTAGCTGGTATTCAAAACTCGAAAGTTCATAGCCGCAATTACCAAAGTTCGCCATCGATCCCTGTCCTGAGCTACTGCCTCCCAATCCCCACTCTCGGCGCCTATATCATTGAGATCCGACTGAATATTGTCTACCCATATATATTAATAATAATAATAATAATAATTCTATAAACAGCGCGCGAGATCAATATCAATATCAATGTCAAAGACCCATACGTGACTTACAGCTAATTCGTCCCTGACATGGTAACAGACAAAATCGGCCGAAAAGTACAACTCGGCCGCAGGCCTGAGCTATACGGTAGCGCTCGACGTCTATGCACTGAACTTGGTAACGCTCGATGTTTATGCAGTGATTCTCATTGTTCGGAGCCTTATTTTTGATTTTTATGTACTTGGCGTCGCGACGCTACCGCGTCGCTTGATCTGGAATTCATATTATTTGACAGGTCACATAAACTTATGATTAAAATATTTCAGGAACTAAAGCCGTTATCAAAAATCTAACGGCACTTTTATTATATTTTCAGATGCATATTTAATCGCGATACTGGCAAATATCTGATGGTCGGACATATTTTATTATATATTTTAACTGCACGCCAACAAATTTGTTAGACTAGATGCAGTGATCTTTTCCTCGTACTAGGAATTAATTCAAAAACTGCGCGCTAACAAAACGCAGCGATTTCATATTCCAGAACGAATCTATTGATCAATAGGAATCGAATTAATTAATAATATTCATTGCGAAAAATATCACCCCACGCCAGGGTTTGAACCTGGAACCTCCCTCATTCCGTGCGGACGTCTTTACCAGTTCGAGCACTTGGGGCATGTGATGATACTCCTCGCAACGAACTTATAAACACTCATTCTCTCATTCTCTATAATTTGTGTAAACTCTATGTGTAAAGTATTTGTATTGAGTGAGTAATGAAAAGAGATATTTATAATCACTCCGCTAATGTGCAAAACTGTAAACGTATTTGTTTTAATATTACCAAATACAAGGATTTACGAGTCATTAGTGAAAATACTCAAGGCAGTACAAATGTAAAAGAATGCATGTCCAATGCGACCCGGGCACGCCAAGTATTATTTCAAATTACAAATCCTCAAACTGAATTGCTTCTAGGTACTTGGCTAGTTAACTATGAATTTCATCATATTTAGTTTTGCTTTTTAATGTACTTGGCGTATTTTTTTACCTTTGTAAGGTTTTTTAGAGGGATAAACTATTTTTGGAGAATTTGGATAATGTAGAATTTGAAAGGTAAGAAACAGAAAATGATATACAAGAGTTTCATTTAGTGACGAATGTGAATAATTTAGTAAAAATTTAGAATTACATATGCAAGAGATAGATAAAAGATCATGTAGAAGTTACACTGGATGATCAGCGCGAGGTAATGCTAACTCAAAAAGATAAAGATGATAGTTATTACGAGCAATATACTATATGTATATCCTCTATATGAAAAAAAAGAAAATCAACTGCAACTGCCGTATATCAAATGTTAAAAATTCAGGATTTATCTTTGGATAATCATGAAAAAAATTTGGATTTGATGTGTTTTCCAGCTTTATTTCCATTTGGTTAAAATGCCCAATGATGAAAGAAGACCGGTGAAACTTCAGGAACATGCATTTATTAAATGTCGTTTGACTCTAAGCATCCACAATTTAAATTAAATCAACAATACTTGTTTTACTTGTTAAATAACACGAATATTCGTCGTGGAATTTATCATAAAATGAATATAACTCCACAGATCCATAGATTCGTTACACGGCTGCGGAGTATTTAGAAGCTATGTCGAAAGCAGATTTGGAGTCCGACTTAAATACAATGTTTTCTTCACTTCGCAATACGGAATAATATTAGCGTAGACCGAGAAGTGATTTGTCTTGTATGACGCAACATTACGGACCTGCGACATGGTTTCTAACGTTAAGTCCTAGTGAATAGTACGATTTAGGTGAATATATTCATGAAGCAAATGGATGGCAAAACTCTTCATTGAGTACCAATGTGCTTGTTGCTAAAGATCCTGTATCAACGTCGAGATTTCTTGATAATAAATTTCAATGCTTGATTTTATAGTTTGTTCCAAAGATTCTCCAGTTGGTGAAGTAAAACACTATTTCTAGCGAGAATATCAAGGTAGAGGTATACCTTAAATTATGTTGTATACATACAACATTTTCACTTACTAATTTGGATTAAAGATGCACCGATTTTCGATAAATCTTTTATTGAAGAAGTCTCTAACTTTATTTCACAATACATAAGCTGCAAAATGCCAGATAAAAATATTTTACATTATTCTACAGATGCGTTAATACGCATTAACGACATAAATATAATTATTGTCTTCGTTCTAAAAAATAGGACGTAAAGTTATTTGTAGGTGTCGGTGTGGCTTTCCTCCCGTTACTGAAACACTAAATATAAGAGATGTAGCAACTTTAATAGCAAGAAAACAATTAAAACATAAAAGCAGATTATACGGTCTTCCTCGAACAAACAATGAAGTTGACATTAATGATTATAATCCTCCTATTATTCTTACTGCGTGGGAAGAAAATATGGATATACAATTTATTGGTGAAAAGTTGATATTGCTGACTTGATACGTTGCTAAATATTTGAATAAAGCAGCGAAAAGTGAGTTATCTGATTTTGATCTTGAATAATAAAAATAAATCATTGGCAAGTATTCTTTGGAATTTTGGTTTATGATCCATAAGCAACAGAGAATGTGGAGTTGCTAATACATTGCTAGGTATTTCTTTATATGGCAATTCTTGAAACTAGAAAAATATCTTTTAAAGGATTTTTTAAATCTAGATTAAACAAATTATGTAATTTTATTAATGATTTTCCGTTGGACATTGTTTGTTTATTGCCTACTCATATGTGTGATATTCTTAATGCAACAATATTAAATCGCATTGCTTCGAAAGAGATATTATTAATTGTCGAAGACACGATTGACTGTATTCCATATATATGTGAGAAAGAAAGTATCAAAAGTATTATCGAATAATGATGATGTTAATTCTAAAACTGCTGCACTTTCAAAGGAATTGTAAATAAGATTGGAGCAAAAGTTAAGGCGTAATATTGACTAATCTTGGGTCTTGTGAACGGTACACAATAAAGATTTCATTGGAAGAAATAAAGGAAATAATAATATTAAGCAGATACTTTTATATTATAAATATTTTAATACATATAAATATTTCAATACAACTAAATATTTTTCAAAATACTTATAATACTTTGGCGCTGTCGAATTCACATTAGAAGATCGGGAGCACTAAACAAAAGAAGAAGATGCTTACAATGATTCACAAGTTAAGTCTGTGTTCACGACGTTATAATAAAGTGTGGGTTTTATGCTTTTCTATTTAAAAGGTTTTGATGTAAAACTTGCACAATTATCTTAAAAATATTAAAATCTATAATATCCACCAATATTTTCATAGTCATAAAAAATGCTTCTTCCAATGTTTTTGACGGCTGCCTGCAAATTAACATATTATGCATTCAGACAGTATAATAAAGTAAAATAAAGTAAATATAACACTAAAAAATAATATATTTCTGTCATAATAATAATAAAAATAATAAAACAAAGATTTCTTATTTTTATGTTAGATTTTTAAAAATTTTATTTAACACAAAATATGCAATTTTAAAAACAGAATTTTTCCACTTTATGACTATCTTTCACTTCGAATTCTCCGTATAACATGTTGATTAAGCGTTGCAATGTTAAACGGAGTTAATAGCTAATTGAATAAACTATTGAACTACATTCACTGTCATTCATTTTAATCGTTACATCTCGATATTTTTCTAAATGTATAATTTAATTTAATTATAATTTAATTATAATTATTATAATTTAATCACTTTGCAAACTTTATAGTTGCTTCTCTGATCGTCAATATACGCTTAAAACTTAGCACACGTAAGATAAACATTTGTATTACTTAACATAAGTAGCATAACAAATGAAAGTATCCAGTTCAATCATGGAAGTGTCATGTAAACTATTAATATTTCTATATCTCTTCTATAGCTGTTACTTGCGATATGACCTACAGAGAAATTGAGTCTCTGAATAATACATCTACGTTTTATGCTGCGGTCGTTGCAGTACAAGATTGATTGACTAGGCGATCGACATAAGTGGGATACTGCATTCTTTATGAATAACAGCATGTTCATTCATCTTCTAAATCCCAGGATGGGAAACATCATTATGGTGCAATGATGGAAAGTATTGCATAAGTGGCAGTATACATGCATTTACCTAAGACAATGTTACCTAAGACAATGTAATAATATATAGGATTATACCTACTTATAAATATTGTGAAAAGAAAATATATTGTCTAGGAAAATTATATTGGAATATTTGAAAGCATATTATGATTATCATAAATTAAGATATGATTTTATTAGTTGGAGCGGGCTTTGAATAATTGCAGAGACACGTATGACTTGATAAATCACTGAGATTTTAATAAAATAAAAATACAAGAGTACGAAAAGACGATCCAAAATCCGAATGCAAATTAACCAGCATCTTTTGAACAAGTATTGAAGCAACAAACAAACATTGTATCAGCTATTTCAGTCGGATTTTAGTTTAAAATAGCAGAAGAAAAACTGCAGCGCGTGTGCATTCAATTTTATGTTAAATTACACACCCAAAAAAAATTCTATTCTTTAATAGTTCCATTTTGATTATAGAGGATTTTCCTCTGCTATATGGTCACAAGATGATACCCTGAAATCTAGAGGCATATCCTATAACTATGAGATCCTGAAATTAAGATTACAATCCTCTTAATGCTATAGAGGAATCTCCTCTTCTAGTAAATCTAATAATATTTTTATTTATAGCATTTATGACGATACCTTAATGCCCGATTCCACCAACGTCGCTTAATTTTAACCGTAGTTTAACTCACTCTTCGTCTCTTTCTAACTACCTGCCTTAGAAAGAGACAAAGAGTGAGTTAAACTACGGTTAAAATTAAGCGACGTTGGTGGAATTGGACCTTAAACGAATATTTTCTACTTTTATCCTTAAAAATTTCTGAACTTCGTTCATAATATCACTGCACGAAAGAACAAACAGAAACTGAAATTCAGTGCACACGCTACACTCGCTATAACGCACACTGTGTGCCAGACGGCAACCGCGGATCACGACTCACAATAGTGAAGCATGACACACCAAGCAAGAACTGCGTATGTGTGCGCTCAGCGCTTCGCGCCGTTCGCAGTCTTCTTCTTCCTACAAGTAACACTACCCAAGTGTCACTCGCCGATTTTCTTGAAACTTTGCACACACGTAGTACATCGAAAAACATTACACACGTGTCTTTTTATTTGTGCTAACAACGCATTTTAAGGTTAGAAAACGCATTCGAAAATTTAACACTCTATAGCACAATGGTAACTAACGCTACTCCTGAGCGTTATTCTCTTACAGCTTTTACGACATTACTCTATTATGATTTCATTGTCTGAATATTTGGCATTAATTTTACGAGATTCGGAATGGCAGATTCAAAATCGCGGGCCGAAATCACAGAATTTTCAAAAATTTTATTCAAAGTTAGTTTCGAAGAAGTGTTTTAGACCCGTGATTACGATTTTGATAACAGTTATATCAATCTAGAGGAATTTTGTCAAACTACTATTAACATTGTAAACAGTGACTCGAAAACCACCAAAAATGGTCTTTGAACTAATTTAAAACAATTGATTTGGTCCGCATTTTGGATACACCATATTGAATTTGCCATTTTTCATCCGCCACCTCTAGATTGATATAACTGTTACCAAAATCGTAATCACGGGTCTAAAACACTTTTTCGAAACTGACTTTGAATAAAATTTTTGAAAATTCTGTGATTTCGGCCCGCGATTTTGAATCTGCCATTCCGAATCTCGTAAAATTAATGCCAAACATTCAGACAATAAAATCATAATAGAGTAATGTCGTAAAAGCTGTAAGAGAATAACGCTCAGGAGTAGCGTTAGTTACCATTGTGCTATAGAGTGTTAAATTTTCGAATGCGTTTTCTAACCTTAAAATGCGTTGTTAGCACAAATAAAAAGACACGTGTGTAATGTTTTTCGATGTACTACGTGTGTGCAAAGTTTCAAGAAAATCGGCGAGTGGCAGTTGGGTAGTGTTACTTGTTAGTGTTTAATGACACCCGATCCCTTTCAGGTTCGATATGGCCAATTGCAAAAGTGAGTGAAATACGAAATAACAAATTGAAAAAAAAACTCGGGACAATCGTTGTGCACCTGACGACTGTCCCCTTCGGAATGATGGTTCGCAGTCACTTCTGCGCATCGTGCAGTCGATTGTCACAAAACTAATACTTAAATGACAATCTTCTTCTAACAAGCGCGCGTGCCACGAATATCTTGCATATCCTCTTATTTCAAGAGGCTATTCAAATTACATAGTGATATTTCTGATAGAGGAATTTACTATTGAGTATAATTCACGTATCCACTCTTTTATAGATGAATACGTATATCTAAAAGAATATACCATTAATATGTAAGATTTTTTGCTTAGAGGAAATCCTTAGAGGAATTCCCAGTTTAAGACTAGAACTTTTTTTTTGGGTGAAAAAATGGAAACTCTCGAATTGTTAAAAATTGTTAAAAAATAACTTACAAAAAGTAATACTCTATGATGTATCACTGTTTTTGAGTGACACAAAAAATTAAAAATTGGCAGAATATCGATCGCCAATTTAAAACTCAGGTATCGGAAATATGTCACATGGGTACATGTGTCATTCTGTCAAAATTGATTGGTACGTATCATGAGAAAAGTTAAGCTCTCCGGGTATATTGTTTAATACCATATGTATACCAAATAACAATATGTTTCATATTGTTAATCACTACTACCTACTTTCGATTATTAATTGCCTCATGCGAACCACGGAATTGTAATTTCTGTTCGTTGACGGACACCTGACTCGTGGATCGTCATTGATTGATCGACGTTCTGACTTCCTTGAAGTTTTTATGTCAAAATAGTTTTATGGCTTAAAATATTCTCTCCATAAGCTGTTTTCAGGAATTTAATAGTTTTTATATCACTTTTAACTAATTTAACTAATTTAACTTTTTATTAATTTAAGACACATTATTGTTATTTTTGTGATTCTTTTCGAGTGTAATCATTCTGTTGTTATTGTGATAGTTGCTGCTGCTATAAGTGCTGTTAATATTAATTGCTATTGCATTTGCTATTGTGTAACTATTGTTATTGGTTGTTATTATTGCTGTTGTTGAATTTTTAATCATGCCAAATTTTGTTGCAAATTCATTGTAAAAAAAATAATCTTGACTTTAAAACCCCTGAAAAAATAATCTTGAGAAAAAACTGTTTTCATTATGTCATCATCATGGTTCCTTAAACGGTGCAACTTTTTTATATACATATACACATTTTTTTGATAATAATCAAAAACAAGTAAGATATTTAAAAATATAATGCTCGGGTTTAGCGGACCATTCTGTACATACGCACACATGTACGCACTTTACGTGTGTAAACACATAAACACTTTGCTAGATAATATTTCATCCCTTTGAATTGTGTAAAAATGCCAATAAATGTATATTGTGAACAAACTATAAGTCACAAATATATACGCAATGACAAGCAACGTTCATAAAAATTTTAACGTGCTTAATGTAAAACTTCGAAATTTAACTGGAGGTTTGACTAACATTCAATTTCATAATGTGGTTCTGTTTGAGCTCAAAAACTCAAAAATATTAGATAAAACTTTCAGCAAAATGAGAAAATAGGTCAAGTATCAGCACTTGAACTATTCCCGGAGAATAAGAAATATTGCCTACACGTCAACATTGTGACAATCTTGTGTAACAACGTCTCATAATCTATTCTCGCGGCATCTAGTATAATACATTCGATTTATGTCCCACATATATATTGCTTAATTCTCGACTAATCGTCCTAGTTTTGACGATATCAACCAAACTTGCATGTATGCACGATCGGGAAAGCTGGATTTATATTTGTACAGACCAAACAGATTTAATGTACGACATATGTGTGCGGACTAAATCATGCAAACGCAAATGGCTGACAAGATTTGACCAATTCGGACATCGAATAAACTCATCTGGTAGCCAATAAATAATTCTGCGCCGAATATTTATATAATATATGCGAAAGTATTACAGTCGCATTTAATATATAATATTTAATATACAGTGCTGGCAAAAAGTTCCGGAACGGTTAAAAATCTTGGAAAATAATGATTTAGTGGAAAAATGTTTCAAACAAAAAGAATAGGGCTTAAAAAAATCTATTAGATGATGATATATATTTGACCTTGGTATGACCTTGGAAAGCCCGGTCATGGTCAACGTAAAAATCTTAAATGGAAACCCCTATTTTTTATTACATATTCTTATAGCTTATCTCGAGAGCTTTTCGAAACGCTATAATAAATTTTTTTTTCTTACGTACTTTTTGACTTATAAGGCTTGAAGGTTACACAGTACCGCCGGCATTAGAATTACCCAAGGTGTACCGCGTGGAGGTTACACGGTCGGATTTACACCTCTTTTGTGTGTGTGCGCGCGGCGTGTATGAGTGTGTGTGTGTGTGTGCGCGCGCGCGCGCGCGTGTGTGTTCTTCATAAAACTAACTTCACAAAAATAGTTTATACTCGTATGTACGAACAACGGCATTAATGCCGTCCGAATACCTGTGTGATCGCACACAATGATCAGGTCGCTTACACAATGCCGGTTGTAGGTGAGGTAAACACGAACGAGCAATATAGTTATCGGAACACCTCACTATACGCGAGAAAGTTTATAAGTGACGCGCTTTCTTAGTGTGCGTCACACGTATTTTCGGACGGCATTAATGCCGTTGTTCGTACATACGAGTATAAACTATTTTTGTGAAGTTAGTTTTATGAAGAACACACACGCGCGCGCGCGCGCACACACGCACACTCATACACGCACACATACGCACGCACGCACGCACACATACACACACACAAAAGAGGTGTAAATCTGACCGTGCAACCTCCACGCGGTGCACCTTGGGTAATTCTAATGCCGGCGGTACTG
Source organism: Ooceraea biroi (assembly GCF_003672135.1). Taxonomy (NCBI): domain Eukaryota; kingdom Metazoa; phylum Arthropoda; class Insecta; order Hymenoptera; family Formicidae; genus Ooceraea; species Ooceraea biroi. The sequence goes on along the minus strand of NC_039506.1, from coordinate 12,483,815 downwards.
TGTAACCTTCAAGCCTTATAAGTCAAAAAGTACGTAAGAGAAAAAAATTTATTATAGCGTTTCGAAAAGCTCTCGAGATAAGCTACAAGAATATGTAATAAAAACTAGGGGTTTCCATTTAAGATTTTTATGTTGACCATGACCGGGCTTTCCAATGTCATACCAAGGTCAAATATATATCATCATCTAATAGATTTTTTTAAGCCCTATACTTTTTGTTTGAAACATTTTTCCACTAAATCATTATTTTCCAAGATTTTTAACCGTTCCGGAACTTCTTGCCAGCACTGTATAAACCTATCATACATGATATATGGATAATGAATAATACTAATAAAGATGAATAATAATAAGTGAAGATTAATAGCAATAATAGCAAATTAATTTTTTATTTATTATGTTTTATAACTTTCTTAAATTTATCATAAACTGATTGCACTAACTTAATAATCTTTTGTAAATCTTGATCGGTGTGCTGAGCTTTTCTTAATCTGGCGATTAAGAAACCATCGTTTACTTTCATTAATGAGACAAATTTGGAAGAGGATTTCTACTTAATGAGTCTACGTGCATCATATTCTTTCCTGACCGACGTTGTATCTCATAATCATACTCTTCTAATGCAAGAGTCCATCGTGCCACGCGGACGTATAAGTCTCGTTTATTCGTCGTTAAAGTACAGACCGCTTTGCAGTCGGTGATGATTTTTAAATGAATGCCTAATAAATGCAATCGAAACTTCTTCAATGATTTAACTCTTTCGCTACTACGGGTTATAATCACCTGCCGCGAGACGTTGTCCACATACTACGGGTGACTATAGTCACTCGCCGTGAGATGCTGTCCATATGTCATGGGCGATTATAATCACTCGAAATGAAACAAACATTATGTTACGGCGATTGAAGTCGCCTGATACGTAGCACACAATTACTGAAATAAGAAGTATGTAGTTGTCGAGGTAGTGTTTTGTCCAACACATAAGTCTCGTTATTCGTCGTTAAAGTACAGACCGCTTTGCAGTTGATGATGATTTTTAAATAAATGCCTAATAAATGCAATCGAAACTTCTTCAATGATTTAACTCTTTCGCTACTACGGACTATAATTACCTACCGCGAGACGCTGTCCACATGCTACGGGTCTATAGTCGTCCGCCGTGAGATGCTGTCTACATGTCATGAGCAACTATAATCGCTCGAAATGAAACAAACATTATGCTACAGCGACTGAAGTCGCTAGCACATAATTATTGAAATAACAAATATGTAGTTGTCGAGGTAGTGTTTTGTCCAACGCATATTATTTATTTTTCTCTTCTTTTATTGTCTTACCATTTTTTACCATTAAAAAGTTATTGTTTAATATTATTATAACTACTGTAAAATATTATTTTAACGAATATTTATTTCGATAACCAATTAAAAATAAAGGAATTAGGTAAGACTTCCGAATAGCTCCCCCCCCCCTCAAATTTTCATGAAAGTTTTAGGATATATAGAGGTAGAGGTGAGGAAGGTGTGGGTGGAAGGAATTTGTGCGGAAACGCCTCCTAGCGAAGAAATTAATAAAAAAAGGTTTAATGATTTTGCACGAATTTCCAGCTGTCTACGCAAATCAAGACCTTGACCCTGACATATGTTGTCAAAGTCAATGTCCTGAGTGACCTTCAGAAGGTATTAGCCGTCGCTCGTTGTTTATTAAAAAGTTAATAACAAAAGAAGTTTGATGATTTCGCACGAATTTTCCGAAACTGGAGCCCCGAACATACACGCTCGGTTTTCAGCCCGCTTTGCGGGGGGGGCGGGGGGAGGGCCTTTGCCCCGCCCCCCGCCGGGATACCTGCCGTGTACCAGGTGATCACAATCTGTACGGTGAAATCTGTTACATCGGCTCCGGCGAAGCCCCTCCCCCCCGCCCCCCTGCCACCCCGCGAAGCGGGCTGAAAACCGAGTGTGATACTTCGTTAGTTAATAACTTTTTAATAAAGGTCAAGACCTGACCTGACCTAACCTAACCTAACCTAACTAACCTGGTTAGTCTCTACACAGATCAGTATATTATGTTTTGACTACTAATTTTAAGTAGTATAGTTATCAAACTTCTTTTGTTAATAACTTTTTAACAAATAACGAGCGACGGCTAAAACCTTCTGAAGGTCACTCAGGAGGGTGACCTTGACAACATATGTCAAGGTCAAAGTCATCGGAGGTGGGTCCCCTAAACAGCAGTATTACCAATTTTGTTAACACAAACGCGAGCAGAGGTAACATACTAAGGTCCGTTAAGATTACATATGCGTGCAAAATCCTTAAACTTCTTTTGTTAATAACTTTTTAATTAATAACGAAGGAGAACTAAAACCTTCGACAGGTTACTGAGGGAGGTGACCTCTATAATATATATCAAAGTCAAGTTCTTGATTCGCGTAGGCAGCTGGAAATTCGTGCAAAATCATTAAACCTGTTTTTGTTAATTTCTTCGCTAGGAGGCGTTTCCGCAAAAAATCCTTCCATCCACACCTTCCTCATCTCTACCTCTACATATCCTAAAAATTTCATGAAAATCGGAGGGGGAGGCTATTCGGAAGTTGAGCCAGGAATTATAATAAATCTTGTTTTAAGTAAAAATACCTTGAATCAAAGAAAGCAACTCTCCGAGACGTAAAAAGCAACCTCGAAACGTCGGAGACTGCTGCACGCGCATTGTACCGCGCATTGACAGAGATCCCCGTTCAGCGGTGCTGTTCAGGCTGCGTTTTCATTTGGAACCGGAAACTTCATAATCGCCTGAATTTTGTCTCCGAGAGTTTTATTCCATTATTTCCATTATTGATAGCATGCCCTAGGTATTCGATTGTCGTTTGAATAAATCGACATTTTCGCTAATTGATACGCAAACCGGCTTGACTCGATGCTTCTAACACACGTTTCAAATGAGCGATCGCTTGTTCGATGCTTTGCGAAAAAATGATTAAATCGTCCATATTAATCAACACAATTCTTTGAAAATTCAGATCTCGAAATACAGCACGTCTTACAAACTTTTGGAACACAGCGAGAGAACTGCAAAGTCCAAAAGGCATCCCCATAAACTCATATTGACCTGTTGGAACAAGTGTAAAGAAGTATTTTCTACTTTCTTCGGATACCTCAACATAAAAAAACCCATTTTCTAAATCAAGCATAAAACTTTTCGCGCCTTGCAAACGGTCGAGGTGATCCTCGATCAACAGCAATGGGAAGCAATCCTTTACGATTTTCGGGTACATTTGAACTGTTGATGTCAACTGATTTTTCAGGATTCAGGATTTTTCTGATTTGTCGCTTAACTTTGGACAGCCTATTTTCTCATAGCAAGCTTGGTTGATTAAATTTAAGTCGCTATCGGTATCTATGACGCTAAGAAAACATTTATTCTATTTTTACTTGTTTTACCTGTTTTTGTTGCGGACTCTTAACAATAATACATGCTGTTTCCTTTTGGATACTACTCACTGCCTTACATAATTTAGCGATGTGTCCATATTAGTTACATTTAAAGCACTTGGCACCTTTGTCTTTCATCGGGCACGCTTTTCCGAAATGATCTCTGCTACCGCAGTTAAAACATCGTTTCGCCTCCGTCGAGCTAGTGTCCCTACGAGTCGTCTTCTTCTCTTTTGGCTTCATCCTCGACTTTCCTTCTTTTTTTATAGCTTCATATTGGATGAATTTTTCTTTTAGTTCACGTATTGTTTTTGCTCCATGCAGTACTGTTTTATTGCTTGCATCGTCTTGAATACCCTCGATAATATATTGAATTTCCGATTGCGTATCCACGTCGGCTTGCGCAGCAATTTCCAACATTTTGTAAATATATGCCTGGTAAGACTCGTCAGATATTTCCTTAAGTCGTGACAATTCCTGGTGTACCGCATGACTGTCTAGAATATCGACAAATTTCTCTATTAATGTTGTAGTTTCCTCCACGTCTTTGTGCATCTTTCGTAATTAACAAACAGCTTCGCTGAACCACGGAGAAGACGCTTCGCATATGCCTTTTGAATGACGGACCATTTCCTCGAAATCTCTAATCCATCTTTGCACGTCAACTTTATCGTCTCCACTGAATGTTTCCAAAGAGTCTTCAGCATCCCTGAACGTTAACAATTGATTTCTTCGGTCTCTTTCTGTTCTATTTTGTCTTCTCTTCAGTTGCTGACGCTTCGTCTTCGTCGAGTCCGTATTGCTATCGCGGGCATCCTCTTGCTCTCCACATGCGTCTCTGTCGTCATTTTTATCCTCAACATCGTCATGACGTCCCGTTTCACGTGCTCGCGCTCGAGTTGCATAAATGGTAACTGTCGTAGGATAACGATTCATTCTTCAGTCCCACAGTCTTTAATTTTTGTTTCTTCAATTCTTGCTTTAATTGAACCATCGTCATGTCTGCCAGCTTCGCACTCAGGTCGTCGTTTATCGCACTAGAACCCGATTCCGCCATTATGGTTACGCCTTAAAACTTATTGTATACCGGTATTCTTCTTCTTACACCTTTTCACGCACTCTGTCTTGCACCTTTCTTCTTCGTACAACTAGTATTACACTCGAGGATGTGATCTCGGTTGAGCCCCCAATTGTGGGATTAACAAGAATTTATTGAGAATGTAACACTAGAAAGACAGTAGATAGAGCTACTAACGTCGCTGGTCGAATACAGATTGCTTGCTCGCTTTTCTATTACTCACGCTTTTATATCCTATCCCTTCCTTTACATCGACGAAATATAAAAATATAAAGGAGACCGACAAATTACATTGTCGCTTTGTTAGCGACAATGAAAAAAACGTTCGCCAAAGAAAAAAACAACCACTGTGATAATCACACTGTGATCTAATCGCGCATGCCGCTAACGATGCAAGCAGTACATCAAATATATACTATGTGTTTCATCCCACATATATTATTTATGAAAGTGCACTAGAGTTTTATACGCGCTATTGACAACATAAGACACTTGTAGCTTATGCCTCGACAAGGTTTATAAATATAAAATATAAGTCCATTGTAATAATGTAAATTTTTGTCTCACTGTCAAAATAAAAAACATGAAAATATTTTAATGAATACGCTTTTTTGAATAGACAATTTTTTATTGTTGCCTGACCACGTAAATCTATGGCTGAAACCATCGAGAGACGCTTTCAAAATTGCAACAATATTTTGCAGCGTAACCCCGAAGTAGATTGAATTACGACACCTGCAATTGTAATAAAATTATGAAAACTTGCATTTATACTTATTTATATTGTTGTATGCATGCATAACAGCTGATATAGTATACTTACAACAGTATCGAATTCTTAGTTCAGATCGAATTCTTAGTTCTTCATCGTTCAGATTTTCAAATGCCTCGAATTGCCCCATATTTGCAATCGGAAGAAACTTTGGGTTCTGCAGAATACCACTGCATTTTTTTGTAATCATTTGCTTCTGCTTCTGTTCGATGCGAGCCAATGCTTCATGTATCCATCTAAAAATTGGAAAAATATGAAAGTATTGAAATTAAAGTAAATAAGAATATTACGTGCTGATTATTATTAATTAAGTATTGTACCGAAATTCTTCAGGTAACTTCATCAGATACTCTTCAATTCTCCTTCAATTTCAAATAAATGGAAATAATAAAACATAATGTTAATGACACACATATATCATACACACACGTGCGCGCGAGAAAATATTTGAAAAATTAATTAATCTTATGAGATAATAATAATAAAAACGATATATATTAAAAAATATCCCTAAAAAACCTTTTTAAAAAAAGAAAAAATATACGCCAAGTACATAAAAACTCCCAACTTGTCAAAACTCAAAACTAAATATGAAATCAATAATTAACTAGCCAAGTATTTAGAAGCAGTTTGAGTATTTTACCCAAACGTTTTCCATGCATTCTCTCTTATCGCATGACGACATTGAAGTACTTGGCGTGCCCGGATCGCAGTGGTCATGTATTCTTGTAAATTTGTACAATATCTTGATTTGTATTGTATCTTGTATCTTCATGATTTTCAATAATGACTCGCAAATGATTTTGTGTCTCTTATAGGTAGGACAGGACGTTTTAATGTGATCCGGGCACGCCAAGTACTTCAATGTCGTCATGCGATAAGAGAGAATGCATGGAAAACGTTTGGGTAAAATACTCAAACTGCTTCTAAATACTTGGCTAGTTAATTATTGATTTCATATTTAGTTTTGAGTTTTGACAAGTTGGGAGTTTTTATGTACTTGGCGTATATTTTTTCTTTTTTTAAAAAGGTTTTTTTAGGGATCTCACTCTTTTTTGTAAATTTTAAAAATTTGACTATATTTTAGTTTTACATTCTTTTGAACATATAATTAGTATTACATAATTTCTTTTTATATACAAAAATTGTAATTGTGTACGCCAGCAATGATAATAATAGACAAAATTTCAGACGGCCTTGTTGTAATATATTCGTTTAATTTCAATTTCACTTGAGAAGGACCACAACCCATATGGTCGAAACGTTGTGAAGTAATAAAGAAGGAATTTTTGCCAGTTGTGTCGTCTGAAATTTTGTCTATTCTTTTTATATGTTTTATTATCGATTATTTTGCATACTAACACGTACATCGTTCCGATGCAATTTGTAATAAGAATTTTATTAAGAATAATCTTTTGATTTTTATATAATGTAAATTATTTTTATATATTTTATACTTTTTTCTGTTTTTCTAACAAAATTTCTCTATGTGATTTACAATATTTTTTATTATAACTTTAACAATATAACTTTACTTTTACATAAATCATTTTTGCGAGTTTTATAATTTTATGCAATGAATGTGGTAGCGCTCGACATTATGCAATGAAATTCGTGGTATTGGTGCAGTCAATCCCTTTCTCACTAACTAATATGACGTTGCACCACGTCGATGACAGCGACAACAACGACGACGACGTTGCACCACGTCAACGACGACGACGATGACGTTGCACCACGTCGATGACGGCGACAACAACGACGACGACGTTGCACCACATCAACGTCATCGTCGTCATTGTCGTCGTCGTCAATGTGGTGCAACGTCGTCGTCATTGTCGTCGTCGTCGTCGATGATGTTGCTTGCAATTACTTGCAATTTATGTCTTTATCGTGAAATAAAACATTTCGCATGTATCACATTTTTTATAGTATTTGCGATTTATATCTTTATCGTAAAATAAAACATTTCCCATGTATTATTAAAATCATTTTTAATTTATAATAAATTAAATCACTCATGTATGAACAGCAGCTTGAGGGACAAAATCGCTTTGCATGTGTATGTGCGAACATACGTACGTGAGTCTGAACCAGAATACGGAAAACGGAACGTCACGATTCTAACGTACGATTATAATATCTCAGGATTGACTGCACCAATCTTATTCGAACTGGTCGCGATCGAAAGCTCGCATTCACATTTTATTATACAAGTGCCGTTAGATTTTTGATTACGGCTTTAATTCCTGAGATATTTTAATCATAAGTTGATATGACCTGTCAAATGGCATTAATTCCAGATAAGCTACTTGGTAGCGCGCGATTGGTAGCGCGCGACGTTTATGCAATGAAATTGGTAACACTCGATATTATACAGTGACTCTCATTGTTCGGAACCTTATTTTTGATTATGTACTTGGCGTCGCGACGCTACCGCGTCGCTTGATATTTACATTAGGGTTTGTAAGAGTGTACTTCTTCTAATTTCTTTGAAAATGCTCCTGCAGTATAACAATGTGGAACGTTCACGTCAAGCTTTTGTAAAGTAGTATGTGTTATGTCGTCAGATTGTAAAGGTTGACAATCTAGTTGTGTATAGAATGGAATAGTGGAATGGATAAATGGTCGTTGTTGCTAATGAAATGTCAGATTGTACATGAAATAATTGCAGTGTTATCATTGTTGAATATCGGCTTTCAATGGTAAGATGTGCGTTTGGATCGAATGTATTACTGTGGATTGAATCATTCTTTGACTATAAATCTGACTGTGAATTCAGTTGTCTTCTTGCAGTCTGTGAAGACATCGATGTTTGTACGTCTAGCATCTGTCCTTTTAGCAATCGCGATGAATTTGTATCGTCACGTTGTCTGGTATACAATGATGCAGTTTGCAAATGAGATGGTGATCGTATTTGTATCTTTTGTTGTCTAAGAATTATCTATCGTGTCTGTCCTACAAGGGTGTCGTGAAGGGTCGTTCAAAGTATCTGCTCTTGAAACATGTCGTTCACAATAGTCCATTATGTCTGTTCTAGAAGTATGTATTTAAACTTTTTTCGTTTTAAGTCCATAGTGTTTGTTCTACAAGTTTGGCGTTCTTCAGTCAGATTGTTGAGTCTATTTCTTTAGGTCCATCTTTATCTTCATGCTTGCATTTAGTATTCTGGGTCGAGAGCTATTCTTTCGTTAGGATAGTGTCTCATCACTACAGGATGTGGTGCAGAATCTCTTTGGTTTCGGTGCGTTTCGTTTTTCTCGGTTTATCTATATGAAATACTAGGATTAGCACATATATTGCAATTGATTTTTCAATCTTTATTTTGCAATATATGAGAATGGTATTTACAGTGTTCATAAATTCTTCTCACCCACATTCGTGTTTACTAAAAATCACTAAAGATTGCTTTAGGTTTAGAGAGCAGTGATACCAGAATTCATGTGTCTTTTCACCGCAGCATGTATGCGCAGTTCTCTCTTGTTATCTCCTTTACTGTAGTTAAATAAAGCCGCGTTTGCTGACGCGACGAGTAATATCCAATGTGTGTACAGCTTTTGGGGAATAGCAGTAAATCATTGGATATGCGTCACGTGTCACGTATCGCTCTGGTATGCCATTGAACCATGCATGAGCAATTGACCAACCACATTCGATTATTCCTGAAACGTCAAAAAAACAATCGACTGTGATTCCAAACTTCATATTTTAATATAGAGTTTACAGCCATCAAACAAGAGACCGTGAAATAATCATGGTTGAAAAATTATAGCAGGCGCGAAATTGCACTTAAACATAATTGTCCAATCACAACTGAAAAAAGGTGTTCGAGAAGCGCAGTCGACAATTTCAAACTGCGATAAATAAATGTCTTAAAAAATGCACCAACAGGTTTTGGATAATTGTCGCACATAAATATATGTACATTGGTTTAGAAACAAAAAATTGAAGACAAACTAGACATGCAGTTCTCGAATGCTACACTTTTTTTATACACATTTTAGGAAATTATCAATTTTTTAGTGTTAAAAAAAATCTTTTATAAATACATTTATATTTATAAGACATATTTTATAAATACACATACACTTATATCTATATTTGTGCAAAGAACACTTTATACACGGGTGGATGTAAAATAATAAATAATTTTTTAACTGCAATAAAATCAGTTGTCGATATGTAGTTGAAAACATTTGCTAACATTTTTGCTGCAAACATTGTTACCAAAGCATGTTAACAATTTGCTATCAACATGCGATTTTTAATTTAATAAATATTTCTGTCGTTATTATGGCAACACAACTGCAATAATTGCCAGCAAATAGATTGCATTAGTTTGCTTTAGCAAGAAATGCTATCTGAGCACATTTTTGCTACATTCAATCCAGTAAAAACATTTCAGTCAACTGATTTAGTCAAAATATCATCAAGAGTTAAGGAGGAGGATGAAAGCCTGAAATTTTTATTCCAATTCTGACTTTAACATATTGTTAATATAATGAATTCTAATTATTTTTTATATCAAACTGAAATCGAAGAAAATGAGGAGCAATGTTTTGATTCGGTTCTTCTGTATTACTTTCGTACAGCAGACGTAATGACTTATAAAACATAAAATGATATAAAAAATTTCGTGAAGGAAACTTTGACCTTAAGGGGTAACGCCACTCTAGCGCCCGGAAAAACAGCCTAATTTTGACAATTTTTTATGGGAATATAATGAATGGAATACAAAATCCGTTTAAAGGCCTTTATTGTACATACTTTGAAGTGTATTTACAAATTTTTATTGAATTTTTTTACAAAATGGCGGCGTCAGAGCTCAGCAAAGGAAGCCTCTTCTCACAGATAGTGTTCCGCGGCCGGAAAGATTTCTCCTCTAATTTTTGACCTGGAACAAAAAACTAAACATTTTTGAGTCTTATATAAGGTTAGCTCGGGAAGTACGTACGGAAATTAAAAAATACCGTTTTTTGTAAAACTGACGCACGTTTGAACAAAAAGTTTTTTTACCTAAAAATGATACTTTTTGTTCAAACGTGCGTCAGTTTTACAAAAAACGGTATTTTTTAATTCCCGTACGTACTTCCCGAGCTAACCTTATATAAGACTCAAAAATGTTTAGTTTTTTGTTCCAGGTCAAAAATTGGAGGAGAAATCTTTCCGACCGCGGAACACTATCTGTGAGAAGAGGCTTCCTTTGCTGAGCTCTGACGCCGCCATTTTGTAAAAAAATTCAATAAAAATTTGTAAATACACTTCAAAGTATGTACAATAAAGGCCTTTAAACGGATTTTGTATTCCATTCATTATATTCCCATAAAAAATTGTCAAAATTAAGCTGTTTTTCCGAGCGCTAGAGTGACGTTACCCCTTAAAAGCAACGTACCGGCGAATTTCCAAAATTCAAAGACGAGGAATTGCAATAGCCATGGAATAAAAATTCCATCAAAACACAATAAGAGTTCGCAAAGCAACTTGGAATAACTCAGTAGGCTTCCGATTTTAATTATATCAATTGGAAAAGATTCAGAAAGAAAGTCGATAGAGTTTGCAGTGTTTATCTCGAAAAATAAAGTCATAGTTTGATATAGCCATATCTTCTCAGACCAAATTTAAAAGAAAAGATTTTTTGCACCAGATTATCACCGGTGATGAGTTTATTGCTGCATCCAGGTCAAAGAATTACTATAAAACGCTATTAACAATTTATGTGTTTGACTGATAAGTTGATAAAAAAGACAATTTATTAGACTAATCAGAGAATTTGATATGGCATATTCATCAGATTTGGCTACTTCAGAGTCACTTGTTCTGGTTACTCCAACATTATCTGATTGATACTTATCAAGCGACGCGGTAGCGTCGCGACGCCAAGTACATAAAAATCAAAAATAAAGCTCCGAATAATGAGAATCAGTGCATAAACATTGAGCGTTACCAAGTTCAGTGCATAGACGTCGAGCGCTACCGTATAGCTTATCTGGACTTCATATCATTTGACAGGTCACATAAACTTATGATTAAAATATTTCAGGAATTAAAGCCGTTATCAAAAATCTAACGGCACTTTTATTATATAATATGGGTGCAAGCTTTCGATTGCGACCAATTTGAATAAGATTGATGCAGTCAATCTTGAAATATTATAATTGTTATGTTAAAATTGTGACGTTCCGTTTTCCATTTCCGTGGGATTTCAGACCACTCACGTACATATGTTCGTACATACCATGCAAAGCGATTTTGTCCGTCAAGCTGCCGTTCATACATGCATGATTTAATTTATTAAATTAAAACTGATTTTAATACTTGGATAATGTTTTATTTTAAGATAAATATATAAATTGCAAAACTTATAAAAAATTTAAATTTACTTGTTTAAATGAAATCATCGTGATAGCGTCGCAATGATAAGTAAATAATTCTTCTAATTTTGAACGATATATTATGACAATTTAAGATATAATTTGGAACATTTTATACTCATAGAACGAAACCGAGGAAGAAAGAGAGGGAGTGAGAGAGAAAATTTTAAATTGTCACAATTTATATTTGACAATTAGAAGAATTAAGGTGATTTGCACGATCAGATAAATCTTTATTATCCAAAATTTATATGTTGGATGAGATCTCACAGCAGAAATAAAATGGCATATTATTGCGGCAATACAAAAATACATACAAATAGTTAAAATTAATGAAACATAAAACTTTTTACAAAAAGTAATGAGATCTCTCTAAAAAAACCTTACAAAGGTAAAAAAATACGCCAAGTACATTAAAAAGCAAAACTAAATATGATGAAATCCATAATTAACTAGCCAAGTACCTAGAAGCGATTCAATTTGAGGATTTGTATTTTGAAATAATACTTGGCGTGCCCGGGTCGCATTAAAATGTACGTCCTATCTATAATTTGTGTAAACTCTATGTGTAAAGTATTTGTATTGAATGACTAATGAAAGGGATATTTATAATCACTCCGCTAATGTGCAAAACTGTAAACGTATTTGTTTAATATTACCAAACACAAAGATTTACGAGTCATTAGTGAAAATACTCAAGGCAATACAAATTTAGAAGAATGCATGTCCAATGCGACCTGGGCACGCCAAGTATTATTTCAAATTACAAATCCTCAAACTGAATCGCTTCTAGGTACTTGGCTAGTTAATTATGGATTTCTTCATATTTAGTTTTGCTTTTTAATGTACTTGCGTATTTTTTTACCTTTGTTTTAAAATTATATAGAAAAATTCTGAGAAAACATTGATATTTTCATTAACTCAATATTGACAAGTTTTTATCGAGGATTCGTCAACTGCCTGATAGATAGATCAAAGTCAGAAAATAATGGAGAAGATTGTAAGGATCACAAGGCTATTCTTGTTATTTTATAAAAAAATTTTAAATTATGTAAATAAAAGGCACCGAATTTATTTACATATCTAATATTACATAAAGTGTTTCCTCTAAAACTATTCATAATAACAAACAAATCCTTTTTTTATAATTTTATAGTTTTTATGGTAATTATATAGTTTAACGGAGCACTCTTGGATGACCTTGACCTTGACATATATTATAAAGGTCACCCTCCCGAGTGACCTTCAAAAGGTTTTAGCCGTCGCTCATTGTTTATTAAAAAGTTATAAACAAAATAAATTCAGTGATTTCGTATGGTTCTTCGACTTTTCACACGAAGCAAGGACTTGAAGTTGACATATATTACACAGATCGCCTCACCAAGTAACATGCAGAAGGTTTCATCCGTCGCTCATTGTTTATTAAAAAGTTATTAACCAAAAAAGTATCACGCATGGTTGTCAGCCCGCTTCGCGGGAGGGCGGGGGGGGGGGGCAAAGCCCCTCCCCCCCGCCGTGATACGTGTTTGAACGTCTTCTATTATAATATAAAACAATCGTGTATCACACTGAAATTTGTTACACTGGCCACGGCGGGGGGAGGGGCTTTGCCCCTCCCCCCCAACCCCCCCGCGAAGTGGGCTGAAAACTATGCGTGATACTTTTTTGGTTAATAACTTTTTAATAAACAACGAGCAACAGATGAACCCTTCTGCATGTTACTTGGTGGAAAATCCATACGAAACCACTAAATTAATTTTGTTAATAACTTTTTAATGAACGCGAGCGCCTGGTAAAACCTTTTGAAGGTCTCTCAGGAGAGTGACCGTTATAACATATGTCAAGGTCAAGGTCATCGGAGATGCCTCCTTTTCTTCAGGTTTACCCACTTCTTTTGTTTACAACTTTTTAATAAACAACGAGCGACGGCTAAAACCTTTTGAAGGTCACTCAGGAGGGTGACCTTTATAATATATGGCAAGGTCAAGGTCATCCGAGGGTGCTCCGTTAAATTATATAATTACCTACTAGTTATATAAATCATTATACTATTAGTATTATAATACTATAATTTCAGGATACTATAATTTATAGTGTGCTAAGGCGCCAACTATACAGAATCACAGTATCTTCAACTATATTTTTTTATCAGTGCGCAATTCCCAAGATATCAAAAGGAGGCCTTTTCGTTTAAGTCGATATTTATTTAAAACATTTTTACTTTGCATGACGTTATGATTAGAAACTCATTCACTTATTAAAAGTGAAGTGGAATGATATTTGCTTTAACATAGATAATTCATGAATATCTTTAAACGTTTCGAATCTGTCATCAAGTTTGTATTAATGTAAACAAAAAATATACAAATTCGACACATTTTATAAAGTTGAAATACTCGAAATATTCGAAAAACTACTTCTTCTGGACAACTTATAACATTTTAAAGATTCCAAAATTGATTAGTCTCCCAGTTTTACTATTGCACATAACATCTAAGTGCCTGACACAAAATACAAAATATAAATAGGAAGAAATAAATTATGAATAACTAGAATTATTTAAATAGTCTGGAGATTAGCTCCTGCTATACATGCTATAGAGATATGGTTTATAAGCTTTATCAAATATTTTTTGTTTTGTTTATTTAACACTTAGTTAATATAATGTAAATACAATATAAAATATAATATAAATACAATATAAAAAATATAAATACAATGAAATTAAGATAAATCTTAATTTTGGGATATTAAATTTTTGGAAACAATTCAAAATTTTCAGTTATATATAAGTGTGTTCTAAGTTCGTGTGAAGCCCGATCAATTATTTTTTATATCATATTGGACATTAATTAGATATTAACAATGTTTCGTAGATTGTAGTTGTATGCAACAATAGAAATGAGGCAAATTATACATTTTTAAAAATTTTTGGAATTTATTCCAGGAACATTCCAAACTTCAACTAAATATTTTTGTTAAATTGCCGAAGCATACCTATATGTGTACACCTGTGTGAAGAAAAGAATGTAAATAATGAATAATACAGATAACGAGAAATAAGATAACTTATGAATCAATGATACAAATATTAGAGGCATGAAAAACGTTTTGTCTTTTTTTCAGTATTTTGATATTATTATTTAAACGTCAAATAAAGTCTCGCTTTTTTATGTTTTTGAAGAGTTGGCAGCAAAGTTTGTGAAACGTATATTATGATTTAACAATAAACATAATTTCGAAAAAAAAGTAAACGCGATGAGCAATGAAAAGCAATTATATGTATGCTTTCCGTATTCAAATCGTTTTAAATTTGGGCTGGAAAGTTTTTTTCGCACGCGGCGTATTCATCCAACTTGGTGTCTTCGGATTATTACTTATCCTAGTCAATATGCAATATTGTTTAACTGTATAGTATTTTTTTCCAGATGTAGCTGAGATGCGAAAAACCTTTTTTTCGCGAAGGAATTCAAAATTTACCCGAGAAATAGCAGAAAATCGCGAGAGCAAATATTTTGGTGACTAAATTGTACTGCACATATTATTCACCTAAAGCGAAAAACGTGCAAAACGTGACTGAAACTTTTGCTAGTACACCTAATAATAAATAAAAACTAATAATAAATAATAATTAAGTATTGAATTTTTCTTACATGAACATTTCTCTCCATAATACTGGATTTCAACTAAAATTTGCAGACGCGAAGGAAGAAAAGAAATATTGCTGTAATGAGAAAAAGAGCGCGCGCATGCTCCTGCCGAGAAGGAGGCGCGTTCGAGAGTTTGTGGGAAGTTGAGTTCCGTGTTTCATTCAGTTTACCGGCACTATTTGTGCGTTACGGTACGGATTCGTTCCGCGGACGCATTTTCAGAGCCTAAGCGGGTCGGTGATCAGTGAGGTGACAGGAAACATACGTTAGATGCTCACGGTACTGATACCGAGATTATAATTTAGGATATCTCAGTGTGCGTTTCGTATAAGAAGTCGCGAAATGGTACGCTGCCGAAAAAGGCATATTTTGAACCATTTAATCAGAACAATTCGACGAGAATGATAATCGTACGTGCCGTACGTATGATATTTAACAGTGGTGATTTGCGCGCGTCAGTTTGAGTGAATTTCAGTTCGACGATTTGCTCATGGTGATATTGAGGGAGACAGTTTGACGTGCCGCAATAAATTGCACCGACGCAGCTGATTAAATCGAAAAATAAACTGTATTCAATTTTGAGAAATGGCAAGCAACAACGAGCTCGTGTATGACCGGATTGAGTTGTCTGTTCGAATAAAAGTGGATTATTGGCGATTTATAAAAGATGGCATCGCCAACGGTTCGTTAGAATCACATTAACGCGATGCATTCGCGAAGTTTCAGTGCCCATAAGAAGAGGCGATCGAAGAACTCGACTCAGATCGCATTTAATCGACCGTGTAATTATTTGAAATTTCAGCAAACTTGTTCATTCTTCTTTACTAATAAACAATTGCAGTCTATAGTAATTAGCGTTCTAATTAATTAATGCTTCAATAAGCATGATTTTTCAGTAAATCGTCGAATCGGCGACTACATCGTTAATTTTAATTTAATTAAAGTCCTAATTTGAATTAAAGACTAACTAATTGCGATCTTTCGATACCTCGAGAAATCGAAAATCACGAGATTGGACAGAATTCCGGCGAAATGATGCGAAATTCCATCAGTCGAAGGAATTACGCGTGGAACGCACAGTCAAATAGCGGTGAATTTAATTATGCGATGGTGATCGACAATTGCGTTCTCTTAGGATGCAAATGTGTCCATAATTACAGCATTATAGTGCACTTGTGTGTAAAATTTCGTGAGACTCGAAATCAAATTTGGCAAATATTCTCGAAATACTTCTGATTTTTGATGAGGCAAACTCAAGAAATGCCACTCTAGAGCTTGTTTTTTTTATAAATGTAGAATATGTTCTTCTTCTTGTCTTGCCAATTTATCAGCGAACTTTCTTTCAAGAAATTGCGCGGAATAAAAATAGAATTCCAAGTATTGCGTTGTGGATTCTTTGCTAAAATAGTGAGAAAGAGAAATCAGCACAGTATCGATTATACTATCAAATGGCTTAACATATTTTTTCTTATTAAATTTTTTCCACTGAATTGCTTCGACAACAAAAATGATATCCGCGAAACGCGGTCGCGCATTTTTATTTAACCAACGTACTTCTAGTTATTTTACGCTGTCAATCGAATAACGCAATTCCGTTACCAGAAAAAAACCAGCAAAGTTATTCTACTTTAATCGCCTAAAGCGCGAAAGAGTTAACAATGTTAATCGATCACACCGAGACGCGAAATATCAGAGAGAGAAATTTCCGGAGTGCGAATCCTCATCAAGATTTTTTCGTAAATTGATACTCTCGCTATCTCTCTCAGCCATTCCAATCGAAGAGATTTAAACCGAAGTTTTGTTTCAAAAGAAGGAGACTAATCGGGAGATTTTGCAGAGCAAACAATTTCTCGCGATTATTTCGGTCACGACAATCGGTTCTCCATCACGTCAAATGAAATAATTAACGGTGAATTAGCGCGACGAGAGGGACTTGATAATGTCACTTTACCTCGACACGTTTTGTCAACGCACGTCTCGTCTCGACAAAAGTGATTATCATAAAAGCCGATAAACGAGATCCACGTCGGAAAGGTCGTATTTTTGCATTCGTGCGATTCTCGAAAGTGAGTTTTCTTGGACAATTTGTTTTATTGAGCTATATATTACGATATATTGGTAGAATACTGATCAATAAAAATTCTAAAATTTCAAAGCTTTTGCCAGATTGGCGTGACGATGACCACAATTATCGTCTGTATGTAAATAGGCCTATAAATACATAACTCGACTATATAAAAAGCAATGGCAAACCATATGATAAATTGAGGCGGATGATAGCGTAAAGCTGCTGAGCGTGTGATCGTGAAAAGTATATATAGGACATGTAGGGATATATAAGTGGCCTAAAAGTGAAAAGGAAGATTGGTGGACAAGAAAGTGGAGGAAATTGCATTTTGCTTCGCGCTTGAAGAATGTTGACGACAATGTCCACGGTCTCGCTCGAATTGAATTCCTCCTATTACACAACGGCGATCGGCAACAGCGCGCTCGAAAATGGATTCTCAGGTATCCTCGCGACTACGATCTTTTGTAATCATTTTTCCCGAAGCGACGCGATGCCACAATCACAAAATATACTGCAAAAATTATTGAAAAAGTCGTTACGCAAAATTATAATGCTCAAATCACTCACATGTTCCTAAAGTGATGAGTCTGTTATATATTATATTACAAAGAGATATTCTGCAAAAATTAATAAAAGCTTTTATGCAAGATTTAATTAAATCTTTTACTTCCCGAAATAATTTCTCTAATTATACATGCAAATTCCAATACATCGTATTTTCTAAATTATAAAAACAAAGATAAATAAAATTTATTGTTTTTCTTTTAATATAATATGTAGAATGACTTTAATTTAAATTCTGACTTACGATAATCATGTCATGTATTCAAAAAATGTTGAACATCATATACAGGGTGTCCCGGGTATTAACCGACAAACTGCGGGAGCATATTCTACTAGTGGAAATAAGAAAAAATTCTTATATCGAGTTTGCTTAGAAATGCTTTATTACAAAGTTATAAACCAATATTGAAAAGAAATATGAGATAAGTAACAATGGAACATAGTGTAGAATTTGGAAGGTCGAAGATGTTTATGTTATGTGTATTCACATGTATTCATGTTCACTATGTTGAAACGATTCAGTATGATTGTTACTTTCACAACAGTAGCCGTTAGATTTCAATCGTCGTGTGAACTAGTAATTACTATCAGAATGCCAAAAGTGTTTTCAAATGAGGAATACACTGATATTCATTTCGTGTACGGATTCTGTGACGGAAATGCACGAGCTGCCGTACGAGAGTATCAACGTAGATTTCCTAACAGGAAAGTACCAGATAGTTCTGTGTTTAGTAATACCCATTTGCAATTACGTAATTTGGGTTCATTTCGACCTATGAATGAATATGATGATGTTCGTTCAGCTCTAAGACACCGACGATGTTCGGAAAGAATCTTAAATCTTTTTGATAATACTCCTACACAAAGTGTTCGACGTGCTTCAGCTCAACTGCAGATATCACGAAACACTATTTGGAGAACATTGCGTGCTGATGACAGATTCGCATATCATTACACACCTGTACAAGAATGACTTCCAATCGATTATCAGAAACGAGTCGAATTTTGTAACTAGTATGTGAATGCAGTAGAAAGGGACAATCTTTTCTCATCAATGATATTATGGACAGGTGAAACGACCTTTACAAGACGAGGCATATTCAATTCTCATAATAGCCATGTATGGGCTCATAATAATCCACATACTACCAGACAAAGAAACATAATTTTTATTTTTGTGAAAAAATCCGTTGTTACTTATCTCATATTTCTTTTCAATATTGGTTTATAACTTTGTAATAAAGCATTTCTAAGCAAACTCGATATAAGAATTTTTTCTTATTTCCACTAGTAGAATATGCTCCCGCAGTTTGTCGGTTAAAACCCGGGACACCCTGTATTTACGTAATTCACGTGTTTTCAGTAATTGAACCAGAGAACGCTACTTCCGAGCTGTACATGCTTCCCGCCTACATTCGAATTACATCCATGGTAACCTGCATTATCGTCATGATATTAGGAATCGTTGGTAATTTGATGGTAATTTTACTTTTAATTTATCACAAAATTATTGTTAATCACAGTTGTCTACAATACGAAATAAGGTAAATATTAAGATTAGGGGCGAACTGATTATACTTGTTTATAACTTTAAAACAAACGAGCTAAAACTTTTTACAAGTTAATCACAGCAATGAAATCGATGTGAGGTCACCCCTAATTTTAATATTAATCAAAAATAAAATGTGAGCATGTAATATCCTTATTCTCATAAAATTGGTAAATATTATACATACGTATAAAGCATGAAAATAAAATGTAGTCTCTCAGTTTCCTTAAAATAGTCAATAATATACTAATAAAATTAGTCTTTCCAAAATCAATGACCTTTATATACAATATCAAGATTATTACAATATCGATAATGTTACCGATGAAATTTGGAAAGCACATTGTAAGAGTATTCGAGTAACAAAATTCCGGAAGTAGCACATGAAGATAGATTAATGTGATTGGAGATACAGCTAATCATTACTGCATATATCTATCAATCAGTACTCACTATTCAGAGAGACCTATGTAAGATACAATACAATCACATGCAGGTTCAATCAAGTACAATCGAGTACACTAATGCCTTTCGATTTTGATTATTGACAGTTGAAGTCTAGTGTCTCTCATAGTCTAGTGTCACTCTAGGCCTCCGTTTTCTCCTACATCAACTGATGAATAGGCAGCGCTCATTGCACGAAGACAAATGCAAAATACGCGGATGACAAATACAGGATAGGCACATATCGCGCAGCATGTATGTATGTAAAACAAATAATAAAAAATTATGCACTTTTCGCCATCGCAACTTTTAGATTACAAAGTAATATTTAACTGTAATTTCAAAACAAAAATATTGTGTGTGTGTGTGTGTGTGTGTGTGTGCGTGCGCGCGTGTATGCTCGTATGTATTGTGTTCTGAGTGAAATTAGAAATTACATTTTTAGACTCTTCTAAAAATAAAAACAGATGCTCCATTGTATAATATTTATTCAGTTCTAGGAAAACCCAGTTTATTAAATATTTGTTAGATTGTTTAAAACATTGTACCTTTTATGAACACATTGTGATAGCGAAAAATACATAACCTTTTATTATTTTTATACATACAAGTCGGATGAAAAGAGTACAAAACCATTCACGTGATCATCCTTGTTGCCTGCGCATTTTGCCTTTATTTCGCGCACTGACTTCTTGCGTGACACCAATTGATATAGGAGCAGGCGAGAAGCAGCAGAACGCGAGAAATTAGACTTTAACTGTCAATAATCAAAATCACAAAGAGAGAGAGAGAGAGAGAAATTTTGTCATTTTCTCCGTAAAAGCATTTCCATCAGATCTAAGAATTTGCTTTAATTTAAGATTTTAAAAAAATTGAAAATTTAATGCAAGAAATGCGGCTGCTGAGGTTGTCAGACGTAACGTTTTTTTCCAGGTACCGTTAGTGGTTCTACAAGGCAAGGACATGAAAAACAGCACAAACATCTTCCTGGTGAATCTTAGCATCGCTGACCTGTGCGTGCTCGTCATTTGCACGCCCACCGTACTCATCGAACTACAAGCAGGACCACAAGTTTGGCCGCTCGGCGAGCACATGTGTAAGTTCGCACCAATGACGCAGCTAAGATGACGCGGATAACTTACTTTGATGTACCTGTTCCTATCCTCGTCCGCCCATGTGTATACATGATCGCTACCGACATGGACATGACATGACGATGATCCGCCAGCCGTCCAAAAATATATCGAACATCATCTATCTTCTCGATAGATAAGTCAAGATAGAGCCTCAGTTCTATCTTCTCCATTTTTATCGATCGCGACGTGCTTTTCCCTTTCGTGAATCTCCGCATATAGTTCGTTCACACACTGAATACCACATGACATGCCCGTAATTTTGCTATTAGTGACGCCATGAAAATCTAACTATAATAACTCACTGGCTAACGCTAATGCTATTAAATAGCTTATCTAACGATGTAACAAATAAATCTCAACACTTGTAAACCTAGAGAAGGAGGGGAAAAGGGAAAGGGGAGGGAGAGGGAAAGAAAGGTAACATGTAAATGTGATAAAAATTTTAAATACAAATGAAACTAAATAATTAAAAAAATTGTTTAACATATATTCTTTAATTGCTTATAATGAGAACTTTATTACGATGCGGATGACCAGACATATAAAATTCATTCGACATTCAATACATAAACATAAACCATGCATTTTTGAAAACATTTTACACAAATTTTGTGTTGTATAAATAATTTTGCTGCATCAAAAAGATATGTTTAATATCATCATATTAGCTTTCTGGGTCAGACTTTCCCCGTATACAGAGTATTCCAAAATAAGCGCATATGAAATACACCAAAAGATTCTTAGTACCAAACAAAGCAACTTTTTCCTTTATCAAAATTTAGTCCGAATGATAGTTTTTCGATAAGAGCTATTTCAAATTATCCAATTAGCGTATATATTAATCAAAACATATTTATATATATTTTAACAAAAAAGATAACATAAGAGCCAAAAAAGGTAAAATATCAAAATTTGAAAACTTATTTACTATTTTATTTAAAACTTTTTCCTATGGAAACTATAATTGTTTTTCTACGAAAACTATGTTCATTTAATAATACATGATTCAATATAGTATAATAGTTATAGAAAATATAATTCTATATATTTTTCAATATTTCTGTACATCTCTCTCTCTCTCTCTCTCTCTCAGAAATTTTTGTAATTTTTTAAGAAATTACAAAAGTTCTTAAAGAAATAAACAAAACAAAAAATAAAAAAAATTAATTCTCTTAATTTAAACTATAAAAACGTAACTGTTTATATACACATGCTGAATATGTTGAATATTTGTTTCGAATGTCATCATGTATCCTTAAACAATCATTATTATTAACAATAGGCAAATCAGTTTGCCTCTTCACCGTTTTATGCATAAAGCATACATAATTTTAAGATTTCTTTCTTAAAAATGCATTTTAAAACAATAACAGTGCTATATATTGCCAAATTTACTATTAAGTGTATTTTAATAAAATAATTTCATACAAATTTAAACCTTTAAAAAAATTTGGAAATGAAACGGAGAATGTAGAAAAGAATACTAAATTTTTGAAAAATATAATTACATTGTTATAAAACAAATCGAAGCTATACATAAAACTTTTATTTAAAATCTTTTTTTATATCTCGTAAGCAGTTCATCGTACATATCACACGATCATGCATGCATGAATGTGTATATAAGCTGAAAAGCAATTGTCATGTTAAGTATGAGCATGATAGTTTTTCAGTCGCTTTGATCTCTCACGTGTTTCATGATTATTCATGCAAATCTGAATGTGTATAAAAGCATATTTTCAGTCACAATATATTGATCATAGCGTCAGTATGAATGATAAAGATTCTCATCGTGAATTTATTGATGTTTATCGTGAGATGCTGGCTCCATGAAAAAAATGATCGTTATAAAAATAAACAGGTAAAAGAGGACTATTATAAAACAATATTATTAAATATTTTAAAATATTAGAAATTTTAGAATATTATAAAAAAGTAGCGTCAACACAATATAACTATACAAGTTTCTTCACACATTCCGTAGCTATTCTACCTGAAAGTTCAAAGACAGCTGTTTGACTTCCATAACTGTCATGCACGCTTCATCATCTATGGAACTGACATGTATGGATGACCATGTATAGATTTCATTCCATTCAGTGACATTCGTTTAGAAAAAAAGTTAAAAGGATTCTTTCACTTCTATAATATGAAATTGAGCACTTATAAAGAATTGTCGTCCCTTATTTACACAGGATTATATAGGATGATTCAGAACAACTATTTATTCTTGAGATGTTACATTGTTGAGTGACTTCTAAGACCACTTTTCCTCTTGCAAAATTTTGTTCAAGGCCTAAAGTTGCAATTCTAATAAAAAATAATCGGAAATCGAATATAGATGAAGGACGGCGCAACTCAGACATAAGCACTTATTGGCCCTTTGCAATCAGCTGATAAATTCTTCGTTACGCGTTTTAAATATTTCAATAAATTCCATTAATTTACATGATGCATGATTGCAAGCAAAACATTAAAATTGAAAAGAATATAATTGTAATGTAACAAATGTCATTATTACACACACATATTTGGAAATGCAGCTTTTATTTAACATAAATCACGGTTTGAAAAGTATATAAAAGTACATTGAATTTCCCTTCGTAGCGTTGTTTTGTCTTTGTTTCTATCTAAAGAAAATCTTAAGAAAGTTGGATGAATATAATTATATCCTATTTATATTGTAGTTCTTTATTATTGAACTGAACTGTGATAGAGTCAAGGACTTAATTTGAAAAGTTTAATAAAGTTTATTTCAAATGTAATGGTAAAAGATAAGAAATTTGGACAAACTTAATGATATCGGCGATTGAGCAAGTGCAAACTCTAACTGACGTCTTAACGCGGCGGACGTACAAGGCTCTCTATATCTTGAAGCTTTTGTATCTCTCTCTCTCTCTCACACACACACACACACACACAGAGAGGCTGCTATTTGTGATTTTCGGATAAATTCCATACATCTTCTGACCAACAGCACGTATCGGCGAACAAAGGAACACAATTCCAACGCAAACATGATCCCTTTTGTCAGATCGTCCAACGGGTGTTCAAGAAAATCAATCTTTAACTATCCTAAAATTGTATAAACTTCGCGTTCCTACAGTATTATAATTATAGAATTGATTACAATAATTATGCTTTATTTATTTACGCTTTATAACTATTACTTTATAATTTGTAACGTCGGAAGATTCGGAAAATCATGGTGGAAAAAACTAGGTAGAAAAATAATGTAGGTTACATATTTTTCGGGCACCTCCGATTGATTATCACTGTTAGAGTCACAATGAAGATTTTTATCAAAGGAGCCACGAAAAAATCAAAATTCGAAAAAGGCTTTATTCTAAACAATTACCATTACTGTAACACAATTTTTATACTTTGTTGCAAATCAATTTTTACACGACTTTTTTGTACGATTTCTTTTGCATCCATCATGTAAAAAGAGACTCAGGTGTACTTAACATGACTCAGGTGTACATAACTAGATTCGCTGGGATTGTCTATTCTCAAACATTAAAAGCTATATATAAAAAGAGAAATATGACAATCAATACAATCGGCGTTCGCTTGAGGGCATGAAAAAGTGAATTGGATTATTTATTGATTCAATTAAACACGATTCGCGCTTCAATCAAGACCTAACGTGTTCGTTTCCAACATTAAATAATCTGTTAAATCAATCCAATCCGTTTACTGTCGTCAAGCAAATACATGGATTGTGTTTATTACTGTGTTTCTTTTTTTATTTATTTTAGTGTTTAAGAGTGGCTAATGTTTTTCAGTTATTCGGCAAATAATTTATTGATTTAATTAACGAATTGTTGGTTTCCAGTGAATAAATATCAATGCGAAATGTCAATGAGATATAACGGTACGAACAAAACAGAAAAAACGAAAAAGTCATAACACTACTTTTTTTATAATGTATTCAGCTATTGTTCGATATGAGTATACCTTATTGTGATATTGTATACGCGATAGTTATCTATACTAATATATAAAGAGGTAAAGTTTGTTCCATTGTTCGGGGTAATCTCAGAAACTACTAAACCGATTTGAAAAAATCTTTCACTGATGGATAGCTTAGATCTTTCTGAGTAACATAGGCTATGTGCAATCATCTTGCAACTTCTAAAAATGTGCGCGTCGTAAAAAAATACGTTCTTTATGCTTTACATTTTCCAAATATACCGAGCGCGCGAAGCGCGCGAGGAACAAGCGCCAGCTAGTGCTATAATATAATCGACAGTTACATTGATAGAAGATTGTTGCAATATGAATTAATTCTAAACTATGTTTACCAAACGTAGTTATGTAAGTATAATATTATATTATCACAATAAATTGGAATACAACAAAATTTTATACAAGTAATCTACACATTACTTGCATCATGTAAATTAATGAAATTTATCAAAATATTTAATATGCAAAGCGAAGAGCTCATCAGCAGCTGATTGCAACAATCATAGCAAAGAAAGTACTCACGTCTGTCAGTGAATTGTGCGCCCTTATTTGATCTTATACTTCGTATCCGATTTGATTGATTAATTATTTCTTATCATAATCCTAAATCTAGGTCTCGAGCAAGATTTTACAAGAGAAAAAGTCATCTTAGAACTTACTCAGGAATGTAATATAATATTTCAAGAACAAATGATTGTTCCTTATTACTCTTAATTTTAATGTATTTGAAACTTAAAATCGAAGAGTGACTCTTTTCTACATTCCCTTGCTAGTTTCATAATAGAACACAATTTTATATTTTTGCAAAACTATATTGAATATAGAAAGCATTGGCAATGACTTAAAAATTGTATAATTTAAAAGTAAATATTTTTGTTTAAATGTTGTTTATTTTCCATGTTAAACATATATGGCATTAATTGTTGACATAATTATATTCTTATTTGAATTCAAAATCAAGTCTGATATGCATTTACATGTCATTACATGTTCCTGTTTAACAAAGAAAACGAACGGTAATATCTAAAAAAACTAGCGCCACTTCCGATTTCGCCACTTTCAATAATTTTTTAATATGTCATCAAGGTCCTCACCCTGAGTGACCTTCAGAAGATTTTAACCGGCGGTCATTGTTTATTAAAAAGGTATTAACAAAAAAGGTTTAATAGTTTTGCATGAATTTTCAATTACCCACGTCAAGCAAGAATTTGACCTTGACATATATTATAGAGGTTATCGCTATCACAATATCGAAATATTTATGATCATAAAGTTCTGTACATCTGGTGAAATTACAAGATGAAGTACTGTATTATGAGTTTTTATAACCGACAGTCAAAGCGGATTATCTCAATGAACGATTAAGACATTTAAGCAGAGCATTCATGGAGAATTAGTTAAAAATAGCTGCAAGGGTCAAGATAAGGTAATCCTGCTTTATAATAATGTCAGACCTCATGTTGTTGCTGCGACTAAAATATGCGACATAGAATCGAAATGGGAAATTCTTTAGTCCAGCTTATGCTACAGATTGCACCATCTAATTTTTCTTCCTCAGATCGATGCATCATCTAACATACGGATCTAAAATGTTAAAACAGTTAAAAACTAGACAGATACATTTATTGATTCAAACAATGGGCCATTTTGTAGAAGCGAAATTATTAAATATTAATTAATATTAAAGATATAATAATTAAATATTTTGATTATTTTATTTTTATTGATTCAAACAATGGGTCATTTTGTAGAAACGAAATTATTAAATATTACTTAATGTTAAATATATAATAATTAAAAATTGCTTAAATATATTAAATTAAATGATAAAATTATCTGAAAAGTGACAGAAAATAATGGATAATGATGATAGATATTTCGATTGAATATGGTACATATTGCTTTGTTATTATTCATAAAAAAAGATATTGCTAAAAATCTTAAAAATGTTTGCAAGTCTAAAATGCTTCAAATATTACTGGTCATGTCACAAAAGCTTTCTTTAAACATTCTAAGACAAACATTCTAATACGAAAATGACGAGAAAGCAATTAACCTCGTTTCATTATTGAACCATTAAAAAGAAAACAGAAAATCTCTTCTTTTTTCAAATCATATTAAATCTAATTCGGTCTTATCTTACTCATTTACATATTTCATTTAATCGCTCATTATCTATTTGAAACGCTTTTTAAAAATAAAAAAAAATAATAAGAATTCTTCTTGTATAATGTTCCGTGATATTATTATCATCACAGGAATTGGCATAATTCTGTAAAGAATCTCCAGCATTTAAATTTTGGTTTTATTAGTACAATGCAACTCGTTGTAATGCTCACAGCGCGCTCGTCGCCAGATTCGCATAGTTAGGGCGAGCTCGCGAGCGCACTACGAATTGCTCGCGAGGCGCTCGCAGCGATCCATTTGCGGTCGGTCTTTCCAACGAACACAAAGAGATTCGCAGCTCTAGTGGGGACGTCTTTTCGAACGTTCGTCAGGACGTTCGTTTGGACGTGTCAGCGAATAACAAACAGTCAAATATGGCTGCGATATCTGAAGAATTTGCTTTGCGATTAATTGAAACTTATAAAAATTTTCGATTCTTCCAAGCAGGTACCCAAAGTCGGTAGGAAACATCCTGATAAAATTTTAGTATTGGGCACTAACGCACTGAAATTCCAAAATCAGGAGTTCTGATCCAGCTCGTTTTTCATATAACTCGGTGTGCCACCATCGCTGAGATTTTCTTTGCTTTTTAAGCAAATTACATGTAACTACAATTGCTCCACTGCACAAAAAGAGGTCTTCGACAATTTCGTCGCACACGGTCGTAAAGCATTCCCGCAAAAAAATGAACTGAATTCAGATACTTGACGCTGGCACGTTCGCGACGCGCTCGTATCGCGCTCGGCTCGCGAACGTATCGAACGTTGTTCGCGGCGCACTCAGCGCACCACGAGCATTACATTACGCGTTGCATTACAGGCTGAGTTTGTCAAATGTATAAGTACGCCGCTTAAGAAGGTAAAGAAAGGTTTCGAATTACGTTTTGTAATTATTGTGGCCATAAACGTAGTAAGAATAGACTGCGCGTTCCTTACCTTTCCCATGTAGAGACAATGTACAAACTTTAAAAAGAGACAACATGTTTTAGGTCGGCATTCTCTCTCTCTCTCTCTCTCTCTCTCCCTCCCTCCCTCCCTCCCTCCTTTCCTCCCACCCTCCCACAAAATTTGAACATATCCGATATAATAATGCTACAAATCTGTTAAATAGAGATTTATCTAGTTAAGATATAATTTGAAACATTTTATACTCATAGAACGAAACCGAGAAAGAAAGAGAGAGGAAGAGAGAAGAATATTTTAAATTGTCACAATTTATATTTGACAATTAGAAGTATTAAGAAGATTTGCACGATTAGATCTTTATTATCCACACATTTTTATGCTGGATGAGATCTCACAGCAGAAATAAAATGGCATATTATTGCGACAATAGAAAAATACATAAAAATATTTAAAATTAATGAAATTAAAAAATTTTTACAAAAAGTAATGAGATCCCTTTAAAAAAACCTTACAAAGGTAAAAAATACGCCAAGTACATAAAAAAGCAAAACTAAATATGAAATCCATAGCTAACTAGCAAAGTACCTAGATTTCAGTTCAATTCAGTTTGAGGATTTGTAATTTGAAATAATATTTGGCGTGCCCGGGTCGCAATGGATATGTATTCTTCCAAATTTGTACTGCCTTGAGTATTTTCACTAATAACTCGTAAATCTTTGTATTTGGTAATATTAAAACATATACGTTTACAGTTTTGCACATTAGCAAAGTGATTATAAATATCCCTTTTCATTATTCACTCTATACAAATAATTTACACATAGAGTTTACACAAATTATAGATAGGACGTACGTTTTAATGCGACCCGGACACACCAAGTATTATTTCAAATTACAAATCCTCAAACTGAATTGCTTCTAGGTACTTGGCTAATTAGCTATGGATTTCATCATAGTTAGTTTTGCTTTTTTATGTATTTGGCGTATTTTTTACCTTTGTAAGGTTTTTCTAGAGTAACTGTGTTACCAGACTTTTGACTTTTGATTTGTATTTTTTTACCTTTAGTACACTCTCTGAAGATTTTTATTTTTTATTTTTGCATTAATAATTTCAAGAAACTTGCTTTTCTTTATGTGTATCATAATTGCACATTGCATATATGCATAATTAAATCGATGTTCGAAAATAGCTAAATATTATAATATAACGAAGCTATCAAAGTCATTACAATATTTACGAGTATTTTGACATGCCTAAGCGTGTGAAAGTTCAATTCTGTCATTGGTAAACTTTCAAAAATTATTATAACTCGTCGTATTTTCATATTAGAATATTTATCTTAGGATGTCCCATAGAATCTATTCTAAACATTATCATCGGTAATTTTGGGATATCCTACATCCTAAGGTATTAGTCAAAAATATACACGTATATTGCAGGAGACATTTACAAATCTCATTATGTATTCGATGCTTATGATATTAGCAAAAGCGATGACAAAGCAAAAGAGAAGGATGATGGAAATGCCGTTGATAAGAATATTTTCATTTTTCTCGCATCTCGCTGCACAGATTTAATTGTACATAAATATGTAATATCATCTATGTGCACTGCTTAAACTTGTACCTCGTACATTATTATTAAGGTTCTCTGCATGACCGTATTAGAATATACACAGTTACCGAAACACTGGAGGCCATAATGACTGTAATATTAGAATATGGTCATGCAGAGTCTAATGGTCTAATCAATCATTTTTGTTCTTTTAGAAATGAGAATAATAGTTAAAGCTGATATGTAGCTAATTAATGTAATTTTCTGTTATTAATCACTATAATAACAATTTTCAAGCACTAATTGAGATTATTACTAAAAATATGACTGATCTTTATTATAGAATTACATGATATATCTTATTCTAACAATTTGTTCTATGAAATACTATTATATTCTACAGCAAACGTTTTACAATGATAGTTACAAATACAAAATATAATAGTTACAAAATACACATCACTGTAAAATAATAACTTTAACAAACATACGCTTCAGTTTTTTTCAAACTGTTAGCTATTCATTAAGTTAGAGTAATTTAGTAAAATATAGAAAAGTTAAAACTTTTGTAAGATAATCTTATAGTTTTAAAGCCATATAAAATATATAAAAATCTATAACAATTGTAGTATATAAAATATTTCAATTTTGGCAAAAATCATATTAATATTAAATAATAAATAGGAGCATAAAGTCAAAAATATGTTTTATTATATTTCGTTTATTCTATATTTATCTGTTCTATATTTTGAATTAATGCAAATAGAATCATAGGAAAAACTTTTCATTTTCAAGAAGTAAGAAATATATTATTGAATTGTTTAATTAGGTATATACAATGTTACAAAAGTATCGGTAATAATTTTAATTATGTTAACATATTTAATTACATTAATTGTATTAACACATGATTAAATATTATATGAACATTCTAAGACAAAACTTCTAATATAGAGAAAATCAACACGGTCGGTATGAAATATGGTTTTCTGCATAGAAAAGTTTGGATCAAAGAAGATAATTATTCCTTTAAATAAATTAATAAAAAGTATTTCCAAATATGTTAATATTTTCTTTCCTTATCGATTTTTCTCTTTATCGACATTTCATGCAGAAAACCATATTTCATATCGTATTGATCGTATTGATGTTTTCTCATCACATGAGAAATGTCATTTATTCATTGCACGTTTCGCACGAATGCTTTGAAAATTCCACGCGCATCGCGTTTCCATATGACAATTTAGATATTATCATCCTGATATTCGTCGGTCTTGACAACAGTATACAAAGAAATAAAGTAAATAATAATATCGAGTGTTAATGTTTCTATTGTGTTGAGTGAAGTGTTGCGGAAGGACTCTTTTGATATGTTCCTGAACGCGTGAAATTTTGACAAGCTGATTGGTGAACTTTAAACCTTTCCCGTTTAAAAACTGTAGTCTCGACATTTTGATATTAGGATTTTTGTCTTGAAATGAACTTAGGAATCTACCATTCACGGCTTATACGGTAGGTCTGGAACATCTTGTATATTATAATTTTTCTCAGAATGTTTCATAAAATTTGCCCTTAAAATTATGATTAATAATTCTGAGACATCCTGTATTTACGTTTCATTGTTTGCAAATATTTGTCAAAAAAGGACATTTGATATACGTGTATAATATATTGTACCGTATGATAATATGATACCCGGATTATTAAATCAAAAAAGCTGCGATATAATCGTTCAGAATAATATTTCTTACAAACATTTTCCAATTAATTTTTCTCTTCTTTTTTTCTCTTATGATATAAATATTAACGGTTTGTGAATTATTAGTGAAGAATTATACACAAAAAGTAACACAGTAATATGCAGCCAACTTTAAATCTTCAAGTTAAATCACGGATATAAGATGGAAAAGGGGAAAACGCGCACTTGAGAAACAAGTTGATCGACATTTATCTTAAACGAAGACTTTCAGACATATTGTCGAAGATTGTTTCGATAGTTCTGGACCGCTCCTGATTGACGAGGATTCCTTGAGACTTTTTTTACCATTGGATGATTGACTGTAATTTTAGTCTTTTTATAATTCGTTGAATCGATATTTCTGCTTCAGAAGTGCGGGTCAATCGATCGAAATGTAAACGACATTAAGATCAATGCGTGATCGATAAAATTAATCGAAAATTAATTCAAGTAATTGTATCCAATCCGTATAGGTGGCGACGTGGATATGATGAGTTGCATTATATAATAATGTCTTTTGTTCGCCGCTGCTGCTTTGACTGATTGATTGCAGATTAATTCAAACCTGATTTGTCATAGTATCGGTAGCGGGAGGGCATTTGACAAATCCTGATATGTTGTTCTTGAGGAAGATAGCAACATTCTCGAAGTGATCTCATCGTCAAAATAAAGACACATTTAAGATATTTTTTTCATCCACTGCTCACTTTCAGTACATAGCGTTCTTCCTTAAAATACTTTATGTAAGTTGAATTGAAAAGTCTTGGATTAGTTTTTTCTGCGATGCTTAAGGCTCCTGGGTGGTCACCGCGGCCATGTTGAATTATGACGTCAGAAGCGAGGAATCATATGCTCAGAATTCTTGCGTGCCATTTTCTAATAAAAAGATATTTTGATAAACAAACGCTACAGATCGCTTCAGCATACTTGTAAAATATTCCGAAAACTAACCTTTTCTGTCAACAATCAAGCAACAGTCATAAAATGCCTGTAATATGAAAATAGTCTTGCGCATGCGCAGTAATGACCATATGACCAAGTTTCATATCACAGTCATCTTACGACTATTGATTGACTGTTGACAAAAGGTTAGTTTTCGGAATATTTTACAAGTATGCTGAAGCGATCTGTAGTGTTTGTTTATCAAAATATCTTTTTATTAGAAAATGGCACGCAAGAATTCTGAGCATGTGATTCCTCGCTTCTGACGTCATAATTCAACATGGCCGCGGTGACCACCCAGGAGCCTTAAGGAACTATTTTGAAGTAAATTCCGACTAATCAGCGCCGTCCTTTAGAATGATGCTTCTCTTCCCTTTCGCCTTCATTCTTTCGACCTGTCCTTCCTTCAGAAGGATGAATATTAGTCTCGCTCAAGAACATCGCTTAAATTGCCCGCTTACATTAATTTCACAACATTCATACAACGAAACTTCGTACTAAGGTCATTTTTGAAGTCGTCTGCAATTTTCTCATCATATTTGCTTGAATCATTGTCATATTCTGGAATAGCTACTTTTTAAACTTTATTTTTCATTCTTTTTTTAAATGTTAGAAATCAGCAGGTCGTTTACGCAGTCGTAATATGAATTTATTGTTCACAAAAGTACAAAGTGATTATACACGCATTGCTCAAAAAGCGGCGGCGACGAATAAAACGAATAAAGAACAAAAGAAAATATAATGCAACTCCGCGTCACCACCTATACGGATCGCCCTATTACTTGATCTATTAATTTTATTGATTAAACTAAACTTATCAATAACGATAATATTAAAATGACCACACCATGACATTGAGAGATAATTTTAAAGATATTATTAAAATTGTTTCCATGGAAATTTAAAATATTTTAAACATATATTATATATAAAAAATTCTTATGTATCTTCCATCAAGATCCAACAGCTTAGGAAACTGAAATGATTTATCATAATATGAGATATTGCTGAACTTACTACAATTTAACATACTTGGCTTGGTAACATTTGCGATCTACTTGTCTCTTTTTTTATGAAAATGTGGGGACCTTTAACGTACTTCGATCATATAAGAATATTTCCTACACAAGTACATTACATGCACTACAGAATATCAACTGACCTTATAATCAATAATATTTTTCTATAATACTTAACGAACATCACATGAAATTGTGCACTCCCTGCAAAGCGTCACCTGCTCTTGTATGACTCTTACTCTACGTCGAAGTGAAGTACATCGTCCACTAACAATTTCGATAGATGTATACGATACCTGTCAAAGGATCCATGAAACTTGAGACTGATTAAACTCTGAAGCAGTCAAATGCGAAGTTGATCGAGTTCAGTTTGGCTCGCGCGTATCTCATTATGTGTTTGCTGTTCTATTATCACCTGCAACCATTATAGTCAATCAGTAGCCGTGATCCCATCAGTAGTCCATTCGTATTATAAAAATGTTTCTACTTTTATCTTACATGCTCTATATTTCGTTGCACAGATCAAAGTAGCTAAGTATCACATTTTAAAAATTCGGAAACATTAATTATCGTCTAACAAAATGTACAGTTCAAATTGTTTGAAATTAGGAATTAGGAGTTCAGGATTATAGATAAAAGTAAGAAATAGATAACACGTCACACGTGGAATGCATACTGATTGACATAAGCCAATCTCCAATTGCATATCATTTCTCATGCCAATGTACTAAAACCATATATTTTTTTAAAATTAGCCTTTTCAAAAAAAGATCAAGAAAAAACACCAAATAAGTGCAAATTATTTGAATGCGTTTTCCTACAAAAAAAGGGTGATACCAGAGAGATATATTAAAACTTAAAAAATGTAAATTAAATTATTTAATTTAAAAAAACAGATATGCAGAAAACTTGCCACTGTAAGATTCAATAACATGTAAATTACCACAATAATAACAAATTTTATGCGTTAAGTATTTCCTTAGTGCTCCGTTTGTCCGTCCGTCCGTCCGTCTCTCTCTCTCTCTCTCTCTCTCTCTTTTTCTCCTCTCCTCTTTTCCATTCCTCTACTTCTTTCGTTTTTCTTGTTTGGGGGTGTATGAGCGCAGCAGAGATCAGCAATTTACATATTATTGATGGTATGAATAAAATGTACATCGCGATTTAAAAAAAAATCATCGTGACAGTATACAAAAATTGGGAATTGCCAATAATTATAATTTCCAACATGACAATCATCCAAATACGGCTTACAATACAAAGCAGTGGGTTTTACATAATGTATTAAAACAATTGCATATCCTTCTGCAATCACAGAATATCAATCCTATGAAACATTTATGAAGTATAGTTGGAAATGCTATTAGAAAAAGAGAAATTTCCAATCAAGAAGACTTAAAAACTGCTCTTTAAAAAGAAGCGAAATCTATTTTAGCAATTACAAGTGCAATCGATGTCTCGAAAACTACAGGCTGTAATTAACTCCAATGATTATCCTATAAAATATTAAATTATTTTATACAAATTTAAAAAAAAGAAAGTACGCGAATACTTTTTGTATATTAAAATAATATAATTCTTCTTATTTTTGTTTATTATTAGAATGATATATTTGCTTTATCATATTTGTTTGTTTAAATAATTTTACAAGAAATGTACCATATGTTCCATATTGTTAATAAATTACTAATTAATGTTTATCTTCTACAAATAAGGCATATTTCATAAAGATCTTCTCTCGAATAGTTTTTGCATTCATTGTTTTTAAATTGAGTCTTTATTCTTTTTCTTTCTTTCAAGAGAGGATTCGTCAGGTACCCGATAGATGGAAAAAAGTATTAGAAAATTATGCTAAATATTTCGAAGATTGACATTTTTATTATCTTTTTGTAATAAAGGCTCAACTTCTTTTAAAAAAAAACGCCGAATTAATTTACAAGACATAAACTTAGTGTTTTTTGTTTATTTTTCTTCTAAAAGGTAACATCTTGAAGACTAAATAATGTACATAAAACTCAAAATAATGATTATATTAATCGAGTATTATCGTCAGTTTCTCCCGGAATTGGCAATAGTAAACTTAACATTTACCGCCGATTGTCTGCATTAATAGCACACTTTTTATTCCCATAATTTTGATCCGCGCCACGTATGAGAACAAATATCGAAATATACGAGCTTGTAAACCATCGGTACCATATGGCGTTGCGGGAGCGAGAGATTTTTCCAACTTACGATTTCTTACGAGCGATATTGTTTTACATATCGACTTTCCGGTACTCTTCGCTCGGAAGCGCGAGAGAAGATAAAATGTGGGAGTAGAGAGAGAGAAAAACAAAGAGAGAGAGAGAGAGAAAGAGTTAAGATTGAATCAGTGAGTAGCGAAAACACGTTGCGAGGGATTTCTGTGGGCTGTATAAAATGCGTTAACCGTTCGAAGGTCGCACAAGAATGATTCAGATGGGGTGAAGGGGAAGTAATGGTGGGTGATGAGGAAGAGGCGTTTAGGCGCGTCTGGGTTTTATGAGGCGCATACGGCTCGACGCGACGTTCCTCTCGATGTTCTTCTTTCCTTCTCGACATTTTTTAGCATATCTTTTGCCGAACATTTATTTTGAAGCAACCCTTCACGGTCGAGGCCATGTAGCGTTTATCGTGACATGAAAGGTCTCACGATGATATGCGGATTAGAACGAGGTATTTCATACGGAAAGTGAAAAGTTTTTTATCTCCCTTTTCCTTGTGTTGAATCATAAATTAGACTGGCTCGCGCACGTCGTGATTACATCCGCGGAATTCTAATTAAATTTTTCGACACTCTCGGACGTTTAATGGAATCACTTGGAATTGTCAATTTTCGGTGCACACCATGCCTTCATTATACAATTCAATAAGTTAGTCTTTAGTTCGTCTTTATTGTAGATTTAATTTTTTATACCATAAGTTTTAAAAAGTTAAAGATTATATAATGCAGGTAATGTTATACGTAGTTATTATAAATAAATAACTTTTACTACCTTACTAATTGAATATTTGCATATAAAAAGTGAAACTGATATAAAAGTACTGTTTACTGAAAACAATATAAAAAATATACTGTTTACATACTGATATATTTTCGGCTTTAAATAATACCTACAATAAAATAAAAGAGAGAGGGAGAAAACGGTTAGAACGATTGAAAATTGTTTGCAAAATATCTCTTTATTTATTATTGGTTTTGTTTATCTTTTGAATAGTTGTAAGTATTATTGACGAAAACTAATTATTTTTCTCAGCAATTCAGCAATATGTACAAAACGAAAAAAGAAAGTATTATTATCCTCGTGTAAGAATTAGCGAGTTCAAGCGAATCGCAAGATATGCGAGTTGTGAAAGCTACTGGTATTGCGAGATTTTTTTCAATCGTTCTTCTTTAAATTTCTCATTACGAATTCATTAGGCCAATCGGCTTATTTAATAAATATACATAAAAATAATTATAAAGAGCTGATTGCTTGCAAGTTCTTCTCTCTACATAGATCGTTATATTATTATCAGTATTAATTCATTATAACGTCCCACAGAGATAAAAATTTATCTCCATTAATATTCGTACGAAAATGTGTCACAAGCGACATAAATATCGATGACATATTTTTTTAATAATGTTGATTTTATGAAAATTTATACTTTTTTCTAATTTCTACTTATAACACTTTTTCAATAAATTGTAATTATTTAACACCTACTCTCGATATAATCAATAAAAGCTTTTCGCATCACAGTTTATAAAAATATTATTACAATTTTATTTTTATTTTATTGAATACGAAATTGTTAAATGTAACTGATGAGTAATATTCCAGTATTATGATTCTCATATACAATTCTCTGACAATATAAATAAAATTTACCGCCTCGTAAGCAATTTATGTCACAAAAACCGTGCTATCAAATGTTTAACGTTTTTTATTAACCTATTAGATTAAAATGCTTGCCATAAGTTACACACACTTGTGTACACTTCCTACTTTCTGGAGAACAGAAAAGGACAGGAACTTGACAAAGGAAGAGTGGACAGGAGTGTACGACAAAAGAGGCAATCCATCACTATATATAAGACACCTTTTTAATTAAACTGAGGTTTCGAGTTTACATGAGAAACTAAATATAGAACACGAAGGAGGAAGAGCCTTGTCCCTTTTTCTTTCTTTTTTCTTGGCTATTCATGGCAAATGGCTATTCACATTCCGTGCAATTTCGCTTATGGTCGAGGGCCAATGAGATGTGAGCTACTCTAACTCTTAATAAGAAATTAGGATGCCTGTTGTCGCAAAAATAAGGCCAGATTTATCTGTCCAATTTAATTGAAATTTTTCGGTCAATGACTAGTAAGATTGAACACAGCGATGCGTCTTATAAGTGGTGGTACAGCTGCGCTGCACTCTTAAAATTAGATTTAGAAAAATTGTTAATAGAAATACAAAATGTGTGGTGTACTTTGTCGTTAGCAAAATGACCTTTCGGTTTCCTTGTTCGGTAAATGATTTCGTTAGCAAATGATTCAACTGACTGTAGCGTTCGAAATAGTAACTATTTCACCTTTGGATTGGAGAAGCTTGTAAAACAGCATACCCTTCATGATCTATCAGAAGAACAGGAAGACCTTTTTGATATGAATGTTTGACTTTGCTTGAATGAATGGTGGTTCGCGGCTTATGACTTATCGTTCCCACAGATTATTGATGAGTTGACCGCGAGTAACAAGATTCGCACTGGACGAATCAATGAATCGCCTTGGTGTCTTTTTTGTACCTTTGTTTTAAAAAAGTTTAAGTCAAGTACGGATATCACAACTTTTTAGTATACATTTTGTACATATATCAAAAATAATCCAACTAACTGACAGTTTCAAATATGAAAATCATATGTGTAAATATAAAATGACCAGATGTTTTATGTTGGATAAGAATAGACCGAGCGTGAGGCGCGAAACCTGACGGTCAGGTAGTAAGAGACGGAAAGTAGATCTTTCTCTTTCTGTTACACTCCATATATACAGGGTGAGGCACCTAAAACAGGCCACCTGAATATCTCGGCTGTTATTGGTGATAGAAAAAAATGTGTCAGACCAAACTTGCATGGTTTCGAGGGACACATAATTTGTTCTAAATAGTTGTTTATTAGGTGGACGCGTAGAGGTCATATGAAGGTCAACTTCATTTTTTTAAATGGTATGATATGTTTTTTTATGTACCATCTAGAGCGTTTGAAGATGCGCACATTGATCTACGGGTCAAAATCATTCAAGGTCACTGAAGGCCAACTGCAAGGGAAAATAATTTACTTTATATGAGCGATCGAATACTTTATTTATATAATGGCGATTTATTATGTACTATACACTGCTACTTTATTAAATGTTCAAAGTGGTAACCTTGAGCATCGATGCATGCTCTAAAGCGTTGCGAGAGAGATATCACAGCATGTCGAATTTCGTTCGGATTAATCGCGGTGCAAGCTCTTATTATACGCTCTTTCATCTCTTCTTTGGTTGACGGTATTTCATTATATACTTGCTGCTTTAAGTTTCCCCATAAATAAAAATCCAAGGGTGTTAAGTCTGGCGAACGTGCGGGCCATTTGTGATTTCCTGTCCGACCAATCCAACGATCTCCAAAGTTCCTATTCAGAATCTGTGTAATATTTCTTGCCGAATGAACAGGGCATTTGTCTTGCTGGAACCACATGGATTGTCGTGTGTGGAGTGGAATATCTTCTAGCAGTTATGGCAAAATTTCTGTTAAAATTTGCTCATATTTCCAACTGTTTAATATACCATCAATAAAATAGGGACCAATTATTTTATTGTCAAGAAGTCCGCACCAGACATTTATAGACCATGATTTTTGTTTGTCTACCTCTCGCAGCCACCGTGGATTTTCTATTGACCAGTAATGCATAGTATGACGATTGACATGACCACAGTTTGTAAATGTCGCTTCATCCGTAAACAAAATTTTGGTCAAAAAAGTATCATCGTCTTGTACTTTCTGTAAACCCCATTCGCAGAAGTTCAAACGATTTCGGAAATCATTCCCGTGTAGTTCTTGATAAAGCGAAACATGAAAAGGATGAAATTTATTTAGATATAGTATTCGCAAAACACTTCGTTGGCTGATACCACTTTCACATGTTAGCTGTCTTGTACTAAGCTGCGGATTTTGTCTTACAGCTGCTAAAATGTTTTCTGTATTTCTATTATTAATTGCTGTTTTAGATCTTTTGCGTGGTTTATTATCAACACTCTCAGTTTCTTCAAAAGTCTTTATAACGTTTGTATAAACAGACCGCGAGGGTCTAGCACGTTCAGGAAATCTTTCTGCATACAAACGCACTGCTTCTCTCATAATTTGGTGACATTCGCCATAAATGTAGATCATATCTACTTTCTCCGCCTTTGTATAACGCATTTTGGAAGCTACAAATCACACTTACCAATTAGATCGTTAGAATATCACAAACTAAACTATTCCTACAGGCTACAACGTGTGTACAACTGAGTGTTTGTTTACATTCGACGATTCGTATTATCGCGACGTTACTAACCAGAGAAATTACATTAAACTTTATTATGTGAGCGATACAACTTGTATTCTGTACCCAGAAATAGTTTAGTTTTTTTGAGTATGCATTACATAAACAAAGTATTCGATCGCTCACATAAAGTAAATTATTTTCCCTTGCAGTTGGCCTTCAGTGACCTTGAATGATTTTGACCCGTAGATCAATGTGTACATCTTCAAACGCTCTACTAGATGGTACGTAAAAAAACATATCACACCATTTTTAGAAAACGAAGTTGACCTTCATATGACCTCTACGCGTCCACCTAATAAACAACTATTTAGAACAAATTATGTGTCCCTCGAAACCATACAAGTTTGGTCTGACACATTTTTTTCTATCGCCAATAACAGCCGAGATATTCAGGTGGCCTGTTTTAGGTGCCTCACCCTGTATATGGGGATGGTCTCGTGACACAAGTAACGTATCGTGTTCGTGTGCCACAGATAGTCGCGAGACCATTTCTGGACCCATTTCTGGCATCACTGACATGGACACGACACGTAGCTTGTGTGCGTTACGAGACCACCCCTTCCACATGCTATCGCATGCTATCGGAGTCAGAATCTAGCATCTTTGGCATATGCGAAAACAATATGAATAATTATGTATTATGAGGGATCCATCTCCGATGACATATGTTGTCATTCCTGAGTAACATGCAAAGTTGTATCCCTCGCTCATTGTTTATTCAAAAATTATTAACAAAACAAGTTTAATAATTTAATACGAATTTTCAGCTATCCACGGACGGGTAATGCAGGTGGAAGCCCCTCCACTTGCATTACTCGTCCCACGCAAAGATTATCGAGTTAACGGTACGATTCTACATTGGTTTAACGAGGTCTATGTTTTTGACTTTTCACGTGGAGGCAAAGCCCCTCCATCTGCACCCCCGCCGAAAAAAAATATAAACTCCAGAGGGACTACCCCGCCCACGGTGGACTCCGATTGGCATGGAATGTCCAAGACACGGACCTCGTCAAACCTATACGGAATCATTTACTAATCATTAAACATTCTTTCTACGTTAAGCAAATGGATCTATTTCCGGTTAGGTTAATAACTTTTGTTAAGAACTTTTTAATAAACAATGCCAGCCTGGTAAAACCTTCTGAAGGTCTCTCAGGAGGATGTCCTCTATAATACATGTCAAGATCATGGTCATCGGCGAGATTCCCTAATAAACAAAATTACCGATTTTTTTAACTTTTCTCGCGCTAATTTCTCCACTCCTATTAATTTCCGCAAAAAACCCTTTACACGGTGGACGTGTCTCTTAATGACCTACAATTGCTGCAAATCTCATCAAATTTGGAGGTGGGAGCTATTCGGAAGTCTTACCCAAAAGGCAATCTCTATAACCTATCGCGTGATTTACAGGGTCTTTCTGGTTTCGCTACCTTCTAACCCATAGACGTATAGATATAGACTGCGCCGTTTGTAGAGAGCTTTAAGCCATCATTAGAAAGAGAGAGCAATAGTAGGGATATACATCTCTCAATGAACATAATAGTAACCAATAATAACCGTGTTAGAAAGAGAGGTGTATACTTCATCAATTTTGTCATTGTTATATATGACAATCACAAGTAGAACTATGCAACAAGTGTGATATAAGAAAGAGAAAAAGTCGTCCGTGACTTAAGATAATGGTTAAGATAATGGGTACTTTCCAGCAAGGAGACACAGAGGCACTGTGTCGCACAATTGAACACAGTGTAGAGGTGCTTGCTGGAACAATGTAATTTCGAATAGTCACTAGTTCGCGCTGATATAAACTTTACTTTCAAGATCTATGAATGTGTATTAGCATTTTTATTCAAGACAGCAGCTATAAAAAATGTACAAATTATATTAAACAATAAAATAAATTATTTATTAATTATTAAAATTCTATATTCCGAAAAAATTTATGTATTCTTATGTTGTTTATTTCCATATTCCACAAATAAATTATTTTCATGGTCCATAAAAATATCTTTTCCAATAAAGCATGAATGATGTGCGAATGATGAACAAGAGAATATTCAAGAGGATACGAAAGAGTACATTAATCTCAAAGGCTGCGAATATAAAAATTGTTAAAGTTACTGTAATTGGTAATCCTGATTTACGGTACAACTATCTCGACTCTGCTTCTCACAATCAGTTGTATCGAGTTGTGTCGTTGTACTAAAGCACCTATGTCGACGCTGTGTCACACCGTGTCGCCTGTGTCGCTTGCTGAAAAACACCCAATGTCTTCGATAAAAGAGAGTGGTTAGAACATAGACGTATAGATACAGACTGCGGCATCACTAGAAAGAGAGAGCAATAGGGATTGATGTTGGGGTATACACCTCTCAATAAACATAATAGTAACCAATAGTACCGTGTTAGAAAGAGAGGTGTATACCCCAGCTATTGCTCTCTCTTTCTAGTGATTAAAGCTCTCTTACAGACGGCGCAGTCTATATCTTTACGTCTATGTTCTAATCACTCTCTTTCATCAATGAAATTATCTTAATCAGTCACAGACAACTTTTTCTCTTTTTTAATCATACCTGTTGTATAGGTCTACTTGTGATTGTCATATATGACAAGGTCGAGGCTACTATAGTTTTTAAACGGGAAAGGTTTAAAGTTCATCAATCAGCTTGTTAAAATTTCGCGCGTTCAGGAACATATCAAAAGGGCCCTTCCGCAACACTTTACTCAACACAATGGAAACATTAACACTCGAAATTATTATTCACTTTATTTCTTTATATATACACGTACTGTTCGCAAGACCGACAAAAATCAGGATAATAGTTTCTAAATTGTCATAAGGAAACGCGATGCACCTCGAACTTTAAAAGCATTCGTGCGAAGCGTGCAACGAATAAATCAACGAGAGAAAATCAATACATTTGATATGAAGTATGGTTTTTTGCATAAAACGTCGATAAAAGAATCGATAAGAAAAGAAAATATTAACATATTTGGAAATACCTTTTATTAATTTATTTAAAGAAACAATTGTCGTTGATCCAAAGGAAAATTTTTATCAGATCCAATAAGTTTTAATTCGCAAAAAATACTAAAAAATTAACACTTGAAAGTTAATAAAGATATATCACAGATTCGTTACAAATAATAATAGCAGATGTACACAATACACAGTACATGCGTGAATAAAGTGAAAAGGCTTCACTTGTCATCCCACAGAAACCTAACTTAATATATAACCGTTATTTTAGCATTATTTCAGTCAATTTTCAATTACGCCAATAAATCTTTTAAACAAGTTCATTTAGGAGTATTTGGGACAATCTCACTGAATTTCATGAGAATTGGAGGTTGGATATTTTTAGAACTATATCCAAATTAAATTAAGATTAATCAAAATATCCAAATATATCCAAATTAAATTAAATTAAAATTAATCC
The DNA here is from genome assembly GCF_003672135.1 of Ooceraea biroi. Taxonomy (NCBI): domain Eukaryota; kingdom Metazoa; phylum Arthropoda; class Insecta; order Hymenoptera; family Formicidae; genus Ooceraea; species Ooceraea biroi. Next base: position 12,440,439 of record NC_039506.1, on the reverse strand, counting down.
GCATTTTTCTTTATTATTTCATTCCACCCAACGGCTTGATTTCAGAATCATTCTTTTATTCTCAGAGTTTTATCTTCTCCTCCTTATACTAATATTTCTTCAACGAACAATCAAGCCGTGAAATAGTTTCTTCAAATGAAGATATGAAACCATTATACACGTGTATTGTCGCTGTAACGACTTTTCTTTCTTTTCCAAGTGCTCTTTAATAAGTTCTTTTGATTATATTTAATTAAATTCATTACTACTGCATCTCTCGCTTGATAAATTCTTTTGAATAAGACATTGTCATAAAATATGTATTATATATATAAGAGAATTTTTTGTTAATATAAATAAATAATATAGTATATTTATATATCTTTATTTCATCTTTTAATTCTTTATCAAGCTTTTCAAACTTCGTGAATACATCTTAAAACACTTTGTTTCAATATTTAAAATAAATACAATAAAGTGATGAAACTTTTGTAACTAAAAATCTGAGGATAATTAGTCTTTCCTATAATATTTTTATGCACATTCGTGTTTTGTTTTGCAAGAAGTGGACCGATTCTATTCAAACAATATTCGAAAAATCTATATATTGCTATTAGTCTAGAAAAATTTTTTAAATATTCTGTAGAATCTCTCCTTAAATCACTAGCATATCTAAAGCATACCTATGTAAAGCGTTATATCTAAAACTCTTATTACAATTAATACAAAAATATTGATTTTGTTACTAATTAAAACATTATGCAATTAAGTATTAACTGAAAATTATGCATATCTATATGTGCATATTATTGAATTAATCGGAAAGACCATGTGGATTTTTTTAACAAAATTCAAAAAGCTTTGTATTAAGAATTATTACATGAGAACGAGAAAGTAAACGAGAAAAGATAATTATCTATGCAACATTGTTACTTACATACGTTATTTTAAGTAAACAAATTTCAAAAATAAATAAGAAACGGAAGCAATAGTAGTTAAGCAATAGTAGTTTTCTTAATAGAAATTTAAACAATAGTACATATATTATATATTGGAGTTGACCGAAAGTTCGCGCCGACTTATCTAGGAAAATTCAAACACAAAACTTTGTATTAATTCTTAATACAAGGTTTTGCGTTTGAATTTTGCTAAAAAATCCATACGGACTTTTTGACCATCTCAACATACGATCTCAATATACGATTTGTCTAGAGTTTGGTGCAATTGAGTTTTTCAAATCTTTTTCTTCAGCTATTTCTTGACGAGTATTATTTGTATTATGAAGCTTGATATTGCAGTTATGAACATTCAAACTTTCGAGGCATTAGTGTCATCAGCCTTGAAGTTAAATGCGACAGTACCTTTTTGACATTCGAAAAATACTATTAGGTTGTAACAAAAGTTCATAGCGTTGTTTAATTTTTTTTATAAAAAGAAGATGAAAAGGTATGAAAGATGGAATAAAGTTATCACAATATAACAAATGGTAAGACAGAAGAACGCATACATGGTTAAATTAATATTTATTACATATATATAATAATTTTGTCTTAAAATTTCACTAAAACAACGCTGCAAACTTTTGTTACAATCCAATATGATAGAATCAGACAAAATTAATGGTAAAACTCCTGTTTAAGGGACCCACCTCCAATGACCTTGACCTTGACATATGTTGTCAAGGTCACCCTCCTGAGTGACCTTCAAGAGGTTTTAGCCGGCGGTCGTTATTTATAAAAAAGTTATCAACAAAAACAGTTTAATGAATAGAACATAATTTTAAATAGGTTTGGATTAGATTATATTGTATTTTCCGGAAGTGGAATCCCCGTTAGGGAGAGGGGAATTGTAAACATATTGTAATATGAGGATATAATCTGAACGTCTTCTAGTATGAAACAATCGTTTTTCGACACCTTGTACATTTAAGAAGTAAATATATGTGTTGTAACCGAATATATCTATTTTTTTTCTTGTTTTACATTCTTTTCGTTTATAAAGTACATACAAGAGAGAGAATTACATTGTAAATTTTGCATATATAAATGCAATTTCTGAGCAATTTTTGCATGACATTTTGGCTTTTACCTTAAAAAATGCATATACAGATGAGAGGAAGCGCAATGTTAGACAGATTTCGTTATTTAAATCATGAGGTAATTCTTTTAATGAATAAATATTATTGTTCTTTATACTTTGTAGGAATTTGGACGACTTAGACGCAGCCGTGTATATAGCTACAATGTTTATTTTAAAGAGATGCTAGATCTAAATTTTAATCCAATTAAAAACTCTTAAAATTAAACTTATTTTTTTTTACTTTCGATTAAAGTAGTTTCGAAAAAGTCTTTAATTTCGAGTAAAGAAGTTTTTACTTTCGATTAAAGTAGTTTCGAAAAAGTCTTTAATTTCGAGTAAAGAAGTTTTTACTTTCGATTAAAGCAGAGAATAATTTGTATTTACCTGTTTTGTGCTTTTGGTTAAAATAAAGAATACTTTGTATTTATAAAAAAATTATTCTATATTAATGATTCACTACTTTAAATAATTTTTGTTCGTTGATGTTCAAAATAACTATTATATTTTCGAAACTTGTTGGTTAATAACTTTTTTATAAACAACGACCGCCGGCTAAAACCTCTTGAAGGTCACTCAGGATGGTGACCTGTCAAGGTCAAGGTCATTGGAGGTGGGTCCCCTAAACAGGAGTTTTACCAAATTAATTATAGAATTAAATCTTGTTTTAAGATAGGCAAGTGAAACAGATAATGAAACATGAAATGATGAAATTAATTATCTACGATAATGATTGTTTGAATCGTTCAAACGTTTTTAGACAGCATACTCAATTTTGTACGAAAACGTGCAAACAGTGCATAAAAATTCTTTGATTGGACCATTGCGTGTCTGCAAGACTCATCGAGAAGCTAATTGGTATATTTAAACGCGCTGTACGTGAAATTGTAACTAGGAATTTGAGCAAAAGGAAGGTCTGTATACACTTCATACCATACACAAAGGATCAAAAAAATGGAACAGAGCACTAGCAAGGATATGTTAAGAGCGACCGACTGAGTCGGATTTCATGAGAAACATCGATGATGAAGCATGGTGTTTTCAATATGAATCACTTACAAGCGACAGAGTGCGGAATGGTAAAGTCCAGAACCGTCGAAAGTACGCATACAAAAGAATCGAATCGAAGACATTGCTCACTGTTTCCTTCGATTCGAAAACAATCGTCTACAAGGAATATATCGAAAGGTCAAACGATGAATGCTGGTTATTATTCAGATGTTTATCCTTGTTTGAAGTTTTGTTTTGAATCGTTCATGAAACAAGATTCTTTGAGTTTGGCTTAAATACTAAGAGCAAGGGGCTTGATTATTGTTGTTGATGATGCATCGGCGCACAAATTCAAGATTGTATGTACGCGATTTCTTGGCCAGAAGAAGCATCACAGTATTTAAATGCCCTCCGTATTCGCCTGATTTGGCACCGTGTGACTTCTGACTATTTCCAAAACTCAAGTTGGCGATAAGAGGAAAGCATTATTGATATCATTCAGAACATCCGAAGAGCTTTGACCGCAGGTTTAGAGGCCATTTCGAAAATAGAACACAATGATTGCTTCGAAAAAGTTTTTAATCACTTCCAACGTTATATTGACTTAGAAGGAGTGTATCTTAAATTAAAAATAATAAAAGCAATAAATAATTGACGTTTTTTTTTTTGGTACCAGTCGCTTCAGAACCTGGACAGATCGTGTATATATGTATATACAATATACCTATTCAAATTTCTATTAAGAAACCTTGACTTCTAAGATCTTATTAATCACTATCGCTTTTTCTGTTTTTTGTGTGTTCGTAAAACTTGTCTGTTTAAAATAACGTATAGTGCACAGAGATCATTTTCTTTTCCTGTTCACTATCCATTCCAAACTCTAGACAGCCCCTGACTGCGTACGAGCAGTAACGAATTTGGTAGTCCAACAGTACGTTGTTAACTCTTCCAGTCAGAGCGCAAACTCTTTGACTTACAATTAATTTACTGACAATTTGCGCAAACGACACGAGCCGCAAGCCATAGCGAGTTACAACAAGCTATCTTGTTCTCACGGCACATAGAGGTTCGCCGTGGGACCTCGGCTGACAAGCAACGAAATATTATATATTCGGCGTATGCAAATGTTTTAGTCTGTTTTCAATGCTCTGATATTATTATTTAAAATTCAAATGAATTCTCCCCTTTTTGCAATTTTATAAGATTGGTATCAAAATCTATAAAACGTCATATATTATATATTTTATTAGTAAACATTACAAAGTAGTAAACACGATGTGAGTACGAAAAGCTTTATATTTGACGTCTACATTCGGTATGAGTTCCAGCAAGGGAAAAATGCTGCTAAAGCATGTGAATCGATTTGCTTTGTTGTTAATGAAGATGCTGTGTACGTGCAAATACTGGTTACAAATTAGAGGTCGATGATTTGGAAGCATTATTCAGTGAAAATCCATCACAGACGGAAAAACATTTGCACAGACAGTTAAAAGTTTACCAAGCAACAGTTTCGAATTGCATAAAACGGGAAAAATTCAGAAGCTCGGAAACTCGGAGTACCGGATGAACTCTAGGAAAACAGCATTATCCGCCAGTTAAACATGTGCATATCATTGCTTTCTAAGCAATGCAAGAAGGCTTTTTTATGGAAAATACTTATCGGCCACGAAAAATGGATTATATATGACAAATCTAAACGCAAATATTCATAGGTAGATCCTGAACAATCATCTACATCAGTAGCAAAATCAAATATTTATGCCAAACAGTTTTTATATGTATCTGTGTATCTGGTAGGACATAAAAGGTGCTTTTTAACGAGTTCGTCAATCCAGATGAAACAATTAATGCTGAACGCTATAGTCGTCAATTAAGTGATTTGGCTGCAGAAATGGAACAAAGAGAACAAATATACTGGACGGAAGATCATTTTGCTGCACGATAACGCTAGGCTGTATGTTGCACTTCGCACTTAGCAAATCATCTTTAGCTTGGACTGGGAAGTTCTTCCGCATGAGGCGTACCTATCTGACTTGGCGTCTTCGGATTATCACATATTCCGATCGATACAGAACGCTTTAGTCGGACAGCGCTTTCGAGATGTGGCAGAGATATGAAAGTGGATCGACGATTTCATTGCCTTCAAACTGATGTCTTTTTTCATGACGGAATCTGAAACTTATCCGAGAGATAAGATCCGAAAGTTATAGATAATAAGGATAAATCAAGAAATATAACAGGCTCGAAAATTCAATAAATAAAATAAATCACAAGTTCATATAAAAAAAGATTAGTCTCTGAGATGGTCAATATCAAAAGACAGAAAAATCCGATTAACTTGCAGAGTGATACTTTGTCGTTACCGGAGGTATATTTTCCGATTTTGAATCTGTTCCCTTCTCCATGACCTTGGTTGCCTGTTTGTCTGCCTGTTTGTGTGATCTCGTCACATTAACGTCCGACATCTCTCAGTCGCGCTTGTTACATCGGACATGACCAAAGTTTTATATATGTGTTTAATATGTATTTTCTCTTGGCTTTTCCTCGTAATGAATTTGTACTCATAAGTATTTATTTTTCTTTCTCTTTTTTATTATTTTTTATTTCCAGTTTACAAACTTTACATGATTGACTTGGTTATTTGTTCGTCTGATGTTTTTGTTTTGTTTTATAATAGGACGTTTTACTTTACAATCAACTATTACATATGCTTTGCGTGTCGGTCTATACAGTTTAGCGTTCCTGCGATGATTATCATTCGGTCTTTACAATTGTATATTGCGCACAATTCTTTTAATATGCTATTATGTGAGTACTTATTTATTTCTGATTTTATGGTTATTAAGTTATACATACATTTGTGTCTTTGATTTGTAACAGGATCTTGTTATGCTGAATTTTTGTAACACTGAAGATGGTCCAATGTTGTGACCGAAACGTTTGTGTATTGAGTTACCTCTTGGATAAATAATAATAAGCTCTGACATCCAGCTTGACTCGTTGCCGTGATTTATTTTATTTATAAGGATAAATATTTTCAAGATTGAACGATATTATATAATATTAAAATAAAGTAAAACTTTACAAAACAAGACTAAAACTTTTGCATACACCTTTTACATAACACGTGTTAAGATGACCAGCAACATTCTTTTCGGAGAGTTCATGCAGTTTTTCCACGCATTTTCACCGATTTTTCGAGTTTCTAAATTCTTTCTATCTTATGCAATGTTTTCGAAATTGTTGTTTGATTAATTCCTAACTGCTCTGCGAATTCCACTTGCGTGATAAACATTTATTATCAATTTCATATACATATGTAAAATTAGTCACACTTTTTGGAATTTTATATTTTTCGGTAATACGGACCATCTCCAGATTTCACTAATTTTTTAATATGTCATCAAGGTCATCACCCTAAGTGGTGTAAAGATTTCAGTCGGCGTTCATTGTTTATTAAAAAGTTATTAACAAAAGAAGTTTAATAGTTTCTCATGCGTTTTTGACTGTCTACGCAAAGTGAGGAGACTTGACCTTGACATATATTATAGGGATTATTCTACCGAAGTAATCTGCAAAAGGTTTTAGCCGGCGGTCATTGTTTATTAAAAAGTTATTAACAAAAACTGATTAGTAAATGATTCCGCATGGGTTCGACGAGGTCCGTGTCTTGGACATTCCACGCCAATCGGAGTCCACAGTGGGGTAATCCCCCTGGAGTTTGTTTATATTTTTTTCGGCGGGGCTGCAGGTCGAAGACCTTTCACCTGTATTATGAGACTAAACTTTGGGATGCTTGATTTACATGAAATTTACATGAATCCTTTTGTCTCTCACATTCGAAAAGTGCGACGAATTTAATGTGATATAAACAAATGAAAAAGATAGTCAATTTCTTATTCAAAGAATTTTAATACATATGTATATCCATGTGTATATGAAACTTAGCAAATTCTAGGAAACATTAACGTATACATGACTATAAAAAAATCTTACGAACAACAATCTTGCTAACAAAAATCTTAATCGAAAGATTTGCATTTAATGTTGATGAAATATAAAAATTTAAATACGTAATATAAGCACTTCTAGTTCGCTGTCCTTCATCGATTTTGTATTACCATGAGCTTATGAACTGCCGAAGCTGCATAAACTAAATTACCCTTTTGGAATCACCTTTCCTCAACATAGAATAGTCCATTAGATTACTTTGCAGTATCTCCACAGAATAATTAAAATTAACTAACAATAAAACTTCTAGCGACATTACTAACAGTTTTGAATTAATTAAAACAACAATTGAACAACATCTACTTAGAACATTTTCAATTATTCTCTCTCGATATGATGTATCTTTTTCATGAACGTTCCTATAGAATGTACAGCTTGAAATCTTCTGTCAGTTCGTGCCAGATATTTCTTATATATATATATATATGTGGAAATAGTAAAATGCGAAAAAAATTTCAGCAGGCGCAGTAAAGTTTAAAATGGAAATATGCTCATAATTATATGAGTTTTTCTATGCAGACTATTAAACCTCCTGTTACAAGCACAGTTAAAACTCGCCACAGATTGAGTGATAACTATGCGGTCAATAACGAAACTAGAGCAATTGATCATCTCTTCCGGAATTACCTTAATAAATTGAATTTTTTAGATGTTACAATGATAGTGAAAGTGAATCGCATAGAATCTAATTTGGGTATCACAAACCCAAATTCTCAGGAAGATATGTATATTTATATTTATCAATCAAATAGCTTAAATCGACCAAACTGGTATTTATTCCTTTACTAAGTACACGACGTTTCGGCCTTAAAAGTTTAAGCCCTTCTTAAGCAAACAAACAACTAATTGTAAGTCATTTTCTAAAATTATAAAAAAAAATTTATATTTATCTTCCTGAAAAGAAAAATATATATTTATATTTATCTTAAGTTATATCTAGATATTGTTATTTATATAGGGTATCAAAAAATTATTGATATTTTTGTGTATTTTAAACAACATTGATTCAATTATTGGTGTGTATATAAGTAGAGTATAATTACACACAAGTCAAATAAACATATATTTTTATTATTATTATGTGTGATCAAAAGAACGGAAAAACCTACGAGACATGTGATACACGTATCGTACATGCAAAGCGACTGTCCGCGCGAACAGAACAAAACGAATGAAAAAACCGCACGAAGTAACAGCACAGTGGAACGGCACGGAAACTATGAAAATCCACTACGAAACATAAAAACCTTTAAAGACCGCGAATATATTAAGAAACAATACCTAACGGCCTAAATATCCTATTTTCTAACGAAAACAATTCAAGTCTTACAGAGTACACAACGTATTGAGTACAAAACGTTTAGCAAATATAAATCGCAAAATCGACTCTTTCAGAGTTACAAATGTCTTTCGATAATTATGTCGATTTATTATTTTAATTAGATAATGATAGACGTGCATTTCATGTACAATATGTACATATAGCGTGGTTTCATGACATACAGAGCTATTTATGTACTTCCATTGATCACATGTGGTGAATAAACGAACGAATATTTTTTTATTACATTATACATATTACTTTATTATTACTTGGATGTTTACCGAAGGTGTGTTTTGCCTTTCTTTCACGTTTTTATATGCTTCATATCTTCGTATGAAAAAACTGCGAACTGTTTCTAAAATGTTTGTTTTTCTTTAAATTAACTCAGGTGCATCTTTGATTTGTTGATGTAATTCTACGTTATTTACTGGTGAAGAATATTCTAAGTTTTTAATAGCCCAAATAAGACAAGAATTAATTGTTGAAGCTAAAGTTCTTCTGACAATAATGTTTGAATCTTTTTTTACAGTTGTAAAATGTGTGCCTTGTTATCAGGAGCGAAAACAGATCTTTTGGAATCTCAATTTCGTATTTGAAATGAACTCGATTATAATAATATTGATGCAGAGTTTTGAATATGTGCGTATGAGATGAAATTTCTGTAGTATTCGTATTGAAAAAGTATCCGATTTTGATATCTTTTTGCATAGAGAACACTTTAGCCGTATAGCTAAAGTATTTCCATTAACAAAACTATGTATAGAAATGCATGTCTGTCATTATCTGATTAAAATAATAAACCAACATAATAGACAGCAGATTCTCTTTAGACTGTCAATCACTAATTAGAAAGACAAATAAGTAAACATCTAAGTAATATAATAATATGATAACATATTTGATCATTTATGCGCGTGATTAATAGAAGCATAAAAATAATTTACGTTGACTTACTAACAAAACCAAAGAACATTTGTAACACTGAAAGTCTTAATTTTTCGGTCCATGTTCTCTAAACATTTTACTCAATATAATACTCAGTACTACCAATTCTATGAGTCCTAAATTCTTTTTTTAAATATACTCTATACAGGGTGTCCCGGGTTTTAACCGACAAACTGCGGGAGCATATTCTACTAGTGGAAATAAGAAAAAATTCTTATATCGAGTTTGCTTAGAAATGCTTTATTACAAAGTTATAAACCAATATTGAAAAGAAATATGAGATAAGTAACAACGGAACATAGTGTAGAATTTGGAAGGTCGAAGATGTTTATGTTACGTGTATTCACATGTATTCATGTTCACTATGTTGAAACGATTCAGTATGATTGTTACTTTCACAACAGTAGCCGTTAGATTTCAATCGTCGTGTGAACTAGCAATTACTATCAGAATGCCAAAAGTGTTTTCAAGTGAGGAATACACTGATATTCATTTCGTGTACGGATTCTGTGACGGAAATGCACGAGCTGCCGTACGAGAGTATCAACGTAGATTTCCTAACAGGAGAGTACCAGATAGATTTAAAGCAACGAATTACTAATTCAGTTACTGAGATGCAACAAAATTTTCAGGAATGTCGTACTGTAACAAATTCTGTACTACGTCGATGTCTAGCTTGTATCGATGTGCAAGGACAACATTTTGAAATGCGTCACTAAATCATTGCGTACATAATTTTTATTTTTGTGAAAAAATCCGTTGTTAGGTGTTATTTATATATTACGAAGATTTAACTCTCTTCCTAAGCATCCCGGATAAGACTTCAATTGTCCAATTCTTTATTGAACACTTTCAACTTGCATGAAAATTCACGAACAATTAAGAAATAAATATTATATAAAGCGAACACAAATATCATTACGGTACCACGAAAGCTTTTTCAGATTAAAACAATACGGAACAACGTGAAACATAATCTTGAGGCTTGAAGTTCTGCATTTTTATAAAACGATGCGCATGAAATTTATATTTTTTCTTAAAATACATTTCACTGAATTTTTTTAAACATTTAATTCGCCATTTAATTGACGTGTACTATTCATTGGATTCTCTTTTATAGCATTATATGCACAATTGCTTTCCCATCTGTAACAGTACAAAGGCTGTTCTAATCTGCCAATTTGTCTAGCATTACAAGTTCTGTACTGCGAACACGATTTATAAGGTGCAGAAATAGATTTTTATTTGGAGCTGTACGATCCAGACGTGGTTCGCACAAATTTAGCTTTTCGCACGCGTCAATCCTAGCGTTTTGCCTTCATATTCACTATGACTAAGCAGCATATCAAAATATTTTTGTGATGTATAATCCATCATAGGTTTTTGTTTGTATCATGGTTCATTTGTTTCGATTTGCTTTTCTTATGCAAACAACCGAAAATTGATTTCTTTAAGAGGTTACATACGTTTGTAAGTCCAAAACCTAGGTCGAAATTAATGAAGCTTTTTAGGTAAATTATATTTTATTAAAAAACGAAAAGACATGTCTTATAAAGTCTTCTAAAGTTTTTGGTGAATACCTCCTAAAAATTTTGATAAGAAATATAAACAATTGTGGCCAAGGCCATTTTCCTGAACGGTGTTTTTGAAAACAGCGTTTGCGGTAGAAATACCAGAAATATCTCTGCTTCCTCTCAAGAAACAAAAACCAAAAATTTTCCGTAAAAGATGAATAAAATTAGTACTTGTCATAGCCGATATGGAAAATATTGATTTTTCGAAAAATGGCAGCGATTCGTAGCAAAAAATACGATGTTTTTACCTAAAAATATTGGTCTTTTTTTATTTATAGAAAAAAACTAAGTCATAAATCGAACAAATTTTATGACAAGTACTAGATTGTTGTATTGAGAGTAGCTGTAAAAAATTTCATGCTTGGTTCACTGCGAAATATTTCTGATATCGATTTTTAAAACACCAGAAGAACGCATTTAAAGTTTTGCGTGAAACTAACAAGCATATGCTGAATAAATAGTTGAATAAAATTTTTTGCTTTACGCAGTATCATCGATGCCTGAAACATATAATTCTCCTTCCTTTGATGTAGAAGTTTCCTCATAATCTTTTCTTTGTTCTTTGCAGCATATACGTGCACGACAGCCTTTACTAGACCGCATTCGAGCACTCAATTTCTCCAGGCTATAACTTCGTTATTTTCGTGAATTTTTCAATGAAATTTTCAGAGAATACTCTTCACAATAATAATAAATACTATTGAAAAAAATGTAATTGAAAATCGTTGTTTTTTGAACCTATAAACGTATAATTTCTTAATGCTTTGATATTTTCTTTAATATTGTAGATGTAACATGCATATTTGAAGAACTAAAAATCCAAATGGATTTCCTGTGAGAAATGATCAATATAGAGAGAAGCAATAAATTCATTAATTATGCAGGAAAATTTTGATCAAGACAATTTTGATCGAAACAATCGCGTATTATAGTTGTTGCACCATTTTATCTTTTGCTAATTATAAAAAGAAAATAAAAGTAATAGAAGTATATAATTTTTAATATTCTATAATAAAAACTTATGATAATATGACAAGCGCGTGCGAGAGAGCGAGAGAGCGAAAGAGAGAGAGATATTTGAACTGTTTTAACAACAAATGCAATACCCTCGAATAATACGTAAAAAATATCGGTAATTATGCATAGGGGATGCAACTGCGATGACCTTAACCTTGACATATGTTGTCAAGATCACTCCCCTGCGTGACCTTCAAAACGTTTTAGCTGTCGCTCGTTGTTTATTAAACAGTTATTAACAAAAGAAACTTAATAGTTTTGCATACATTTCCAACTGTTTACGCGAAGTGGGAAATATTTTGACTAATTATTTATTTATTTAAATACGTATTTTATTCATTTACTGATGGATAAATTTTAGCCATAATTGAAAAAAAAGCATCGATCCGCTCCAGAAATGAACATTGCGTAACGCATGTACTTTCCGCGTATGTGTGATGCCAAATTCAAGTATTTCCTTCGTGTGGAAAGTACAGGCGTGGATGCAGTGTGTTCCGCCCCCCTCCCTACGAGAGAGCTCCACTTCCAAAAACTCTAACCTAACCCAACCCAATCCCATTTTTGATTCCCAGTTTTGAATCCCGCGAAAACGGTGAGGAAGACTTGATCAAAAACGGGGTTGGGTTGGGTTAGGTTAGATTTTTTGGACGTGGAGCCCCCCCGTAGGGGGGCGGAACACACTGCATCTACGCATGTACTTTCCACACGAAGGGAAGATTTGAATTTGATATCACACATACGCGAAAATTAAAAATTTGTTAACAAAATTACACAGATAGCAAGAACTTGATATTGACATATAATTAAACAAATGATTTAATTTATAGAAACTAATAATAATTTATTAAACTAATAAATAAATAAAATAATAAACTCTGAGCGCAGCAGGATATCAGTGCTTGAATTTCTTTATTTGAGTACGTGATGACCCCAATGATGATAATAATAAACATTTCGGTCCATATGTTGAACCATCTTCTGTATCATATAAAATATCTGAATGTAATGAATTTCAAATGATCTGACTCGCCAACTTATTCGTTTATTATATTCCAAAAATTAGTATAGACTCAACATTTTGGTATTAGGATTTTCATTTCAAAATGAAATTTCAAGAATTCATTATAAAAATGTAATGCGTGTGTGGGACATGGGACATATATAATATTTGGTGTATTTATTAGGTCATTACACCGTTAACTAATAAAACAGTCCGAGTCGGGTCTACATGCGATACAACTCAATATAGCGATGTTGCGAAGACTTGTAGTTTTTGTTTTTTTATTGCCTTGCTGTTTTTTAAGAGTTGCCTTGCTTTTGTGTTTCAAGGGTTGACTATTATAAAATTAATATACGACAAGCTATGATGTGCTGGCATAAGTATGTGTTTGATTTGATTCATCGCCATCTAAACATGATCAGATTACTTAGTTAATATTATTATTTGACCTAATATTATTGTTTGAAAAATAGAGTGAAAAGTGTAGCTGTAGCAGATCAATATTAAATCATTCGACCAAATTGTCCTGAATGGGAATGTTTCATCACGTCTGTCGCTGCACGATACGACGGATAGATTTGAACAACTGCCAAAGGCCATTATCGCCAAGCTCGTTTCCACTGTGATCACATTTCACGTAATTTGCGCAGAGATTTCTATTTCTCCTTTTTTCTTCTCCTTGTTTTTTCTTGTTTAGCTTCCACTGTACAATTGTATTGCACTTCTGCATGTAGCGCTTGCGGAATTGTAATTTCCACCCGCGCTTCTAATCGCTTCTATAATTGAAATGCGTGAACGATACTCTACCTTTTATTATTGCAACCTAACAGTCATTTCGTTAGCGATGTTCGGATCAGCGATGATTTTTGTGAAACGTGATGCTAAAAAAAAATCTCGCGTCAACGAGAGCCGACAGATATGATAAAAAAGCTTATTTCTTTCTTTTGTTCTTTTTTGTTATTATAACATACTTGGATTCTATAATCAGAATTTTATTCTGAAAATCCGCGAAAGTTAGCATGAAGATTCTTTACGTTTCCGTTTCATTCTTACAAATGTTTCTTTCCAACATGAAGATAATATGTTTTTAACAAATCTGTGCAAAATATTAAATTTATCTTTATAGTTATCATTCTCATTGATTCCTTGCGTTTTCTGTTTTTGTGTTTTGTTTTTATCACGCTGTGTTAGATAAACATACTTCATTACGTTCATTCTACATTAAAACATTAATGGGAAATGTGTTTACATAAGAAGATATAATAAGCAAAATAATGATGAACGGATGCTATATTACATTTAATAATGTTAAACTTACTTATTTTAAATAATATTAAATAATAATATTAAATTTAATATAGAACGGATGCTATATTAAATATTTATATTTATTATACTTTCTGATATCAACAAATTTAAAAGCAGCATTTTACTAATTTTTAAAAAATAATCATTTCACTAATGGACTAATGGACTATTTAAAAAGTTTTTTATCTTTAGTTGTTAATAATGGAATATTATATTATATTATAGATACATGTACATATGTACAAAACAGTAAAAATCAAAAAGTTAAAGTTAATAAAATAAAATAAAGTTTATCAAGGCCAATGAATAAAAATGATTAACTTATTATGTTATTGTGTTAGAGTTCGTAACTTTATTTTAATTCTAATTGTAATAAATAATAACTGTTGGCATTTCAAATGAAAACAACCAATTGTTTTTTTGAAAACAATATATTCTTTGTCTTCTATAACACGATTTACCAATAATAGCAACAGAAACTGTATACCATTATACCATTACGTCAAACAGCGCAAGCTAACAGAACAGCATGGAAGAAGAACAAAAAAAGCAACGGAATTCACGTAAACTTAAAAAACTATCACTTAATAACGCATTTATTGGCCACTATTGGCCGTTCCCTAAAATCAATCATACATCTTGAACAAAACGTACTTAAGTTCTAATTAGTGACGAGTGTGAGTGATATAAATATAATCCAACAATAACAATATTAATAACAAAGAAGTTAATATTAATTAATAAATTAACAAATAATGTTTAGAAGGAAAATAATAGTCTTCATGTATGTACGATACGCATACATTAAGACCTTATACGAATGTAGTTAAAACAGGACATTCAGCAAACTGCCTTGCATAATATCAAGCTGTTTGAAGAAACGATTATAGAAATCGGGCAATTGCACGACGACGCGCTAACCCAAATAGATAAATGAAGTTAAGCGGGTTCTATCACACGTATCGTGTGCTCGCGCCTATGTTAATATAAACCTCAAAGATAATGAACTGTGTTTAATGAAAGTGATGCAATAGAGTCCGCAGAAAGAAAACGCTTGTACTATAACACGCCCGCACGTGTAAGTTTTCACGTGGAGGTATATTATAATATTATATTATTGTATAATATTACAGCCTATTCACGAACATATTATATTTATCTATATTATGCCACTGATTATCTTGCGATTGTAAATGAAATTGTTATTCCAATATAATGTCAATCCGTAGGAGTCTTCATATATCAGTTTATTGTTGTGTATATTGTTGTTGACCCCAACATTTGATGGTATCTCGTTAACTGTATTAATAAATGCTTCATTTTGCTGTGATACTTGATAGTGATTATTTAATTGCTTTGGTACATATCAGTATTGCATTTCGATTCCAAATAATTCATATCTATTCGACACATCTGTGAATGTTTTATAATCAATTAACGTCAAAACGATTTACTGGACGTCCCAGATCGCGCACATTGTTTATTGATAATAAATTTCTGAGATTAGTTGAAGATTAGATGAAAATCCTAATATCAGAACGTTGAGATTATAATTAGTTTTTTATAGGTTTAAGATTAATAAATTATTATACGTGTGCAAATTAATTCGGTCCTTTCTTTAAAGAAATTTTTTAAGAAGGCTTTATTTACTTCGTTATTCAAGGGGAGAGAGGAGTCATCAGCTACCTGATAGTTGGAGAACAGTATTAGAAAATGATGGCGAATATTTCACAGTTAACACATGTTAATTGAACATTTATTACTTTTTAATAAATTTTTTCAAAACAAACACCAAATTAATTAGTGCATATAATAAATCACTGCTCGGATATGGCATATCGCGCAGTAGTAAACATATATGGTACGTCTGAACTATCTATTATATATATATACACACACACACACACACACACACACACACACACACACACCACACACACACACACACACACACACACACACACACAGGGTGTCCTATTTTATATTTGTCAGTAAAATATTTCGATACGACGTCGTTTCAGAGAAAAATGTTTCAGACAAAAGTTATATGGCTTCGAGGGGGCAAGATGATGATATTCTCAATTTAATTGTAGATGGCGCCACTTTCGAGATTTCATCATGGCGGCCATTTTTTAAATGGAAGTCGATTTTTCTCTCTAAATGAAAGTTGTAGCTGATAATGAGACGAATACAACTGTTTTTCGTTTTTTGAAATTGGACCATTTTTCAGTGAGTTACAGCGTTCCAAAGTATACTGTTTTATAATTTAAGTATACACATAAACCAAATCTTGTATCGAAAAATGTTTCTTACAAGTTTTATGACTTCAAGGGGGACATAAGATGCTGCCACTGATTTGACCTTGGGTGCACCTGTCAAGGTTTATGTGAAGGTTAACTTTTTTTTTAATGGATCTCTTTATTTCTCATTATACAGTCTTGTAGCTTACCTCGAGAGCTTTTCAAAACACTATAATAAAGTATTTTTTCGTTAAATATTATTCGAGTTATGAGAACTACAAGTTACAATACTGTCGGCATTTGCATTACCCAAAGTGTACCGCTCTATCAACTATCCTACTTTTAGCGCTACCCAGGAACAACGGCATGGACGTAGTAGGTTTCTGTTCCCTTCGGGGTGCTTTATTAATGTGAGTCCCCTTGCCTCTTACAATTGGGGTGCTTGTTTAATGTGAGTCCCCTTGCCTCTCACAATTGGGGTGCTTGATTTACTATAAATTTTTCGATACAAGATTTGGTTTATGTGTATACTTAAATTATAAAACAGTATACTTTGGAACGCTGTAACTCACTGAAAAATGGTCCAATTTCAAAAAACAAAAAACCGTTGTATTCGTCTCATTATCAGCTACAACTTTCATTTAGAGAGAAAAATCGACTTCCATTTAAAAAAATGGCCGCCATGATGAAATCTCGAAAGTGGCGCCATCTACAATTAAATTGAGAATATCATCATCTTGTCCCCTCGAAGCCATATAACTTTTGTCTGAAACATTTTTCTCTGAAACGATGTCGTATCGAAATATTTTACTGACAAATATAAAATGGGACACCCTGTATATACAGTGCTGGCAAAAAGTTCCGGAACGGTTAAAAATCTTGGAAAATAATGATTTAGTGGAAAAATGTTTCAAACAAAAAGTATAGGGCTTAAAAAAATCTATTAGATGATGATATATATTTGACCTTGGTATGACCTTGGAAAGCCCGGTCATGGTCAACATAAAAATCTTAAATAGAAACCCCTATTTTTTATTACATATTCTTGTAGCTTAGCTCGAGAGCTTTTCGAAACGCTATAATAAATTTTTTTCTCTTACGTACTTTTTGACTTATAAGGCTTGAAGGTTACACAGTACCGCCGACATTAGAATTACCCAAGGTGTACCGTGTGGAGGTTGCACGGTCGGATTTACACCTCTTTTGTGTGTGTGTGTGCGCGCGCGCGCGTGTGTGTCTTCATAAAACTAACTTCACAAAAATAGTTTATACTCGTATGTACGAACAACGGCATTAATGCCGTCCGAATACCCGTGTGATC
The DNA here is from genome assembly GCF_003672135.1 of Ooceraea biroi. NCBI lineage: Eukaryota > Metazoa > Arthropoda > Insecta > Hymenoptera > Formicidae > Ooceraea > Ooceraea biroi. The sequence continues at coordinate 12,422,654 of NC_039506.1, read as the reverse complement.
TCACACAACGATCGGGTCGCTTACACAATGTCGGTTGTAGGTGAGGTAAACACGAGCGAACAAAATAGTTATCGGAACACCTCACCTATACGCGAGAAAGTTTATAAGGGACGCGCTTTCTTAGTGTGCGTCACACGTATTTTCAAACGGCATTAATGCCGTTGTTCGTACATGCGAGTATAAACTATTTTTGTGAAGTTAGTTTTATGAAGAACACACACGCGCGCGCGCACACACACACACACATAAAAGAGGTGTAAATCCGACCGTGCAACCTCCACACGGTACACCTTGGGTAATTCTAATGTCGGCAGTACTGTGTAACCTTCAAGCCTTATAAGTCAAAAAGTACGTAAGAGAAAAAAATTTATTATAGCGTTTCGAAAAGCTCTCGAGCTAAGCTACAAGAATATGTAATAAAAAATAGGGGTTTCCATTTAAGATTTTTATGTTGACCATGACCGGGCTTTCCAAGGTCATACCAAGGTCAAATACATATCATTATTTAATAGATTTTTTTAAGCCCTATACTTTTTGTTTGAAACATTTTTCCACTAAATCATTATTTTCCAAGATTTTTAACCGTTCTGGAACTTTTTGCCAACACTGTATAATATAGTACACTGCAAAACATGTCCACTTTAAATTCCGCGAAACTATAACGGAAAAAAAGTCATTTTTTTCCGCTTTAACTTGTAAATGTGAAATTAAAGCGGAATCATTGCGAGTTGTCAGTTACGTTATTTTCGTAATGATTCCGCTTTAATTTCACACTTACAAGGTAAAGCGGAAAAAAATGACTTTTTTTCCGTTATAGTTAAAGTGGACATGTTTTGCAGTGTATAACTGTCTATAATATAATTAAATTGCTTTATCACAGTAAATTGTTTATATGATTTGCTATCCTGCAACTATTCCCAATTTCTACAATTCAAATTTCCAATAAAATTGATTTAGAGAAAGTTAATATTAATTTTTTACATAGTATGTAGCTTTTGAAGGTTACTTAAAGATCACATAAGTTTGTAATATAGGAAATTATTTTTTATTTAACACATAGCACAAGTTTTTTTTACCTTTTAATCTAATCAACTTTTGTTAAAATAAAACTTTCTTTCATTTAGTGTCACTACTTTCCTAGATGTTCGATTAAATTGACAAGGACCATTCTTCACAAGCGTTACCTAAGGTAAACGTAATAAATGTTACAAGTCCAATTTTCTGTACGTAATTGAATACGCATGTTAACATATCATCTTGTGGAAAGATGCATTAGGTAGCAGTTTGCAGTTTGCCTCGGGTGGCATTCCTTAGTCAGTTCCATGATTACTTTTTAAAATTTATAAATATTTATAATTCACATAACTTAGTTTATTGTGTATGCGAATATTCTAAATCCTACTTTTTGTATATCCTTAATAAAGGCTTAAGGGGGGAGCCTGCTTTAGAACGCTGAAAATAAGGTATATTTTACGAATTGTTTTTGGAGAAACTATACAGCGGATCATTATAAAACTTTTATGCATTTATTAGTACATGTATAAAGATAAAAAAAATTATTTTTTGATTTGAATATATCGCTTGTAGAGGTCGTCCTGGAGAAATCTTAGTGCAGCCGGCATTGTAAATTGGTGAGCATTCTCCTGCCTCCAAATTTCGTCTAAACTGAAAAATTGAAATATATTCTCGTTATTTATGAATTCCCATCATCGATGAACCAAAGAGAGAAGAAAAAAGTTGAAAAGTGCCAAAATGGTGGAGCTTAGAACACAAAAGTACGATTTTTAGGCAAAGTTTTTGAACTTTTTCATGCAAAAATAATTGTTTAACTTAATGTTTTTATGAATATTAAAGGTTCATCGACGATGGGAATTCATAAATAAGAAGAAAATATTTCAATTTTTCAGTTTGGATGAAATTTGGAGGCAGGAGAATGCTCACCAATTTACAATGCCGGCTGCACTAAGACGCCTCCAGGACGACCTCTACAGGCGATATATTCAAATCAAAAAATAATTTTTTTATCTTTAAACATGTACTAATAAATGCATCAAAGTTTTATAATGATCCGCTGTATAGTTTCTCCAAAACAATTCGTAAAATTATACCTTATTTTCAACGTTCTAAAGCAGGCTCCCCCCTTAATAATGTGGACGATTAGGATGATTAATGCAAAAGATGTTTAAAAGCCGCCTCATGGAAGCTTTGAACAGTTTCTAAGAGAACATTTCACGAACTATTTGCACAACAATTTTTAATGCGTTCTATCATTTGTTCCCGTGTTATTAATCATTGAAAAACGCAATTTTTAAGGTAGCTGTGAAATAGCTTCGAATAATTGAAGAAGCACGTATTACTTGAGAAACTGAGGTTTTAATTAAAGAATAATAAAGTCAGAGCAGAGACATTAACATGACGTGGTTCGAGAGAGGACACTCACACGTAAGATAAAACAGTGACATAGAAACCAAACGAAGTCCACGTTAATAAATTGTTATAAATAAATGATTAACGCCATGGCAACGATTCACCTGGAGTGCTTCAGATTATTGTTGAAAATTACGGCGGGACACATGAATTTTCAACAGTAGCCCCATACAAAAAATCTGGAGGTGTAAATTCTGGAGATCTCGGTGACCATATGACAGATCCAGACTGATCAATCCAGTGTAGAAGAAAAGCACCATCGAATTATATAATAACATTATATTTTTCACATTAAATGTGGAAAATGGTGAGGCACTGTACTGTTGGAAGCACATTTTTAATCGAGTTTCTATAATATTATATATGATGAGCCATTCTTCTGATCTTTCTGGCAACTTTATTAATAGTTCACTTTTTTTAACGTTTTAACGTTAAAAAAATTATATATCACTATTCTCCAGTAAAATCGGCAAATAAATTTGCAAACATTCCAGGCAAACTTAAAAGCTTTATCAAAGTTGAGGATCCATGAGATAGTTATTCACAATGCCGCATCAAACATTTAAACTCCATTAGTGCTGATAAGCATTAGTGCTGCCCATGTGCGAACGAACAATTGCCGCCCCCTTAAACTAAATCGAAATAAATCGAAATAAATTTTGCTGGGCTGGACAAGGCAGGAAAAATTTCTTGCTATAATCAATAAACAACAATTCTTACTTAGGTTTATTTATTTGATCAAATAGGTAATTAAAATTGGAACAATGAAAAACATATACATATATACATAATTTACATAATTTAGGTACATAATTTAGGTATATAATTTATTATAAAAAAGAAAACAAACATAATTTAATTCATCAATTTAACTCAGACTAATATTTACCTTTCTAGCTTTTTTAGTAGCAAATTCTTTGATAATATCTTTTTTATCCAGGTTTCTAAATATTTCATTCTCTATACTTAAAATAGCCAAAGAATTGAGTCTTTCTTGGCACATTAAAGATCTCAAATAGTTTTTTATTAGCTTAAGCTTAGAAAAAGACCTTTCTCCTGAAGCTACCGTTACGGGTAGGGTTAGTAAAATTCTTAAAGATATTGTTAGGTTTGGAAATGTTGTGGTTAATTCATTTTTTAACATAAATTGCAATAGATCAAAAGCACCAAGTTCATCTTCAAGAAAAACTGAAACATTTTCAATTTCCGTATCAAGTTCTATTGCATCAATATCGCACTCTTTGATTGAAGGATCGGTCAGTTTTGTTTGTAGGTCCATGCAAGTTTTCAGTCTAAAATTTTTACTTTTTTTACTAAATTCTTTTATATTATTTAAAAACCAAAACAAGTCATTAAAGTTTTTTATTTGTTCAAATCGTTCTTCAATTTTCGAAATGGCAATATCTATTATAGTGTAGAAAAAATTTATTTTGTATTTGATTTTAGGATCTGATATATCATTATTACTTTCGTAATCAAACATTCGTTTTTTCTTCCGTGGTCTGACAATTGTATCATTTAAAAAAGTTGGTTCACAATCCATTTCAATCGCTATTTCTTGAGCATCATTCAATATAATTTCGAACTCATTAGCCGATTCTTTTAAAAAGGAAAGTAAATTATCTAACATTTTTATTAAACTAGGAACAATCATATTTAGACTTTGCATGCTTTTGCTAACAACATTTATTTTTCCTAAAAGCTTGTACCAAATAATTACTGAACAAATAAACTGAAAGCTTTTAATTTTAACAATAAGAGATTTGGCTAAATGTTTGGTATCATTGTCTTTGGATTCATCACTATAAATAGAATATAAAGCATCATAAACATGATGTAAATTAAATCTAAGAGCTTTAATAGACTCTACTCGGCTCTCCCATCGAGTATTTGACAATGGTTTTAATGTTAGACTTGGAACTTCAGTTTTTAATATATTCCAACGATAAGTAGAAACCGAAAAAAAACAATATAATTCTTGGACTATATTAAAAAAATTTGTAATCTCCAATGAACCTGTAGCAGCGTCATTTACTACTAAATTTAAACTGTGTGCTTCACAAGGCACAAAAAATGCTCTAGGATTGATATCAAGAATTTTCTTCTGAAGACCATTATGTCTCCCCTTCATATTAGCTCCATTGTCATAGGCTTGACCCCTAAGATTATTTATATTTATATTTTCATTATCAAAAAATTCACAAGAAAATTAGTCAATCCTTGACCGGTCGTATCAGTCACAGGGAAAAAACTTAAAAAATGCTCTCTAATTTCTATTTTTTTGGAATCTTCGTTCAGATGCACAAAACGTACAACTGTGATTTGTTCTTGGTGACTAATATCTGGGGTACAATCTAGAATCACAGAAAAAATATTTTGATTTATTTAATAGATTAATAATTTTATTTTTAACTTTTTGGCCTAATATAGAATTGAGCTCGTTTTGAATATTATGACCTAAGTAATGAGTCAAACGTTTATTATCAGATTGAATGCGTCTGATATGCTCTGCTAAAACATGATCGAAAATAGAAATTGTTTCAATTAGTTTTAAAAAATTGCCATTATTTTGCTCGAAAAGAGTTTCACTAGAGCCTCTAAAAGTTAAATTTTGCCTTGCCAAATATTCAATCACATGAATAATTCTTTCCAGAACAAGTGTCCAACGGTTTCTTTCTGAACTTATAAGTTTTTCATTTTCACAGTCTATAGTTGTTTCAAGTTTTAAAGATTTTTTCAAATTTATAACAGATAATACATTATTAATATGCTCTTTACTTTTTTCATGCCTCTCAAGCGCTTGAAACAAATGTTTCCAATCGTTGAAACCATTGCAGTCAGAGAAAGACAAGTGAGCTTTTGAACCAAATAGTTTACAATTAAAACAATAAACTGCGTTTTTAGATTCTGAGTATATCAGCCATTCTCTGGAAATTTTTTCATTATTTTTCAATTTTTTGTAATAATAACTTGTTGAAAATGATCTATTTTGTTTGTTTAACGGAAAAGAAAAATTTTTTATCTGAATTGGACCTAGTTCTAACAAAGTGAATTTCATTTGATCCGGAATAAACTCTGACCAAGAACCAATGTCCCTTGGAATTACTTGTTGACAATTTGTTGATGATGAATCTGCCGATGTACTTTCAATTGGTTGATCAAGTATTGAGTCTTGATTGTTAGTTTTATCAAGAATATTCTCAACATTAGGAGTTGCTTCTTGAGTAGCCTCCGACAAACATTCTTCACTCGATGAATTCTCCTGTTCTTGCGTCGGAGTTTTTTGTATTAAAAACTTTTTCAATGGTGTAGTGAATTTTTTTACTGACTCTTCTTTCTCCAATCTTCTCTTACGATATTCAGATCCAGATAAACGTTTTCGACCGTCTGACATCTGACATAGAAATAATAAATAAAATACAAACAAGTAAATACGATCCATTTTATGTTTTGAAATATAAAAACATCAACAAAAAAGAATATATAACAAATGATAACAGTGACCTTCGTAGAAGCTCTTTTAATAACAAATTCAGTATTAAGCAATTGAAAGGTGTTTCATTTAGGTACTTACCTTTAATTCACAGAACAATTCGCAAAGTAGAAATAAAGAAGTTTGTCTTTTAATATTGTTGAGATTTAATTAGATAAAACAGAAACACTTAAAGAAACAAGAAATAAATTTTAGTAAAGACTTTCTTGTAACGAGACAGCTTTCTCTATTAATCAGCTATAGTATCTTTTGTCTGTTATTATATGTTTGTTTTTCGTCTCTATGCAACGCATTCATATTGACGTGAGCGCCAATTTCAACAAATATGAAGCCGCGTTACAGAGAGCGGCCACCGGAAAAATTGACCGATGCGCACTTTGACAAAGACAAACAGCTTATTTATTATTTGTCTTACAATTAGTTAGAGAGCCTCTGAGGGAGGCTCTCTAGTCGTTATCTCACCAATGTAGTTCACGTCCACTTTTAAATACTGTTTTGAGGTTTCCCGCAAAATTTGAAAAATGTTATATTTTCATGAAAAGCATTATTTTATTTTGTCAAAATTTGTACTCTCAACAAAATTTGCCGTCCCTTATGTCCTGCCGCCCGTGTGCGGTGCACCCTTCGCACATGCGGTTAAGACGGCCCTGGTGCTGATGATTAACCAATTGAGATTATCGTGGATTTTAAGGATTTTGAGGATCAATAATGATTATCCTGATAGTTTAGTATTATGAAATAGTATGTTAGTTTAGTATTATGATATTGCTTCATCAGTAAAGAAAACAAAAGCAAGTCTGAAAAAATTGAATTAGTTTCTAATGTTTTCTAATGTCCATTAGTAACATTGTATTCTCATGTCTCATATCCTCTTCCAACACCTATTGATTGTATGTTATGGATAGTAATTTGCAAATTTCAAAATTCTATAGATTGTTAATTTTAGAATTCCCATACATGAAAGTGATTATGAATCGTAGTTGAAACTGCAGTATAAACATTATCATTATTAAAAGTGTGACGAGCTCTTATATGAACTATGTTGTGCTGTCATAAGTATGTGTTTAGTTTGATTCAACGCCATCTAAATGCAACCCGAATTACTTAGTTAATGACCTAATATTAACAATGGCACCTATGACTAAACAGAGTTTTTTCGAAGAGGTAGTATTGATACCGAGTCTTGAATGGCAATACCTTTCTTGTGTGAGCGTGCCGTGAGAATTGTCCGACATCACAAGTCCCGGGTGGACAGAACAGAATACGGAAAGAGAGAAGTCGGATCATGAGTTGATTGAAGAATGCCACTCAAGGCTAAATACAAACCGTTACCTAATGCTTCTTTCGAAAAGACGATACGTTTACACATATGCACGGTTACGCATAGAATATTGGATTTGACCTTGTAGCATCTATTAAGAAACACGATGGTATCTTGCGTCAAATGCACGAAGCGACGTACGAAACCGCCCCGTGCGTGTGTATGTACGAGTTGTAATGTGTATTTGTCCTGCTTTTTTAATGTTTTTAATGACGAATATAATTACAACCTATATTATTAAAAATATTTAAAAATCGGGATATGTTACAACATAATATATGTACACGAAACAACTATTAAGTGCGCAAATTAATTCGGTGTTCCTTTTGAAGACATTGTGCCTATATTACAAAAAAATAATGAACATTATCGTTCTTCGAAATATTCGCCATCATTTTCTAATATCCTTTTCCACCTATCGGGCAATTAACAAATCCCTTTTCAGAGAAAAAGAAAATAAATACCGCCTCAAGTTTTTTTCAAACAAAAGCACCGTATTAATTTGCACTCATATTAAATAATATACTTACATTAGTAAAATAATTATTTAATAAATAATTTTTTTGAAAAATGTTTTTAAGTTACTATTTTAAAATTGTGATTTAGTAAATAATAATTCTTTATTAAGTTTTATGTATAGGTTTTATATTTCAAGTTTTGCAAGAAAGAGAAGCCAATTTTTAAAGTTTTTGCTAAAGTTTTTGGAAAAAATCAGAACAAAATTAAAAAATTATTGAAAAGTTTTCTGAAAAAATAGAAATACGTATAGCGCTTATTGCTGTCTATCATACAAATGCTTATTGGTTAGAAAAGTTTTAACCGTCATTAAAATAAATGTATAGGCGCAAAAACATCTGCGCTTTAAAAAGCAAATAATATTATATAATATTATAATATATAATTAATTTACATAGACATGTACATGTACACACACACACACACACACACACACACACACACACACACACACACACACACACACCACACACACACACACACACACACACACACATATAACAAACTAAATTCGAAATTACACGAATACAATTTACTTGCCCAAAAAGTTCCATTAATTTCATTTCGAATTTGCTGTTAATGAACCTAATTAATCAAATTACATGCGTAAGAATCACTGAAAATATTAAATTGCATAATTCTTGTCTTTTTTTGTGCGCTTATCTTCAACGCGCAATAAATTATTATTAGATTTGTTTTTGAACTGTGCTCCTAGGTTGGTTGCATACTACTTAGCAGCGCAGTTCAACAACAAATCTAATAATAATTTATTACGCGTCGAAGAAGATAAGTGCACGAAATACGATAGAAATTATACGAGATGATGTTGGATAAAGATGATTTTACAATGCACGAAAATTTAATAGCAGCGGTCATTTAAAAACCTGATTGAAAATCTTTTTATTAGGTTATTGCCGTTTCTCTAAGAATGGAACTTTTTATATTTCTATATTCCAATTTTTCGAGAAATTGCGAATTCTGAAGATATAAATGTATTACCTACTTACGTCGCACTTGTGAATCATTTCGCGACTATTAAAAGTCAATTTTTACGTGTTCATTTATCGCGAAGCCTTATCGACTATTTGACTTGGATTAGTTTTGAGTTCTGCTAACGCGTTATACTTTAAGCGACCTCAAATTCGCCCGTGATTCGAAAACAGCTTGTGCAAACAGTTTCAATATTTTATGTTTCCTAGAATCCGTAAGGCACGAAAAGTAGGACATATTTCAGAGTCACATCACATAAAGCGAAATTTTTAAATCAAATTTTAACATTTTACCGATAAAATGGCTAGAACTATTTTTCATATACGCGTATATTGCATTATCGACGAGACATGTAACTTTGAGCTTAAATGCAGATTTTTTAAATTTCATATCAACCGACGCGGTAGCGTCGTGACGCAGTCAAGTGCACAAAAAAAATACATGCAACAAGGTCCGAGCGATCCGAGCGATGTGAATCACTGCATAGACGTTGAGCGTTACCAAGTAGATTATCCAGAATTTCATGTCACACAAACTTTCGATTAAAATATCTCGGGAACTAAAGCTGTTATCAAAAATTTAATCGGCACTTTTATGATATAACGGATGCAAGCTTTCGATTGCGACCAGGTTGAAAAAGATTGGTGCAGTCAATCTCTAGATTTCAAGATCTATTTATGTGATTGTAACATTTCATTTTTCACCTTCCAACAAAGTTTCAGTTTCACTCACATACATATGTTCGCATATACATACACGTGCAAAGTGATTTTGTCCCTCAAGGTTCATAGAAGCAATTCAGTTTGGACAATTCAGTTTACAGAAGCAATTCAATTTGTAAATTGAAATAAATGTAAAGTTAAATGTCGATGAAATGGTAATGCAATTAAATACTGAAACGAATCTTTGAACTTTATGATATCCTTAAACTTATATATGAAGGGAATTTAAGAATGTTGTTTTAATACTTATCGATGAAGCTTTAAATATCACTTTAATGTAGATACATCTTCGATTAAGACAGATATATTTAATACAAAAACATATACTTCTTTTTAGAGATTTATTGCAACTTTTACCTGTGCATGAAGTTCCGCCTTTTATTGAATTATCAAACTTAAAAATTGAGAAGTACGTTGATGCAATGGGTTCTGTAAATTTATGATCTTTATTCAATTATGATGAATTACAAATTAATGTGCGATAACAAGGTGATAACTCTTATCGAGATATATTAACGAGAATTCAAGTTCGAACAGTAACACATTCGGATATAGCTATTGTAAAAACAAGGAAATTACATTTTAGAGAAACTAATTGTGACCGGTTACAAGAATTAATTATTTACAAAATTTACTAATGGATATAGTTTGTTTACTTTCAACTTGTGCATTATGTGATATTTAAAATAGTGCAATGTTAAATCATATTTTTCTTCGGATAAGATAAAACTCATTGCTCAAGATCTGGCAGAATGTGCACCATATTTAAAAAAAAGTTATGAAGATGAGAATTAAATAAAGAGTTCTCGAACAGTGGGATTAGCAAGAATCATAACTGTCAAATTAGCAGCACGTGTAATGGTTAGAAGAAATATCGATGTTAGTTTAGGTTTTGTAAATGGTACGATTGGTACAATTACATCAATTATACGTAACGCTATTGACAATGAAGTAGAAAAAATAAAGATAATAGTGTCAGGCATGGAGCATATTATAGAACGTTAAGTGTCAAATTTGAAGCAATGGATAGAGCATTTGTTATAAGACAACAATTTCCTATATATCTAAGTTATGGTATCTAAGGTATGATATCTAAGGTATGATTATCCATAAAAGTCAAGGCCTGAGTTTAAAGCATGCTGTTGTAGAAGCTGGAAATTCTATATTCAGTTCAAATATATATCGCTCTTTCACGAGTGATTACGTTGAGCGGATTGCGTCTTATAAATTTTAATCTCTCTTCTGTAAAAGCAAATGAATTAGCTGTAATAGAATATAACGGAACAGATTGCAAACACAGTACATATCTTATACATATTAATATTTTGAAACAACAATTTCACAAGGTTCGTGATACAATTTGGGCAATACCAAAACTGTCTTAGAATGTCAAGTTAATAATAAGAATATTAATGATTATAGTTAATAATAAGAATATTAATGATTATAGTTTATGGCATATAAGAGGACTTCTAAACGTTGATAATATATCTTGCTATGCTAATGTTTCAATTCAATGTATACTTCATTCTTCTACTCTCAGAAAATTGTTGCTTTGTCTTGAGCATACGAATATTATAAGAAAATTTATCAATTTTGTTACGTGCTAAACGATAAAACTATTAATATAATGTTAATACGCCAATTAGCAGGACATTAATATCTTGAAACGATTCAACGAGATGTTAGTGAGTTTATTATTGTTAAGAGGTTTTGTATTTGGGGCGTAGCGGTAGTTGTTGATGCGTTACTTTATTTCCTTTGGTGTATCATTTTTATTTTGATTTACGTTGTAGTTTCAGTTTTGACTTGTCTCTTGACTTACACACAACACAGTCGAGTCCTTTGTATTAGCTCGAGTTTATTATTAAACAGTTTATTATATTTTAATCGAATATTTGTGTTTAGTTATTTTATTAGCCCAACAGGTTATGGGCCCAGAGCCGTTTAAATAAGTAATAAGATATCGAACGAATAATGGATGTAAAAGTGAGCATTGAAAAGCTCAATGGACAGAGCAATTGGCCGCGATGGAAAAGGCAAATAAAACTGCTGCTAAAACATCACGATGTCTTCGATATTACGATGGGATCTAAAGTTCGACCGGAACAGGATTATCAAACGAACGCCGACTATGCGAAGAAGGTTAAACAATAGGAAAAAGCCGACAGTATGGCTCAAGTAATTTTGGTTACCAATATGAACGACGCAAATGTGGAGTGACAGCCACGTGTAAATCGGCAGCAGACATATGGAAGCAATTGTTGTCTGTTTATGAACAAAGCTCAGGTCAGAGGTTGGATAGATTGCTTGAATCTTTCTTTTCAGCGGAAAAGAAGGCTACTGAAGATATTGCAGGTTATGTATCTCGTTTAAAACAATTGTTTACTGAGATCAACGATGAATTAGATTCATTAACGCAAGTAAAACTGCCTGAACTTTTATTATTAAGTCGAATAATGAGTACCTTGCCGAGTGAATATTTTGAATTTAAGAATGTTTGGGAAAGTGTACCTATACAAGACCGAACCGTAAATTTATTTCTTGAACGTCTCAGGTTAATTGAGATGCGGTTACCTGAGAGTACGAAGACTGAGAGTGGTGCTGCACTTTCTATAAAGACAAAAGGAAAGGATATTAAGAAGAAATTTCGGAAGTCCATTCGGTGTTTCATTTGAGATGAAGAAGGACACCTGGCTGCCAAATGTCCAACAAAGAAAAAGGATAGATATGAGAAGAAGGAACGTGAGAAGGACAGTGCCAACAGTGCATTTTTGTGTTATACCGTGAGTGACGCTATACAAAACAGTCAATGGATAGCAGATTCAGGAGCGTCAAATCACATGACTCATCGAAAGGATTGGTTCGAAGAATAGACGGATTTTGTGAATCCAATAGAGGTCATTGTAGGCAATAAGGCTACTATCAAAGCCTATGGTGAAGGCAGTATTCGAGTGTACACTCGAGTTGGTCGAAGAAAAATAGAGAAATCCATAACAAATGTGTGGTATGTTCCTGAATTAGGACGAAACTTGATGTCAGTAGGACAAACAGTACGAAAGGGATTTGTCTTCAAGGCTAACAACAATAAATGCATGTTTCTTCATTCTTTTAAACCGCAGCTATTCGGCAAACAGAACAATGGACTATTCGAGTTGGATATGGAAGTAGTGATGCCTGGTTACTGTGGACAAGCCTTGGTAAGTCAAACGTTATCACTGCAAGAATGGCACGAGCGGCTGGCACATCAAAATAAACGGCATGTACTGCATATTTTACATGATCGTTTAATAAGGACAAATAGCGAAGATGATTTTTGCTCTGGATGTGTATTTGGCAAACAACATCGTAAAACCCACAAATCAAGAAATGAAAGAGCATCGATACCAGGTGAAATCATTTATGCAGATCTTTGCGAACCAATGGGAAACGAGTCAATCGGCGGGTCATGTTACTTCGTACTTTTCAAGGATGATTTTTCTAGATTTTGTCAAGTGTTTTTCTTAAAACATAAATCTGAGGTTGTATATTGCCTTGAAACATTTCTTGCTGAGGCAAAAACAGCTGGACACGTTATAAAAACCCTGATGTGCGATAACGGAACAGAGTTTGTCAACGACAAAATAAGAAGAATTCTCAATAAAAAAGGAATTAATATGAGAACAACGATGCCTTATACACCGGAGCAGAATGGAGGTGCAGAAAGGGAAATGCGAACTCTAGTTGAGAGTGCACGTTCTATGTTGCAAGCAGGAGAGCACCCAAAACGCCTGTGGGCAGAGGCAGTTAACACCGCATGCTATATCATCAATCGGAACCTTCAACAGTTGATGGGAAAACACCTATTCAATTGTGACTGCAGAAGGAATTATATCCAATTCATCATTTAAGAATATTTGAATCTATTTGTTATATACATGTACCAAAACAAAAACGACAAAAATGGTCTCTAAAAGTTACGAAAGGAATTTTGGTAGGCTACTGTAATGAAAAAGATGGCTATCGTGTGCTTGTTGGTAACAAGGTAATTACGTCATGTGATGTTGTTTTTGAACCTATTAAATCAAAGGTACAATATTTGGAAGAAGACAAAAAATCTTTTTTTTTTTCAAATTACCGGTTTTTGAGAAGAATAATCAAATAGAAAAAATATCAGATATTGAGGGAGTAGAAGATATCACCGAGGAAGAAGATTTCATGGATGCAGATGAGTTTAGAAGCAGTAATGAAGAATCAGAAGATACAGAAGAATCTGAATTGCCAAGGAAATCGACACGAGTGAAAACTAAACCGACATATCTGAATGATTATGTCTGTGTTGCAGAAAAGATTCCAGATACCAGAGAAGCATTAAAATCTGCACAATGGAGCCGTGCAATGGATGACGAAATGCAATCGTTACAAAAAAATGTCTACGAATTATTGGATCTTCCAAAAGATAAAAAGGTCGTAGGAAGTCGATGGATTTTTCGAATCAAGTGGAAACCTGATGGAATGGTCGATCGTTACAAGGCGAGGCTTGTCGCCAAAGGTTATTCCCAGAAAGAAGGCATAGATTTCGAAGAGACCTTCAGTCCAGTTGCAAGATTTGAAACCGTAAGAGTAGTATTAAGTGTTGCTGCTAATGAACGACTATCACTGCAGCAATTTGATATTAAAACAGCCTTTTTAAATGGACACTTGAACGATGAAATTTATATGTCACAACTCGAAGGGTATGATGATGGTACAAGACGTGTATGAAAATTAAAACGCAGCCTATATGGATTAAAGCAAAGTTCTCGATGTTGGAACGAGCGTTTCATAACTTTTATGAAGAAACAAGGATTCAAAAACAGTGAAGCTGATCCATGTCTGTTTATACGTCGTAAAAACGGAAGAAAACTCATAGTCGTGAACTATGTGGATGACGGATTGGTTGCTGGATCTAATGAAGAGGATATTCAATCTTTCATTTGTAACATGAAGAAGGAATTTGAGATGACAGTAAATTTTCCAAACTATTATCTAGGGATATCAATCGTTCAACAAAAGGATGGTTTTGTTGTACTAAATCAGACAGCGTACATCAAGAAAATTCTTCGTAAATTTGAAAAGGAAAATTACAATGCTGTAGGAACACCTATTGATATTCGAGTATCTGATGACGAAAAGAAACCTTTGAGCACCAGGATTCCGTATCGAGAAGCGCTTAGAAGTTTGATGTCTGGAACTCGTCCTGATATTGCTTATGCAGTCAGCATGGCAGCTCAGAACATGGAGAACCCCACTGAATAGGATTGGCATTGTGTGAAACGAATATTTCGTTATTTACAAGGCACCAAGGAAACTAGTCTAATCTATAGATCGGACACAGAAAGAATATGCCTTACAGCGATGCCGATTTTGCAGGAGATAGCAAGACACGTTGATCACGTTCTGGAGTATTGTGTTGTTTCGGAGGAACTGCAATAAGTTGGCTGAGTCAGAAACAAGGAAGTGTTTCTCTATCCACGACTGAAGCGGAATATATTGCCGCCAGCGAAGCAGTAAAGCAGATTGTATGGTTGAAAAGACTATATAATGAAATCGCGGAAAAACAGCCTACACCTATACTTTATGTGAATAATATGAGTGCTGTTCGATTATCAAAAAATCCGGAATTTCACAAAAGGAGTAAACATATTGTAGTTCGACATCATTACGTTAGAGAACGTTATCAAAAAGGAAGTTTCGATATTCAGCATCTAACAATGAGTGGAGAAGAACAAATTGCAGATTTGTTAACGAAAGGATTGCCTAAACCTCGATTTATAGAATTGATGGTACGAATGGAACTTCAGGCCAAATCAAAATGAGGGAGTGTTAAGAAGTTTTGTATTTGGCGCGTAGCGCTAGTTGTTGGCGCGTTATTTTATTTCCTTTGGTGTATCATTTTCATTTTGATTTACATTATAGTTTCAGTTTTGACTCGTCTCTCGACTTACACACAACACACAGTCGAGTCCTTTGTATTAGCTCAAGTTTATTATTAAACAGTTTATTATATTTTAATCGAATATTTGTGTTTAGTTATTTTATTAGCCCAACAATTATACATCTTATTAATAATGTAGATAATATAAAGAGTGTAATCGAGCACCAATTACACATAACTTTATGATGTAATGTATGCAAATACAAAAATTTATACAAATTATATATTATTTTGTTCCAATTATCCAAAAATTGTAAACAATCATATACTTTACAAGACATACAATATGATTTTTGATGTTGGAATAATGTTGAAAAAATAGTAATTGTGGTATTTCTACACTTGAAAAGACTGAGAGATATAATAATAACAGGAAGTATTATCATCTTACAGTTACAGTTATTTAAAAGTAGTAATACATAAATTAGTAAGATAACAGATCTAAAAAATTTAAGCTGTACCTACGGAAAAGATACGTATTGGTGTAAATATATATATGAAATTATTAGTAGAATGTTTCATCAAAGTAAAAATATAATTGATGGACATTATACAAACATAGTGCGTGCTAAATGTACCGAATGACAATTAATAAATAATTCGAAAATACAAAAGTGTAATTGGCCTCGAAATGTTAAAATGTATATATATTGTTTGCAGAAAAAATATAAATACAAATATAAAATAAAATATAAATATAAAGGAGGATGTTAAAAAAGTGCCGATTTCTGCCCAAAAAGGTGTAAAAGGGATAGTGTTTTTTTTTATAGATTTTGACCTCCTGAATACGATAAAACAATTGAAAAGTGTGTGAGCGTTAGGGACCACCTTGAAATTGAGTTTAAACATGGTATATCTAGAAATTCGGATGATATATGGAGCCACGACAAAATACGTCCGTGTGAGTTTTTTGGGAGGAAGGAGGCAGAGGGAAATAAAAATATGTTTTGTGAGCAAAAGCGTAAGTAACTCAGTGCGGGGAAAGAAGGGATAATCTCATTCTCTGCCGAACCCGGAACCGCAAGGAGGATGCGACGAGATGTTGGGTCCATTTTTCTATTTTTTTGTTTTTTACTTTCACTGATCACTGATCACTGATTATTACAAACACATCTCCTTTTCTCCCTGTCCCCTTTCCTCAAAAAACTCACACAGACGTATTTTGTTGTGACTCCATACATCATCCGAATTTCTGAATATACCATCTTTGTTCCGTATTCAGTATAAATATGATTAATATTTACACCGTAGCTTCGTGTGGATTTTGAAACGTTTATTATCGGCACTTTATGTACTTTCAAGAATCTTATTCCGCGTTGTATTCGCGATTGGTTATTTGGAACGCTTGGACATCGACAACGCCTGGGGAATGACTTCCCTGAGTCGATGGGCGACAACGCCTGGGGGATAACTTCCCTGAGTTGCTTGACGACAACACCTGGGAGACAATGTCTCTGAGTCGCGCAGTGACACTCGCTCGTTCGTGCTCTACCGTGCTGTAAGGCTATCGAGAACAAACTGCCTAAATCCGAAATACGACTCGATCGTATCGGCCCTTCGGTCCGCCCATCTTGTCCGCGGATTGGTGGTCGGCAGATCACTCGATCCGCGAGTCGAAGCCGCGAACGCGCCGATAAACGCGGCCGAACATCACAGACGCCGACCGCCCGTTGCCGCCGTCTTAGAAAATGCCGACTCAATTAACCGGAAAGGAGGGAACCGCGTTCTGGAACGAGCGAGAGTCTCTAACGTTTATGTATATGCGAGTGTGTGTACGCATAGGTGTTCGAACAATACTTATATAATATTTGCTGTGCACGGACTTTATGAGCACTGTACGCACCAATCTTCAAGCTCAATTTTCAAGGTGTTCCCTAACGCCCACACACTTTTCAATCGTTTTATCGTATTCAGGAAGTCAAAATCTATAAAAAACACTATCCCTTTTACTTATACCTTTTTGAGCAGAAATCGGCACTTTTTTAACATACTCCTTTGTAATTTTTACAAAAAGCAATGAGATCCCACTAAAAAAACGAAGGTAAAAAAATACAAGTTAAAACATACTGTCCTACCTCTAATTTGTACTTTACGTGTAAATTATTTGTATCAACTAAGTAATGGAAAGAGATATTTATAATCACTTTGCTAGTCTGCAAAACTGTAAACGTGTTTGTTTTAATATTTCCAAATAAAAAGATTTATTGAAAATCATGAAGACAGTACAAATTTACAAGAATACATGTCCAATGTGACTCGGGCACGCGAAGTGTCCAAATACTATTTTAAATTACAAATCCTCAAACTGAATTGCTTCTAAGTACTTGGTTAGTTAACTATTGATTTTTTTGTTGTGTACAAGTTGGGATTTTTTATATACTTGGCGAATTTTTTTACATTTAAACCTTGTAAAGTTCTTTTAGTGGAATTTTTATATTTGTGTTTTTCAATAGTATCTTCTTGCAATTTCTAATTGCTGTTAATCATTAATGTTCATTTATTTATGACATTTTCTTCAAAATTTGTAAATGAATATCTAATAATATAATAGTTATAATAATTTTAATAAAGTCGCTTTTATTTGTACCAACATTTCTACTGCATGCTACTATATGCAGAAGTATTAGTATATGAATTCGTCTGCTAAGTGCTAAATTCTGTGCGAAAATTTTAAATTCTACATTGCATACGCATGAATGTAAAATTTAAATTAATCTTTCTCAAACATGATCGCGTTTAGTTATTATAATCATTACAATATTTATGTGTATTTCAGCCTGGAAAGATGTATATATTTATACGCATATTTATCCATGTATATTTATCGGTTAAGATTAAAATTAATTAGATGTGTATGTACCTGTGTACAGATTTTTACAAATAGTGCGCTTTATTAATACGATTGTTGAGAACGAATAAACTTCGTATTTAAAAAAACGATAAATTTTTCACAAATTTTATGTTAAGGAAGACAGTGATTAACACTTTATCATTTTCTTGATTTAACATTTAGTAACAAAACAATCAAACATTATAATAAAGTTTAAAGAAGATTTTTTAGTTGAAGCAAAATAATATAGTAACATTTACAAACAGTTTTTAGAAACAGTCTCAAAGGAGAATGCAAATTCCAGAAATACAGTTTTCTAGTTATTTCGGATACTCATTGTTTACATGGCGAAATTTGAATAATTTTATTGAATCTATCGTAAAATTTAAATTCGTTTGAGACATTATGAATGTCAGTGCACTATGCTCAGCGGAAGTCAATGAGAACGATAAATTCGTCAACTCGACATGCTGTAAGCCGATTTTCCATGAACTTCCGCGTGATATTTGGATCACGTAAACGGGAGTACACCCACTATATTACGTTGTCGTACGTCGTCGTAGGAAAACGTGAAATTTTTCTCAGAAAGGATTTTTTATGGGAGCATATGAAAAGGAAGCAGATGGTATTCTTGGCCGTTGGCATTCTCGGGAAAATTGCTTATGCGGGACATATGGTTTATCTAGTTTTTTCCACGAAGAGCACATCCAGAGACTAAATGATAACATATGGGGTAACATCTATTGTGTAAGTTAAGATCATCAAGATAATTTTTCAACATTTTCCAACGCAATGTGTTATTGACAATGTAAAATTATTTCGCATTCCACCTCGCTCTCTCTTCTTTAGAAAGTAAAACCCGGGAGTGTGCAGCAAAATCATTATAATTGAATCTTCGCGTTTCGCCCAGCTCCTGAAAAAGAGAACGTAAGGTATCGCCTGGCGTCAATACAGTAATAACCGTAATAAATGCAATAATAAATAACAAGCTAATAAAAACTGATAAACCAAAATTCTATTTGACGAGGAACTTTTTCACTTTGTTTCGCTGCTTTTTGCCAACGCTTCTCGTTCTTATTACTTTTTGAATGGATATCACAAAAATAAACTAACTACGTGTTGTGAGACCTGAGATGTTCATGTTACAGTAGGAATAAGGTTTATTCTGAGCGTTCAATATACATATCATGGGTCACTTTACGCGCTAGATGGATGCAAAAATATTTGCGGAACAAATTGCGTGACAAAGATTTGCATATAATCCAATTCTATTAATTACATGGAAATGAATTCTGTTTTTCTTGCACATTGATATAACATCATAATAAAATAAATAATTAATAATTTGAAATAAGCCTCTGTGTGCGTTTGTACGTTTTTATTTTATGAATAAATGATTTATTTAGTTTTTTTATTCTACATAAATAAAAAAAAGATAAAAAGTGAATTTACAGATATTAAATAATAAAATTAGCTAATATTTCACTTGTAAGAATCATGGTAAAGAATATAAAGTTATAAATAAAATCTATTAATAATTTCACATTGTTATTTATAGCAAATAAGTTACAGTTATGCTAACATAATGATTTGTCCTCAGCTAAATATTAATATATAATCATTTAACAATGTTATATTTCTATCCGTCATGTTTCATTAAAGATTTAACAATGTAATAGCAGCTTGAATTTCTATATTTCGAAACGTTTGTCAAGATAAAAATGTTTCAATAATTTTATATCAAGAATAAAATGTTAATTATCTTATGTTAATTAGTCTATTTATTTCTTCTTGTTATATTTTTATTTGATTTAGATAACCAGATGTCTAAGCATGATATATAAGAAAAACAGAATTTTCAGTGAACAAATGTCCATATTTATGTTCTTCAAGTAGTAAGAAGATTATAATTTTTTAAATTGACATCTTCATAGTTTGTTCGAACGAAATTATATTAATACAAATAAAAACTTATGCGAAATGCCAGTAAGTTTAATCTTAACTCTATTTATTCCTTGACCATAACTGGCAAAAAATTATACAAACGGCACTACGTTTCGACTGCGATTTCAGTCCTTATCAAGTGCGTCAATTTCGTTAACATTCAAAGTTACTTTCTGTAAACCAACAAATTGCTTTCTGTAGATAACAGACTAAATAAAATAAAATAAAATGTAATAACTTACTTCCAGAAAGCAACCGAACAATGCAACATTACAATAACATAATTAAGGCACACAAAGTCACAAACACCGAGAACAGCATCCATCCATGATGAGAGCTAAGAACGTTCTGCGCTAGAATCTGTTTGCCAGGAAATTTGACTGGTCTGGGCAAAACAACTCCTATGTATTTTTCAAAATCTCATGATATATAGTGGGCAAGTTCTCCGTATCCTTTTGCACATTAATAGTATTATCTTGTTTTTTAATATAAATCATTTCTGCTATTTCTCTCTTTTTTGTGTGCATTTCCTGGTGGACAACTTTAACGTTAGACCAGTCAAATTCATGACCCTCATAAAGTCTATGCTTATTAACAACCGACTGGTTATTGCAGTGCTTCTTAATATCTGACATATGTTCCCTAATACGCGTTTCCAAATGTCGCTTAGTTTGTCCAATGTAGCGGACTCGCAATCTCCGCAATCAATACGATATACAACACCGGATTTTCTCGCGTTATTCAATGGATCTTTTCCTCTCTTTATGACACAGTCTAATTTTTTCGAAATGGTGAAAACAACATTAAATCCGTAACGTCTAAAATACGTTTTTCGGTTTTCGCTCATTTTTCTAACAAATGGTACCCTAAGATAATTCTTTTTGCCCATATCAGCATCATTTATTTAGTCTGTTATCTACAGAAAGCAATTTGTTGGTTTACAGAAAGTAACTTTGAATGTTAACGAAATTGACGCACTTGATAAAGACTGAAATCGCAGTCGAAACGTAGTGCCGTTTGTATAATTTTTTGCCAGTTATGGTCAAGGAATAAATAGAGTTAAGAAATTATATTAAGTTAACTTGTATGTGTTTTCAATGAATCTTATGATATTTCTCAGTTTCACACTGATTGTGAGAAAAATTTCCATCGGATAAACCGATTAAATAGTGTATCCAATTGTTGCTCTTGTTTTCCGATTAAATGATGGATATGTCCGATTACCTTCATCAGATATGTCCGATCATTTTCTTTGTTTTTTATACAATTTAATCGGATATATCCGTTTGTTACTATTTAATTGGATTATCCGACTAGATAGGCCATAATATTTTTCTCAGTGCATATTTTACTAACAAGATAAGAAAACATGAACTTAGATTACACAACAATCGTATCTTACTAATGAAATATTTTTTGTAAAAATAGCAATAAGGACTGTCATCTTTTAAGGGGGTACGCCACCTTGACAGGTTCAAAAAATGGAAAATTGCTTTATTTTAATGTTTGAAGTGTCTGAAATGTTGAGCCAAAAGGATTTTTCAAAATATGAAGTATTTAAAGTTACAGCACTTTGAAGGGTCGCGCGTCCGCGCAGGTAGAAAGCCGCGTAGCGGAAGAAACCGAGACCTGTTTCTCGTCGCCCGAATGAATTCTTTTATGCTTTATGGCTTGAAATCAATATGAAAATTGTATTATCATCAAGGATCCCTTTATGGCCCAGGAATAGCTGACTAAAGGTAAATTTAAAAAAAATTAGTTTTATTTATCAATAACTTCATTTGAAACTTTAAACGCGTTTTTCTCGAAATCACATTTTTTGACCTTGCCACCAACAGAACTTTGGCGCTGTTCATTCGATTGACTTGAACTTTTAAGGAATCATAGACAACAATATTCTCTTTCGCGTATCATAGCCGATTTTTGATATGTTTATTTATAACAATTTTATGAAAGTTTAAAGTCAATTTTTATATAGAAAAAACTAATGCTCAATTTTCAAAGTATCGCCATTTTTGTTAAAAACAGAATTTTTAAAAACTGCTACGATACGCTGAAGACAATCTATTTTTAAACAAAATTCACAAAACCGGATCTATTTTTTACGTTTCATGTCCATTTGGTGCTGGTGGCAAGCCGACCGTGCCACGCGCTGCACGCTCAGCAATCGTAATAAATATCTCATTATTATTATTATATTTGTATCAGAGTGACGTGTTTACTTAAAGTTTAAAACATACTTATTAATCCCCAAAAACAGTTATTTGATTCTATTGATTAGTCTCTGAGAAATATCACTTCGAATTTGACCCATTTTTTGAGGCTGTCAAGGTGGCGTTCCCTTAATATTTCTACGACAAGATTAGTGGATATTTCTTGCTCTTTTTAAAAAATAGTGGAAAACATATGTATAAAGGTAAAAAAGTTATGATATCCGCAAAAACCTATCTTTTGAAAAAAAAATACAGAAAAAGTCGTCAAGAGTACAAGCGCTTATTGCTGTTTTGGATAAAGTATAATATAATTATATTTTAATTTCTTTTAATTTAATTTTAATATCGATCTATATTTAAAGAATCCTTACGAAAGTTGTGATATCTAAAACTAACGCTATAAGAAAAATATAGAAAAGAATATTTTATTATAGTATTTATACATCTATCATAATTAAAAAACCGGAGCAGAAAAGTAATGAATGTTAACATATATAAAAAAATATTCTTACATATTAAAAGTTGTGATATCAGAAATATACTGCCAACTAAGAAGGAAAGAGAAGGAGAGGGAGAGAGAGAGAGACAAAAAAGGAAAGAGAGGGGAGAGGAGGGTTAGGACACACATTCATATGAACTTTTGCTTAAAATGACCGATACTAGAATATTGACCTACCTTCCAGGGATACCCTATATATGAGACGATGAAATTAAATAAATTATAGCATATAATGTTTACATATTCTATAATATAAGTCAGGTATGTTAAAAATAATATGTAAGGTTGTTTTTTAGGAACGAAAATTTCGTTAATATTGATGCATACGTAGGTAGGTATATGATAGTACGCGATTCAGGCATACGAAGTTGGCGTAAACGTCATGGACAATATTTTATTGATTATTGTGTTATAGATAATACCAATTTTATATCGCAAAAAAATGCAAGAAATCACCGCAATACTAATGGTTTCTTTGTAATGATTACCACTAATAATCAAAACGTAATTATCACAGGCGAACAACGGACAAAGACGGCATCTAGATTTTTTTTTATTACCCCGAGCTCACATTTACTTTGACATTTTACGAGGACCGTTTTATGTAGCAAAAAAAGAAAAAGGAAATGCACGACAACAATAATTTTATCCAACCGACGCGGGCAAAGAGGTCGTGAAGACCACATCGTGCATTTCTCTCTTTCATAGACAATATGGCTTAATGCTAATTGAGTCGTAAAACTGAATTTCCTCGTGCGTAAAGTCCCGATAATTTCCCGCGACGCGTATTCTCTCTCGCTATCAGGTTGTATTATCATATATAAAAATTTCACCCCTCACTGAGAGATCTTAGTAATTTATTCAATTAAATTCACATTTATTTTAATTCTACATGTTTATTTTAATTCTATATGTTGTTATAATATAATTCGTGCGTAAAATTACAAGTACCATTCATGCCTTTCTGGAAGATGTCAGTATTCATTATGGTAAATATTCACTTATGGTCAGCACCCGCAAATGTCAATGACCTTGACATATGTTATAGAGGTCATCATTCTAAGTAACCTTCTGCAAGTTTTAGCCGTCGCTCGTTGTTTATTAAAAAGTTATTAAAAAAAAGTTTAATGATTTCGCACGACTTTTCAGCTGTCCACGCGAAGCAAGAACATGATATTGACATATATTACAAAGGTCACTTTCTCGAATAACCCGCACTAGGTTTTAGTCGTCGATCGTTGTTTATTAAAAAGTTATTAACAAAAGAAGTTTCGAAAATGTAGTAGTTATTTTGAATATTCAAAGACATAAACGACGAATATGTATATGAACGAAGGAAGGAAAGTCATTTAAAGCAGTGAATCGTTAATATTTAGAATAGTTTGTTTTAATATAAGTACAAAGTATTCTCTGCTTTAACCTAACCTAACCTAAGTTTTTAAGTAAGGTCCTTTAGAGAAAATCTTTGAACTACGATAAATAAAAACTTGGAATGTCGAATAGATTACTACGTCATAGATAAACACGACTGTTCCTCATTTACAACTCTCCTATACCAACTATTCTCTGCTTTAATAAAAAAATATATTAATGATTCACTACTTTAAATGATTTTCCTTTGTTCATACATGTACTATTTTACATACACATTAGTAGTTTATGCCCGATACCGTGTGTTCCGCCAATAATTGTAGTCAAAGGGTATGTCCTTGACAATATAAATTTAATGAAAATCCTTACCATGTACATGGTGTCCAATAATTAAGTATAATTTGTAAGATTTATTTTGTTAATAACTTTTTAATGAACAGTGAGTGACGGCTAAAACTTGTTGCCTGTTACTCAGAAAGGTTACCTCTATAACATATGTCAAGGTCATTAACATTTGCGGGTGCTGACCATAAGTGAATATTTACCTTCATTATAATAAACTGAAAAACTACTACGTTTGATTATAAATTAATAATAAATTAATCCAATTTTAATTTTAGTCTTATTATACTTTGATTACACTTTTAAAAATACACTGAAAACATTACAAGAAAGTTATAGAAAAGTTTTTAACCTGCGATGAACTTGTATCTAAACATTAAAGGAGATATATCTGAATGTTCATTAAATCCAATCACAAATTCAAAGTAAATTATCCATGTAATTAAATTATCAAGAGACGCGATAGCATCGCGACGCTAAGTACATAAAAAATAAATAGCCGCATGAGAAATAGCCGCTTGATACAGCACTGGCGTGACATCGTCGAGGCGCTACCAAGTAGCTTATCCGGAATTTACATCATTTGACAGGTCACATAAACTTGTGATTAAAATATCTCAGGAACTAAAGCCGTAATAAAAAATCTAACGGCACTTTTATAATATAATATGGGTGCACGCTTTCGAACGCGATCAATTAGAATTAAATTGGTGCAGGCAATCCTGAGATATTGCAATCGTTATATTAAAACTGTGACGTTTCGGTTTTCATAGAATTCAGACCACTCACGTACGTATGCTCGCACAAACACATGCAAAGTGATTTTGTCCCTCAAGCTTGCGTTCACACATGCGTTCATACATGCACGATTTAATTTATTCGACGACGACGTTGCACGACGACGACGACGACGACGACGACGATGTCGTTGCACCACGTCGATGTTGATGACGACGACGACGACGATGTTGTTGCATCACGTCGATGTTGACGACGTTGCACCACGTCGACGACGACGACGTTGCACCACATCGACGTGCTGCAACGTCATACGGCAACGTGGTGCAACTTCGTCGTCGTCGTCGTCGTCAATGTGGTGCAACGAAAAAAAGTACAAAATCGCTTTGAATGTGTATGTGCGAACATATGTACGTGAGTCTGAACCTGATTTCGGAAAAGGAGAAGAACGAAACGTCACAATTCTAACATTCAATTACAATATTTCAGGATTGACTGAACCATTTTTATTTGGAGTGGTCGCAACCGACAGCTTGAACCCATATTATCTTATAAAAGTGCCGTTAGATTTTTGATTACGGCTTTAGTTCCTGAAATAGTTTAATCACAAGTTTATGTGACATGTCAAATGATATGAATTCCAGATAGGCTATACGTTAGCTCTTGACGTCTATGCACTGAACTTGGTAACGCTCGATGTTTATGCAGTGACTCTCATTGTTCGGTACCTTATTGTTTATTTTTATGTACTTTTCTATAAAAACATTAAAAATTAATGAAATATAAAAAATTTTTACAAAAAGTAATGAGATCCCTCTAAAAAACCTTACAAAGGTAAAAGAATACGCCAAGTACATAAGAAAGCAAAACCAAATATGATGAAATCCATTGTTAACTAGCCAAGTACCTAGAAGCAATTCAGTTTGAGGATTTGTAATTTGAAATAATACTTGGCGTGCCCGGGTCGCATTAAAACGTACGTCCTACCTATACTTTGTGTAAACTGTATGTGTAAATTATTTGTATTGAATGAGTAATGAAAAGGGATATTTATAATCACTCCGCTAATGTGCAAAACTGTAAACGTATTTGTTTTAATATTACCAAATACAAAGATTTACGAGTCCTTAGTGAAAATACTCAAGGCAGTACAAATTTAGAAGAATGCATGTCCAATGCGACCCGGGCACGCCAAGTATTATTCCAAATTACAAATCCTCAAACTGAATTGCTTCTAGGTACTTGGCTAGTTAACAATGGATTTCATCATATTTGGTTTTGCTTTTTTATGTACTTGGCGTATTCTTTTACCTTTGTAAGGTTTTTTAGAGGAATATATTATATAGCAAATTGGATGTGTTGCGAATAAATATCAAAGCATGTTAATAACGACTGCATAATAGGTTTATTCTGATAAAAGAAAATTATTGCAGAATATGCTTTTATTCAATTTCAGTATTTCGTGTTCATTTAAAAAAAGTTACTAATTATTTTTGAATGCAATCTCTTTTGTAACAAACGAATATTTTACAAACTACTTTCTTTTTTAAATTTTCCTATGCATAGGTATACCTATTCCTTGACGTGTGTCATATCAATGGAAAAAAAGTGATTTAAAATCAGTTGATTTTTTTCTTATATTTTAAATTAAGGGGTTATATACCTCCATAGCGGCGAAAAATTGATATGTTTGGGGAATTTTTTTAGGGGGTATATCTGAAATAATAAAGTAAAATATGAATTGCATATGATTTACTAGTCCTTTAAGTGTAAAAAAATAATTAATAATAAATTTTTGAATATTAATAAAATGAAGTTTTGTGGCAGTAATTGGACCGCTGCTGAAAAAATGTCCCCTCAGAGTCGGCATGATATCTTCTTGTAACATTGATGGATCTGACAAATGCAAGAAATTTCTTGTAAAGTAATGTTGTAGTTATAGTCTGTCGAGCCAGTTTTTAATTTCAAAAAAATAAACAATTTATGCCATGTCAAAGTTGAACTTCATGTTTTCATGAAAAATTTCAGTCTTTAATTGTTTATAAAACTTGTATTAAACAAAATTGCAAAAAAATGGCTCGACAGACTATAGACAAAACGATTACGAAGATTTGAGAACAAAAAATTTTAAAAAATATTGAAAACTCTTCGAGTTATCGTGCCGACCATGTCAAAAAAACTGGTTTCGAGAAAAACGCGTTTAAAGTTTGAGAAGTAAAAATCGTGTAAATATTAATTTTTGTAGTGAGCTTAATCTCCCATTCCAATTTCATATTGCGTGCCTTCCTTCTCGATAATTTTTATATTTTGTACAGTTTTCTGTAATCTGTAGGCTGTTCGAGCTTCTTTGCGGTAGCCTGCGCCGCACGCAGCAGCTGCGCGCCGCGGCCCGCCTCCTGACGCGCGGTCATATTTATTGTTATATCTTCGTTACGGATTGGAATTTTTCACTAATTCTTTTTTTATTATAGTTTTAAAAGTATAAAGAATGAAAATGAGTAATAAAAAAAAATCGATTGTTTGAAAATTCTGGAGGTATGTAACCCCTTAAATTCAATTAAAATTCACGCGCACTTTATATTTAACTGTTTATATTTAACTGTTGCTCATACATCATCCGCCAACAGAACATAGTGCAGCGAAGCGTGAGATACGTGGAATTTCATGTGGTATGCAAAAATTGATAGCCGATCAGAAATAAGCATTTCCAGATCGAATATCGGATCAACATAGATAGAAAACAAATATGAATTACAAATATGCATTGTTTGTACAGTATTTATTTCTTGTTTTTTTATACAACGTATTATTTGGTAGCCTATTGGACGTGATTGAGGTTCAATTAGATTCAGATTAAGTGACAGTCGGGATTACCATCAATGATTAGAATGTTTTGCGATTGTTGGTGCTATCTCTTATTCAGGATTGGGTAACTTCATTTTTTTCTTTAACTAAGGTAAGTTTAAAGTTAATGATCCAGAAATTAACTAAGTTTACGTTAAAAGTTACTTAGACAATTATATTTTTTTGACGCATTGCGACCAACCATTTTCACGACTTTAATATTGATGAATTATTTTAATTTGTATAAAAAAGGTAATAAGTTAATGTTAATTTATTTAAAAATAACTAGTTTAAGTTAAAAGTTAACATGTTTAAAATTAACTAAGTTACGTTAAAAGTTAATACCTGTTTAACTTTTTAACTTAACTTTTTTAACTTAACTTTTAATTATTTAACTAGTTACTACCCAACCCTGCTCTTATTAGTATAACGACACTTTGACATCACTGTGACTAAGTAAGATATTTTTATCGGGTAGTCGTTGATCTCTATTTTGCAGGAATGGTTGAAAAAGAAACGAGACTACCGAGGAAAAAAGAAAACTTATTGTTAGGTTGCATAATTAATGAAAAATTCTTACGGAAATTTTAAAGAGCCCGCACAACAAAGTTAATCAATTATTAACTGGTTTTGTGTGAAGAAAACCGATTAATAATCGCACTCAGAAGTGATCGATCACGCGTTTGTTCGAAAACCGACAAAAGGTACATATCGCGCGTCTTATCCAAGAAGGCTCCAAAATCAGTGTAGCTGCGAATACAATAATACAATAATAAGAAACGAGGTGTAGAAGTTTTAATTAGTAGTATCAGAATGTTGCGCAGTACAACTAACTACAACGACTAACGTAGCCAAGTAATGAGAAAAGAATTTTGGGTTAATAAGACTGAACTATCGTCATTTTTCATAGGTAGGTATCAAATTAGTCAAATCTATTTCATGATTTTTTCACCATATTGTGAGAGTATCGCTTTATTCCAGAAATTTCAATTCATTGAGATAGTTTCTTGGCAAGTTGTAATCATTTTTCCCGATTCTTCCTTTTTCATCGATCTCGCTTTCTTTTCAATCCACTCTCGCAAAATAGAGAGCAACATAGCAAACAAAGTGACTATAAATGCGGTTTCAACTCAGAAACAGAATTGATTATTAATCCTTTTGTTAGGTAACATGTGAAACCGACTGTAATTTAATACGCGCCTTCTGCGGATCTATTGACCTATCGATGATTGACACCGAGACATAAATATATAGGCTGCGTTCAGAAGACAAAGCAGATCAGTGAGTGCTCAATGATCCTTATGATTGGTTTCTGATCCAGCGAAGATCTAAAGGCAAGAATTATATTAAAGAATCACTGAGCGCTCACTGATATCCGTGTGTGTGTGTGTGTTTTTTGGATAATGCGAGCCTGCTACTAATCGCTTCGGTTAGTTGCTTGCTCGCTCTGCTCTTGATATTTTATTCTAATAAAGCGGTGTGTGTACTCTCTATTAAAGTTTTTTCGTTCACATATCCCACAACACCTTTCGCTAGGGCGGGATTGACTAAACATCACCGCTGAGTCCGGGAGTCCATGTCATAAGTGTACAATTTGCGCGAAGACAATCTCCGGCGTTTTGTTTTTGACAACTGCATACTTGTTATTTCAGTAAGTGTGTGCTGCGTATCGGGCGACTTCAGTCGTCGTAGCATAATATTTGTTTCATTTCAAGCGACTATTTCGCCCGTAGTGGCGAAAGAGTTAAGAAAGACAGACTTCATCATATGAAATAATCATTATAAATAATAATAATTAATTAGAATTAATTATTTGTTTATTACTTATCACATAGAAATCAACTATTTTCTATGAAAATTTCTAATGTACGAATCTTTTTTACATTCACTGTAAATATTAAAATATGAAATAACATTACATGTAATAAATCTAAACTAAAGTTCTTCAATGGTATCGTGAAATCACGCGGGCACGCAGAGCAGGGGATATAAAAGAGTGAGAAAGAGAAATGGTATCGTTAAATCTATCACATATACATAAGTCACATAATGATCGGTAAGGTAATCTCTAATTATTCTGTATAATTACCAAGTATTTAGTAATCGAATGTTATAAACTGAACATCAATAATTAATTTTATTATTTATATTACGCATACTCTGCTATTCTAGTTTAGCTATATTAGTTATATCATGCTGTATATTCTGTATAGCACGATAGTAATTACGAATATCTTTTTCTTTCCCATGCAAGTAGTCCAGAGTTAATCCTATAACAATAAAGATTGATTGATGCTATATTGATCGAATCTTGAACAGAAAGGTCTAATAAAGATGAAACACGACGTGTCATGTATGTAAGATTCCATAAAGTTATTAGTAATTAGATATAGACAGAGTACACACACACACACGCGCGCGCGCGCGGAGAAAATTTTATTAATGTATAATACAATTTTAAATCATATTTTACTATTTTATGTATTATCGATGGACCATCGTAACTTTATAGAATAAATTATAGTGCAACATAGTAAACTTTCAAATTAACATTCACCATAACATGTTTTATCGTTTGCCATTGTAAAAATTCGTATATGTAAAGTAATCTTTATTGTGTATTATTATAAAATGTTATAATGCTAAACCTTAATTATGTCTTCAGATAACGTGGTTTCAACAGTATTATCAGATTTACGATTCTGTAGTAACTTGTCTTTACGAAGAACAGTCTTTCTATAATTGAAGTGATACCATAATTTGCCGCTCGCATTAATTTGTTTACCGTTTATTACTACAAACGGTTCGTAATATGTGTTTTCTTTTTCACCAGGAAATGTTTCTGTTATTTCCTTTGCTAATGCCTGAAACTTTGCACTTAAAATCCTGAAACAAAATATATTGAAAAGTAATTTTTATTTCTTTTTATTACATATTATATAAAGTGTGCAAATTAGAAATTTGCACATTGCTTTCTTATCATTATATTTCTTTCATATTGCTTCTCTTCAAAATGTGCGGGTTTTTCAATTTTGCCTTTCTTATAAAGGAAGTTTGTGAGTTAATTCTAATGATAAATCAATAAATAATATTCTATTTATGTTAAAAAAATGAATTTCGCATTCTAAAAAATTGTAGAAGTTTAAACGTACACAGACATTTTTCAAAAAATTCATAAATATATAAAAATTCAATAAATAAAAGTGGACTTACTCTAAAGTACGGAGTTCCTGTCGTGGAGAAATTGTCTGTAGGATATTATTTATTTCTTTTTTAATTATAAATCGTGATAATCGATTACGAGCATTCCGAGTTAAAAATCCGTGCTGGTTTTGCATAACCAAAATAGACCGACCTTTTCCCTCTTTAATTAGAAATTTATACAATTCCTAGATGAATAAAACTTATTTAGATGAAATAGAAAATATGAATCAAAACTACGATGTAACAATTACTTTGAAAATAACAAATCGTCTTATTATTAATTCTTATTTTATGTTGAGTATTATCCGATTGTGATTGAATACTTTCCGATATAGGAAGTACCTCAGAACCCGATGAATCTTCGAAAGAAGTCTGTAATTAATTTGTGCGAATGTATGAATACATATTGATTAAAAGTTATTAAATTAAATAACAAAAACATACGGTTAATTTCTACATTAGGGGACTCACCTCCGATTTTGTTCAAACTTTGCACAAAGCTTCCTTTTGGCCTATAATGAAGAGTTATGATATATTCAAGGCGGGTAAACAATATGTCGTCTTTGAGAAGAATCTTCGGCTGTACTTCCGAAAAGCTCATATCTCCGATTGTCTTGAAATTTTGTATACTATTGTATTTTGTCGCGCTAATTACGAATATGACAATGAAAATTGGCGATAAGGTCATCTTCAGGGTCAAAATGAAGGAAAACCTTTTTGTATATTTCTTTTATTATCTTCGTAAATATTCATTTCAGTGGAAAAAGTTTTAAATAAAAGTTGTTCTTCTCTTAAAAATGCAACTTTTATGCTCTATACACAATTACTGTAAAAGCAGTCCTTCACGAGAAAAACGCTTCTTTGGCAATTGCAGACTATTTTCGCGAAGTTATAAATTGAGTTAGATTATATGAAAGGAGGGTAATTATTTACAATAAAAGATGAACAAGACGAAGGACGACCTTAAATAAAAAATCGGGGATGGTTTGGGTTAGGTTATTTTTAACAGTAGTGGAGCCCCCCGTGGAGGGGGGGCGACACACGGTATCCACGCATGTACTTTGCAAGACGAAGGACGACCTTAAATAAAAAAGCATTCTGGATACCGCAAAAATAGTTTCATTTTGACCCTGAAGATGACCTTGTTGACTTTCCCCAAGGACGGCATGTTGTTTGCCCGCTTTGAAAATATCATAACTCCTAATTGTAGGCCAAAAGAAAGCTTTGTGCAAAGTTTGAACAAAATCGGAGGTGAGTCCCCTAATATAGAAATTTACCAACTGCATTATCAGCGATTGTTGATGATAATGTGGTGACAACTGAGGTGTAGAAAATAAAGATTCTCTAGATTCTATGTTCTGAGGAAGAGGCGTTAAATGTTTCTCACACTCACTTAGATATCTATGAAAATAAATAAATTATTTTTGTTTTGCATAAAATAAAAATAAAGCCCGTTTTTGCTTTAACATAAAAAAAATTATTAAAAAATACCATATCGTCATATATTATATCTATCGTCTTAGTTAGACCTGCAGTTAAAAATGATGATTCTGTATCTGATGATGATGGAGTAGTTGGATTTGTATCCCTCCACTCATTGATCTGTATATTTTAAGTTAAATAAATATTGTTATGTCCGGGTGCACTTCCACACTCTTGCACTCACTCTCGCGTCCGCGGAGCGCGCACACCGAAACTCTCGTGCCGATTAAAGAAAGAAACCACCACTTCTGATAAACGTGAAAGCTCTTTATTCCGTTCGTAGCGCAATATTACAACACGTCTGTACGGCTCGAGGTGTCGTCTCTTTCTGTCGTCAAGTAATTGTTTATCCCGTCGCCCCGGAAATGTTGACAGCGTTGTCAGGAAACTCGCGTCTTTCCTCACAGCTGACAGCTGCAACGCCCGGCTCTTTGTTATACCGAGTGGCCAGCCCGGACAAAACAATATAAATATTGTGTTGAAAACGATAACAATATACGTTCACATCACTAAAATATTAAAATTATAATTTTTTAACAAAAAATATAAAATATAAAAATATAAATTTTAACTTTAGTCATTTAAATTTTGCTGTAAAGAATATATGTATACATAATACAGTCAACTCTAATTTGTGTAGAGCGATACAACACATTATTTGAACGTTTATTTATCAGAATATAACCAATGCGTTTCACAGAAAACAATTAAACAATGATTTAAATTAAACTTTGGTTTTAATAATTTTGGTTTTAATAATTTTGGTTTTAATAATTTTAACAGTATAAATTTAAATACCTCTTTTGGATTGTTATCTCCACATTTAGACGTCGACATATTTAGTACTTCTATAGTATAACAAAAATGCAACATAATTAAAAAAAAAGTAACAACTAGTATTTAGAATCGAATTTTATACATAAAATCTTTTAAATATAGTCAATTAATTTCATAACAACTCAGATATTAATTATGTATAGATGAGATATAATGAGATATAACAATCGGAAGATAACAAGTTAGATAGGAGAGTATAAATAAATAATAGGTAATACTGCAAAAGAGGGAGTCTCTTCATGATAAAGATTGAACTGAGTACTTACGTCTTTACTTCTTTCCTAGTTATTGTCACTTTCCTTTTCACTTTCCACACACCACATTTATGAATATCACGAAACGTCTGTCAAATAACGCATCGTCAAACAAGTCGCGACAAGATTTGCGATGATCTGCGGTCTGCGCGTTTCGGTTGACTATTGCAAACAATCGACTATCGTTTTTTCCTTCCTCTCGAGTCCTTAACAACAAGTTGAATGTTTACATGATTTCGATGTAACGTTTACTATGGCAGTATTACTCTTTATCACATATGTAAAATAATTTTTGCGAAACCGATGCTCAAGCCATATTCTAAAATGAAAATAGTTTATTTTTACTATGGTATGTAGTACAAATTTACTACATACATTTCTTTTACTTTTCGAAATATTGTTAGTATTCACACTCATAGTAGTTTCATATGAGTTTAATGGTTTATTTTTTATTACCAGTACACTTCGACAATATCACGTTCACTTCGGTTTTCTCACTTTATTGTTTAACGCTTGCACATCGACAACGCCTAGGGGATAATTTCCCTGAGTCGAATCACGACACTCGCTCGATTCACGACAATGCCTAGGGGTGATAACCCTTAGTCGAATCACGACACTCGCTCGATTCACGACAACGCCTTGAGGATAATATCCTTGAGTCGCGCAATAATACTCGCTCGTTCCAAACCTCCGTACTCTAGAGCAGTGGAAATTATACTGACTAAACCCGCAGGACGATTTGATCGTATGGATCCTTCGATCCGCCCATCTTCTCCGCGGATTGATGGTCGGTAGATCACTCAAGCCGCGAGTCGATTTGCGAGCGTGCCGACAAACGCGGCCGAACATCACAGGCGACGAACCGCCCATTGCCGTCATCTTACAAAGATATCGGCTTAATTGATTGAAAAAGAGGCTTGTATACCGGAACGAGCGAGAGTCCCTGATATTTATGTATATGTGAGTATGTGTACGCATACGTGTTCGAACGAAGATTTCTTTTATGTTTGCCATGCACGGTCTTTTTGAGCTCTGTACGCATCAGCAATATCAACTTTTATCTAACAAATTTTTGCTTTGTAACATAATAATTTTGACTATAAGGAAGTGTAAATATTGCACTGCTTTATTGTTTTTAAAATAATGAGCATAGTATCTAAACTTATAATTTCCTGATGGTTCGTAGCTACTGTCATATTATGGTAATTTTTGATATAAAATTTTCTCCGTGTACATACGCGTACAAATGGTATAAAGAAATCAGTAATCAAATGTTTCGTGTAACAGTCACAAGCACGACGACGTACGTCTCTTCTTACGAGGAAACATCAACCACGTGCCAAAGGGGCTCTGGTCCCCCGAAGGAAAGGGATTTCCCCAAAGACCGAGAACCCACTGCTTCACCACTGAATGATTTATTGTCCTAAACGTGTTAAAACTTCAAAAAGTCGGTCCACAGGTTATAATCCCGATTGTTCTTTTGCGCCACGACAAAGCTCAGTTCTCGAAGATGATTCGCTTCAACTTGGATACAATTTATTAATTAATAAGTTATTCGATATATGCGTCAAACTAATGAAGAGTTTTGTTTCTTGATTGAAAAAATTATGCTTACATTATCTTTATATATGTATAATGTTAATTATAATATTTTAATAATAAATCAACAAATAATAAATTCCACAAAAAGAAAGTTTATTTAAGATTTACTTGACACAACATATATAAATCTTCAGATCTAATAAACCAGATTAAAAATCACATAAATTTCACATAAACTTTTAACAAATTAGATGGGTATGAATAATTAAATAGCAACCTTATAAACCACAAATTGATTCGAAAAAATGATAAACGATTAAATTACAAATTTTACGAGTAAACTTTCGAGAAAGTATACTTAATACAAAAAAATATATGAATTTTTAGATAGATTGATATCATATATTACAAATTTTTCAAATGAGAATTTTTAGGAAATTACAATATTTTATATATAAAGATATATGCATTGGAATAATCACAACCTATTTCAATCTTTGTATTATATTTTATAAAACTACCTGACCTTTGAGCTTTAAAAAAAAAGTTAATGTAACATCGGTGAGAAGCTGTCATATGGAGCATGAGCGTAATTTTAATAAAGTACTTCGTTGTGATATTTTCCCTATTAGACTTTAATCACGGCATGTATTTCTTATCAAAGCGCGAATATCCGCTGGAACTATGGGATTTTGTATCATTATAAAGTGACTCAGAAATATTAATCTGGGAAAGCATTACCTTCCATCCACTTTTGCAAAAATACAGGCATACAGAGTGTTGCGGGTCACGTGCGAGAGAATCGAGATTTAAATCGAATTTATACAATCAATTCCATATACATGCAAAATGCAATATGCCTTGAATCTGGAATCTGAAACTGATACCAATCATATTAAAACATGCATTTAATTACAATGTATCATTCATTATGACAATACTAACCATAATTTTATAGAATGCGTATAATAAGATATGTGTATGTACAATATAACACACAGAAGGAAAAATAATACATCAATGCATGCAAAAAACAAAAATATGGCAATGTTGTTGCTATATTTTTGTCTAATAATGTCTAATAATGTTATTGATATGGCATAATATTATTATTATATAAATGTTATATTAAATAATATACATTTAAGTAAATAAATTAAATACATAACTCAGCTGATATATTAATATAATATAATATTATTATTATTAATATTGCTATTAATATTAGTATTAATATTAATATTAGTATTAATAATACGTAAATAATACTACTGCTATTCAAAGATTTTTAGAAGCCTTTAAATCAATATAGAAATGTCAAAATTTTATCATATCATCGGTTTTTCATAAAAGTCGAATAAAAATTTATGTCTAACAATAATTCAAAAATATAAATTAGTACTTCAAATAAAACTTTTAAATACAATCTCAATTAAAACTCTTACGGTGTTTATTGATTATATACAATATATACAGTTTGGCAATTAAATAATAAAACTGATTTTATTAAAGAAACTGACAATAATTAAATTTAAGATCAATTTTGCTTCGTTTCAAGTACATATGGCTTCGATACATATCTAAGCTAAGCTTTATATCTTTCTCTCAATTTCTATTGGGAGCAATTTTGGGAGCAGAAGATTATTTATTTTTATTTTATTTTCCTAACTCGACATCACGTGACTATGTCCTGTGTTTCCCTGTTTTTATAATTGATATAGCTACTAAAAAGAAGACGTTTTGAAGACCCCAAAAAGGTCATTTCCGTAAGCTAAACAAAATCTCTACACTTCACCGCAATAAGTAATTGAACGTGTCAGTTGTTGCGTCGAAGCTGAAGCAAGATATATCGAAAAAATTATATAAAAAAGATAGGGTAACTTAGGGTATGATGGCCATACGGAAAAGATGGCCAATGGCTGTAATTTTTACAATAATTGTTAAATAATGCATTTTGGTACTCAATCTTAAAGATAATTAATATTTACAGTAGTTAATATACGTACACTAATCGAAATAACAATATTATGAATAATATCTAACATTTTAATTTTCGATTACCTGCATAGTTTTTCATGTGTCTAGTAAAAGCTGCTGTAATGTGAAATAAATTATAGTTAAGCTGTCGTAATCAACATTAGATACATAATAAAGGTATGTAACTTGTAATTTGAGTTATAATTTGTATTTACGTTATCATTATTTATTTATAAATACTATGGCTATCTTTCCCTCACAGTTTAGGTAAGATAGCCCACTTTTTTCAAGATAAGTTAATGTATTTTACTTGTTAACTTCTTTTTGTTTATTTATCTGTTAAAACATTATGCGTTTTGTTTATTTATGTGTAAGAGTTCAGTTGTCAAATATATATTGTCAAAGAAATATTGTCAACATAAAACTAAATATGTGAAATTATATATATGGTTAACTGTCGTAATCAACGTTAAAACATTATACGTTTTATTTATTTATGTATAATAGTTCAGTTCTCAAATATATATTATAAAATAAATATATTGTCAAATAAATATTGTCAAAATAAGATTAAATATGTGAAATTATATGTATGGCCATCTTTTCCCTAAAAGTCAGGTAAGATGGCCAATGCTTATGTTGTAATATTTTGATAATATAAAAGTTCTAGTAATTATTTTCTCTTTAATTTTGATAGTATTACATACTTTAAGCTTTAGTGAAATAATATACCAAACGCCATTAAAAAATAACAGAAATAAATGTATGTTTTTTGCATTTAAAAAAACTATGGCCATCATACCCTAAGTTACTCTATATAAAAACAATTAATCAGTTTTAAGCACAACGTTCTGTTGCCTCTTTCTTTTAAGAGGCTTTAATCTTATTACTTGAAATCTCCTTAATTGCTGGATTGCATAATTGTATGAGCAGTCGCGCGATTCTCGCGGAGCCCTTGAAGGAAAGAAACACCAGGTCGGCTGGGGCAAGGCTAGAGCAAGGTGGAAAAGAGCCGACGCGCACGTTGCTGTAATGCCGCGGACAGGAGGCAACGTGACGGTGACCTACGGGGCTGAAACGTGTACGTGGAAACTTCTACCCCCTGCTACGAATTACCGTTGCTCTTAGCCTGTACTGCGTCGAGGCATTTAATGCTACGCCCGGTATATAACACTTTTTCTCTTGTGTCCTACCGGTTCTCCACATCCAATTCTTTCTTTAACCTTCGTGGCAGGAAATACGATAGAAAGACGTCGGTGGCCAAGCGGTGGCGAACCCTATGGGATTTCTTCGATCTGTAGACGTAGACAGATTCGCCGGGCAAGCGAAAAGCAAAAGAAAAGAGAAAGAGAAAAACCATCGGTCTTGCTGTGGCGCGTTCAATCGCATTCCTCCAATCTGAGTCTTTCCTGATCGAGACAAAGTTTTCTCTGTTTTTTTTCTTGTCTACGACATATGTCGTTTCGTTTTTTTTTTTCATATCAAAGAAAACGCAATTTCGTCAATTCTGATTCGTGGCTGTTATTTGTCAATGAACTTTGGAGTCACTTTCTTAAAATGTCGAAGCAAGATTTTGACTTTAACTCTACATTTTCTAAAACAAAGTTTTAATCTTTCAGATAACACAATTTATAAAATATGTATAAATCTTCGTGTTATTCATATAGAGTGTTGCAAGCCGAGTGGTCTTATTTTTCAGCTTTGTCAAATTTTACTTTTCACTTACAGATAATTGATTAATTAAAAATTAATTTCTATTCAAGACTACTAATGGAGTAATATCCTCAAAATGTGTATCTTGCACATATCTTGCTTCTTTTACTCGTAAATCGTTGATATAAAAACATCATTTCATGCATAACGACTTAAAATGTCGTTACTCGAATGCCTGAACAAAGCAATTTGATTCTGTTAATCTATATATATATAAGCCATATTATATATAAAAATCAATTCACAATAGGACGTTTTCTCGGAGCTGCAATTACATTTCTCACGATATAAGGGACAACATAAAACTCATATAAAAACACAAATGGACATTTTCTGTGTACGATAAGGTCGATGATAATAAATGTGCTAGCTCATTTAATTTGCTCCTTTGATCGATTCGCGACAAGATCCACTTACGGGAGGGATGGAAAAGAAAGATCTTGCCACGCGAAATGATAGATAACAACTTTTCTGCAACCTAAGCGATACTGCGGAACTATACAATCACCACCATCTATAAATGACTTGTTAACGAAAGACGAAAAACTAAAAACGTTTCCAACAAAGAACTCACGTTGTAGCGATACTAGCTACAAATATGCGATAAATGTTGCTTATTTCACAAAAACGCAACGTGAACAAAGATTTTAATTTTTCTAACGCACATTCACACAAACTTCTCAAATTAAGAAACAAAACTTTATCACATTTTTCATTTTTTTTATTTTACGGGGAAAATATAGTAACCTATTTAGTGATGAACAGATCTTTAATATTCTTCAAATATCTTCTTTTCTATGTATATTATTTCTTGTTAATTTTATTGAGACATTTTGATTGAGGTACGTGTGAGAAAATTCATATAAAAAATTATATAAAAATCTCTCTCAAGTTAAATTAATTTAATGAGATTGAAATAATCATTATGTCTATACACATACATATTTCGGGATTTCGAATTGCATCGTTTATCTTCTATTTGTTTTCTTGATCGACTATGCTGTTTCATATAATTACAGATTCGTCGAGCAATTTAAAACCAATCTTTCTTTAATAAAAATAATAAGACATTTGCTAGGTCGCGAACATTCTACACAAGATGTATAATTAAGAATCTTAGAAGCTAACATCTTCAAAATAATAAGGGACAGAGATATATTTCTTGCACTTTTATGTACATTGCACCCGTAGAACGAGAATTTTAGAACTCTGGTCACCTTAGGAGTTGGGATTTCGAATGAGCAAAATAGAAATAAGACATGTCTTTCTACAAAAAATACTAATTAAGTTGTGATAATGAAACTTCACTTATAATTTACGTATACTAGCAACACAGGCGCGCGCTACGCGTGCTATTTTATTTTATTTTTCACGATGAAATAAATAACACAAATTTATCAATATAACCGCACTGACAGCCACTATGACATTCTGACATTCACAACACGAAATTCAAGTCACACGAAGTTAAATTTCAAAATGTAAGAGAAATTTGCTTTAATTATAAAAGCACATTCGAAATTTGTTGTCGATGTGAAAAAACAGTTTTTATTAGTTGCGTCCACTGTAATCAATTTTTGTGTCTTGAACATTTTAATCGCACATGTTATCATTAACTCAAAATTACTTAAAAACATAAAAATGCAGAAAATTAAATCAAAAGAATAACAAAATTTAAAACAGAAAAATAAAAAAAATTTAAACAGAAAATAAAAAAATAAAAAACAGAAAATCCAAAAAAGTATTTCAGACAAAAGTTGTTAAAATTAATTAGTAGAAAAAGATAATGTAATAAAAAATAGGAGTTTTCATTTAAAAAATTAAGTTGACCTTGGTCTGACCTTGGTAACACTACCCATGGTCACACTCATATTGCCACTGAATGCGCTTTTTAAAACCTTACAACTTTTGTCTGAAACATTTTCTTCTAAACTGCAATGCTTATGAAATATTCGACCGTTTCCAGCTTTTTGGGACACCCTGCATGGGAAGGTTTTTATATCGCCATTGTTTTTAACGCAAAGGTAGGGGCTGTAAGTTGCAGAACATGCTACTGGCATCACCCACAACATTTCTGCATATAGTTTGAATCGAAAACGATGAATCAGCTGGAAACGTTCCCTTGTAAGTCTAAGGAAATATGGCACTCTTTTCAGAGTTGAAAGATCATTCCAAGTAAGAGTGAATAACTTCACTCTCAAAAAAGTGAAATTTCACTCATTTTGACTGGCAGTATTTTCATTATTTCTTGGAGTGGCATCTTACTCCAAAAGAGTGAGATTCCACTCCAAGAAATTTAGAGAGTGTATAGTTAAATAGATATATTATAATATATTCATACACATTGTATAATAATTGCTTGGAACTTTAGTAAAAAATGTTACAAATTTTTGTTACAACCCGATACGTACAAGTACGACAGACTGCGTTATACAGGGTGTCCCGGATTTTAACCGACAAACAGCGGGAGCATATTCTACTAGTGGAAATAAGAAAAAATTCTTATATCGAGTTTGCTTAGAAATGCTTTATTACAAAGTTATAAACCAATATTGAAAAGAAATATGAGATAAGTAACAACGGATTTTTTCACAAAAATAAAAATTATGTACGCAATGATTTAGTGACGCATTTCAAAATGTTGTCCTTGCACATCGATACAAGCTAGACATCGACGTAGTACAGAATTTGTTACAGTACGACATTCCTGAAAATTTTGTTGCATCTCAGTAACTGAATTAGTAATTCGTTGCTTTAAATCTATCTGGTACTCTCCTGTTAGGAAATCTACGTTGATACTCTCGTACGGCAGCTCGTGCATTTCCGTCACAGAATCCGTACACGAAATGAATATCAGTGTATTCCTCATTTGAAAACACTTTTGGCATTCTGATAGTAATTGCTAGTTCACACGACGATTGAAATCTAACGGCTACTGTTGTGAAAGTAACAATCATACTGAATCGTTTAAACATAGTGAACATGAATACATGTGAATACACGTAACATAAACATCTTCGACCTTCCAAATTCTACACTATGTTCCGTTGTTACTTATCTCATATTTCTTTTCAATATTGGTTTATAACTTTGTAATAAAGCATTTCTAAGCAAACTCGATATAAGAATTTTTTCTTATTTCCACTAGTAGAATATGCTCCCGCAGTTTGTCGGTTAAAACCCGGGACACCCTGTAGTTTTGATTGTGATTTATCTGCTCCGTGACGATTTGTCTCCCCAACACATAAGCCTTGAAGTTCGCATGGGAGAGCAGTCTTTCGAAGTATTAGCCGTTTTACATGCTTCTATGTGTTATACTCTGCATGCCTATGCATAATGTGTTTGGTCGTATTTCATAGTTGTATATGTGTGTGTGTGTGTGTGTGTGTAGTATTCTCGAGCTATAACATCTTTCTCTTGTTAGAATAAGAATATACAGAGTGTCTCAAGAGATTAATGAACTACAGTCGCTTCTCATTTAAGAATTATTATAATCATCTCACTACATTTTCATATTAAAATATTTGTCTTAAGCTTTTGTCTTAAATAGAATCCGTCATAGAATCTTAAATTTATTATTGCTGCTTTTGGGACTCCCTATATACATTACTTTATAGTTGTGCTATCTTCGAGACATAATAGCATTTTATTTGATTTTTTTTCATTCGGTGTTTGAATGAATGAATTGAAAGATTTCCTGCAAGGGCGGTGATTTTTCATTATTAAAATCGCATTATTAAAATCAGT
Organism: Ooceraea biroi; assembly: GCF_003672135.1. Lineage (NCBI taxonomy): Eukaryota > Metazoa > Arthropoda > Insecta > Hymenoptera > Formicidae > Ooceraea > Ooceraea biroi. The sequence continues at coordinate 12,379,689 of NC_039506.1, read as the reverse complement.
TGTAATATACAATTAATATATGTAATATAATTTTCATTAAACTAAAAATAACGTTCTTGATATTTAATTAAACGTATAATTAGATACAATGCTATTAAAACTTTGTCTCAACATTTTGACTTATTTATTTGTTAGGATTCAAACAAAAGGATGAAAATTATTTTCAAAGTCCTTAAGTAGCAGGAAGTGTTGGATTGTAATAGAAGTTCATAGCGTTTTCTTAGTGAAATTCCAAGACAATTATTATATATGTGTACTAGCATCCCCCATCGCGGCTTCGCTCGCTCTATAAAATAAGTTTATAAAAAATAAGTTTATAGAAAATGATATAGCCTATGACATTCCAGGGACCCTCAAGATACTCATACTAAAATTTCAAGTCGATTGGTTCAGTAGTTTTAAAGATCCTAGGTAACAAAGGAAAATGTGACTTCTCTTTATATAATAGTAAGATAAATATTTATTCAACCACATAATACGCTGTTTTATTCCATTACTATTTGCCATCTTCATAGCTGCACTGTAACAACGTATTACAAAGTTTCACGCATAATATAGCATCTATTAAACAACTCTACGAACTTTTGTTACAACTCAATAGTTCACTGCACGTTTGAAATACATTGAAGTTTCAAATAAGCTTTCATTCAAACGAATGAAAACCATTTTTTGAAATTGCACGTTTTAACAATTATATCTAAAAAATTATCTTTTCAAAAAAAAGATAGAAAATATCCTTATTAAGTTTACACGTTGCGGATTATTTGATTCTATTTTGCTACAAAAAAGATGATGTCAGAAAGTTTTATCTTCAATCAAAAAATAAATATTTAATACAGAAAACTTGGCGCTGCGAGATCCAATAACATATAATTGATCACGATAATAATTAATTTTACGCATATTATGATTGTATAGTTTCTTAGTGTTTTCTGTTTTTTTCTTCCTCTCTCTAATTCATTCCCTCTTTTCCCTCTCTTCCTTCTTCTTATTTCTTCTTTACATTTATGACAATTACGTACACAAGTACGTATTTCTCATATGTCATAACATTTCTTTTTAACTCCTACAGCTGCTATTCGCTATTACGAATGATCATAATATAAAAAAATTGGAATTATAAATTCCATTGGACGACGACGTTTTTGGAATTTTGGAAGATGAAATTTAGCTAATTTGATCTCTGCAATAGGGGACGTAGAATAAAACTGAGATCACTTTTATATTATAATATAAGAGAATCATGGGTTATTGATCGAGTATATTTAAAAACAATTGTTTCAACCTGTCTCCGGTTGTTGCCACCGCGATATAAGGACCGGGAAGAACAATCAACACACTTTGAATAAATGAAACTTTCTACTTTAATAGTAAAATAATGTGTTACAACTCAAATTGCGTATTGCCTCTCTCTCACGTTATATCTGTCATAAAACCCTATCTTGTACTCATCCCACGGCTGCATCTCCAAAAAAGAAAGTTACTACTTAAATCCTAGCGATTATCGCGCCAACTGTCGGCGAAGCTTACTTGGTTCTTACACAAAAGAAGGCGTTCTCTTTACTAATTACTAACTTATATTTACACCGGTGATAATTATGCTTTCGCTCAACTAGAAGCTCCGCGTAAATACACGTATATATGCAGTCCGTCTCGTCTCTTGTTCCTTGATTGTCGCGTGAATTTTGCGCGAGATATTGTCATATATACTATACAATATAAAATGGATTTTAAAAAATGTTGTAGTTTATTCCCACTATGCACAGATAGGAAAATAAATGTTATTTTGAGTTCAAGCATGACAAAGAAAAGCTGTGAAATAAGCATGGTCCTCGTTTCTGAAAATTGAAAAAATTCAATGTAAGCAAGTTAAAAATTAGCTATGTAATTTTAATCTTACATTATTTTTTAAGTCTAAATTTTCTGAAAATGAAGATACAGCTGGAGTATCTTCTTTTTGTTTTTCAGTTAGACAAACCTATTCTTCATTTAAAGATATCACCGAGCTCACATGAACATCATTAACAGTTGCATTGCTTTGTTGCTCGGTGTCAAGATGAAGATAATTCAAAATAACTGATGCAACAAATGATTGACCACTACAGTCAGACTGCATGGAATTTTCTTTCACTCTTCTTCTTTTTACATCCAATTCTAACGTACTTGAGGAAGAAGTCTCAGTCTACAAACATCATAAAAACATTATAAAATATTCCTACAAAAATACTGCAGAATTTTAGGCTTTGATATAAAAATAAGAAAAAGAAGAAAATCACCTGTCCATAAGAAACATAGAATTTCTGCTGAAAATTCATTCGGTCAACCGCCTTGGGCATTAATTCTTTCAAATATTTCCCATTGTTTTCAAAGAGTTGTGGAATATCACTTTTTGTAATACCATTTTCTGGGAGCAGACCGATTTTTTTCAGCAGAAAGGTTACAAAATCGATGCAACATCTATTACATCAGATGACAGAATGCTATTAAAAATGTAATAGAATCTATTCACATGCAGTGCTTATTAGCAACAAATTGGCGGGAGAAATAGAGCTTTACATGCAATCTGTTATTAGATTACCTTAAATATATAGGAAATATTAAATTAATTTAATATTTAATATATCTTATACATTTATTTAATTAGAAAGTTGTAATTATATAATATATACATTTAATAAAATGAGGCGATTTTATTTATTACAAATATAACGACACGACTACAACGTTTCTCAAAGTTATGTCAGAGATTATGTTGCGCTCTTATGTATTAAGAAGCATAAATCTCATCAAGAGAAATTTGTGCCAACAAACGCTCGGGATCTTCTTTATCCTTATGTTGCTCTAGGTTCTAACATCAGCTATAAAGCGCTTAAGGACTATGGGGAAGCATCACGTCTAACTTTCTCACTGCGATCTCAAGCTCTTCATAAAAGAATGAGACCTTACAAGCGAAAATGATTGTTTAAAATATTAACGAGAAAGATTTACATAAAAACTAATAACTTTAATTTAAAATAATTTCCTGGAAAAGTTAATAAGCTTTCATATCAAGCGACGCGGTAGCATCGCGACGCCAAGTACATAAAAAAGTATATAGCTGCATGAGAAATAGCCGTTTGATACTGGCGCTGCATCGTCGAGGCGCTACCAAGTAGCTTTCTCTCGAGTTTTCACATTTTTTCGCCTTATCCGATAAAATAATGTCGGAAACAAAGGTCATAGAAAATTTAATGATACTTTTATTATATAATGTTGATACGATCTTTCGATTGCGAGTAATCCGAATGAAATTGGTACAGTCAATCCTGAGATCTCGAGTCGAGTCCATGTAAAATGACACTTTTGACTTCCAGTATTCAGTTTTCAGTCTCACGTACACACCTTACATGTACACACGTATACATTTAAAGCGAGTTTGTCCGCCAAGGCGCATTTTCATGAGCGCTACCAAATTCACTGCATAAATGTCAAGCGCTACCATATTAATTGCATGAAATAATAAAACTCGTAAAAACTCATAAAAATAATTTACTTAAAAGTAAAGGTATTTATAATAAAAAATATTATAAATCATAGTAGAGAAAATTTGCTAGTAAAATAGAAAAAAATTATAAAATATATAAAAATAATTTACATTATAAAAATCAAAAGATTATTCTTAATAAAAAAATATTACAAATTGCATCGGAACGATGTGTTAGCATACAAAAAATTGATAATAAAACACACAAAAAGAAATTATGTAATGCTAATGATATGTTACAAAATAATGTAAAACTAAAATGTATGTTGAAGCCTATCGAGTTATCGATTATCAAGAGACACGGTAGTGTCTCGCGCCAAGTACGTAATATCTTCTGCCGCGCATAAATGGCGAGGAAATCACCCGCGGTGTGGCGCGATCAGCGTGCGTTTTTCAGTTGTTGTAAAAAAGCGAGCGAACGAATAGTATAAGAACGACGACGAAAGCGAGAAGTATTGTGCGAAGAACTGCGCGAGAATAAAGTATATTGTGATGATTAAAGCATACGAGTACAAGCTATTACAATATAGTAAAGAAAAATATATTAGAAATGTATCAAAATTTCTCAGGATGTCGTCATTATATGAAAATATTAATATAAATATACTAATGTGGAAAACATAAAAAATTATATTTTATTATTCGTATTACCTGAAATTTAAATTAATCGTATACTCTTCAAGAACTATAATAGAACATAATTTCTCATGTTGGAATAATGTACAAAAATAAAGTTAATAGTGCCATTTTTCATCATGGTGAAAATGTTAACGATGAATATTACACGAACATATTGGGAGTTAAAGGTACAAAATGGATATCTATAAATGATTTAAAAGTTAAGATATGTCATTGGTCTCAAAATGCTAAGGGTGCATAGATATTTTTTTTTTAAAATAATAATCTGTATTTATTTTTTGAAAATTAAAAGTCTATACAATTAAAATTTTAAAGATTTACAAAAAGGAGTGAGATCTTTAAAAAATCTTAAAAAAAAGAAAAAATATACACGTACATAAAAAATCCCAACTTGTCAAAACTCAAAACTAAATATGAAATCAATAATTAACTAGCCAAGTACCTAGAAGGAATTCAGTTTAAATATTTTATCCAAACGTCTTCCATGTATACTCTCTTATCGCATGACGACATTGAAGTACTTGGCGTGCCCAAATCGCATTAAAACGTACTGTCCTACCTATAAAAGATACAAAATCATTTGCGAATCGTTATTGAAAATCAGCAAGATACAAGGTACAGTACAAATCAAGATACTGTACAAATTTACAAGAGACATGACCACTACGATCCGGGCACGCCAAGTACTTCACTTAATTATTGATTTCATGTTTAGTTTTGAGTTTTGACAAGTTGGGATTTTTTATGTACTTGGCGTATATATTTTTTCTTTTTTTAAAAAGATTTTTTAAAGATAATAAATCACTGTATTCTCTATATGGTGTTCTTGTTGCTATTATCATGAATTAAAAGTTCTAGTTATTGCATAAATCATTTATTTCAGACTGAAAAACAAGAAATGATTTTTGTCAAAGTGGTATTTTATCTTCTAACCACCATGCGAATGAACACTTAAAAAATTACGTTTCCATTACTTTGATCTACATTACACCATTTTTCAAGTTCATCAAACTCAAAAAATATTTTTGTGGGTTCCTGTAAATAACGTAGTTCAAATACATTATTATGCTGCCACTCCGCAAAAATTTGTAGACATTTTTGCTTTCTTTCCCTTCTTATACTGTTCCATTATAACAATACAGATGGATTCTGGCAATCAAATATAAACAACAAGAATGAGCAATTTTTATTTTTTTAATCTTATTTATTATTACTACCTTTTATCAGTATTATTACTTCTTCGAAGAGTAGAATTGTTTTACCAGTTGTCTAAATGGCATCTTGATGCATATCGCGATGAATAAAGAGACCACAAAGGATGTAATCACAGTCGATATACTTTCCCATATCTAGACAACAAGAAACAAATTCTATCACAAATAAACACAGCTTTTATAAGGTTATTTAAAGATATTGCAGTAAGAATACAATTAATATATAATGTGATAAACAATCATGTAAGACAATTTGCCATATACATACTACATTAAAACAGGAAAACATTTTGGCGCTTCTGGCTCGTCCAATGTGAAAAGCGTGGAATATATCAGCGATGAGATAGACTCCGTAAGTCAATACTGCCAATGGTTGAACCCAGCGAGGAGTAAAAATATTATGGTAAAATTCTGTCAGAGAGAAAACGCATATATTATATAATGAAAAAGGAAAATATCTTGGCATAAATATTTAACTTGAGAAAAATTTGTAACGTAAGCATTTACACAAGGAATGCACTTTCATTTTTAAGAACATAAAATACATTTTTTCTTTCTTTCTTAGTTTTTACTTAATGTGAATTCACTATTATCTTGATAAATTGATTCAAAATTATGATTATTGCGACTATATTTATTAAATACTTTACTATAAATGTGGCATGATTAAATAAAAGTAGGTTACGCAACATCTTCATCATTAATTATTGATTTATTTTAGTATACCATACCTAATTGGCTACCAGTAGATAGTACAACTATCATTGTGCAGGTCCACAACGCAGGTATTAATCTAAACCAAAATGCATAAAATGTATTTTTGAAAATTGACCAATTATCATATGGTATAAAGATTTTACGTGACCATACGTGAAAAACAACGATTACAATCACCGGCAACGGTACCACTAGTATATGTGACCAGAACTGCAAAATATAAAGAGCTATAGGTTTCCACATGTTAACTGAGTTGAAAACATATTGTAAATACCAGAACAATGCAAGTACTTTCGACAGTCGCCATTTTATTCTTCCATGATCATAAAGTATTGCACCAGCGATTACACCAATGAGATTTGCAGGTGCACACATATGTGTTTTTATGTAATAATTTATGTAATAAAGTACATCTTCTAGTTTATGCGCCCTGAAAAAGTTAAAGTGACTCAGAATTTTGCAGAAAATAATTATAGATTATAGAACTTAGCATTTGCTGATACAGATGTAACAAACGTTCTGTCTCTAAAACGTGTAAAACGTGTAAAAAGAAATATGTTTCATATTAAAACACTGCATAACATAACGTGTAAGTAACAAATATAACAAAATAACTTACTGTAAATATTGCCAAAACAGGTATTGCGCCATAAGAATATGCTGCAATAAATGGTATCAAGCAACTAGCAAACGTTAGTGTTCCGAGGAAGAAATATCCGATTTTACGCAACATGCGCCAGAATGCATAAATTATAAATTGATTAAGAATGAAAAATTGAAAATTGGCAGATAAATAATATGATTGAAACATACACTAAAATAGATGAATACAATTAAGATATACGTGTATAAATAACTTTAACAATTATTTCGCATATAATAATACATTAACTAATTTAAACACACATTCCTTACAATTTCTGACGACTTTACTTAATTATTGATGTATAACAGATTCGTCCACCAATTAGTAACACATCGTATGCTTTCTTGTTCGAGTTTATGCTTCCAAAAAGGTCCTGAACCAAGACGTGGCAAGATCCAAGCATGAAAAAAGATTACTGCCATGTAAGACGACGTTAATCTGCCAATATAATTAAAACAAAAATTGATGTAATGTGAAGTATTTTATATAAGAATTTACAATAATTTAGGTTGTGAAATACAGTGTACTGTATGTAAGCTATGTGAACCTAGTACCCGACTTTAAAAAAGAACACCTTCATATTCGCATTCGATTAACCCATTAACACCCAACAAGCTCGAATTCTTTGCTCATTTTCCAGCCTCATTCTCGGAAAGAATCACGAAGCATATTTTTACCAAAACAATGATTCTTACTATTTTTGGGTGTGCTCTTTCGAATTCCGAGGTCAAAATTGAGCCTCCGTGCCTCAGAAAAAAATATGGCGTATTAAAAATAAAAAAAACCAAAAAATTGAAGACTTTTTTTCTAAATGTTTTTTCTTGTACAGAAAAAGGGTTGGAATCCACTTCTAAATTCAACTATCGGTGCATAAAATAATTGAACTTTAACGACGAATTTGTTTTGTTTTTCGAAAAATCGCGTGATTGTCCTAAAATGACGGTTATATGAGGAAATTTTCGAAAAATACTGATTTTTTGTAATCTAATAAAGGTCGAACTATCGAGGTTTCTGACACTTAAAACGTTACCAATTGTTAAAGCTCATTACCGTAGATTATGTTTCAACGTAATTTGTAACTTCAAAGATGGCAGATCCAAGATGGCCGCCAAAATTTCAAAAATAATCAGTTTTTCTGTTATTACTCGCTTCTGGAACTTCAATCCGGTAGAATTTATACTATTTTGTGTTTTTGACATTGCTGATTACGACTATCAAGTTAGATTTGCAAAATCAGTTTGTTTAAACAAAATTATTTAAACAATTTACTGCAAAATTGTATTTTTTCTAAACTTTTATGCCAAAATCTTCTTCTACGGAAAAAATTACGTAAAAAACGTGTTACATTTTTGAAATTACTTGTAAAACCTGCTCTTTCATTACGTATCTCTTGGCGTATCACATGGAAGTATGAACACTTTTTTCTCCGCAATTTCTCGTCAATTTACAGCTTCATCGAAAGTATATTGGGAGAACTAGAGCATATTTCCGACGTAATTTTCTCCGTAGAATAAGATTTTGGCATAAAAGTTTAGAAAAAATACAATTTGCAGTAATTGTTTAAACAAACTGATTTTGCAAATCTAACTTGATATTCGTAATCAGCAATGTCAAAAACACCTAAAATAATATGAATTCTACCGGATTGAAGTTCCAGAAGCGAGTAATAACAGAAAAACTGATTATTTTTGAAATTTTGGCGGCCATCTTGGATCTGCCATCTTTGAAGTTACAAATTACGTTGAAACATGATCTACGGTAATGAGCTTTAACAATTGGTAACGTTTTAAGTGTCAGAAACCTCGATAGTTCGACCTTTATTAGATTACAAAAAATCAGTATTTTTCGAAAATTTCCTCATATAACCGTCATTTTAGGACAATCACGCGATTTTTCGAAAAACAAAACAAATTCGTTGTTAAAGTTCAATTATTTTATGCACCGATAGTTGAATTTAGAAGTGGATTCCAACCCTTTTTCTGTACAAGAAAAAACATTTAGAAAAAAAGTCTTCAATTTTTTGGTTTTTTTTATTTTTAATACGCCATATTTTTTTCTGAGGCACGGAGGCTCAATTTTGACCTCGGAATTCGAAAGAGCACACCCAAAAATAGTAAGAATCATTGTTTTGGTAAAAATATGCTTCGTGATTCTTTCCGAGAATGAGGCTGGAAAATGAGCAAAGAATTCGAGCTTGTTGGGCGTTAATGGGTTAAGCGCAATTTGTACCCGTTTGTTCCGCTTTTCTTTTCGTTTGTACCTCAAAGGGGTGGAAGTTACAAGGGGTTGAAAAAATCACCAGTACCCCATTTTGAGATACAGCAATCTTCCAAATGCTACTCGATTTAAGTATCGATAATACTCGTTTGTACCGCTTTTCGTTTCGTTTGTATCTTCACGGGGATGGAAATACGATATATTGAAAAATCGTGTAAAAGTAAGTAACTTTGTCATGATTTTAAATAGCGAAACCAAAGAAAACATTAAAATTGCTGTCATATTTACCTGAAATATCTGGATAGGACGTTATTGAAAAAATTGAGTTTTTTCTTTCGATCTAGGTCCTTTAATAACTGATATGTGACTAGAACAGCAGATATGGCAAAGAATATATCTGCTTTCACAAATGATTTTGCAATAAAAATACCCACTGGCATGTACAGTGAATACAAAAAGTATTCGTACAGGGGAAATTTCTTTGAAAAAATCGTTATTTGTAGAAAATAAACTTTAATTATCAATATATTAATACTGAATACAATATGTTATACTTCTGAATAATATTACATCAACAAAAATATAATAATCGAAACATATCGTCCTTATAATTAACAAAAACAAAAACTTGTATTAAGTCCTTGCGCAGAAAGTATTCGTACACTCCTTTTTTAATTAAAAAAACTTATTAATTAATACTTTGTAGGGTTTCCATTAGCATTAATTACAGCTTGTAGTCTTTGATTCATCGAATGTACCAACTTTTGCGTGACAGTTGATGAGATAGAATTCCATTCTTGTTGAAGAGCTGTTTTTAAATCATTTTGATTAGAAATTTGCCTTTTTCTAATAGCATCTCCAAGAATTTTCCATAAATGTTCAATAGGATTCAATAGGATTGAGGTCAGGTGATTGAGGAGGTGTATATAATTGTTTTCGAACATTATATAAAAGCCATTGTTTTGTATTATATGCTGTATGTTTAGGATCATTGTCCTGTTGGAAAATATATTTTTCCGCGATTCCTAATTTTTGTGCACTAGTATGAAGGTTTTGTTTTTTAAATCTCTATGTACATTTTGTGGTCCATTATACCATCAATAAAATGTAGATTGCCGATTCCAGCTGCGCTCATACACCCCCAAACAAATACAGAACCGCCACCGTGTTTAACCGTCGGTATAAGATTTCTTGGGTCTAATTCTGTATTGTTTTTTACGCCATACCATACGCCTGCCATCGGAGCCAAAAATATTATATTTGCTCTCATCTGAGAAAATAACTGTGTTCCAGAATTCATCCGGTTTATTTAAGTATTGTTTCGCAAATTCTAATCGTTTATTGCGATTAGTCGCATTTACTCAGAACTTTTTCCTGGCAACACGGTCATGATATCCGTTTTCTCGCAACACATTTCAAACTATGTTAGCGGAAACGTCCACACCGCGATTTTTTAGTTCGCCCGCAATCTTTGGAGTACTTGTTTTCGGATCCAGCTTTACTTGGCGAAGAATTAAACGTTTGTCGGTTTCAGTGAAGGCTTGTGGTCGGCCGCTTCTTGGTTTATTTTTAACTGTTTTTCTAATACAAAAACGGTCAATTATTGATTGGACTGTTGATCGAGGTCTATCGATGAGCTGAGCAATTTCCCGTAGAGAATACACTGATTGTGTAATTTAATAATGATTTTTCGCTCTTCTTCGTTAGTCTCCTTATTCTTGCGACCCATTTTGCTCTAATAACGCAGTAAGACTGATATGGATAGTATTTCTAGGACCGTAACCAAGAAGTAAAACACACATTCCTATTGTAAACAAAAAAGCTCTACGTAAACACTTGTGTCGCAACGCTACAATCTAAATCTCTCAACTGTACGAATACTTTCTGCGCATTGATTTACTACAAGTTTTTGTTTTTGTTAATTATAAGGACGATATCTTTCAATTATTATATTTTTGTTGATGTAATATTATTCAGAGATATAACATATATGTATTGTATTCAGTATTAATATATCGTTAATTAAAGTTTATTTTCTACAAATAAGGATTTTTTCAAAGAAATCTCCCCTGTACGAATACTTTTTGCACTCACTGTATATAGCCTACAAAATATATTCTAGAATGAGTTAAAAATATGTTCTTAAAATGTATTATAAAGAGATAAGTCCATGTTAAGGCTCAGTTGCGAAAAAGAGATATTATTAAAAATAAGTCGCTGGTTGTCCGGAGCTCCCGACAGAGATGGCGGTAGAAGAGAAAGAACTAATAGAGCACAATAGTTATTCAGTTACAAATATTATAAGATAATATAATAATTTATTATAAAAGTATTATTATTATAAATTTATTATAAAAGTATTGAAACATATTATGAAACATAGTATTCACATATAAAATAAATGTTATTCTTTGAATCTAAATAGTTTTATGTCTTATTAACACGTGTGTGTAAAAATAAAAATAAAATATAAAATCTTGAACATATAAATACTACTATGTATTCTAAATAATTTTTATGAAAAAATTAGATTAACAACATTAGTAAAATCGTTTTGCAAATATCGGGCTAGTATACCGAATACTGGTCCAATTGTATAACTAAGATTGGCCCACTTGTGTGCCCAATACTGGTCCAGCTATTTACTCAATACTGGTCCAATTGTATAACCAATACTGGTCCACATAAAATATGGACATACCCACACAGCACACTTTATCTGAGAGATATCCCATAGATATCATTTTGGGATATCTCAATAGCCATAAAATCAGAAGCGTGCAAAGAGAATTGGCCGCCCGCGTGCAAAAATAATTTCGCCGCCCCAAAAGTGTGCATACATAGTTAGTACTGAAATTTTTTCTTTTAAAATAAAATATTTAAAATATTTAAAGTCTTGCCAACATTTAGAAAGTTGCCAATTAGCTGCCATTTCATCGCATTTATAATAAAATAGGTCCTAATATAATTCAATGAATTTCGAATTTGGCCGCCTTTAATTTTAGTCGCCATGCACGCATTGCAGGCACGCCACTTTATAAGATAACCCAAGATGATCTCAGTTATCCGAAAGATGTACAAAATATGCACAAGTGCATTGATTTCTATTTGTGAACAGTTCACTTTTCAATAAATAAGAATGATATACTTGGCTAATTGCATTGATTTCATGTATATTTTTGAAAAAATAAATTTTCATAATACACTTTTTTAGAAAGGTTGTTTTAGAATTACACTGTTTTTATAAAGTTCGATACGTTTTATGTACTTGGCGTACATATTGTTTCTTTTTTTAAAAAGATTTTTGTAGGGATGTAAACGCACACATACACGCGCGCGCACCAACACACACACAACGATATTAATATGAAAAAAGCCTATTAAGCCTTTTTCAGGAAATTATTTATCCGCAATACGAGAGTGAGAATGTATTATAAGTGGCTGGAAAAGAGAAACCTAAAAATTTCTAAAGTCCTTGCAAAGATGATAAAAATCGAGAATGAGGAAAAAGCATGCATATAAAAGTCAGCGTTACGAATGATCAACCATTGAAATAATCTTCTAAATAGACTACCTAGAAAGACAATAGATTTTTTATTATTTTGATACCTTATCATTTGTAATACATACCTATACAATTTTTCATAGCACGTGATATATCAAGATAAATAAGAAAATCAGCGCAAAAGATAACTTTCTGTTTACCTATTGCATGGTGAAATTCGATTAAAGGGGATTTAGTTAATGCATCATTCATGATTACTTTCCTGCAAGACAATAAAATACATTTTACTCTTTTTTAGTAATTAAAATTATATGGACAAGTAAAATTTAATAAACGTGATTATCGATATCTATATTTTATCATTCATTTTATAATATTTGCTTTTCCTATTTTTTCTGATTTCGTTGGAATGTTTAGTGACGTATTAAAAAAGTTATCTTTGTCTTTGGAATGACAAAAAGATTATATGACACTATTATACATATTAAGATACTAAAATACATTAAGATATTAATTTTATTATACGGTGGGAATCGATCTCAATCACAAACATTTTAGCGAAATAAACAAAAACGAAATTGATTTATCATCAGCCATCGTACACTTTAACACGTCGATCGATATATTGTTATAGCATAGATACGGAGTCAAAGGAAATATTGCGTTTCCGTGATGGGCATGCGGATTCTATTAGCGCTAAAGCTAATAGAATGCCGATACCTAGTTTCATTATTGAACTATAATAAAATGAATCGCTTTGCCGCAGCAAAGTGAAAAAAATTTATACATATTTTGACAACATATATATACAGAAATACTTAAAACATATCTAAATTAAACGTAATATACACAGATATATCCACACTATAATTTTGTTAGATATTTTCTTTCATTAAAATTCCTCCTTGCATCAATGTTATTTAATTTTACTGATGCTTTTCTATCACGCGAAGTAGTTTTAAAATTCTCTGTAAAATTAAAATATCAGTCAAGGAACATTACAAGTGAAGTTCCTTTAACTTTAACTTCAAGTCAGTCTCTTTAACTTTAACTTTAGTTCAGTCTCACGTAATCACGTCGCTTTTAAATTATTTTTGAAACTCTTTTAGTTTTCGAGAGAAGAGATGAAAGGACAAGGCAGAGAAAATGATTTTATACGAAAGCGAGTCAAATGTCTGATGAAAGTGATGCTGCAAAAATAAGACACCCATATGGAATATAATGGAAAGATAAATGAGTAATTTTGTTCCGCTTTCTAAGAGAGATGGAGAATGTGTCTCCAAAGCTAATTGTCAAACCATGTACAACTACAATCCGAGGCCAGATGTTGAAAGGGTCTCGTCCTTTGCTTTGAGAAAGAAACTATAGCGTATCATCTTTATTATAGAACTCCGGTCCGCGTCGCTATCCGCCGTAAGATGAGCCGAGCGTTGTTCTCGTTTCGCAACCCTCTGAACGAAAAATCTAACCACGCTCCCGCTCAATTGCCCTTCTGTGAAGGCGGTGGAATTGAGGCAATTTGTCTGAGATGTCCCTTTGCGAGTCTCGACGCGTCGAGAAAACCGTAATAAAAGAGTAGGTTTCTTTGCAACTATGCGCCTCATTGTAGCGTCATTTCGATGATTTAATATTAGGTGCACAGATTAATTCGATGCTTTTTTTGTAGAAAGTAAATCTTTATTTACAAAAATAATAGACATGTCAATCTTCAAAATATTCACCATCATTTTATACTTAATACTTTTGTCTATTTATTGAGCAGTTAATGAATTCTTTTTTGAAAAAAGAGAAAATAAATAAAAGCTCCATTAAAAAAAATACCGAATTAATTTGGGCCCAGATAGCACAGAGAGTTCGAAAAGAATTCACTTGTATGTCACAAATTCTGAGTTCGTTCTCAGATGCAAAAAGAATTCTTTTACGTTCCATAACATTTTTTCTATCCTTCTTGCATCTGAAAATGAACTCAGAATTGGTATATAAATATTTATTAAACATTTAATATAAATATTTAATATTAATATAATAAATATTTATTAATTATTTGTTTATTTAGTTGAAACAATCAGTAATCAGGCAAAATAAAAATCAGGCACAGATAACAATTACTAACCAAAGTGTAAGTTCGAGAGCTTTCAAAACTATGATCAACAGTGTTCTCATTTAACTTTACTTTACTTTCTGGACGAAGTAAGTACGCGGACGTTGTCTCTGAATTCAGTGCACTGTACTTTTTCCTAGCAACGGAAATTTGATTCGTGCAAAAAAATCTTAACAAAAATGGCCGGATAAAGCGGAGGCCAGTTAGAGCGAGACCGGATAAGAGGAAGTCTATTGTACATACACATACACGCGCGCGCGCACTATGTATGCAGAGTTAACTATCAACAACAGTATCGAGTTGAAATTGTAAATGCTATTTACTGGAAAATTCGATGTATCGAGTTACCTTATTCGCACTAAGCGCTCCTCATTTGTTATAGTGACTTTACAGAAAGTAGGATAATTAATTGGTTTAAAACTTGGTGTTACGCTTCACAACTCAGGAAATGTTTTGAAGGTGAAAAAGACAGAATCTATATTTGACTTATGAGTCAATAAAAACATTAAATATTTGTTATATGACTATGTATTTCATTACATCATGTACTTTCCTTGCCTATATAATATACATTAGCTGTATACTATATTATATATAATATAATATATAATATACAGGGTGTCTGACAGGACAAAACACCTTTCGCCCACAGATAAATCTCGTCAAATTAAAAAGTCCTGTACCACTTGCAACCAACTTGATAAATATAAAAATGATTTATAAATAATTTATTTATAAATAATCTTTATAATTATCTTTCAACTTATTTTATTAATGAAATAAATAATAATCTATTTTAACATATCTTTTATAAACTTTTTGCTACATTATCTCAATATAATTAACAACTTCACAGATATTCCATTTCATAATTTTTTAATAAACTAGTACGACACAGGCACGCGCTATATTATTTTTCAATATTAATAATGTTTTTGAATAATAATATCTTATATATATTATTTATTATATGCACAATTATCACACTCTACCAAATTGGTAACCTCCACGCGAAAACAGCCGCGCGATGGTAATATAAACTAAATATAACGCTCAACGCGAATCGAGATAACCAATCAGCGTCACGGAAAAGAGGAAACAACGATTTCGATTTGATTTAACACGGCTTTTTTAAGAGTGGATATTTTAATAGTAAAATTTTCATAAAAATACCTTGAGTTGAGTTCTTCATAAAGCAAGATATCAAGATAAACTTCACGAACGGTCTTCCGCTTTGTACATGTTACGGTCAGAGTAATAAATGCGGTAGTATTAATAATTACCGGTAAGTATTAATAATAACCGCAACAATTGGTCAATGTGATGAATACCGAGAGAATAATCATTTTTACCGGTTATTATTAATAATTCCTTAACGAGTTTGGTTAAAGTAATAAAACACACATGATTTGCTTTATTTAAAGTTTGATTATATTTTTTCGGCGGGGGTGCAGGTGGAAGGTGCTAATAAAATATAAAATAAGGAAAACTATTATTTGCATTTACTTTAAATTTCTTTATATTTCTTAAGCAACTTGGGTTTTCGAGGTTTCACACAAAGCAAAGTTTTATATTGAAACTTCCACGCAGTACTTTGGATCACCTCAAAGTTTTGTTATATTTTTTATGTGATCGTCCTAATCTTACTAATTTGCATTGGAAGTACAATTAGTACGATTCCAAATAGGTCTTCAATTCATGTGAAGCGAGATTCCACGCAAAGCAAGGTTCTATAATGTAACTTCCACGCAGTACTTTTGGTCACCTCAAAGTTTTGTTAGTTTTTTTACTTCTTTCCCAAGCATATACTTTCCCAGCATATTCAAAGATTTTCAACGAATTAATAAATTTGAAAAGTATATGCTTGGATGGAAGAGCACGAGGAGACGGGCTTCGCCCGTCACCTAGTACTCTTCCACATAAAAAATATAACAAAACTTTGAGGTGATCCAAAGTACTGCGTGGAAGTTTCAATATAAAACTTTGCTTTGCGTGAAACCTCGAAAACCCAAGTTGCTTAAGAAATATAAATAAATTTAAAGTAAATGCAAATAATAGTTTTCCTTATTTTATATTTTATTAGCACCTTCCACCTGCACCCCCGCCGAAAAAATATAATCAAACTTTAAATAAAGCAAATCATGTGTGTTTTATTACTTTAACCAAACCCGTTAAGGAATTATTAATAATAACCGGTAAAAATGATTATTCTCTCGGTATTCATCACATTGACCAATTGTTGCGGTTATTATTAATACTTACCGGTAATTATTAATACTACCGCATTTATTACTTTTCCCGTAACATATATATATATATATGTTTCTGTGTGTTATGCTTTTGTCCTATTCCTATTCTACCTTTACTTATACAAGTGACAAACACCAAAGTTTGAAAGAAGTAAAAATAATAAAACTTTTAAGGCAAGAAAAAAAAACTGTGTTTTCATCGAATTTATTACTATTATTGAATTTATTCATACGTACATTATTTCATTCACTAAATAAAGCGCAACTGGTATAATATTAGATAACTGATTTGTAATATTGGATTCTATATTAATTTATTGTATATTCTTTTGCGATAAAATAAGAAATTCTTCAAAAGAAAAATATGAAAAGGTTTCTATGTACAGGTAAAGCTGTTCCATTTGTAGAACTAACAGTTGCACACGCTTCGGTGCTTACCATTTTGGCTATTAGCTTCGAACGCTACTACGCCATCTGCGAGCCTTTGAGAGCGGGGTAAGTGAACATTTTTTATAAAATCTTTATCTTTAAAAAATAAGAAAGAAAGAATTGATCAAAACGTTAATAATTAACAGTTAGGACTATTGCGTGAGTTATGAAAATTTAAACTCATTTTATTTTTTATTTTGCCTGCAGGTATGTTTGTACCAAAAAAAGGGCAACGTTGCTGTGTGTGTTGGCCTGGATAACTGCAGCCATGTGTACAAGGTGATTATACGGAATGATTCAGAATTAACATTCGTCCTTAAAGATTTATATTCCTGGGTGAATTCTAAGACTATCTTTTCTGTTACAAAATTTGGTCGATGCTTAAATTTTGAGTTATAATACAAAATAGATAACCAATATTCTATAATCGAAAACAGGAGGCAAGCAAAAAGCACAGCTCACCATCATATGCGGATTGCAAGATGCCCGTTGTAATCAGTTGATGAGCTGACTAGCCTCCTGTTTTCGGTCTGAGATTGGCTGTTGTTTTATAATTCAAAATCTAAATATCAGCCGAAATTTGGCAAAAAGAAAAATTAGAGTCTTAGACTTTACGAAGAAACGTGATCTTTTAAGGACAAACGTTTGTTCCGAATCATATATTATACATATATAAGAGAAAGTAGATTTAAAAATTCATTATTTGCTTTCTAACTAACTAAAAGTTAGTGCCCTCGACTTTTCTTCTGCCTCACTTCTCTCTCTTTTCTCTCTAACATCTATCATTGAACCTTTCATCCTTCCCCCTCTTGCTCTCTGTTTTTCCTCTTTCTTCCATCCCTTCTCTGTCTCTCTCGTCATTTATTTTTCTATTCTTTATTTTTCCTTTGCTTGACGCATGGCATGTTTCTCCACTCGACATTTTGTAGTACTCGTCTCCGTTTACATTATCGTCATGTAGAACGAAATTTCCACCTATGATCTCTGTCAACTTACTTCCGGGATACTATGTTCTAGAACTCATTTGTACAAATTGCAGATATAATGGACCAACCTTTGTTAAAACCAGATTCTTGATATTGCAAATTAAAAACTCTTATGTTTCATATACAAGTTGTCTGACAGGACATATCAACTTTAATGTTCAGGTAGAACTGATTAAACTTAATAACTTAAACACTTCTGTACCATTTTGCAAACAACCATGTAGAATTTTGAGATATTAATTAAAGAAGATTGGCAAATGAGTACGCATCTTGTGCGTCAAGGCAAGGACTTCATCATTTTTCATCATTAAATATATTACAATATTGATTGTGATCATTGCAACAAATTCTGTATACACATAATCTCATTAGTTCGTCAAATTTTAAATTAAAGTGCGTATCCTGTGACGATTCGTGATTGTTCAGAAAATATATACTGTAAGAATTTTATCCTTATGGTATTTTAGGTTTTAATAATGCTAGCTTGAACTTGAAATCTAATATTTGCCGTCCTGCTTTTTCGTGGTTCTGATAAAAAAATGTCAGAAGAACTTTTGTAGAAATGAAGAGTTAGGCAAAGTGATTGCGCAAAATCTACAAGAGTATCAGCACAGTATACAGGCTGCGTCACCAGAATCCGGACATGAAAATGTTTTATCGAAAAAGTCGTTTATTATGGAAAAAAATATGAAGGTACGAATTAATGAAGGAAGAAATGCTTCTATATTTAAGTTAAGGGAATCTTCTAGAGTTCTTTTATTCTATGTATATACATGAAATATTGTTACATTTATCAGACAATAAACAACAAAGTAAACATGGAATGAAATAGAAAAAAGAACAAAAATAACACATTACTTTCTTCTTCAGTTGCTGGTGATTGTACCATTGCAGTATCTATAATCCGGTAAATAAATATATATTTAATAAATAATACTCGAAATATATTCTGCTGTCAAAATGGCAGTAATATAAATAAAGTAACGTCTAAATAAGTAGACTAAAGAGTCTAAATAAATAATAAATAGAGTGACGTCAGAAAACATCATTATGATGCCATAATGACATCTTCTGACGTCACTCTGCTACTGAGGAAGAAATCTCAGTATATTTTACACATTTACACATATGAGAAATTTTAAAAAAATTCATTTACGATAAAAATATGAAATGTCTCTGTTTTATTAAGAAAATTTCTGAAAATATAGATTTCTAAAACAATTTTAGATTTTTATAGAAAATTTAAACGGTTTTATGAGAAATTTTAAGAATATTTTTCACCAGGGCTTACTTGTCACTAGTAAATCCAAAACCAACATTTTGTGAGTATGGCAGTTGGATGTAAACATGGCCTTCCTGTAATTGTGTGCTCATCTTCTTCAAAATGAAGGTAGCACAAATAACAATTACGATGGGCATATTTCCGGACCTTTATGTAATAAATCTAATCTGCCACAAGCGTGTATCCATGACAAACACCTATAGAAATTTAGACGTTATACAACTTTCTAACTTTAAAAAAACTTTGAACATCGATATGATTGCCAGATTTGATCGATGAATCACTGAAATATTAGCAATTTTAATTGCTGGCGAAGTAATAATATCTATAGTATACGCAAATAATATTTTCCTTAAATAAAATGTAACATTATAAATATGTTCATTTTAAATATGTTCACATAAAATATGCTTCCCAACAATATAATTTTCCTACTAATTTTATTTTAAATCATCTACATAATATTGATGTCATTGTTTGACGTATTCGCATTATGTTAAATTAACACAGAAATCTGTATAACACAGATTCTTCGCAGTGCACACTTGAAAATATAAAAATACTGTTATTAGCGCATCAAAATGGTGTCTTTCGTTGAAGCCTATCAGACATGAAAAGATTAAGGTCTATCTTGAGGTTTATTAGGAAGGGATATGCCACCATTGCCATTTCGGCACCTTCTTCTTCTGTATAGGAAAGAGCACACCGAAATGGTGGCTGATAACATCCTCGTAAAAAACCAGTGAAGCGAAAATGCAGTGAGGCGAGGCAAAGTAGACTTCTATCCCAAATCGATGCGTTTAAAGTAGCGGCTACGAATGAAGGACTCTACGCTAATATTCGCGAGTGCTCGATATTATGTCATTATCATAATTTTCTTCACAAAAAGGATCTCTGTCAAGTTCATAAAATAAGAGACCTCACGATGCTCGTTGCACAAAATGCAGCCAATTTTATGTTCTCTTGTTTTCTCGAACGTGAAACAATTAAATTGTATGAGACTATTATGTATATCTATGGACAATACACAAATGGATCTTCATCGAGACGTAAAAATAAAAATTAATATTATGTTGCGTCACGTCTGATAAAAAGGAATTTCTAAACGGCATCGTGTGTGCTAAAAGCCACGTTATTTTATAAATGATGTAACATTAATATTCTTTGTCAACTTTTTTGTATAAGTAAAGGATTTTAATAAATTAAATACAATACAAAATACTAATTAGATTTTAATTTTTATCTGACTTTAAATCAATTCCAATTTTAAATCAACTTCAACAATTACTTTCAATTGATGTATTAATTTCAGACTTTAGATAGAAATTTGAAAATGCAAAGTTAAGACAGACTTTAAACTACCCAATAGTTTTTACATAAAAATACTTGACAACGAGATTTTAATTTTAAGCTGAAGAAACTATAAAAATTTTAAAGTATATTAAGTATTATTATAAGAAAATATAATGATTTCAAGTCAACACTTTACGAGATTTTAATTTTAAGATTTAAAAATATATAAAAATTTGCAACCCAAGAAAAATTAGGCAAGAGTTTAACCTATCGAATAGTCTTAAAGTTATTAAAAATAAAATAACTTTTTAATATCGTATTCAATGAAATTTTAAGCTTAAGCTTTATAAAATATAACTTGAAGTCCAAAAGTATAAAAAAAGAATTAAACTATTAGGTGTTTATTACATAAAAATATAAGACTCACATATTCTCAACAGATGGTAATAACAAATCTCTGTGTTATACGAGCCGGAAATATTTCATGCAGAGAAAATATTTCGCTATAGAGAGACTCTTGAAACTATCAGTTTTATGATATCGGGTGCACAGGAGACGCATGTTTCCTCTTCCGGAATGTGCTTCAACCAACGAAGATGGCGAAAGAGAAAGAAGGACAAGTAAACGCGATCTTTGCTCGATAAATTCTTGGCAGGCACATTTTTCTTTTACGCTCAAATGCTCTATGATGAAAGCAGATACATGTCCACATGTTCTTAAGGTTGCAGATCGACACGCGTAAGGAGAGTATCGTGTGTAAACGTTTCTTACGAAAATGTGTGGACGACGTGTGTCGCTATTTGAGTGCACATCATGCATAACACAAATCTAGAACATGTATCTGTTCGAAGATAACATTTAAAGTGAAAACTTTGCAATTCTTCACTTCGACTGATATTTTGAATTTGCTGTGCTACAAAAATATATATCATCAAGTATACTTTTTTGGGGAAGAGAAATTTTAATGTTTCCTACAAGCTTGATATATAGGTAATACAGCCATAGAAAATTAAACTTGTAAATGGATTCTATCGGTGGTTTATAATAAATTTTCAAGAAACTAAGTTATTTCCCCTTTTCAAATACGCATTTTAAAAACATGATTGAGAGGTATCAAAAAAAGAACAGAAAATTGCGAGTTTTATTCTACATGGTCTAATTGTGGCTACCCTCTCAGATACATGCATTCAATCGGATTAAACCGATTAAAACTACACATAATGCGATATATCGCTTAAACCACTTCACGCAAGTCTATACATGATACATTGAGCGCGCGTTACTCATACATCAATGTTTCTTAGCCATTAAGTAAAAAAATCTTAATTTTATTATATAAAGTTATAATAAATTTTTAGTTTTTATGCACTTATTATACACTTTATTATACATTTATAGCAGCAGACATGATACACAAGTATAATAATAATTACAAATACATCTTAAATTAAATATTATGTTGCACGAAAAATCAATTTTGACGCGAATCAAAATCTTCGTGTATTTAAAATTTTATTGATTTTAGTGTGTTACTAAAAGTAAAAAATTTTCAAAAAGTAAAAATGTAAAAAGTAATCAATGTGTGTGATATTCTCAATAAAATTAATAGCCACGTACGCATTAAATTTATTATATCTTTGGACCGTTAAATATTATAAAAGAATTAAAAATTTATAGACATTCTCGACAAAACGACATGTCTTACAGAAATGTAGCGGTATTGCTAAAATCTTAAACGCCGTTTATTATTAAATCTTAAATCTTAAATGTTTAAGAAGATTTGAATCAGGAATTTGGAATTTAAAGTTTGTTATTCTTATTCTTTTGCTAATTTATTCAAAAATATGGAATGATTAGAAAGTTACACTTAAACAAAATTAGCACTGTTGCATACGTAATATTTCTCCGTTCGAATAATGCTCGTTTTCCACATTTGCGTGAGCTTGAGGACTAAACAGGGAATCAAATTATATCGCAAATCATGCTAAAATCATCGAGCTTGAAACCAACCAACGCTAAATTTAAAGCGTTTTGCACTTTCCTCGCATTTATCGATGCTTACATTTCAAAATAGTGTACAATATGTACGATGACCCTGTATATATAGATATACATGTGATGTGTCACGGTAGAAAGTTGAAGCGCGAGTTTCGCAGATGTAATATTTCTGCGGATAAATTTACAAAATTTTATTTCAACATGAAGTGCAAATTGGGACATCATTAATATCCCGAATGCAAATCAAATCAAATTGCATAAAGAAACTTATTTACATAACTGCGTAAAAATTCGCTAAATACGTCCGAGAAATTATTTCCTCTGCTCTCTGCGTTTTATTTCACTTGCAAAATTAAAGCAGTCGGAAAATATTTTTGTACCTTCGAGAGGGATGTAATACAAGATTAAAGATATAATTTTGTCGAAAATATAACAGAAAAAAATTACTCTTTATACAAGAATTATATTTTGTTACAAGGAAATCGCGCAAACGCGAAAATCCTGATTTTAATCTGAAATAATCTGGGATAAAACCAGGATAAATATAAATTAAATTAATAGATAAACTTATAATACATTGTAACGCGCGCCACACTTATTAACAAACATTAGAAGATATGACTAATTATAAAATAATATACAACGAATATTTAATTCAATACAAGGAATACTTAATTCGATGAATATTTGATTGAAAACGAAATAAATGTATTCATATTTCTATTTAAATCTCGTATCAACCATTAATATATAATAAGAACATGAAGAATACTAGTCAATAGATATTTTAATTGGGTAAATCTTCGGAAAAGCGACCTCCTCGTAAAAATTAATAAGAATACCTGTTCCCTTTGTATTTTTGCCTCCTGAATACGAATATGAAACTTAAAAATGGCGGTCGAAACTGGAAATATCACAAAATCGCAAAAAACACTGAAAAACGCAGGTTTTTGCAGTATATCTCCGAAAATATTTCTTTCTTTAGTTTGTACACTGTTCTTTTTATTTAATATGATGTAATAACTGATGTAATAAATTCTTTTTGAACAAAATACAATGCAATTTGTATTTGCAGATTTCATCCGCTGACATCCCAGTTACCTTTCAGCGAGTCGCTCGGCGCAAGCGGCTGTATTTTATGCGTGAGCTGCGCGCGCGTTGTGCGATTGTCATTAAATTTACAGATACAGATGTCAAAATTTTATAAATCCACGAGTTGTATATTGCGCGACGTCCTTTGAAACATTTCTACAGTATGTACTGTAGTTACCGAAAGCCCGTCTCGCTCATAAAGTAACATTGCTCGCCGGATTTCTTCGTCAGATTCTTTCCGTCGCCATCGTGTTCAATAAAAATTCCACGCATCGCACAGTCGTTGAACAATGCCACAAAAAACGTAAATAAATCTCGGTGTACATTTTGGTGCGTCTCTGTTCGCTCAGTAAATTTTCATTACGGATTACGTCAATTTGACAAAACTTTAATTGCGGTGACCGCATCTTGTTCGTATACGCTTCAGTTTCTCCTATCAGTTTCTGAAACTTCACCTAGCTCTCTCGCTATCTACTAAGATCATTTGATAAGTGCTTTATGTCGTTATCATCATTAAGTCGCACCAGTATTATATACATCATGATCATTATCAGACACGTTTGTGCGATGAATTAAGTGTACTTAAACGGCACAAAACTTATACGGCACTTACCTTTTTAAAAAAGGTACAAGAAAGACGCTACGACGCGCTGATTAATTTTATGAAAAACATATATTATAACATCATTTTAACAAAAAAGTGATGATATCAAAACATCATTTCGATTATGAATAAAGTATTATATGACATAATTATATTTTATTAAAATACTCTTATTAAAAACAGTTTCTAGAAAAATAACGAAATGCCGCCAACTATGAATACAAATTTTCATACAAAACATATGACACGAAATAAGTTATATTGATTCACAAATTCATAATTGTAATATATTTAAAAGATATATTTTTAAAATGTAATAAGTACAAAAGTTTTTAATGCAAAACAACTTGCTGGATTAACTATGATATAAATGTATGTACATCAAAATAAAGTATATATCGTAATGTACATAATATGATAGTATAAAAGATACGATAATATAATAATAAAGTTATAAAATTTATATAAATTGCATTATTATTATATTTGTATTTACGTTTTTATTTCACATAATTTATAAATTGACATTATTGTCTCATATCAACCAGTAGCAGCGCCAGGTTTCTTTGCATTAAAAACTTTTGTGCTTGTTACATCTCATTCATTGATTAATGATGAAAGGTGGATTGTTATCGATCAAGATACATGCTTTCATCTTATAGTTCGCGATATAAGAGAATGAACTATATTCTCACATCGCTTCATGAATATATGTACCTTGGAACAATGTACATATTTTACATATGTACATAGTTACATAAAGGATGTAACAAAGGCGGTATAACTAATTAGCTCTAGTTTTAGTTTCACTTTAAGTAACCATTACCAACAATTAAAAACTTACAATCATAAAAATATACATTCCTTTACGTATGAAACATAAAACTAAGAAAATATATATATAAACAAAAGAACGGACTAAAACTACATATTTTTAAAACTATACATATAGTAAAAATCACAAAGACTGCAATCACAACATATCTATATTGTGAATAATCTATTTTTTGTATCAACTTGTTAATAATTCGATATATCTATCGAATTTATTATCAGAGCAAGAAAATATAAATACATAGCTTTTTACGGGAATACAAAATAAAAATTGTGAAAATTTTAACATTAAATAATAATGTGTTATAATAAATAAGATAAAATGTATCTTAAAAAATACACTTCATGCAGTTAACATTCACTTGCTTAAAAGGAAAAGAGTAATAAACTAAATAATAATAAACATAATAAAATAAAAAGAAAGAAGCGAAATGTTCTCAAGTTTATAGCATTCAAGTTTAATATTGAGTAACAGTTGCAATATTTTCACAATTAAAAAGGATGAAACATTCTAGATGTTCATAAAGGCATGAGAAAAGAACAAAATATTTTTAACAACTTTAATGTTAAAAAACATTTTGTTCTAAATAAATTATTAAAAATACAGGTAAACATTTAGAATAACGAACCCCGCTCCAATCACTTTGACCTTGAGATATGTTATAGAGGTCATCCTTCTGAGTGATCTTCAGAATGTTTTACCATTAGCTGGCGGTCATTGTTTATAAAAAAGTTATTAAAAATAAAAACGTTAAGACCTTCTTTTCGTCAAGATGAACAAAACGATATAACACACTTGTGAGTACAGTTCATGTTTATTGAGAAAACGCATTTCAAAATCTATACCTTTATAGTATATAAATTATTTCCTCTAAAAAGAATTATTTAAAAAAATAAAGACGTTAAGACCTTCTTCTCGTTAAGACGAATAAAGTGATATAACACACTTGTGGGTACAATTCATATTTATTGAGAAAACGCATTTCAAAATATGCACTTTCAAATGTATGTATGTAATAGTATATAGATATAGATATAGATATAGATAAAACCATATTGTTAAAAATTGGGCTTTTGGCGTTGAACTATATTAACTATAACTATACTATATATTACTATGATATATGTATAGTTATAGTTAATATAATTCTTAACTTACAAAGACACAATATTTATTGTAGATAAAATATTTATTTTTATCTACAGCAAATGATGAAAGTTTATGACGCCAAAAAATGTAAGATTTTAACATCACAACCTGAGTATTTTTTTCGCATTATATATAAACAACATTGCAAGATTTAAAAATTCGGAAGTTTATATCTTTTTGCAACTTTTTGAACACTTTGTAAAAATATTTCCAGTGAATCTCTAAAGTACAATATAGAGGAAAATTGTTTATATACCTTTGAAAAACGCTTAAGCGAACCGCTACATTTACTGCCATTTATATACATTTACTGTGTTCTTTTTCCTATCTGATTGAGCAGAAACAGAAAACATCGATGTCTTTTATAATATAGAATAGGGTTATTAATTAATGAGAAAGCAATATGTCAAATCAAATCCGCATTTGGTATCTAATCCGAATTTAGTCATCCTATTCTATTGCATGTGCAATTATGCATTTAAAGCGAGAAAAAGATTAAATTTTTTGCGCATATATATATATATATATATATATATATAGTGTAAATCATATGTATGTTTCACAACATATGTTTAGCTTTTTATTATATGCTTTATATTTTCTTTTCGTTTGTTAATGTCTTTTCTTATAGCTGTCACTTAATAATTATATATATATATATATATATATATATATATATATAATCTATCTATATATATAAACCAAATACTACTCACTCACTCACTGACTTATTAACGTGCAGCCCGAACTACTGCACCTATCGACTTGAAATTTTAAGGGTATATTCCTACTATCACGTAGGTACTCACTAAGGGAGGGTTTTCCGAAATTCTACCCCTAACGGGTTAGAAGGGGTAAAATGTGTTTTTATTTAATTCTACACATAAATATCGCGGGCGAAGCCGTGACGGGGGATGCTAGTAATATATATTCTTGTTTTATTTATAAAATGTATAGTATATAAGATATAACAAAAAAATAAAAACAGTATTTCGTATTCAAAAGAAATGACAAAAATATTTTTTAAATTTATTATAATATAGATTTTATTTCTCGGTAAATGTACAAACTTATCTTGTTGATAATTTTTTAATAAGCAGTGAGCGAAAACTTTTCACATCTTAAACAGATCCTTAACAATATATGTCAAACTCATTGAAATCGGTGAGGTTGCACCTAATCTTAACATTTACTCACTTCTCCTTTTTTTATAAGCTATTTTATAAGTGTATAAGATTCTTACTTAAACATTGGAATTTAAATCTGAATTTATATAAAAGAAAGTAATATCGTAATATTTCTCTCTCCCTCCGCACCATTTCTTCTCCTCTCCTCTCTCTCCCCATTCTCACAACTATCCATTTCTTTCTCCTTCACTCTCCTTTTTCTTTTCCCCTTCTTTCTTTCCTACTATTACTGATTCTTTTCGCAGTTTCTTCATTATCATTTAAATTTTTAATGACTCAAAATGTTATTCTTATTGTTAAATCTTTTTATAACATTACAATAGTTTCTTTCTTTGCCACAATATTCTCCTCCTCCCTTTCTTAATGTGGCGTACAATTGTGAGTATCATGTTTCATCAAGCACTTGGGAGAAACTCGATACTCCTAACTTCCCAAGCCTTTACCATCCAAACGCGAAAATCGACTTCAAGTAACAACTTCTCTGATAATGCGCTAGAATAAGAAAAAGAAAGCGGTGTTTTATTTTACGACGTGGAAAAGCCATCATGCAAGAACTATGCTTTTCTTCCGTCTATGTACAGTTTGTCAGAGAAGATCGTGATCAGCATAGTTATCTCATTTTCTTACCTCTTACCTCTTCACAAAAGTTACACATGTTTTATTTGCTTTTTAGTTAGAGAAATTTTTCTCTACGTAAGAACTGAAAAAAGTCTTAAACCTGAAAGGCAACATTGATTAACTTTCAATCATCCTTAAATTTTTTTGAGGAATTTTCAAACATAAGATACCCGTACATAAAATATTTTAAAACTGTCTTTCCCAACATGAGTTCGTGAAAACCAAAACTGTCAACACAGTGATTGATTAAAACGTAAAAACATCAGAATTATTTGTAAAAAAGCGAGAGAGCGAATTAATGTAATGAGACAGTCTCAGTCTGTGATTTGATAATCGAGTTATATCATAACTTTATATAAAAACTAGCATCCTCCGTCACGCGGGCTTCGCCCGCGATATTGTGTGTAGAATTAAATAAAAACACATTTTACCCCTTCTCACCCGTTAGGAGTGGAATTTCGGAAAACCCACCCTTAGTGAGCACCTACGTAATAGTAGGAATATACCCTTAAAATTTCAAGTCGATAGGTGCAGTGGTTCGGGCTGCACGTTGATGAGTCAGTGAGTGGTATTTGGCTTATATATATATACAGATTACATATATATAGCTTACATATATATAGATGATTGAAGATAGAATATAAAAACTCCAAATGAAAAAAAGTGTTAAGTGTGGAAATTAATTCAATACTCTTATTGAAGAAATTGAAACTTTATTATACCAAAATAATAAACATGTCAATCATCGAAATATTTTGATTTTCTAATACTTTTTTCTATTTATTGGACAGCTGACAAATTTCCGAAAAAAGTAAATAAAGAATTTCTTAAAAAAAACAATATTGAATTAATTCGCACATTTAATATTTTGCAAATTTACAAGAAAAACGAGCATTTTGATATTATTTTAACTCTACAAAGAATTTGCGTTACAGTCTGTACGGCTTGCACGTCCAGTACGTTCAATTTTATGAACGTATTTTTCAATATCCCATGGAAAATCGTAATTCAATATATGTGTTGAAAAGTAATTCTTCGACTAGCAACCATATCGGTTGCGAAAAGAATTTGAACAGCTCTAGTGTTCAAATCGTCTAAAACTTGTTCTCTATCTTGTTGCTTTCTATCACCATGAATACTTCGACAATCGATATTCGTTATAGCCAAATCACTAGCAATGTTGTCCATTTTTGCCTTATCAAAAAATATTATCACCTTATTCAGAGGATCTATTTCGTGAAAGAACTAGTACGTCAGGTCTGTTTTTTCCTCTTCATCAACCAAATAAATCCTCTGCAACACAATATAGACAGTTGCTAAATCCAATGATCCGATTAACACTTGAATCTTGATTTTTCATATAAGACTGTACTAAACATCTCACAGCAAACTCAAAAATATAATATTAACTCAACTTGATAATGATATCAAATGATGTTGATATCATACTTGATATGAAAATCAAACTTGATAATGATATGTCGATAATTATTTAATTCAAAAAATTTTATTAACGCACTATCGTGAAATAACAGTATTTCTTAACTGTGATGCGAACTCTTCAGTCACTAGCAGTCGTTATACTTAATAATGCCATCGATTATTCTTTTATTAAAACACACACACACACAGAGGGAGGGGGGGGGGGTAAAGTTCCGAAAAGTACTCACCCCCGATTTTTTCAAAACTCAGTATTCCTACGTATTTTGACGCGCTAATTACGAATATCATAGTGAAAATTGGCGACTATTTGATTTTCATGGTGAAAACCATGAAAAACCCATAAAAATTATAGTTTTTTATGCTTATCTCAATAAATACGGAAAATCATGATAAATGTTTTAGACAAAAATTTAGATTTCACAGAGATAAACAATTTAGGTTCTATACATTTTCACCGTACGAATAATAGTTTTCAAGGAAATCGAGTATAAAGAGAATAATACTGAAGGAAAGTCTCTTCCTCACTATTTTTCTTGAAACTTCACAGAATAGTATATTGTGGCCCGTAAAACACAAACCGGGATGCTTTTTTACCGTGAGTCCCCTTGCCTCTCACAACCGGGGTGCTTTTTTTACCGTGAGTCCTCTCGCCTCTCACAAATCGGGGTGCTTTTTTACCGTGAGTCCCCTCGCCTCTCACAAACCGGGGTGCTTTTTTATAAAGCAATGTTTACTCTACATCTAATTTTGACTCTTACTTATTAGAATGAACTTTGCTTCGTCTTGCAAAGTACATGCGTGAATACAGTGTGTTCCACCCCCCACCCTACGGGAGACTCCACTACTGTTAAATCTAACCTAACCCAACCCATTCCCGTTTTTTATTTAAAATCGTCTGTAGTATGCATAATTACCAAATTATCCTTTTATTTGATAATTCAAAAGTGGCCGTGTACATTAAACAAAATTATATATTAACGCCAAAATTTATATAACTTCAAACCTAACCTAACCTAACATAACCAAACAATATGGCTTCGCAAAAAATAAAAAGTGACCGTGTACATTAAACAAAATTATACATATATTAACGTACAAATGTATATAACTTCAAACCAACCTAACCTAACCTAACCTAACAATATGGCTCCGAAAAATGAAGAGTGGCCGTGTACATTAAACAAAATTATATATTAACGCAAAAATGTATATAACTTCAAACCTAACTTAACCTAACCTAACCTAAACCAAAACCAAAACCTACACCTAATATTGTAAAATTTCAGCGTCAATCGTAGAGGACGACATTCTCCTTCAGTTTTATCGTCTCTCATAACTTTTCCATTTATAACCTTCTAATAAACAATAAGAACCGAATAAAACCGTTTGGAAGTTACTCAGCACGATGTCTTTAATAACATCTGAAACAATGATCGCAGCTAGCTTTCTTATACGAAATAACTACCGTTTTGTTTTGTCGATTATTATTATTCTCAGGTATACTATTGCTCATTCTCGGAAACTCATTCTCCAACAATTCCAAACAATATCAAGGCTTATGCTGGAACCACTGCAATGATGACTAAAACTGACTTACACATTTTTCTTGAGGAGATTCTCTTCCCTTCATTGCGTAATGCCAAGTTTGACAAGTATCTATTGCTGGCGGATAGTTGGTCTTCGAACAAAGACGATGAACTCTTCAAGAAGGTAGCCGAGAAGTTTCCTAGCATCACTGTTGAACGGATGTGAATACCAGCGGGAACAACAGGAATGATTCAACCACTGAATGTGTACTACTTTAGACCCTACAAACGTTTCATTCGGCATGTGACGGATTGTTTAGAACTCGATGACAAAGTGTGGCAACGCAACAACTACTTTAAATTGCAAGCACTGGCGCACTTCTAATTCAGCGCACCAAGATTCGTTGATATGCTAAAATATTCATTTTATAAGGTGGGCTACTTAAGTACCAGGCCAGGCAAATTCAAAACTCCAGTTGAATTTTGCTTTGATTTCGATTTCGTGGAAAAATGCATGTTTTCAAACTGTGGTAAGTTGAGTGAGTTTCGCTGTGCTCATTGCGAAAATAGCTTTTGTTTTGGTCATACTTTTCTTCAAACGTTGCACATTGATTGCAATCACTAGTAGATCAAAATCTAGCAGTTCAACATTTTTAATCTATTAAATTGAAATACTATTTAATCGCCAGACAATTACATACATTAGATGAAATTGTCTGGCGATTAAATAGTATTTCAATTTAATATATTTATATCTTGGATTTAGTTATAGGTGTTTGCAATGTGTGCCGTGTGGGGGCGTGTTTGTGGGTTTCTCGCAAGTACTCTGTACGGCGCCGTTGTAATATACAGGGTGTCCCGGGTTTTAACCGACAAACTGCGGGAGCATATTCTACTAGTGGAAATAAGAAAAAATTCTTATATCGCGTTTGCTTAGAAATGCTTTATTACAAAGTTATAAACCAATATTGAAAAGAAATATGAGATAAGTAACAACGGAACATAGTGTAGAATTTGGAAGGTCGAAGATGTTTATGTTACGTGTATTCACATGTATTCATGTTCACTATGTTTAAACGATTCAGTATGATTGTTACTTTCACAACAGTAGCCGTTAGATTTCAATCGTCGTGTGAACTAGCAATTACTATCAGAATGCCAAAAGTGTTTTCAAATGAGGAATACACTGATATTCATTTCGTGTACGGATTCTGTGACGGAAATGCACGAGCTGCCGTACGAGAGTATCAACGTAGATTTCCTAACAGGAGAGTACCAGATAGATTTAAAGCAACGAATTACTAATTCAGTTACTGAGATGCAACAAAATTTTCAGGAATGTCGTACTGTAACAAATTCTGTACTACGTCGATGTCTAGCTTGTATCGATGTGCAAGGACAACATTTTGAAATGCGTCACTAAATCATTGCGTACATAATTTTTATTTTTGTGAAAAAATCCGTTGTTACTTATCTCATATTTCTTTTCAATATTGGTTTATAACTTTGTAATAAAGCATTTCTAAGCAAACTCGATATAAGAATTTTTTCTTATTTCCACTAGTAGAATATGCTCCCGCAGTTTGTCGGTTAAAACTCGGGACACCCTGTATATACGTTTCTAACATCTTCATGCATCAGCGTCTAGGGCAAGGGATCGTCTGCACAGCCCTACTGATGAGTCTGCAGACGATCTTAAGACGAAACGCTTTTCTAACTTCAGGATTTTCTCTCGTGGTAAAGGGAAAAATGGTTGCTGCATTATTTGACAAATCCCGTCGGCGTACAGTATATCGCGTTTGAAGGAAAAATATTGTTAACCATCTAGTATAGCCAGTTTGATCGAAGGAAAAAAATTTCATTTTTTAATCTAGTTTCAAAGTTTTAAACTTATTACACAGGAACAGATTACAACCAAAATAAAGCATAACCTTACTTCAATGCATTGTTATCATATTGGTCATTCATATAAAAAGTTACTGTTAAGGTTTGTTTATAATCAGTACAATACTTCAAAATGTACCAATACGGCACCGTGTTTGGCATCCGATTATTCGGATCCTGATGCATAATGGGAATTAATATTTGGCACAATTTTGGTTTGAGACATACCTAATCTATTGGTAATAGTCGCTTTTTATTTCAGTCTGGACAATGTAAGATGTCCCCTTGTGAGATAAGCATAAAAAACTATAATTTTTATGGGTTTTTCATAGTTTTCACCATGAAAATAAAATAGTCGCCAATTTTCACTATGATATTCGTAATTAGCGCGTCAAAATACGTAGGAATACTGACTTTCGAAAAAATCGGGGGTGAGTACTTTTCGGAACTACACCCGCACGGCAAGAATGCCGCAACATTGCAGAACCATTGCGAAATGTTGTTGCAAGAGTACTGTAAGATTACAGCAACGGTAAAATGTCCGCTTTCAGAAATATTGCTACAAAACATTGTAGCAGTAAAATATACATGCAATACTACTGTGGAAATGTGCCAATATATGGTTGAGCTGGATCTTTTGTGCCTAATAATATATTTCGCGTTATTTTATGTATATTTTTCGCTTAACAAACTATGCAATCACGTAATTAAATTTAAATTTAATTATGTGATTTTACTTTTCTAGCTTCAACTTGAGACTGCATTTCAAGACCGATAGTAAACGGTCTTGAAACGCAGTCTCAAGTTGAAGCGTAGTTTAAGCGAAGTCTAAGCGAAGACTGTATATAAATTCATGTAAAAAATATTATTAAGCACAAAAGATCCAGTCCAACGATATATTGGCACATTTACTTGCTTGTTATCATAATAATAATCATGACTAACATTAATATAAATACACACATTATTTTACGTTATTTTAGATTATACACAAGTTGGCATAATAGCTTTAACACGAAGTAAAACCATTCTAGAATACATGGATCTTTTATGAAAAGTTTAAAAATCACTTAATGCATGCATTAAGATTAACATGCTAACTTGTATGTATAGTAACGCATAAGTTTATTTTATTTTAATCTTAGAGTTTGGAGGTAATAGAAAAATTTATATACATATATAATTAATATAAATGCTTTCAATCCTATGTGTATTAAAATTATTATATAAATAATAAACATTTTTAAATACTTACTCTAATTGTAAGTGACACACAAACACACAATAAAAGTACTTGCTATTTTCACAATATTTTACAATGTTGCTGTAACGTTGTTTAAACTATATATTGCAAATTCATGACTATATAATATTTCTGCAACATTGCACTGCAATGTGCAATATTGCAATGTTGCAGCAATGTTGCTGCAAACTTTTGTGCTGTATGGGATATGAGTATTACATATATGGAATAACCGAATACTCGGCGTAAGCGTCACCCATAGCGAAGTCAGTCTGCGTTAAGGGTAGCGCTAACTGCAAGTGCGAAGTTCGAAACTAATTGTTCATTATTCTCTCTCAATAATAAATAAATGTAAACAGGTAAAAACATAAGTGTGAAGACATAACAGTCTTGCAATAAGGAGATATCCAGTGATTTAAGTATAAAATAAAGAAGAAAGCGGAAGTAACAGTTTGGACAGTTGTTTCAAAACGACATTTAGAAGCAAGCTTTATAGCGATGCATAATAATTAAAGAGCTAGAAATGATCGACAAATATAATCCTGTTCTACAAAAATATGAATAGAAAGGGAAAAAGAAAATTTAAGTTGACACATGTAGGGAGAAGAAGGAAGAGAAAATTAATTTAGTGCAAAGACAAGCAAAGACATATTTCAGTAATACATCTGCAAAAAAATTGAGAAGTCATAGAAAATGAAGAAATTAGGATAACAGAACAGAATACTAACTAGTTATTTTTTGTTTTAATGTTTTAATGTGCTTTCAGCAACTTCATCGTTTGCAAAAACTGTAACAGATAAATAAACTTCAGCAAAATCAGTTTTCAGAAATACGGTTTTTGGATTACTGAATAGATCTGTGGAACTTATGAAATATCTTTGTAACAAACTTTGTACTTTCAAATATTTTATCTCCGTTTACGAGTAATGAATTTAATTAGTATGATAAAATAAGGTGGTTAATCTTCGATTTTTCGCCAGTGGAGTATATATATAATGAAAGACAGCTGGAAAAACTTATTTTTCGACCTTTATCTGGCACATATATTTTTTCTCTTCAAATTTCACAACGTTTCGACCCTTGGTTTGGGTCCTTCTCAAGTGAAAAATAATAACATTACATCAGCTCGGACATTCTGTATAAAATGTACAAAACCAAAAATCAGCATACATGTTGAAAAATACGGTTGCGTCAATGTAAAACTTCTTACAGTTATTATAATGGAGTTAACGCGTTTACAAAAACATGATGTGATACTAATATTAATGCAATAAAAAACACACTTCAGAAGCTAATAACTTAAAATGTACGTCGGAAATAATAATAAATAACTCACATTAACGATGACATATATCGCATATGACATGTATGTATAAAACGATGACATATAAAAAAGAACCTTAGGGTACCAAACTCACATATTAAAGATAGTTGGGATTTTATTGAAAAGATAAAACAAGTGAACATTAATGATAATGATGTGTTGGTATCGTTTGATGTCGTTTCCTTATATACTAATATTCCTAAAGATCTTGTTTTACGGGGTATTGAAAAAAGATGGAATTTAATTGCTACGGGGACTGCGCTAAGTCTAAATCAGTTTTTATTTGCTATAGATTTATTATTAGGTTCTACGAGCTTTCAGTTCAATGGCAAATTTTATGAACAAATTTTCGGATGTCCGATGGGCCTTCCATTGTCGTCAATTCTTGCAGACATTGTATTGGATGACTTAGGGAGTAGTTGCGTGTCTATGTTGGACTTTGATGTGCCGGTTTTTTATCGTTACGTTGACGACATTTTCACTATCTTTCCGTTTGACAAGGTTTAATATGTTCTGCAGATTTTTAACTCTTACCACGATAGACTAAATTTTACAATTGAAATGGAAAATAATAATAGCTTAAGTTTTTTAGACATAAGTATAACTAGAGAAGGTCAACGATTGATAACAGATTGGTACCGGAAACCTACATTTTCCGGAAGATATGTCAATTATTATTCTCAACATCCACAAAAGTATAAAGTTAGTGTTATAAATAGCTTAGTAGATAGAGCTGTTTTGCTATCTGATGAGAGGTTTCACGATTCAAATTTAGAAATTGTAACGAACATATTAAAAAACAATTGTTACCCAAGCGATTTCATTCTTAAACACATTAATAAAAGACTTAGAAGCGTAAAATATGGTAATATGGACAACAACTCTGTGGTTTCTGAAAAACACAGTGTGGTGATTCCGTATCACAATAAAATTACCTTTTTAGAAAAAGGTACAAAAAAGCGCCAAGCATACGCGCCCGAAGAACGCGTTCAAAGATGACCTCTATAAAATTAATGATATCAACAAATTTCGCCAATTATAAAAATGAGTATTTATGCAAACCAAAAAATCTATTACATTTATTCTATTTATTACATCTATTATATTTTTATACAACTAAATATTTTAATACATATAAATATTTCAATACAAATAAGTGTTTTTTTAAAATACACTCACTCCCAAAAAAAGCGGTACACTAAAATTTAGGGAAAAATTTACCAACCTTCAAATGATCATAACTTGGTAAATAATGAAGATAAAAATATGTTCAAAAATGCAAAATGAAGCTTCAAGTATCCACTTTAAGAATATTTGAATGGCAATTATGGTCGGCCATTTGATTCAAAATGGCGGATGACAAAATGAGAGGATGCAAAAGTGATAACCGAAAGTCCGAGTTTGTGACGGTGCATGGCGTGAATTAGATATCGCAGCCTAATGGGACCAAATGCAAATGAAAATATAGAGTGTTATCTTTAAAATGCTTTTTACTAAGCTCGATGCGATCATTTTTCGCTGAGTTGTGCAACTTTAAAAAAGAAAACACTCTGTTAAGTAAATTTGGAGTATCTCAACAAAAAATGATCGCATCGAGCTTTGTAAAAAAGCGTTTTAAAGATAAAACTCTATACTTTTATATGCATTTAGTCCCATTGGGCTGCAATACCTACTTTACACCATGTGCCATCGCAAACTCGAATCTTCATTTATCAATTTCACATGCTCTCCCTTTCCGCCATTTTAAAAAACTCGTCGTGCACAATTTCGATTTAAATTGCGAAAAGTAGGGTTTCAAAGCTTTAAAACCGTTTTTGAAATTTTGTGCTAGGATAGTTAGGTACCGAGATATTCAATTTCGAATTTGCAATATTGTCGATTCAGCAAGGCCTAAGGAATTAGAAAACCCTGCGGTTCGTTTAGTTCTTTTATAATTCCAACTGCTGCGTTCATTATTCTTTATACTCCAAATCCTTCTTATGTGGTGTGTGTGTGTGTGTGTGGGTGTAGGTGTATGTAGGTGTATGTGTGTGCGCGCGCACACACACACACACACACACACACCAGAAGGAGGGTTTGGAGTCTTAAATTACTGTGGAACTGACGAACCACGGGGTCCTCATCCTTGTGATATACACACACACACACACACACACCACAAGGAGGGTTTGGAGTCTTAAATTACTGTGGAACTGACGAACCACGGGGTCCTCATCCTTGTGATACACATACACACACACACACACATACACCTACACCCACACACACACACACACACCACATAAGAAGGATTTGGAGTATAAAGAATAATGAACGCAGCAGTTGGAATTATAAAAGAACTAAACGAACCGCAGGGTTTTCTAATTCCTTAGGCCTTGCTGAATCGACGATATTGCAAATTCGAAATTGAATATCTCGGTACCTAACTATCCTAGCACAAAATTTCAAAAACGGTTTTAAAGCTTTGAAACCCTACTTTTCGCAATTTAAATCGAAATTGTGCACGACGAGTTTTTTAAAATGGCGGAAAGGGAGAGCATGTGAAATTGATAAATGAAGATTCGAGTTTGCGATGGCACATGGTGTAAAGTAGGTATTGCAGCCCAATGGGACTAAATGCATATAAAAGTATAGAGTTTTATCTTTAAAACGCTTTTTTACAAAGCTCGATGCGATCATTTTTTGTTGAGATACTCCAAATTTACTTAACAGAGTGTTTTCTTTTTTAAAGTTGCACAACTCAGCGAAAAATGATCGCATCGAGCTTAGTAAAAAGCATTTTAAAGATAACACTCTATATTTTCATTTGCATTTGGTCCCATTAGGCTGCGATATCTAATTCACGCCATGCACCGTCACAAACTCGGACTTTCGGTTATCACTTTTGCATCCTCTCATTTTGTCATCCGCCATTTTGAATCAAATGGCCGACCATAATTGCCATTCAAATATTCTTAAAGTGGATACTTGAAGCTTCATTTTGCATTTTTGAACATATTTTTATCTTCATTATTTACCAAGTTATGATCATTTGAAGGTTGGTAAATTTTTCCCTAAATTTTAGTGTACCGCTTTTTTTGGGAGTGAGTGTATTTTAAAAAAACACTTATTTGTATTGAAATATTTATATGTATTAAAATATTTAGTTGTATAAAAATATAATAGATGTAATAAATAGAATAAATGTAATAGATTTTTTGGTTTGCATAAATACTCATTTTTATAATTGGCGAAATTTGTTGATATCATTAGTTTTATAGAGGTCATCTTTGAACGCGTTCTTCGGGCGCTTATGCTTGGCGCTTTTTTGTACCTTTTTTTAAAAAGGTAATTTTATTGTGATTTCACACATTTTGTAGTTTCTTTGTAGGCGCACAGCGACCCGTCTTTGTGGGCGCACAGCAACCCGTCTTTATGGCCGCACAACTACCCGACTTTGTAGCAGTATGGCTAGACGTGCGTGCGCGCGTGTGTGTGTGTCTCAAAATCGTCATATTTCGAATTTTCCATAACTTTATAAACGTTTCTTTAATTTTAATCAACTCTTAACTACCGTGCCATATAAAATGTATTAAGAGATGATTAAAATTAAAGAAATATTTAAACAGTTATGCAAAATTCGAAATGCGACGATATTGATCGATACTGCATTTAGCATTATCGACTCTACATTTACGTGTCATTTCGAGTCATCTAGCGTCGAAATTAGCGAACTTCACATTTTTTCATTCGTCTCTCCGCGAGCCCCTCTTGCCTTCACTTGACAGACAAGGAGAAAACGGAGTATCTTAATCGTAAAATCGTGACATTTCGAACTTTGCATCGCAATATCTCCGCTCGTAGGACAAGTAGGAGAAAAATAAAAACACTTTTCTTATGCAATTCGAACACAAGCTATCCATTCAGCCTACTTAGAAGTTGATCAGATCAGCCGTTATTGAGATCTAATAATCTGAATGTCTGCGAAAGCGTCGCTTCGCGTAAAAGAGTCACGGTGTGGTCTCGCCGCGCGTATACTTGGCGTGAGACACTACCGTGTCTCTTGATGTAAAGGGTTTGAGCCACAATATTGAAAGAAACTTTAAATTTTTTGGTTTCAATGTAATATGTAACTTACCGAAGACAATGAAAAGCATCATATGTAGAGGCAAAGATAAATTGGAGTTGTTCCAATGTGTGGAACTAGTGTATAAAATTAATTGTAAAGATTGCGATATATGCTATCCCTACAAAACCCTTTTTAAAAAAAGAAAAAGTATTTACGCCAAGTACATAAAACGTGTCGGACTTTGCAAAAACAGTGTAATTCAAAAAATCTTTCTAAAAAAAGAGTATTATACAAATTTATTTATTCATTCAAAAATATACATGAAATCAATACAAGTAGCCAAGTTATCGTTGTTATTATTCGAAAGTGCACTGTTCACAAATGGATATGAAATCAATGCACTTTATCTAGTATTTCTTTAAAAATGGATTTTGTCAATGCAATATCCAATAATTATATACAACAACAGATTTATGCAAAATTAATCCAACAATTATATGAAACAAAAGTTTTATATCATAGTGAAGCAAAAAACTTGGCGTGCCCGGGTTGCATTAATTGAATTCTTGTAAATATGTTTATAATTTCAAAATTGCCTTGGAAATATAAAACATCTCTTTCTTCTTTAATTGTTGCTTTTATATATTTATATTTCTACAAATATTGTATGTAAATCGTTTCATTACTTCACGCAAATAATTTGTACACTGTAAAACATTGATGAGCATTGCATCGTAATACAACCCGGGCACGCCAAGTTTTTTGCTTCACTATGATATAAAACTTTTGTTTCATATAATTGTTGGATTAATTTTGCATAAATCTGTTGTTGTATATAATTATTGGATATTGCATTGACAAAATCCATTTTTAAAGAAATACTAGATAAAGTGCATTGATTTCATATCCATTTGTGAACAGTGCACTTTCGAATAATAACAACGATAACTTGGCTACTTGTATTGATTTCATGTATATTTTTGAATGAATAAATAAATTTGTATAATACTCTTTTTTTAGAAAGATTTTTTGAATTACACTGTTTTTGCAAAGTCCGACACGTTTTATGTACTTGGCGTAAATACTTTTTCTTTTTTTAAAAAGGGTTTTGTAGGGATCTCACTCCTTTTTGTACATTTTTAAAATTTCGATAGCATAGAATTTCGATATTCAAAAAATAAATTATTATTTAGAGATTATTATTTTTATTAGTAATTATTAACAGATTGACTGTTATTAATAGATTATTATTTTTCTAAAAAAAATATGTATGCACCCTTAACATTTCGAGGCCAATGACAAATGTCGATGTCTCAACTTTTAAATCATTTATGGAAATCCATTTTGTATCCTTAGCTCGCAACATGTTCGTGTAATGTAATGTCCATTATTAACATTTTCACCATGATAAAAAATAGCACTGTTAACTTTAAAATAGTTACATAAATAAGTACTTCTAGGTACATCTAGGTACTTCTAAATACTTCTTGGCTAGTTAACTATTGATTTCATAGTTAGTTTTGATTTTTCTAAATAGTTTTTTAAACTTTTTGTTGTGTACAAGGTGGGATTTTTTATGTACTTGGCGTACATTTTTACCTTTGTGAGATTCTTTTAGTGGGATCTCATTGCTTTTTGTAACTTTTTAAATTTTGAGATATCTCGAATCCGCTTGCGCAGTCTTCTTTAAAATCGTTTGCAGTTGTTTCGTTTCGTTTGTAGTTGGACCGAGATATCTCAACAAAAGTTAACAATTTTTTATTTAAACAAATGTTAATAACTTTTGAAAGTTCAACTATAAACCAAACTAGAAACGATTCTGAAAAAAACATCGCAAGCGGATTCGCGATATCTTAATTAGGTTATATTAATTTAAGAGAAAACTAATTAGTTAATTAAAATTGTTGTTATTAAATTTGATTATTTCGATGAACCGCGCGCGTTGATCTTTACCAACGAATAAATTTGGGCGATACGTATACTATTACTAAGCGAGTCACTGTACCTCAGTTACATAAAAACGCGCCTTGGCGGACAAACTCGCTTTGAATGTGTCGTGTGTATGTGAGACTGAATATGAACACTGGAAATCAAAAGTGTCATTTTACATGGACTCGACTCGAGATCTCGGGATTGACTGCACCAATTTTATTCGGGTTACTCGCAATCGAAAGTACGTATCAACATTATATAATTAAAGTATCATTAGATTTTATATTACGATCTTTGTTTCCGAGAATATTTCATCGGAAAATCTGACAAGGCGAAACTCGAGATAAGGCTACTTGGTAGCGCCTCGACGATGCCGCGTCAGTGCCGTGTCAAGCGGCAATTTCTCATGCGGCTATTTATTTTTTATGTACTTGGCGTCGCGACGCTACCGCGTCGCTTGATATTGGACAAACAAAAAGACACTTGAGAGTAAGGATCAATGAGCTTATGGCAAATATACGCAAAAATGAACATTCGGTTGTAAGTAAGCATCGTTTAAGTGAAAACCATGACTTCGACTGGGATAAACCTACAATTTTACATCGTGAAACACATAAAATAAAGAGAGAGATAGCGGAGATGATTTATATAAGAAAACACAGCAATTGTATCAATCTTCAGACAGATACGGAGAATCTATCGGACATGTATGACAATATTTTGAAACTTTCTTAGCTCGACAATATTTTGAAACCTTCTTAACTCGAGGTACCATTGTGCCTTAGACCATCAAGTTAGGCGGATGTGTAACAATGAGAATTTTATACGATCGTTTATCTGCAATGATTTTAATGTTAAATACGTGATTATCGTGGAGAGTTTTTCTGACAGTATATGCGATATATGTCATCGTTAATGTGAGTTATTTATTATTATTTCCGACGTACATTTTAAGTTATTAGCTTCTGAAGTGTGTTTTTTATTGCATTAATGTTAGTATCACATCATGTTATTGTAAACGCGTTAACTCCATTATAATAACTGTAAGAAGTTTTACATTGACGCAACCGTATTTTTCAACATGTATGCTGATTTTTGGTTTTGTACATTTTATACAGAATGTCCGAGCTGATGTAATGTTATTATTTTTCACTTGAGAAGGACCCAAACCAAGGATCGAAACGTTGTGAAATTTGAAAAGAAAAAATATATGTGCCAGATAAAGGTCGAAAAATAAGTTTCTCCAGCTGTCTTTCATTATATGTAATTAGTATGTTAGATGCTTGTAAAAGTTCATATGATATTAAAGTCATTCCTTCCTTTTGAATCGTCCCTATTGCTATCAAATATACATACAATATAATACATTGTACATTAAAGCTTATTGGAATTTATTTATGTGTGTGGATAAAAACCATTACAAAAGTCATTGTCAAATGTAGTAATAAATCCTCCGGCGAAAAAGGTTATTTGTCTATACTTTATTTGCTTTCTGTTTATTTGAGATACGCGAGAATACATTGGATATCGATGCGAAGCGAAATATTGTTTTCGCAATAGTATTTTTTCAGGATAAATGGCATTTTAGTGCAGTTCGCGCTACAGTGACTTTATTACAGTAAACATAGAAATGCCTATATAGAGAGCTAGTTTTTAGCTGCGCATTTAAAGGTCCACACACAATTTGTACACCTGTTTGTCTGCGTAGTTTAAGACGTTGCAGACAAGACATTGGATACACCCATTGTGTCTAGACAGGAAAATTCTTTATCTTGGTCTGATTACATATTCAATACTTTATGAATGACGAATATTTATTATCATAAAATTTAATACAGTAATATAATTTTTCTTTTATGTTCTAGTCACATATTTGAACACATATTTGACATTTTATGAATCAAATAGTCACATATTTGACATTTTATGAAGCAAACGGAAAGAAAATATACATATTATTGTTCTCCTTTGTCAATAAAACATAATTTTTATAATATTAATGTTTTTCAATTATTTCAATGATTAATAATTTAACATTTTAAGAACAACTCGATATACTTAAATATTTTAAATAATATTTTAGCTATTATATAAATATTAGTAAATAAACGAACAAATATATTCTTGTACATTCCTAATTATGATAAATAATACAAACTAATAATATATATATAATTATTAAACAAGACAAACGGTGTGACTCGTAAATGCGTGTCTGTCTATTCAAATTATAATACGATTAAGCGACTTCATGAAAGTCAGCGTAAACCACTAAAAAACACTTTAGCTCTTCTCACACGATGCGTCAACGCACAAGTAGAAAATTTACCATTACATGCGCGACTTCTCCATTTCCATACGAAGAAGCATTTTCGCACTGTCTTAAAATCGCGAAGCCGATCGAAAACTCGAAAGAGCGAACTCCGTCACGCTTATACGCCTTCTTTCTTCGCTTATCACTGCAAATCAAATCACTGCGACCGAAACCGGTCATCTCGTCGTCGTCATCATCATCATCATCATTACAAGGGAGAAACATATTTCTCCCTAGTTCGAAATAAAATGTCTTGCCATTTTTTTTCGATTGATTACAGTCCGATGATCTGGGTATCGCAGTATCATGAGATAAGGATGACGCCGAGTCACGATGTCACGTTAAAGAGCATCGAAACCGATCAGTGCGAGAATAATCAAGTGAATCGCCTTATACCAATGTGCCTGACACAGGCTAACACCGTCGCCAGTGTTACATTCTTTCTGTTGCTGGTGCTGCTATTCTTCGTCGCACCTTTCGTGATACTCATCACCCTGTACTCGTCCATTGTCAGCTATCTAATCCACGATTCATCGTCCACGTCCTCGACTACCACGAGCCATAACACCAGCGACTCGTATCATAGCCGTGCTCGTCGACAAGTAGTGTACATGCTGTTGGCCGTGGTGATCAGCTTCTTCGTATGCTTGTCACCCTATCGGCTTCTCATCTTGTACATCGTGGTAGCGCCCGCTGAGCAAATTGCTGCGATCGATCATGACACGTTCTTTGGTCTGCTGAAT
Source organism: Ooceraea biroi (assembly GCF_003672135.1). Taxonomy (NCBI): domain Eukaryota; kingdom Metazoa; phylum Arthropoda; class Insecta; order Hymenoptera; family Formicidae; genus Ooceraea; species Ooceraea biroi. Next base: position 12,334,948 of record NC_039506.1, on the reverse strand, counting down.
TTTTGCAGGATCATGTTCTACCTGAACAGCGCTGGTAATCCGATATTGTACAATCTGATGAGTAGCAAGTTCCGAAGGAGTTTCTTGAGACTGTGCAGTCTTCGGAAAGATTCTGAAAGCACACGCAGAAGTGCGATCATCCGCGCACGACGAGTCGCGATAAATCGGCAGAATCGGAGTCAGGAACAAAATTTTTTATGATCGAATAATGAAATTAGCAAAATACTTTATTTATCATATGCACGCTCTCGCGTGAAATTAACGATAAGTGATACATTGATTAAAATGCATCAAATAAAAATGTTAAATACAATGTGCATTTATTAAAACCGAAAGATTCTTGCGCAACCTGAGAGATATACAATACTTTTAAAGAAACATAGATATTGGAAACAAAGATACTGGAGAATTATATTTGCATTTAAAAAATGTAAAAAATATATAATATTATATAAATAATTGCGCTTTCTATGAAGAAATTCGAAAATACAACGGAAATTTTGCTGCAGAAAACTATAATATGTAAGATTAAAGGTAAATCTACCGATTAGCGAACCCACCTCCTATCACCTTGTCCTTGATATATATTATAGAGGTCACCCTCCTGAGTGACCTTCAAAAGGTTTTAGCCGTCGATCGTTGTTTACTAAAAAGTTATTAACAAAAGAAGTTTAATGATTTTGCACGAATTTTCAGCCGTCCACACAAGCAAAAGGTTATATTTTCCGAAACTGGAGCCCCGGACACATACGCTCGGTTTCAACCCGCTTCGCGGGAGGGCGGGGGCAGGGGCTTCGCCCCCCGCCCCCCGCCCCCCGCCAGAACCAGTGTAACAGATTTTACCGTACAGATTTTGATCACCTGGTACACGGCACGGATTCCGGCGGGAGGAGGCGAAGCCCCTGCCCCCCGCCCTCCCGCGAAGCGGGCTGAAAACGAGCTGTCCGAGGCTCCAGTTTCGGAAAATATAACCTAACCAGGTTAGGTTAGATTAGTTTAGGTTAGGTTAAAGCAGAGAATACTTTGTATTTAACTGTTTATGCTTTTGGTTAAAGTGAAGAATACTTTGTACTTATATTAAAAGAAACTATTCTATATATTAACGATTCACTGCTTTAAATGACTTTCCTTCCTTCGTTCATATACATATTCGTCTTTTATATCATTCAATATTCAAAATAACTACTATATTTGCAAAATTTTTTTGTTAATAACTTATTCATAAACAACGATCGACGATTAAAACCTAATGCGGGTTATTCGGGAAGGTGACCTTTGTAATATATGTCAATATTATGTTCTTGGTTCGCGTAGACAGCTGAAAATTCGTACAAAATCAGTAAACTTCTTTTGTTAATAACTTTTTAGTAAACAACGACCGACGGTTAAAACTTGCACAATGTTACTCAGGATGGTGACCTCTATAATATATGTCAAGGACAAGGTGATAGGAGGTGGGTTCGCTAATCGGTAGATGTACCAGATTAAAATATATAATAGATGTACAAAGGCATTGAAAAATATAGTTGTCAAAAGAATACAGAAGAGTATAGAAATTGCGAAAGATTATATTTAAAGAAGTATCTAACAAGATTTGTATTATAAATTAATATTATAAAGGAACACAAAACCAATGGAAAATAATCGGAAGTTCTTATACATATCACTGCAATAAATCATTAGAAAATCCTTCAGGCTGAATGGTTCCAAAAAGGAAAGTGTCTTCTCTTCTGTTTTAAATTAGTCGAAACTGGAGAAAAAAGTTTCGACGTTCTATGGAATCAGTATCAGAAATATTGAACTTCGCGAACTTTCATGAAAGTTGGTGCGCAAAAATCGATTTGCGCAATTCGCGTGAGTACAAAAAGTTCCATTCTACGTGATGCGATCTCATTATCAATATTTGTAAATGGATATGCGCTTGTACACATAAGTATCAGACGAATATTTCTTACTTATTTCTTATATCTTATATAATATTTCTTATATTTGTTCGTGCAAAAATATATACAAATTTCATAAATACCCCGTGTAAAATTACTTAAATCCTTTAACTATAATTTTTTAAGTGTTTGCGAATTTTATATTATTTAAAAAAGTGCAATAAAAATTGCGTTTGCATTAGAAAGAATATAAAACAACATAGAAGCATCGAAAAATTATGTTTTTAGTAAAAGGCTACATGAAAGCATAGCTATTAAAAGCTATTGAAAAATTATCATGGAGAAGAAGAAAAAGAAATGTATATGTTTTGCATCATAATGAAAACACTTTTGTCATGATATTTGACAAATATCTAATTAATAAGTAAGTAAGTATAACATAATGCACAGATAAATATAAATATTTAAAATATGTTATTTTAATATTATTGTGTACATATTTAATAGCGTAATACATAAATAAAAAAATATTATATATGTATATACATATATATATATATACATATAGTTAAAATATTATTTTAATGTTACATATACAGGGTGTCCCAGACCTACCGTATCACCGGTTAATGGTAGATTCCTGAGGTGATTCTGAGACGAATATTCCTCTTGCAAAATGTCGAGAGTGACGTAGTTTCAGTGCTACGAAGGGTTGTAGTTATCCTATCCTTGTGTAGAATTTTTCCGCGTTCAGTGACGGTGGGTCGAAGGGGTCCCGCGCATCGCACACACTTCAATTTGAACAGCCGCGAAAAATTAAGATCAAAAAATTAAGAGGAACATTCGTCTCAGAATCACCTCAGGAATCTACCATTAACCGGTGATACGGTAGGTCTGGGACACCCTGTATTTAGGATATAAAGTGCGTTTTTCTTGCACAATTAAAACGGTTTCTAGCATGTTAAAGTGCAAAGTTTGTTTCGTTAAAGGCATAAAAATATATATACATAAATAGTATATAAATTGTCGATACTTTTAGTGTTAGGTGACGAAATCATCTTTCAGTAAATAGAAAATCTTCTCAAAATTCTATATATAAAAATTGTCGAGTGAAATGCATAAAAACTAAATATTTTATACTTATTTATATTAGAGATATTTATATCATACTAATATAATAAAGAGGTAAAGTTTGTTCCATTGTTAGGGGTAATCTCAGAAACTACTAAACCGATTTGAAAAATTCTTTCACTGGTGGATACCTTAGATCTTCCTGAGTAACATAGACTATGTACAATCGTCTTGCAACTTCTAAAAATGTGCGCGTCGCAAAAAAATACGTTCTTTATGCTTTATATTTTCCAAATATACCGAGCGCGCGAAGCGCGCGAGGAACAAGCGCCAGCTAGTTAGAGATATTTGAGATTTCTGAATACTGCATATTTTATTCAAAAAAATATTCAGATATTCCATCGTTATATGATAAATATTTTGTAACACATTCTTTTACGTTGTATTTCTTCCTTAGAACATCATAATAACTCATAATAATAAACAGAGAACAGTTGTATGTGATATTTAAATATTTAAACATTTTTTGAATAGATTAGATTGAATAAAGTAGATGTAGTATCCAAAACTTTCAAATGTTTCTTGACATATTTATTTTCCGAATACTTTCAATTAATATTTTTGTACATTGATAAGCAGGAATGGTGTCCCTCGCCTACGTTCACGGAGCTACGTTATGTGTGGCACTGACAACCGCTGACAACCGAAAATAATTTCTTCTGTTATAGGATTGCAGAATTAAATGTACAATTAAATAATATAATTACAATTATACTATAAATATAATATAAATACAATTATATAACTGCAATGGTATAGTTACAAAAATAAATATAATTAAATAATATAAATTTATAGGAATAATGCTTTTTATAATTGTACTATTATGTATTCAAAATTTAAATTTAGACCATAATATTCCTAGAATATTTATTTTAATTTCCTTCAATACTTATTAATAATTTTTATTGTTATTAAATATAATTCTGCAATCTTACAACACAAGAAATTATTTTTTATTTGCTCACAGTGCAAATGTACAAACGCGTGGACAGTCTCAAACTTACCCGCAATGATAGTTGTAGTTTTACACAAAATTATTTTACAGCATATAATAGAAGAATTATTACGCAATCATAAATAAATCAGTAATGAATAAGGATGCGCGTGCATTTTGGCATTTTGGCTTTACAAGGAAGTCGGAATACGTAATATCATAAATTAAATTTACGAGAAATTTAATAATTTGATGCTAAGAAACATCTAATTTTTTAAAACATTAAAACTGCTCGAAAAGTGCACTGTAAGATAGAAAAGGATGAGATGCTGGTCGAAATATCGGAGTTCTGGCTTTCCTACAATAGTTCTCGTATAGGTTCGACTGTAATTATGAATTTCCTACAGAGTTCTATGCACTAGCGATGTTGTATAATTTTTTCAAAAAGTAAAACTGCTCAAAAAGTGCACTGTAAGATAGAAAAGGATGAGATGCTGGTCGAAATATCGGAGTTCTGGCTTTCCTAAAATACTCCTCGTATAATTCTGAATGCAGTTATGCATTTCCTAAAGAGTTCTATGCACTAGCTGTGCATAACTAGCACAAGACGTGCAGTTTTCGAGCAGTTTATGTTTTAAAAAATTATACAGTGTCGCTAGTCCATAGAACTCTTTAGAAAATGCATAAGTACAGTCAGAACTATACGAGAATTATTTTAGGAAAGCCAGAACTGCTAGTTTAGAGCTAGTATCTCACACTTATATGCGTAAGTGCGTTTTGTGATGACAAATTATTTTCTACGGAATTTAGTCGTCAGAACTATTGACAGAATATGCGTAGGCGAAAGAACTCTCCGGAATATTACTCGTCTAAGCTCAAAGATTCGAAATTCGATGAGATGCTGTGAAGCCATACGAGAAGTTAGCATCTCATTCCTTTAAAACGCGATTTTATGGGGTAAATCGATTGAACTATTGGTAAAACCTGTCAGGAACTGTAGAACTATGCTGGATGCAAGGTAATTTACAGTTTATTTGTGAGATGCTAACACTTGAGATGCTAACTTCACACACGTGAGAGAGAGCGGATCTTATAGATGTTTTTTAACATCAAACTATTAAATTGTTCGTAAATTTATAATTTGTGCTATTATGTATTCCGGCTTCCTTGTAAAGACTTTTTCACTCGACGAAATTTGCGACGCCCAGTTCGCAAGAGATAGTAAAAATTCACCCCAAATTATTATTAAGCATGAAGGTCCGCTGCAGATCAATGTAGACGATCTTACATCTTAACGTTTTATATTTTAATAAGAATTTGTATTCTCTTTTCATCAAATTTCATCTCTTTAAATGATAAAAATATATAAAGATATCGCGGTATCCTCTCCTATGTATAGCTGTGTCACTCACACTCGCTGCATTCAAGTGACAAGAGTGACAGCTATGGGACACCACTAACCGGCAGCACGTCTTGTCATGCTTTCTCTCTCGCTCGTGTGTCTTGCAAAAAGGATGCAACATCGGAGCGCCCCCCACTATCCTTTCCCTTCACTCCTCGATCTCCTCCACGCTTCCACTGACGTAGTCGCAAACTTCATGCTGCACTTTGTCTCGACTACATATAAATATTTTTTTATCATTTAAAGAGATGAAATTTGATGAAGAGAGAATACAAATTCTTATTAAAATATAAAACGTAAAGATGTAAGATCGTCTACATCGATCTGCAGCGGACCTTCATGCTTAATAATAATTTGGTGTGAATTTTTACTATCTCTTGCGAACTGTGCGTCGCAAATTTCGTCAAGCGAAAAACAGTTTTTACAAGGAAGCCGGAATACATAATATCACAAATTAAATTTACGAACAATTTAATAGTTTGATGCTAAAAAACATCTATAAGATCCGCTCTCTCTCTCCGAAATTGATTAAAAGTTGTAATTATATTTAATTCTAAATTTTTAATTCTTATTAAAATACTGAATTATACTGTCCACAGCCAAAATGCACGCGCATCCTTATTCATTACTGATTTATTTATGATTGCGTAATAATTCTTCTATTATATGCTGTAAAATAATTTTGTGTAAAACTACAACTATCATTGCGGGTAAGTTTGAGACTGTCCACGCGTTTGTACATTTGCACTGTGCGCAAATAAAAAATAATTTCTTGTGTTGTAAGATTGCAGAATTATATTTAATAACAATAAAAATTATTAATAAGTATTGAAGGAAATTAAAATAAATATTCTAGGAATATTATGGTCTAAATTTAAATTTTGAATGCATAATAGTACAAGTATAAAAAGCATTATTCCTATAAATTTATATTATTTAATTATATTTATTTTTGTAACTATACCATTGCAGTTATATAATTGTATTTATATTATATTTATAGTATAATTGTAATTATATTATTTAATTGTACATTTAATTCTGCAATCCTATAACAGAAGAAATTATTTTCGGTTGTCAGCGGTTGTCAGTGCCACACATAACGTAGCTCCGTGAACGTAGGCGAGGGACACCATTCCTGCCTATCAGTGTACACAGAAAACTTATGTGTTCAAAATTAATTTATTTCTGCAAAAAGAAAGACAAAAATGTATGATATCGCATTAAACAAAAGTACAAATGTCATATTTATCGGTTATATTTATGGAAGAAATGAGTCAAAAAAGTGGGATAGGCTGTGTCGGGACACGGCTGCAAGTTTTTAACGTGAATACGTCATGTTAATGGAAAGAGTTTAAAGAAAGATAGTAGTTTCAATCAACTGTGTATATTTTCCTATATATTATAATCCAAAGTCGACACCTTGTATATTATAATAAGATAAAGTGAGATATCTTATATATTATAATTATAATTAAAATGAGATTGTATATTAAAATTGAATGAAAGAAATTTCGTCACGCGTCCGCGTCACGCGTCTCGCGTCTCGCGTCTCGCATCTCGCTCAACTTTTCAAATTAGCATCCATCGAGTTATAAGACGTATTCACGTCAAAAATAAAGTTTGTTATATTATTCAACATTTGCGTTCACCCTTTTTTCCTATTTTTAATAAAGCGGGACTAAAAGTCCTAATCGCGCGCGCGCACGCGCACAGACACCCATACATGCACACAGGCACACACGCCATGTTATAAAATTATTCTAACCGAAGCAATTGTACGCCAACGGGATTTGTTGGATTAAAAACACAGCTGTTATTCTAATCAGAGTACGATATGAATCAATATGAATAAATAATGTTCGCTGCGAAAACTTCATATTGATATTGATTCATATTGTATTCTGATTAGAATAATAGCTGTGTTTTAAGTCCAACAAATCCCATTGGCGCACAGTTGCTTCGGTTAGAATACACTAAAAAAAATCTGGTTGCATTAATTAGAAATCTGGTAGGTTCAACCAGTTTATCTGTTGGAAAATGGACGAATCAGAATTCCTTTAGGAATTACCAGATGAGCATGATTAATTCCTTCTTGTTAAATTTACCAGATTTTCTTGATAATAATACTAAATGTATTTAGTTAAATGAACATGACTTTTTAGTGAAAAGAAACGTTTTTCTGTTTCATTACCGTGAGTTTTCTTGGATTCCTGTAAATGAAATATCATGTTGATATTTATACAGGATGTCCTGTAATAATCGCCTAACCTCTCGTATGCCAATAGAGCAGATCGAGATGAACAGAAAAGTCCCATATCATTTTGCGATATTCGCAATAATAATCGAAATATTGAATATTAAAGTCAAGCGAATCCAGAGCGCGCGGAGGCGAGTGCCGAGCCGCTCGAGGTATAGGATTATTATCGCAAAATGGTATGGGACTTTTCTGTTCATCTCGATCGGCTCTATTAGCATACGAGAGGTTAAGGCGATTATTACGGGACACCCTGTATAAAAAAATATGGTAATTGTGAAGGAGAGCTCCTTCCTCTCCGATTTCGCTGAAACTCACCAATATTGTGTATTTTTGTGCGTAGAACACGAATCTGAAAGTTAAAATCGTTGTTCTCAAATAGGAAAAAAGTTACGAAGTGTTAAAATGTGACAGTTTCGGGGTTAGGAAATCTGTCATACCGGCAGTCTACGGGCGTAGCGCACATTGACGGAGCATGCGCGGTGATGTGAAAATGCGCGAAATTAGAAAGAATAGTTAGAAAAATGTCACATGATGAGCTATTGGATTGACAAGTTAAATATACAGGGTGTTTCAAAAGTGATGGCCAAAAATGTAGGGATGAGTAGTAAAAACGAAGAGAAGCAAAAAGTTCCAGTAAACATGGGTCCGCAAATTAACCGTTTACGAGATAATGCCATTGTTTTGCTGGTTGGGGCCCGCTGAATACTAACAATAAGTACTAATTCCAACAAAAGCAGTGAAAATTTTATTTAATTTATCAATTACGAGACAGTAACATTCATAATTTTGGCTTCAACATCACAGAAATGTGATTGAACATATACAAATGAAATTGTGCATAAACCACATCTGCTGGCGTTGCTGCAATGACACATCGTCGAGCAAATTTGGAAGATCATTCCGCAGAAAGCGCAGGTACCGCTCTCCGCTTAGCTTGTTTGGGAGAAAATGTGGTCCAATTAGACGGTTGCCGAGTATTCCTACCCAGACATTGAACGAGAAACGATTCAGCGGGCCCCAATCAGCAAAACAATGGCATTATCTCGTAAACGGTTAATTTGCGGACCCATGTTTACTGGAACCGTTGCTTCTCTTCGTTTTTACTATTCATCCCTACATTTTTGATCATCTCTTTTAAAACACCCTGTATAATTTGATAATTGTGCAATTACAGATGACCTCCCCGATAAAAAACAGGGGATGAATTGGGTTAGGTTAGATTTTTTGGAAGTGGAGCCCTCCGCAGGCGCAGGGGGGTGGAACCGTGTTTATAGTTACAGTGAGTATTTCAAAGAAATGTTGGAGTTAAACTTTAATTTATATAAAAAGAATTTAAAAAAAGTAAATTTTAAATCACTAATTATTCTCTGCTATAATTTAAATTATATAAGAAAATAATTTACTTTTAATTAAAGCAGAGAAATTATTCTCTGTTATAATTTAAATTATATAAGAAATAATTTACTTTTAATTAAAACAGAGAAATTAAAGAATTAAAGCAGAAAATGTTTATAATTGTTTAAAATTATCATATTCCTATTTACCGACGTTAAAAATCTTTAAAATTAAAAAGAAAAAAACCGAGACTTGAGCGACGATTTTCCTTCTCAGAATATATTCTACACATAAAAATACATATATTTACAAAATTACAGGAAAATCGGAGCGGAGAGCGTTATACTGTATATTTACCCACTGTATATATTTAACTTGTCAATCCAATAGCTCATGTGACATTTTCTAACTATTCTTTCTAATTTCGCGCACTTTCACGTCACCGCGCATGCTCCGTCAGTGTGCGCTACGCCCGTAGACTGCCGGTATGACAGATTTCCCACGGAGTTAAAGGAGGGAGCAGTAGGGTCTACTATAAGTGCGGGGTATGAAGCAATGGCGGGGAGGGGGATTTGATCGTCGGCCATGTCTTTACGGGCTACTAGTAGTGTCACCTATCGACAATGAACTATATCATCTGTTTGTTTAGTTGGTAATATCGATAAGTTTGCACAATCTGAAGCAACAGAGGAACTCCTGCAGATGATGAACGACTTATTTGATATTTTTAATTCTAGAAATTTACGACAAAAGTTTTATAAACGTCCAATAAATCCAGATAATTACGAATCAGTTTTATGTAAACTGGAGGAATGCAAAGAATATTTGTTGAACTTAAAATTTGAAAATGGGCAATTAGTAGTACGTTCTAATCGTAAAACGGGAGTCCTTGGCTTTTTAATTAATATCGAAAGTTTGAAAATGTTATATCAAGATATATGCGATAAGGAACAAATTCTACCATATATACCGTTATATCAAATTAGTCAAGATCATCTGGAGATATTTTTTGGATGCATTCGAGCTTTTGGACGACAGAATAATAATCCTACTGTTAGACAATTCAAAGCTGCTTTCAAAAGATTATTGCTCAGAACAGAAGTTAAGGGTGCAACAACGGGAAATTGTATAGCTCTAGATGATATACCTATATTAAATGCGACTTACACTATTACAACCAGAGGAAGTAATAAATAAAACTTCTACAGTCGTGCGTATGATAGATGTATAAGTTGTCCTGATTTTGTATCGTCGATCAAGGCATTTGTACATAGTTCACACATAATTCGTTTTGTTAAATGTCGAACAATAAATCCAGCAATATACGTAACAACTTCCGTAGCATATTCAGTTAAATTGGTAGTATGTAATAGAGCTACATATGGATGATCATAATCAATTGCAACATTGTTTACATAATTTTCATTATTGATTTGATAATCATCTATCACACGCACGACTGTAGAAGTTTTATTTATTACTTCCTCTGGTTGTAATAGTGTAAGTCGCATTTAATATAGGTATATCATCTAGAGCTATACAATTTCCCGTTGTTGCACCCTTAACTTCTGTTCTGAGCAATAATCTTTTGAAAGCAGCTTTGAATTGTCTAACAGTAGGATTATTATTCTGTCGTCCAAAAGCTCGAATGCATCCAAAAAATATCTCCAGATGATCTTGACTAATTTGATATAACGGTATATATGGTAGAATTTGTTCCTTATCGCATATATCTTGATATAACATTTTCAAACTTTCGATATTAATTAAAAAGCCAAGGACTCCCGTTTTACGATTAGAACGTACTACTAATTGCCCATTTTCAAATTTTAAGTTCAACAAATATTCTTTGCATTCCTCCAGTTTACATAAAACTGATTCGTAATTATCTGGATTTATTGGACGTTTATAAAACTTTTGTCGTAAATTTCTAGAATTAAAAATATCAAATAAGTCGTTCATCATCTGCAGGAGTTCCTCTGTTGCTTCAGATTGTGCAAACTTATCGATATTACCAACTAAACAAACAGATGATATAGTTCATTGTCGATAGGTGACACTACTAGTAGCCCGTAAAGACATGGCTGACGATCAAATCCCCCTCCCCGCCATTGCTTCACCCCCTCAGACCTATGCTCTCTCCTTTAACTCCGTGCAGATTTCCTAACCCCGAAACTGTCACATTTTAACACTTCATAACTTTTTTTCTATTTGAGAGCGACGATTTTAACTTTCAGATTCGTGTTCTACGCACAAAAATACACAATATTGGTGAGTTTCGGCGAAATCAGAGAGGAAGGAGCTCTCCTTCACCATAATTTCACTACAGGAGGAAAACGTGCCGTCCGTGCCGATCCGTTTCCCGAACATGCATCAACACGCACGACACGAAACAATAGAATACTGCTGGAGTGCCCTGCGATTAACCAGAATTCTGGTTGCATCTTTGTTTGTTCTTATGTCTAGTGTAATATAACTAGAAGTTTTATAGATCCAACTGGAAAATACTTAACCAAATTCTTATAGTACAGTCTATCAAACGTTCTAGTTATAAAATATCCAGTCCTATCGTGATAACTAGAAATTCTTGGTTAATTTAACCAAAATGCATTCAATCAGATACGTCTTGTTGGTACAATCAAATCATTTTTCTCACAAGGGGACCTTACGGCTACCGGGTCTCCGATTTTCTTCATACTTACAGGAGTTGAAAATCAGTACCCGAACATCAATTTCCTAAAGCAGTACGATGCGCTTCTCAAAAACACTCGAGAAAATCGACTTTGAAGATTTCCGAGCGCTGTAAGTACAGAAAATTTAAAGTTATTGTCAGAGCCGCTCGTAGCCGAGCGCATAGCACTCTGGTCTCATAAGCGCGAGGTCGCTGGTTCGATTCTCGTTGGCCGCAACTTTTTTTTTATTAATTTTACTTGAATCCTATATCTAACATTAACATTTATCAAATTGAAATGCTAATTAATAAATATGTAATCGTAATGTTTGTAATAAAAATTAACATCTTTTTATTTTTAATTACCACTCGCTTGAAAATACGAATATTTATAATAAATTAAAATGTGGTACACAAATGGGAAACATTAAATAGGGAATAAAATACTTTTTTATTTCTAGAGATTACGAGTAAATACAAAAATAATATTAAAAACACAAAAATGATATTAATAAAAATATTTTTTTAATTTTTATGAATTATTAATTATATGTATTAATTGTATGAAATATATGAACAATAAAAATATAAGTATAAATATAAATATAATAAATATAAGTGATAAAGGGTTGCGTTGCGCATGTTAAGATACGCGGACGGCTGTGGAAAAGTTTGGACGGAAATTACGGATAAAGTGGTAATTGCGAGATCTGAAATTGCCAAGGTGCGCGTCTAAACAACGGATATAGTGCGCGCCGCCGGTGACAGTGTTGGTGAGAGCGCAGAAAGCGATCATCAGAGAAAAGTTGCCGAATAAAATACGTGCTGACGATCCTAACCTAGACACGAGAGACCAGATCGTAGTACATAAGGGAAATACGCGGAAGGCAAGACCACAGACAAAAGGTAAACAAGATAGATAAGTGGCAGTTATCAGCCGATAATAGAAGGAAGCAGTTATCATCGGAACGGAGAAGTCAGGCTGGGTCGGAGGAAACAGTGGAACACCAATGAATAAGGCAGGTGGAAGCTCAGAAAAGGAAAAGGAATCAAAAAGAAAAGAAAGATCCATCATCATAGAAAGAGTTACCAGGCAGAGGACAGGCAGTCTAGGATCAATAGCTGACTCATTCAAGAGAAAAAGAGAAGAGGAGGACGAAGAGGACAGGATAAAGGCGGAAAAAGAATTTTACGAGATCTTCCGTAAATCTAGGATTGTGGATAGATCACCACCACATAAGAAAGAAGAAGAAACCGAAGAGTCACGGAAAATTCAGAAAGGAAAGAAAATAGGGGACAAGGAAGAAACAGACATGGATAAATTAGAACAGATAACGGAAATTATGCTAACAATTAAAAAAGACACAGAAGAGATAAAAAAGAAAACAAAGAAATAAAGGCGGAATTGCAAGTCATGAGGGAAGAGTGGAAAAGAAGGCAAGAAGAATGGGTGAAAGAGAAGAAGATAATGGAAGAGAGACTAAATGAACTAGAGACTAAAGAGGAACAAATGGAAATGATGATAGCAAGAATGAAACAACTGGAAAGGAAAGACGATGAAAGAGAGAGAAGAGAAAGAAGGAACATCATTATGAAAGGAGAGGGGATACCGACTGAAGGATCACCGAAGGAGATAATAAAACAAACATTAAGACAAGAATTGCAAATTGAGGCGGACATAGAAGATGCGTACTGGATAAAAAGAGAGCAGAGTAGAAGAATGCTGGTAGCAAAATTAAGGAGTTGGCAACAGAAGAAGGAAATATTAATAAAGAAGAGCAAAATGAAAGGAAAGAAACTGTACATTGACAATGATCTAACGAAAAAGGAAAGAGACGTACAAAAAGAGATAACGGGAATAGCAAGAACAAAAAGAGAACAAGGATGGGAAGTAAAGATAGGATACAAGAAACTTATAGCCAACGGAAAAACTTTCATATGGGAGCAAGAAGAAGGAATGAAGGAGATAAATTTTCGGAACAAACAAAGACCGACACAGACCAAGGCGGGAGAAACACGGAACGGATAAAATAACGAGACAGAACAACAAAGGCGACGAAAACTGGCTCAGAAATAAACGAACGAAACAACACACAAGGAATAAACAAAAAAAGGATGACGCCGAAAACACAAAAGAGATCAAGGTAATATTTTGGAACACGGAAGGAATTGCAAGGAAAGATAAAGATTTTTGGGAGTATGCACGAAAATTTGAGATAGTCAATCTAACAGAAACGTGAATAGAAGAGAAAGGGTGGAAGAAAATGGAAGCATGGATGCCCAAAAAATTTAAATGGGAAATCCAATATGCAACAAGGGATAAGAAGAAAGGAAGAGGAAGTGGAGGCATGATAGTAGGAGTGAAGAAAAATATCAGGATGGAAGATGTACAAAAAGAAACAAGAGGAATAATAAGCTACAAAGTAAAGATTAAGGAAGAAATATGGAGAATTATTTCAATCTACAACAGAGAAGGGAAAAAGAGGACATTAGAAGAACTAGAAGAAAAAATTGAAAATGAAAGAGAGAAGAAAATGATAATTGGAGGAGATTTCAACGCGAGAACGGCACAGAAAGGAGAAATAGTATGGAATGGGGAAGAAGAAAGTAAAAGGACTTCGAAGGATAAGACAATAAACAGACAAGGAATGGATTTGATAGAGAAAATAGAAAAGATGGGACTTGGTATACTAAACGGAAACAAGGAAGAGGATGAACAAGGAGAGTGGACGTTTACAGGGACAATGAGAAAATCAGTAATAGACTATTCAATCTGTAATGCGGAAACATGGGAAGAAATTAAGAGCTTCAAAATAGGAGAGAGGACGGAGGCAGATCACCAACCACTGGTGGTAGAAATGAAGGCGAAAATAGAGGAGATAAGAAGAGAGGAAGAAGAGAGGGAACTAGAGATAGAAGATTGGTCAGAAGAAGGAATAAAAATATATAAGGAAAATCTTAAGAGAAGAAAGACAGAAAAAGGAGCACAGGAAGAATGGGAAGAACTAGTGGAAGAAATCAGAAAGGCGATAAACAAAAAGACAATCAAGAGAAAAGCGAAAGGAATAGGACAGAAAACTTGGTGAGACAAGGAATGTAGAAACAGTAAAACGAAACTAAATCGATCTTTAAGACAAATGAAAAAAGGAACGATAGAAAGAAGAGAATATATAGAAGAAAAACAAAGGCACAACAAACTATGTGAAAGAAAGCGAAAAGAGGACAGAGAAAGAGAACAGAAAAGATTAGCAGAAATAAGCAACGAAACAGAGATATGGAGATACATAAGGAAGGAAAGAGGTCAACGAGAAAAACTGGACAACAGCATAGGAGAATTACAATGGAAAAGACATTTTATGGAATTACTGGAAGGAAAAGAAATAACCGATACAGAAGACGAGCAGGAAGAGAAGGATATACGGGAAAAATTGTGCAGAGAGGAAGAGGCAGTGGAGGAACGAGGAGGAATCACAGAAGAAGAATTAGAAACTGCGATAAAAAGGCTCAAGAAAAAGAAAGCAACGGGAGAAGATGGACTCAAAAACGAAGTATGGCTAAATGCAGACAGAGAAACAAAAGAAAAATTAAGAAGAATTCTAGGGAAGATGGAATGGAAAAAAAATACCAAGAGGGTGGAAAACAAGCTTAATATATCCAATCCATAAGAAAGGAGACAGGAAAGAAGTTAAAAATTACAGAGGAATTACACTTTTGGATACGGCATACAAAATTTATGCGATGATACTTGGAAATAAGTTAAGGAAGGAAGCAGAAAGACTATGGATTCTTCCAGAAACGCAAGCGGGATTTAGGAAGGGGAGAAGTAGTATAGACAACATATTCGCACTAAAAACAGCGGCAGAAAAAGTGATATCGAAAGAAAGAGGGAAGCTGTACGTATTCTTTGCAGACCTAAAGGCGACTTTCGATAAGGTGAACAGAAAGAAACTATGGAAGGTACTAGAAGAATATGGCATCAACAAAAGATTAATTGACAGAATAAAAGATATCTATGAAGAGACAATTAGTAGAGTAATTATGGGAGACAAGTGTACAAGCAGTTTCAGGACAGAGAGAGGATTGAGGCAAGGGTGCCCACTCAGCCCACTTCTCTTCATAATATTCATCGCAAACGTTGAAGATTTCTTAAAGAAAAGACAAAACGGAGGGATTAAAATAGGAAGAAAGAGAATACACAGTTTAACGTATGCAGATGATCTAGCAATGATGGCGGAAACGGAAAAAGAAATGAAAAAAATGATGAAGAGCCTAGAGAGATATCTGGAAGAAAAAGAATTAATACTGAATGCAGACAAATCGAAAATGTTGGTTATTTGTAAGAAAGAAAAAGTAAAACAAGAAAGAAGATGGAGATGGAAGAGCGAAATAATAGAAGAGGTCAAAGAATTTAAATACCTGGGATTTACATTTAACAAATGCAACACGGACGAGGCGCACATAAAAGATGTAGTGAAAAGAGCAGCAGCAGCCATGGCGCAGATATGGGGAATAGGAGAAAGGAAATTTGGAGGAGATTACGGCAGAAGAATGTTAATGTTCAATATCATGGTCAAAAGCATACTGTTATATGGAGTGGAAATATGGGGGTGGAGAGAATGGAAGGAAATAGAAACACTACAAGAAAGATATATAAGATGGACGCTAAGACTAGATAGATGCACACCAGGCTATATAGTGAGAGAAGAGACAAAAACAGAACAAATCAGTATAGAAGCAGGAGGAAGAGTATTAAAGTACCAAGAAAAGATAAAGAGAGAAACAGAAAATGAGATATTAAAGGAGTGCAGGAGAGAGATCAACAATGCAGAATGGGAGAAAACACAATGGGGCAGAAGGATGAAGATGTTCTACGAAGAAGGCGGAACAAGTCAATGGACAAGAGAGGCAAGAGAGGATTTAGGAGCAAACACGGTGGAAGAATGGATGAATATCTACAGGGAAAGGAAACTGGAGGAAAGAAGGAGGAAGGTGAAAGAATTAAAATCAACAAAGGAATACAAAAGATGGAAGACGGAAGGAAGAGCAAGATACTTAGACCAGAAGGGAAAAGGCAAGAAAATAAAAAAACAATAGCAAGGTTTAGGTGCGGAAATGAATGGAAAGGAAATAGATACTGGGAGGAAGAAAGCAGGAAAACGTGCAGATTATGCGGAGAGGAAGAAGAAACTTGGCAACACATACTGAAGGAATGCCCAGAATCCAGAACAACTAAGACCGAAGAATCGATAATGGCAGAAGAGGGAGAAGGAATAGAATGGATGTTGGAGTTATGTAACAGAAGGAAGGAGGGAGAAAGACGGAAGAAAAAAGAAACAAGATAATTAAAGGCATACAATGAAATAAATATAGGAAGGCATGTAAATAGACGCAAACTCATGTATCCCGAGAAGGGAATCATTATCTTTAATAAAAAAAAATATAAGTGATAAAATAACTGAACAGTATTATTGATACATATTATTTTTGCATTTAACAATAAGACGTTTTCCATTTTTGTACCACATTTTAATTTATTATAAATATTCATATTTTCAAGCGAGTGGTAATTAAAAATAAAAAGATGTTAATTTTTATTGCAACAATTACGATTACATATTTATTAATTAGCATTTCAATTTGATAAATGTTAATGTTAGATATAGGATTCAAGTAAAATTAATAAAAAAAAAGTTGCGGCCAACGAGAATCGAACCAGCGACCTCGCGCTTATGAGACCAGAGTGCTATGCGCTCGGCTACAACCGGCTCTGACAAAAGCTTCAAATTTTCTGTACTTACAGCGCTCGGAAATCTTCAAAGTCGATTTTCTTGAGTGTTTTTGAGAAGCGCATCGTACTGCTTTAGGAAATTGATGTTCGGGTACTGATCTTCAAATCCTGTAAGTATGAAGAAAATCGGAGACCCGGTAGCCGTAAGGTCCCCTTGTCAGTGTAGTTTTATAACATCTCACAATATCGAGATTATTGTCAGAATTGAACGACTAATCACTAACGTATTAGCAATTTTAATGATTCTATTGACGAACTAATAATTTCTTCGGTAATTATGCCTTATAGGGGAGCCAGCCCCGATAACCTTGACCTTGACATATGTTATAGAGGTCACCCTCCTGAGTGACCTTCAGAAGGTTTTAGCCAGCGGTCATTGTTTATTAAAAAGTAATTAACGAAAGAAGTTTCGAAAATGTAGTAGTTATTTTGAATATTCAAAGACATAAACGACGAATATGTATATGAACGAAGGAAGGAAAGTCATTTAAAGCAGTGAATCGTTAATATATAGAATAGTTTCTTTTAAGGTGATCCTGAAGTTGCTAGTGAACTATTTTTTCACTATAGCGATGGTAATTGCAGTTTCGAAAATTCTCTTTATTGCTTGTGCAGAATAAAAAATCCTTTTCCACAAATGAAGTATAGATAGAAAGAAAGTCCGCTCTACAGGACTTTATATTCAAAATGGAAAAAAGTTAAAAACTTGCATTTGTCTTTTCTAACTTTTTTCCATTTTGAATATAAAGTCCTGTAGAGCGGACTTTCTTTCTATCTATACTTCATTTGTGGAAAAGGATTTTTTATTCTGCACAAGCAATAAAGAGAATTTTCGAAACTGCAATTACCATCGCTATAGTGAAAAAATAGTTCACTAGCAACTCCAGCATCCCCTTAATATAAGTAGAAATTATTTTCTGCTTTAACCTAATCTAACCTAACCTATCCTAACCTAACCTTGGTCAGGTTATATTTTCCGAAAGTGGAGCCCTGGGCACATACGCTCGTTTTCAGCCCGCTTCGCGGGAGGGCTGGGGGCAGGGGCTTCGCTCCTCCCCCCCGCCGGAGTCAGAGTAACAGATTTCACCGTACAGATTTTGATCACGTGGTACACGGCACGGATCCCGATGGGGGAGGGGCGAAGCCAGGTTAGGTTAGGTTAGACTTAATATTTTGAGTATGAACAGTTTCGGAAAATACACAAATATATAAACTAATTTGAACTCTGTACGGTAAAATCTGTTACACTGGCTCCGGCGGGGGGGAGGGGCGAAGCCCCTCCCCCCCGCCCTCCCGCGAAGCGGGCTGTGAACGAGCGTAGATAACTAAAAATTTGTGCAAAATTATTAAACTTCTTTGGTTATTAATTTTTTAATAAATCATGACCGCCGGCTAAAACCTTCTGAAGGTCATTCAGGAGGGTGACCTCTATAACATATGTCAAGGTCAAGGTCATTGGGGCTGGCTCCCCTATAATGCATAATTACCATTTCTTCTACTCAATTCTACTTTCCTCCGCGCTCTCTTCCTCTCCCTCTCTGCCCCCCTCTCTCTCTCTCTCTTCCATTCTCTCTCTCCGCCCCCTCTCTCTCTGCCCCCCTCTCTCCCCCCTCTCTCTTCCATTCTCTCTTTTATTTAAATCCTTCATTTATTCAAATGCATATCAAAATATGTCACAAATAATTGCACGGCTATAGAAAGTAATGCACATTTTTGATTATCAAGGAGATAGACAATCCATCAATATCGCGGCAACAATATAAATGTTTTTTTTTAACAATGAATCGCTTTTATATGATTATTGCTTATTGAAAGCTTTGCTATATTTCTCAAACGTATATATAATAATACAACACCCAAAAAAAATATTCTATTCTTAAACTGGGAATTCTTCTAAGGATTTCCTCTAAGCAAAAAATCTTACATATTAATGGTATATTCTTTTAGATATACGTATTCATCTATAAAAGAGTGCATACAAGAGAGGATGCATGAACTATACTCAATAGTAAATTCCTCTATCAGAAATATCACTATGTAATTTGAATAGCCTCTTGAAATAAGAGGATATGCAAGATATTCGCGGCACGCGCGCTTGTTAGAAGAAGATTGTCATTTAAGTATTTGTTTTGTGACAATCGACTGCACGATGCGCAGAGATTCCTCTAGCATTAAGGACCGCTTTTACCAATGCCGTTTAACTTTAACCGTAGTTTAACTCACTCTTCGTCCTTTTCTAACTACCTACCTTAGAAAGAGACGAAGAATGAGTTAATCGACGATTAAATTAACTGGACTTTAGTCGAAGTGATCCTCCCTAAGAGGATTGTAATCTTAATTTCAGGATCTCATAGTTATAGGATATTCCTCTAGATTTCAGAGTATCATCTTGAGACCATATAGCAGAGGAAAATCTTCTATAATCAAAATGGAACTATTAAAGAATAGAATATTTTTTTGGGTGAAAGACTTAAAACTAATCGATTTCTTTCCTTGAATATATTTTAGCCCCATACTACTTATGGTGACTTATGAGGTTGAGGAGTACGACGATGGTACTTATATCCCAACGTGTACAACACCGGCTTCGTCGACGTGGATGACAGGTTTTATTCTGACCACCATTCTGATATTCTTCGTCATCCCTATGTTGCTTCTAATTATCCTGTACACGGTGATTGCCCGACACTTGATGGCGAATCCGGCGATAAGTCGAGGGCCGGCAAACAATCTGCTCAAATACCGCAAGCAAGTGGTCCTAATGCTTGGCACAGTCGTATTATGCTTCTTTTTGTGCCTTCTACCATTTAAGGCCTTTACACTCTTCGTCATATCTGTTCCGCCAAAGATAATCGTCTCGCTCGGTATCGAGGGTTATTACAGCCTACTGTACTTCTGCAGACTCATGTTGTATCTAAACTCTGCGATCAATCCGATCCTGTACAACCTGATGTCGAGTAAATTCAGAGAAGGTTTCCTCAAGCTATGTGGCTTCGGACTCATTAGGCAACGTAAAAAGAAAAGCATGTCAGAGCGTACGGGCACTTATACAACCGGATCAACTAATTGCAGCAGCAATCACTCAGATTTCTGGCGGCGGCACAGCAGCAACAAGAGCTCTAGCGTGAAGGTACCAAGCAACGATCATGCATCTGTGGACAAACAGATCAAGCTACCCTTGTTTACAACCGTCGTGACTGGAAATATCGCTAAAAAGAAGCAAGAGAGCTATGTTTAACTCTTTACGAATCGACTTCTAAACGTACCGAAGGATATTGTCTTACCGAAAGGTAGCCAAGTCAGAGAGTTCCGCTAGTTTTTATTATAAAAGAAGTGAAAAGTCTCATATAAGTACTTTTCCCATTGTTAAATCAAATATAAATAATCTATTAAACGCTGTAATAATATTATATTTTTGTATATATAAAACTCTATTTTATTTCTTATTTTTACATAAGCTGGTCTCAATTCCGGCCTTTTCAGTATTTTTTCTTTATTTAAATGAAACGAGTGATACAATATGTTTTTGATGACGAGCTTAAAATTGATTAAGATTAACTTCAAATAAAAAGTAATTAATTAAATTCAAATTAATTTTAGATTAACAATATGAAATCTTAATCAAAGATATATATATTTTATTATCCATTTACTTTAAATAACGTAAAATTGCTAAAAAAAAGTGAGGAAACTTATGTTACAATCTATGTGTGACTTGGAGAATTCTTATGTTGCAATCTAATATTAAAGATTTCTTATATGAGATTTGTTTCATTTTTTATGTTTATATAAATAATATTATTTTTTCACTATCTTTATTCGTTTGAAATTTCAATTCTATACATTTCTCCTACCGACGTCTCGCTGCACGAGCCGCGCTCTCATACGTTAATATCAATCGTTAATAACTCGGTTATCGATTATTATCGCAAAATAGTACAGGATTTTTCGACTCAGCTAAGTCTAAACTATATGCCATTAACGATGACACCCTGTATATTGTACCCTGAAAATAAGATATTTTTAATTCATTAATAGTTTAAAGTCTCAAAAATTTAATTCAATTAGTTCATTACGCTGAATACAAAAAATGCGTTAAATCTTTTATTTTATACAAAAAAGAACATTTTTAAATGTTCGATCACTGTGCATTTAAATAATTAAAAATTTTTATTGAATTTTTTCTATACGCCAATTGATTTCGAGAGAAGTTGTAATCCATTAAAATATTGAACGCAAATCAAATAATACGTGCAATAATGAATTAGACTTTCTCATATTCTTTCATAAATACTGACTTTTGCACATTATTGCACATGTAAAGTTCTTCATGTGATGATTACATTAGATTAGAAATTATGTTTGTTCATACTAAATAACTTAAAATGTTTCCTCGATAGCATTTTGTAACAATGAAGTAAGAAACTGTTAATTGTTAAAATGAATGTTCACTGTTAAATGTTAAATGTTTATTGTATCACCGTTAGATTAAGATTTGTATATTCGAACGAGATTAGTACAATAATTGTGTCTTTAAGTGTAATAACAGTCACTGTGACAAAACCGCGATAACTTTAGTTCCTCGATTTTCTATGTGATGTGTTGTATATTATATATTTATATTAATTAAGCAGTATTAACTTGCACAATAAATTAAAAGAATTCTTTGAGAGTTAAGAAAGTAGAAAAGTCGACATACTTTTATACGCAAACATTACGTTCCTAAATGCTTCAATTGTAACAAAATTAATGTAGATTTAAACATAAGGTAGAATAAAAATAAGAATAAACTAATATGTGAGATATAGGAAAAAAAATGTATTGTTGTAAATAAGGAACTTATTTTTAAGAGTTTCTTGTTATCTTATTTTTTACTAATAGTTGGCATACAGTTGTTTTGTTGTATTCTAGAGAACACAAATGCGCTCTGTGTGCTTCAACAATGGGATTAACAATGGTATCTTACCCACACCCACACCCACACCCACACCCACACACCCACACACCCACCCCCACACCCACACAGACACAGACACAGAGAGAGAGAGAGAGAGAGAGATAGAAGCATGATATTATTAAAAATTAGTATAAAAAGTGAAAGCAAAATTGCTTTTTATGATAATAAAGTTCTCTATAAAAGTACTCTATAAAATTCTCTATAAATATACCAAATTACATTTTTCGGTTCATCTTGTTATAAAATATATAGCAGATAATATAATATTATAAATATTTCTCATAATGCAGGCATCTGATAAGAAATATTTTTTAATGAGACTGTAAAGATTTAAAAGCAAACAAAATACGGTCTTGCTCTTGAAAGTATTATTAACGCAAACTAGCAAATCTCATGTTAAATATTTTTTAGAAGCTTTTTTGTATAACTATTATAAAAATACTCATATGTTTTAAGTATTTTTTGCATTGTGAAATCAACTGTTTCTTCTTTCTACAATAATAAAATGAAAGTCTGACTTAAATATACATTAGTAACAGAATTATGATATGTCGACACCACTGGCAACTTTATTCAGTGAAAAACAACGTTTCGACCAGAATTTCTGGCCCTCTTCAGGTTTCAAGTTAATATATACAGTTAATTACAATGTCGTTTTCTTCCTATAACCAATCAATAACGCAAATTACACTACAATTTAATAACTTAAACAGGCACACAATATGATTACAATAAAAATTCACTTCGATAAATTACAACAGAATAACATACTAACCAAAAAAAGGACATCGCATAAACTATCGAACAATGACAAAGAATCACGTCCGTACTCGATAATGACAAGTCGAAGAATGATGTTTTCGGTGACGAATCAAAACAGTTCTAAATATTTTTCAGTATAGGATCATAAACACCCGGCAAGTTATCAGTGTCCGTCTGTAGATTGATCGCATTGTGATGTCTTTTAATAAAAATCATTTCCGCCACTTCGCATTTATGTAAATATTGTTCTTGGTGTAAAATGTCTACCTTTGACCAGTCAAAGTCATGGAACAAGGAAGCTCTGTGTCTGCTGACAACTGACCAATTACCTTCACGTTTTGAAATATCGCTTCTATGTTCCTTGACCCTCGTAGCCAGGTGCCTTTTTGTTTGGCCCACATAGCAGGCATCGCAATCCTTACATTTCAAGCGGTAAACTACACCAGTTTTGTTACTATCGGGTAGCGCGTCTTTGCCAGATTTTATGATACAGTCTAATCTCTTATTTATCGTGTGTATTACATTAATGTTATAGCTTTTAAAAACTCTGTGGAGAATGTCACTAAGACCATTTACAAATGGTAACACTACAGATTTGGCTCTATTATCACCATCCTCATTAATGTTGTTTAGCTTCATATTAGTGTGTTTTAGTGCTTTGATTCTTTTGTTTACGTGTTTATCAACAAGTTTCGACGGATAACAATTGTTCAATAAAATCTCCTTTACAGTTTCAATGTTCGTGCTATGAAATTTCACATGCGAAAGTAAGATCGTTCTGTCAATTAAGCTTGTGATTACCCCGATTTTATGTTGTAGAGGATGATTGGAAAAGAAGTTTAAATAACGGCCAGAGAAAGTTGGTTTCCGATACCAATTCGTGACTACAATCCCGTTGTCCCTAATTAACATTGTGTCTAAAAAACTAATGCAATTATTCTTTTCAACTTCGATCATGAATTGCAAGCGTGGGTGGTAACTATTAAATACTTGCAAAACTTGTTGAATCCTGTCAGTTGGCAAAAATAACAAAATGTCATCGACATATCTATAATAAGTTTTGCTGTTAAAATCTATCTGTTACTATTGATTATTACCTGGCGGAACAAACTGCACTATAATTAAATATACATAATAATAATATACCATAATTGACGTTTTCATTGTTGACCTAGCGATAATTTAATTTGATAAACATGTTGTCGATTTAAAAGAATGTCACGCCTGTGTATAAGTAATGTGCGTGCTCATATGAATGTATATATGTGTTAAACAAGTCATTTTTTTCTGTATATAAGTGCCCTACATATTGTTGTTTTATATAAGATCTCCACATACTTTTTAATATTAATTTAAAATTTATTATCGAAGAATTCTTGAAATAACTTATTGTTATTTATTATAATATATTATATAAACATCATTTTAATGTAAAGAAGGATTTAATTGTATTGAATTAACAGGTCCTTTTCACACTGAAGATGGTCAAATGTTGACCGAAACGTTTGTGTAGATCCAATTATGGATTAAATTCTGATTTAATAAATATTAGCACCGCCAACCTGCTACGCTCGATTCTATTATTTAATTGTATTTCAATACTCACGAGCTTGTTTCACTATTATTTATACGCTAGTTGAAGATGCGTTTCTTTGAGTTTATTAGTTATTTTTTGGCCATAGTGCTTGTAATCTGGCTAAAGAATGTATCAAGTTACTTAGAACGCAGATTAAGACGCAGATAAGAATCAAATTTATAAGATCATGTATCAGATTGAACTTAGTACCTCCGCACCTGAAATGTTTTACTCAATGTACGCAATTTTTCTCACAATATGATTCTGTCCGGAAATATAAAAAGTTGAATCTGCGCCATGTTAAAAGGATATTACATTTGGAGCTGTCGGACGCTTATAAAATTTCCACTGTCTTGTGGTGTATTCATGCTGTTATTAGCTTGTTAAACAATCAGTTACCGGGAAATGTACTCAATAACTTTATGAGAAAACAAGAGCATATTAATGATAAAATTTGGTCAAGCGAGAACAATAGAATAGATAAGAAAGTGACCTGGTTATCTGAGAGACAAACATTGGCTGTGAGGAATGACATTGAACCTATTAATTACTATACTGGAACTTCGACTGATGGTCGTAATTTCGTGTCTTTTTCAAAACCGCAATACAGTAGTTTCCATAATATTGACATTGTGCCATCTAGTTTTCCTTCTGAGGCTGATTTGAATAAATTACATAAAAAATGGTTTGTCAATGTGTCAGGTAGTCACATCCCTGAGAAAGTTCAAACGTTGGTCCAGCTTGAAGGTAACTTTAACATGCCCATCACTGGCAAAATGAAATCACGGGTAACTACGGACTTCATAAAAAACATTGAGTATAACTTGGACAGATTTAATGTTGCTACTTCTCAGTCGATCAGAAACCAGTGCACTCATGCTCTGGAGAGGTTTTGTTCCAGCTGTATTAAATTGAGTCCTGTTGACAGCAATTTGATTGATTTGTATAAATCGACTAAAGTTTTTATGGCTGAAAACCCACACCTCTTCTTCACGAAGGCTGACAAGAGTAACACAACCATTGCTATGAGTATGGCTGATTACCAAGCGAAAATGGACTCTCTTCTCTCGGACAACAGCACATACCTGAAGATAAATAAAGATCCCACCAAATCTGTAACCAATAAATTGAGAGATCTTCTTACAAGATGGAAGAAGAATGGTTATATCCAGAACTCTCAATATCGATCGTTGCTGACAACAGATGGTATCCTCCCTAGAGCATATGGCCAGCCTAAGATACATAAGGATGGTTGTCCCCTTAGAATCATAGTGTCCTATACGAACAGCCCACTTTACGCATTATCATCGTTTTTACATCATATTATTTATAATAACGTACTTTTTCCTACAAGTCATGTGAATAATAGCTTTCAATTGGTTAATAACTTGAGAAATTTTGATATTGATGCTAATTGTCAATTCGCGTCCCTTGATGTTGTTTCGCTATTTACAAATGTTACAGACCTTGCAATACAAAGTATTGAAAAAAGGTGGGATCGTATTTCCGAGGGTACTTCCATCCCGTTAAATGAATTCTTGATTGGTGTTAATTTTGTTCTTGCGTCGACTTTTTTCTCGTTTAACGGTGTCACGTACAAGCAGATATTTGGTACTCCGATGGGATCTCCCATCTCACCCATCATCGCAGATATGGTTTTGCAAGATATTGAGTCCCAGGCTGTCAATGTACTTAATTTACCGTTATTTTACAGATACGTAGACGACATTTTATTTGCATCACATTCTGCTCTGTTCAATGATATTTTAACTGTGTTTAATTCATTTCACGACCGATTACAATTTACGATGGAAAGGAGTAACGCTGAATGTTCCATTAATTTTCTTGACATTTACATTACTTTTAAACAAGGTGCCTTTACTCTAGATTGGTATCATAAACCAACTTACTCCGGAAGATATTTGAATTTCCAATCACATCACCCTATTTCACACAAACGTGGTGTTGTTTTCGGGCTAATAGATAGGGTATTACAAATTTCTGATCCACAATTCCACAGAAAGAACCTTGATCTTACAATTAATGTTTTACTTGACAACGGCTATCCGCTACAGTTCATTTTTTCCTGTATAAATTCTAGACTTAAGAAATATTCAAAGTAAACTTTGCTAAGTTGATAAAAGCAATCCTTTATTAATGACCAAGGCTGGCAATACAAATTAGGCGTAGACATAACGTTTCGACCTTATATTTCGGTCCTTTTCAAGTGTCATTGCTTCGCAAAGTTATTTTCTAGATATAAAAGAACAAAGTAAAAATGATAAGAATTTGTTCTTTTATATCTAGAAAATGACTTTGCGAAGCAATGACACTTGAAAAGGACCGAAATATAAGGTCGAAACGTTGTGTCTACGCCTAATTTGTATTGCCAGCCTTGGTCATTAATAAAGGATTGCTTTTATCAACTTAGCAAAGTTTACTTTGATTAATTTTCTGGCGACTTAAAGGATTATTTGATTTAAGAAATATTGTTATAGTTCTGATACTGATGCGTATGAGTCTAAAAAAGACAATAAATTTTTCACGATACCATATATTAAAAATTTATCAGAAGATTTGTCCAATAATTTAAAAAAGTTCAACATTAACATGTCGTTTCAACCAAACAATTCATTGCATAAGTTCATTTGTGTGAAAAAAGATCCTTTAGATGCGATGTCGCATTGCAATGTTGTTTACAAGATTTCATGCAACGAATGCGATGCTTCATACGTGGGACAGACCAAGCGCCAACTGCACACTAGAGTCAATGAACATAGAAGAGACATTAATAAAAGATCAGGTTCTCCTTCCGTCATTTCTACCCATAAGTTAGATTCAGGTCATGATTTTAAATGGAATCACGTTGAAATCTTGGACGAAGAAATTGCATATAAAAAAAGAATGGTATCTGAGATGATAACTATTAAGAGGCAATTAAATCCTCTTAATTTACAAAGTGACACTTTGGCGTTACCTGATGTTTATTCACCTATTTTGAATACTTTTCCACCTAAATAACCTTTGGCTACCGATTTCTCTGCTTGTTTGCGTGATGCTGACTGTGTGATGTGTTGTTGTGACTATGTATATCTTTGAGACTGTAAGTTTATTTTATTTACGATTTTAACGATACGCCCTTTTGAGGGCGATCGTTCCGACAACCGGCCGACCATCCGCCGGACAATCGCCTCGCCGACGACCATCCGTCGGATTCCGCCCGCCGTCATCGGGGTGAGGGCATGAGCGCTTGCGCTCATAAAAACATATTATCATACGCGCGAGTTGTTTGTCGCGCCGGCTACGGGGTAAGCGCAAACACCACGCCGATCCCGTTCCGAGCCGCACCGTTTAACCTGCGCTGGTGTGCGCAGGCGCGATCCCCCGAGTGGAGCAAACAACCACCGTATAAAAAAGCGCGGAACAGCGTAACTAGGGCAGTCGAGCCATCGAACATTCGTTCGTACGTTCGTATCCGATCTCCGCTAAACCCTGATTTCCAGACACCGCTCCGAGCGAAAGCTTGGAATCCTGATCCGCTCCGCCGTTCTACGACGAAGCGAGCTCCTGAGCCAGCGTCCGTTTCACGATCCGAAGCGCATACAGTCCGAGGGCAGTGGCATCGTCTCGAGGTGGAGCATTCTCCGTCTCTGCCGAGTTTGTCTCGACGACGACCGCAACTGACACTCGGAACCAGCCGCAAGTGCACCGACGGGTACGGGAGTGGAGTATTCTCCGTCTCCGCCGAGACTCCTCTCGGCCCCGCACGCACGTGGACAGAACCGCGCCAGCCAACCGGTGCAATTTCAGACAGAGGTGAGGTGTTTCTCGTCTCCGCCGAGCCTTCTCGGATAAGAGAGCGCACCGGGAACCGAGCAGTCACCTAGCCCCCGCGACGACACGGACCGGAGTGGAGGATTCTCCATCTCCGTCGAGGTTTCTCGACCCTGTCGCCGCGGAATCCGCTCCTCAGTCCCGACCCGCGTGCATAGGGGTGAAGTGTTCTTCGCCGCTGCCGAGGCGACTCGGCCGCACGGGGACGGCCATCAATACGGGGATCTAAGGGCCGCCCCTAGATCTCGATCGACATGCCTGCCGATACGTATCGCGGCTGAGCTGAAGCAGCACCGCGTGCTCGTTCCCACCCGAGGGGGGGTGGATAGTCTCGCGTACTGCGCCCGCGGTACTTTGTATATTTACGCGACACCGCGTGCCCCGGTCGAACCACGAACCCGCGACACGCCATCGTAAGCGTACCGCGCGCAAAGCAATGTATATAGTGTATCTGGTCCGTAATATTATATAATAAACGTTATTGTTGTTACTTATCCACGCGCATAGTTGCTCATTGTCACGGACCTATCCTCGAACTCGTCCCGGCGAGCTAGTCCGCATTCGAGAACCTGATAGGTCGTTTCACGATATTATTGGTTTTATTTTAATATGACTCCTCTCTATGCTAACTTATTGATAATTCTGACGTTTTCCAATTTGTGACAGGATCACGCCATGTATATAATAATGTACTCCGGTGACTTTGGTCTGCCTCTTATATTTTTGCGATGCTGTGTTCTGACTGAGTTGAAAGTCGATTGAACAACTGCGATGTGATTCTGCGTTTGAGGTGCTCCGCTGGTGCGTGAGTTTTGCGTAATATGTTCATTTTATAATATTCGTGTTTTTAATTGTATTGAATTAATAGGTCCTTTTCACACTGAAGATGGTCAAATGTTAACCGAAACGTTTGTGTAGATCCAATTATGGATTAAATTCTGGTTTAATAAATATTAGCACCGCTAACCTGCTACGCTCGATTCTATTATTTAATTGTATTTTAAAGAAGGCATTTTGGACAAAACTACGATTTCCGGAGCGCCAAGTTTTGACCGTGGATTCTTCATCTACAGGTCATTATAAATAAAACTTAAAGAGTGATGAAAGTGGCTATCTGGTTTAGTTTAGGAGATATGGAGGTTTTTAGTTGGAATTTGAGAAATCGACAAAAACGCTTTTTTGCTAGTTGCAGACTATAAAAGGTTTTAGCCGTCGCTCATTGTTCATTAAAAAGTTATTAACAAAAGAAGTTTCGAAAATATAGTAGTTATTTTGAATATTGAAAGACATAAACGATGAATATGAACGAAAGAAGGAAAGTCATTTAACCTAACCTAACCTTATCTAACCTAATCTGGTTAGGTTATATTTTCCGAAACTGGAGCCCCGGACATATACGCTCGTTTTCAGCCCGCTTCGCGGGAGGGCGGGGGGGGGGCGATGCCCCTCCCCCCCGCCGGGATCCATGCCGTGAACCAGGTGATCAAAATCTGTACGGTGAAATCTGTTACACCGGCTCCGGCGAGGGAGAGGAGTAAAGCCCCTTCCTCCCGCCCTCCCGCGAAGCGGGCTGAAAACGATCGTATGTGTCCGGGGTTCCAGTTTCGGAAAATATAACCTAACTCAAATTTATTTCTGATTTAAAGCTAAAATTCCATCAAATATACTCTTTCATAAACGTATATGGTATTGTAAAATTATGCTCTAGTCATTAAACTTTTTTGTTAATATTGGGTTGTCCGGAAAGTTCGTGCCGATTTTTAATAGATGGCGTTGGAACATGTCTGAATATATCAATGTTATTGAAAACATACGATTTATATACATATGCTTAAAGGTGACATTTCAACGCATCTTTAGGAAAAAAGTTGTTTCAGATAAATTGATTCGTGTCAGTTTTGTACTCTTTTGAAGATGGAAGAAAACAAAGAACATTTTAGACACTTGATGCTTTTCTATTACCGGAAAGGCAAAAATGCCTCACAAGCAACAAATTCAATATGTTCTGTTTACGGAGAAGGCGCTTTAGCTGAAAGAACCGTACGTAAGTAGTTCGCTAAATTTAGAGCTGGTGATTTTAACCTTAAAGACCAAGAACGCTCGGGCAGACCCTCTACTACTGATGATGACCAAATCAAGACACTGATCGAGAATAACCCGCGCTATACGACACGTAAATTAGCAGAGATACTGAAAATATCGAAAACCACTGTCCACGATCATGTAGTGAAGCTTGGTTACGTAAGTCGCTATGATGTATGGGTTCCGCATAATTTGGCCGAAAAAATTTAATGGATCGCATTTCCATCTGCGACTCGCTGTACAAGCGCAACGAAAACGTACCATTTTTGAAGCAATTAGTGACGGGTGACGAAAAATGGATCATTTACAACAATGTAGAACGAAAAAGATCCTGGGGTAAGCGAAATGAACCAGCATTAACCACTCCGAAAGCCGGCCTTCATCCAAAAAAAGTCATGCTCTGTGTCTGGTGGGATTGGAAAGGAATCCTATATTATGAGCTCCTACCACACAACCAAACGATAAATGCAGATAAGTACTGCTCGCAACTGGACGAATTAAAGACAGCGATTCAGGAAAAACGTCCAGAATTAGCCAATAGGAAGGGCGTCGTGTTCCATCAGGACAATGCCAGACCTCATGTTTCTTTGACTACCCGACAAAAATTGTTGGAGTTTGGCTGGGATGTGCTACCTCACCCATCGTATTCACCAGACATTGCACCTTCAGACTTTCACTTATTTAGGTCTGTGCAAAATTCTCTTAGCGGCAAGAACTTCAACTCTTTGATCGACATAAAAAACCACCTTGAGGAGTTTTTCGCCGAGAAACCTAAGAAGTTCTGGGAGAATGGAATCTTCCAGTTGCGTGAAAGATGGACAAAGGTTGTGAAACAAAACGGTGCATACATAAGTCAATAAATATTTATCGACATAAAAACATGTTGCCTTTGAATTTTCCTTCAAAATCGGCACGAACTTTCCGGACGACCCAATAATTTTGTAACAAACAACGAGCGACAGGTGAAACCTAGTGCGGGTTATTCAGGAAGATGACCTTGTAATATATGTCAAACTCAAGTCCTTGCTTCGCGTGGACAGTTGAAAATTCGTGCAAAATTATTAAATTTCTTTTTTTTAAATAACTGTTTAATAAACAACGAGCGACGGTTAAAACTGTTTTAAGATCACTCAGGAGGACCTCTATAATATTTGTCAAGGTCAAGGTTATCGGGGCGGGCTCTGTTATTGTCAATATTTACCCTATATTGTTCTGAATAACGCGAAAATAGTCTGCAACTGGCAAAAAAGCGTTTTTGTCGATTTCTCAAATTCCAACTAAAAACTTCCATATCTCCTAAATTAAACCAGACAGCCACTTTCACCACTCTTTAAGTTTTGTTTGTAATGACCTGTAGATGAAGAATCCACGGTCAAAACTTGGCGCTCCGGAAATCGTAGTATCCCCGAATTTTGTATAATTTTTATATTTGTTTGACGTCAACCAAGATGCCGCAGGTTATCTCAAAGCTCTCTCAGAAAGAGAGAGTGGAAGAGAGAGAGTAGCAGAAAAAGAGCGGCAGAGACAGACAGAAAGAGAAAGAGAGAGAGAGACATGGCAGCCGCAGTTAAAAAGGATTTAATTCACGAGTTCTATTTATATTTATATTATTTATATTTTTTATATTTATATTATTTATATTATTTATATTATTTATATTTATAGTTATATTTATGTTTTATATTTATATGGTAATATTATTTATCTAACGATATAAGAGAATGCAATGTAGAAATTTTAAACAACTTTAATATATAAACATAAATTCAATGCCTCTTTCTTCTTCCACGTTTGCTCCAATATTACTGGGCAGATGACAGTTGGTATAAAACTCGCATAAAGCGATTTTGTTGTTTTCTTATTCCCGCTTTCGTCCCTCTTGGTCTGTAACCTACAATTTATTAAAAGTAATTTATATTTGTGCAAAATTTGAAGAAAAATATATACTTAAGTAGTGATATGAAAAATATATATATTTTTAAAATTTATGTACTTTACGTAGTGTATATATATACTACGTAAAGTACATAAATTTTTAATAACTTACAATTAAAGCAATTAATTAATTAAATCATTAAAATATTACTTCGTCTATTGACTAGCGGCGATGTCATCGATGACGGGAGGCATGGGAGCTATCCTGTTTAGCTGAGTGGACGCGGCGACGTCGGCGACGCGATCGGCAGCGAGGCCACTAGTGGTGACGGAAGCGGCCACGACCTGCAATTAAAATTACTTTATTAAACTCAATTTATAATATATATAAGTAGAGGCGAAGTCGTCATTGTTTTTTGATGTCGATTTGTAACAACAAAATAAATAATTTTCGCGAAATGTGGTGTACCGTTGTAAAAAGTGAACTCTTGGCTACATGCGCATTTTTGATCTGCATCGCTTTGTTCAACCGATATAGGGTAAGAACGACAAAGCTGCAAAAATTAAAATGTCAAAACTGCTGAAGCGGAGTTGTTACACCCCCGGAACGGAATCGTCACTTTATTCTCAGACTGGATTTTAAATGAAGAAAAACATAATTCCAATCACGAAGAATGATAGAATACATTTTATTAATTATTTTTTATTAGAAAAATATAAACATTTAATCATCGGAATCCCATCACTGCTGATTTTGATTTTCGCTCGCCTATCGTCGAAGGCTGAGATTCTAAAGTTCCGTATATCACCATGACGAGACAAGGAAGAAGTCGTGGGATCGAATTTGTTTCCATGCACTGCCGGCCGTGGCATGTGTTTCTAGCGTATCGAATAGCTTCTTATCTCGTTTCTTCGCCCCGGTGGTTTGATGACGATTTCACCCCGGACACAGATTTCAAGTTTGGTCACTCATAAAATATTAGAAATTAACGCAAGTAAAAAAACTTTATTGGATTCGTATTCAGCATATATACACTTTAGAATCATCTTATCACGAGAATGTGAGAAAACATAATATTTAAAATAGTAAAACTTTTTAACGCGCAAAAAATTTCACTTTTGATATCCGAAAACACCTTTGTCGTAATGAAACAACATGACATATAACTTCACTAAACTCTGTTGGTCACGTGAGCACCATAAATAGCGTTTACAATATTAATGGCGAGTTCACGAACGCAACGTACAGATTTTGAGATAACTGTAGTAACGATTCCGTCCCGATGAGGATTGCGTCCCGATCTACCCTATATATTCTTTTAATACATTAAAGTTAAAACAATGAATTAATTAAATAATCAAAATATTACCTTGGCTATCGGCGACAGAATGAATGGAATTGACGGTGACGACGCGACCGGCAGCGAAAGAACCGGCAGCGACGGGAGCGGCATCGGCGACGGGATCCAAAATCTTCTGAAAAGTCTTTTTCCTCTATATCGACAATCATCTCTATAATGTAAAATAAAATTATTGCAAATAATAATTATTACAGAATACTTTTTTTTTCTCTTCTGTCATATTTGTACGTAATACATACGCGAGAAGGTGAAGATTGCGTTTATGTGGATAAATAAAGTAGCATTGTTGCGTAGTAATAGAGTGTAACTATTGATCAGGCGACACGAGGCCATAGACCAGAGATTCCGTCGCATTTGGAAGGGTGACGAAGAAGGTTTCGCTCGAAATCGCGATGGTTCTGGCGGCTAGAAAATAAGGTAAATCAGAGAATAGCAGAGTTCGAGAGTAGGCACTACGCGAATAAAATATAATTAGCCCGCGAACGATATTGGCGATCGAGATAGAGGCGTCGATCGCGTTGGAAAATGGCTTGAATTTATTGAAGTCCGAGTTTCCGTATATTCGCGACAACGATCGAAATAAAAGCGACTGATCAACGAGAGACGATTAAAGAGAATCGACTGTCCGAACGACGTGATACGATCGAGATTTGAAGTGAGTCTGCTGCGAGCACGTACAATAGACTCGTTCGGGTTCGACAGCGGGGCAAACAAATTCGACGAAAATAATAGTTATTTCGATCGTTGTCGCGAATATAAAGAAACTCGGACTTCAATAAATTCAAGCCATTTTCCAACGCGATCGACGCCAATATCGTTCGCGCGCTAAGTGTATTTTGTTCGCGCAGTGCCTACTCTCGAACTCTGCTATTCTCTGTTTTACCTGATTTTCTAGCCGCTAGAACCATCGCGATTTCGATCGCAACCTTCTTCGTGACAAGATCTCCGACGTCAAGATTTCCGTTAAGTTTCTAGCGCGCTGTTGTAACTAAGTTAATTATATTAAAGTGTGGTTCCTGCAATTCATTGACTCTATTTTCTCATTCAACCTGCACACGTCCTCTCAAATATAAATCAGGATCTTCTTCACGTGCTTTCACGCCCAGCGTTGGCTGACCTCACGAAGCGGGATCTCGGATCGTAGCAGCGATCCTCCGCCTATCAACGAACATTTGCTGGTCCTTCGAGCCGGATCGGGACACGTGAAAAAGGACTGCATATCAAGGACGGACGGAGTTGATATCTTCTATTTTTCTATGTCTGGGCAAACCATGGCTGATCAGCTCGAAAAACAGCTTCAGCTGTATCGATTGATTGATCGCGCTCTGGACAATTTTAAGAAGGTCTGTAAAAACAATTTGACACCGGCAAAAGTCCGATCACGAATCTTGTCACTGAAAGACAGCTGGAGCCGGATGCTGGATGGTCACGCAACCCTCTCCAAGAATATACCTCAGGACAGGCTCGTCGGAGACGAGCTTTTTCAGGGATGAGATCATTGACGCAGCTTAGGACATTTATCTCACTACATTGGACTACATGGCGGAGTGCCTCGAGGAGCTGGAGCCCCCTGTAAGTCCCACTGGTTCGATCAATTCTGTACAATCGTGCTCAAATTCAACCGCGCTGTCGTTATCGCATTTGCCGCCAATCAAATTACCGCCATTTGACGGAAATTATGAAGACTGGGAACAGTTTCGCGATAGGTTTACCGCTCTTATTAGTGAGAATAAAGATCTCAGTCAGTTCGCGAAAATGCATTATTTAACGTCACGTTTAAAGAGTCGCGCCTCCGATTGCATTGCTAACATCCCAGTAATCGCCGAAAATTTTGATGTCGCGTGGAAGACGTTGACTGCGCGTTACGAAAGTAAACGTCGATTACTCAGTCTCCATCTCTCCACGTTGCTCAATTTAATGGCACTCCCACGTGAGTCTGCCTCCGATCTACAAGCGACAAAGTAGCGCTGCGCGTAATCCCCGCGACCCGGAGAATCCCCCTGTGGTCAACGCTGATGGATATCAGGTGTCATCATCGGTGCTCGCGTATACTTCCTCGCGTGATGTCATACCCCCGTGACGTCATACCCCCCCCCCCCCTGAAGGACTTCTCCGCCCTGCACTCCTCGTCGCCCCATGGGGGAATCTATAGGTACTATACTAGAAGTGCGTGACCTGATCAGCGAGGTATTTGGATTTGACGAAGTAGTGCTTATGATACCCCTCGCGTGACGACATACCCCGTTACGTTTGCTATACAATGCATACTTTATAATATGTATGTACGGGGTGAGGCACCTAACTTGCACACCTTGAAAAACTTGTACATGAGAAGGTGTACGAAAAATTGTTACATACAAAAGTTGCATGACTTCGAGGGGGTAATTACATAGTGTATAAGTTTTTTATAAGTGGAGGTGTTTAAAAAATTTCAAGGTTAACTTTATTTTTTTTAATGAAACACTTCATTTTTTGTTGTATTATCTTTTTCTACTAATTAATTTGAACAATGTTTGTTTGGAACATTTTTTGTTAAGAGAGTCAAATTTTCTTCGCCAGGAAATAGATAATGAAAAGCAAAGGTTTATGTTGACTAAACTGGCAATCTTTATTAAATCAACACGACCCGATCACATTTCGATCGTGATTCCGGTTAATAATGACTAATGGCGATAGTAGGAAATAATGAAGTGATATCCAATAAAACCATTGTTTCATTGAATTCTATGAAACAACCGATTTTTAATGCTATCCACAAAGGTCCAGTTATCACGTATGTAAGATTCAGGCTTTGGAATGGACTCAATTTGAATAAGATTATTTGCACGACTTAGCTGTTCGATACGGTGTTCCAGCCACCGAAGCTCCTCGTCTCGCTGCTGCAGTTTCGCTTCCTGGCTCTCGCGTTCCCGTTACCGCTCCTCCTTGAGCTTCGTGAGCTCCTGCAAGACGGCACGTAGCATTTCGTCACCCACTGTCGCCAGAGTCTGAGCCCGCGTTCTCCTCGGGGAGCGAACCGTAGCCATTCCGCTGTCCCTCACTTCCACTTTTGGACGAGCCCCCAAAAAATGTTACATCCGGACGTCCTTCCATACTTTCCGCACGTTCACTCACTTAAGAATGAGACACGTTTTTTAATGAACAAGAACTCTCTTTTATTAATAACACTAAATAATTTGGATAGATTTCAGCGATTGACAATGTGCTGCTCCGATCATGTTTAACGAGCGACTGACGAGCGAGCTTCGTGCAGCGATTCAGTCCGAAGCGTTCTTTATTGATTTTGCTTCCATCAGCTGTTCCACATACCGAGTGTCGCGCTCAACACGGGTGCAACAATATTATAAAAGTGCCGTTAGATTTTTAATTACGGCTTTAGTTCGTATACTTCGTATACTAGTCGAGGACGATTTTGAGCAAAGATAAAAAAATAGTATTTATTATACGCTTGGCAACACAAACAGAATGCTTTAGCACATACATTTATGCATATATCGGAGCAGATATGCATTTTCCATATACAGGGTGTCCCGGGTTTTAACCGACAAACTGCGGGAGCATATTCTACTAGTGGAAATAAGAAAAAATTCTTATATCGAGTTTGCTTAGAAATGCTTTATTACAAAGTTATAAACCAATATTGAAAAGAAATATGAGATAAGTAACAACGGAACATAGTGTAGAATTTGGAAGGTCGAAGATGTTTATGTTATGTGTATTCACATGTATTCATGTTCACTATGTTGAAACGATTCAGTATGATTGTTACTTTCACAACAGTAGCTGTTAGATTTCAATCGTCGTGTGAACTAGCAATTACTATCAGAATGCCAAAAGTGTTTTCAAATGAGGAATACACTGATATTCATTTCGTGTACGGATTCTGTGACGGAAATGCACGAGCTGCCGTACGAGAGTATCAACGTAGATTTCCTAACAGGAGAGTACCAGATAGATTTAAAGCAACGAATTACTAATTCAGTTACTGAGATGCAACAAAATTTTCAGGAATGTCGTACTGTAACAAATTCTGTACTACGTCGATGTCTAGCTTGTATCGATGTGCAAGGACAACATTTTGAAATGCGTCACTAAATCATTGCGTACATAATTTTTATTTTTGTGAAAAAATCCGTTGTTACTTCTCATATTTCTTTTCAATATTGGTTTATAACTTTGTAATAAAGCATTTCTAAGCAAACGCGATATAAGAATTTTTTCTTATTTCCACTAGTAGAATATGCTCCCGCAGTTTGTCGGTTAAAACCCGGGACACCCTGTACATATCGGAACACATACATTTCCATATATGGAAGTGCATGTGTTCCGATATGTATACAAATATGTGTATAAATTTATGTGTATTAAGGGGAAGCTGGAGTCGTCTGCAGTACTGGCAAAATTTGTGAACACTAATCTTTTTATTGATTGCATAGAATGAAAAATCCTTTTCCACGAGTAAAGTATAGGCAGTAATGACTACGGGACTAATGGAGCTTATGTGAAAAACGAGAAAAAGTTTTAAAATTATAGTTTTCTTCTCGGCTTATTATCTGTTCAAAATCATGTGAAATATACAAATTTCTGGAAGATTGCGTCGGAATAATATCACTCGAATTTCAGACAAACAAGCGGTCCTATTCGATAAACTTGTTTCTCACTTATTTTGTGCAGGCCGATTAGATCGTGCGGTAACGGCCACGCTTCTTGGAGCGGTCGGATTCGCTGCTCTATCCGGTCGTCCTGGCAACCACCTCGCTACAAGCACGCTCTTTTAAATTTTGTCTAATCTAAGACACTTCGAACTCATTTGTCTCTACCATATATGGCTGTAGCAAGCTGTTTGCCACTAACCGATGTTATTATTTTCGTCGAAGTTGTGTGCCCCGCTATCGAACCCGTGCGAGCCTATTGTGTATGCTCGCAGCAGACTCACTTCAAATCTCGATCGTATCACGTTGTTCGGACGGTCGATTCTCTTTAATCGTCTCATCGTTGCCCGTCGCTCTCATTTCGATCGTTGTCGCGAATATACGGAAACTCGGACTTCAATAAATTCAAGCCATTTTCCAACGCGATCAACGCCAATATCGTTCGCGCGCTAAGTGTATTTTGTTTGCGCAGTGCCTAATCTCCACTTCTGCTATTCTCTGTTTTACCTGATTGTCTTTTTGTAGCCTGTGGAGGGGATGACACACACAAGCTACGTGTCGTGGCCGTGTGCGCTCGGAATCACTTGAAACCGTCTCGAGCTAAGAGTAAAGAACCACAGGAGAGAGCATTTCGTTTCGGCATAGCTGACGGAAGTACTATATAAAAAGTGGACACTCAAGATAGCCGCTTACGTCAGGATCTAAAATGTTAATGCTGTACATAACATTGTAAGAATAAAAACAATCATTAAAAAACGTTAGGATAATTCAAGTAACTTCTATACAGAGATTAACGTTCGCGTTAACAATTACTAACCGATGAAATGTTATTCCATAATTTCGGGCTGCTGTAATCCCACACATCTGACAATGTACCATGGTGCTCGTTTGTTATAATAAATAATTTTCGATTGCTTCGCTCGTTATAACCTGTTGCTTGATACGCAAAGTCTGACGTAATCATAAAAGCTGCTGATTTATGCCTGCAGGCAGCGCTGATAAACGTCAAAAAAAGTGGACGCTCAAGATGGCTGCATGATTATTTCTGTCAGCCAAAAAGCCTACCCCCACTACCGATATGCTCCCTCCTGTGGTTCTTTACTCTTAGGTCCCGAGCATACATGGACATGACACGCAGCTTGTGTGCGTCATCTCTTCCAAATGCGATCAACGGCCGGAATCTGACAGTTCTGGTCTACGGTCTCGTGTCGCCTGATCAACAGTTACACTCCATTACTACGCAATAATGCTACTTTCTTTATCCACATAAACGCAACCTTCACCTTCTCGCACTCGCGTATGTACTACGTACAGATATGACAGAAGATAAAAAAATATAAGTGTTACGAATCCCTCCTGAATTTCTCGTATTTATAGAATCGTGTTTTCTAGAATGTATTATCTCTACCGTTAGTATCTATATTTCTGTTATATTTCTTTTGTGTTTTGAACGAGAGCCGAGAGTCTAACGATGTTTGCGTATCGAGAGGTACGCAAACATCGTTAGATATTTAAAGTCAGAATTCTGTCTTTCAATCTTCTCATAATCCCTGCACAATCCTCCAACAGGTTATGGGCCCAGAGGTATATGTGCATTGAGAAGTTTTAAGTGAGTTAAGTAGGAGAGACACTATATTGTCGTGGTGATAAAGTGAGGCAGTTTCCTCCACCATGAGTGACGTGTTTGACTTGAAAAATATTACAAAGTTCAATGGAACGAATTTCCAGCTTTGGAAATTTCAAATGTCAGCAATTTTTGAGACCAGTGGTGTCACGGAAATAGTAGAAGGAATTTTTCCAAAACCAGCACAGACGGATCAAACATACGCAGCATGGGTTTCCAAGAATGCAAAGGCAAAATGTATTCTTGCTTCATCGATGGAGTTCTCCCAGTTGGAATATTTGATAACTTGTTAAACAGCAAACGAGATGTAGCAGAAATTAAGCAGTATCTATGAACAACGGAACGAAGCGAACAAATCAATATTACTCTCGAGATTTTATGAGTACAAGATGGGCATCAACGATACAGTAATGCAGCATGTTGCTAAAGTTGAGAATTTGGCAAGACAATTGAAGGACGTGGGAGAGATTCTATCCTAGGTGGCCATCAATACGAAGATCCTAATGACACTTCCTGGAAAATTCAATCCGCTGATCACTGCGTGGGATAGCGTTCCTGTAAAGGATCAGACCCGAGCGAACCTAATTGAACGTCTAATAAAGGAAGAACAACGCTTGACGGTTATGGACGCAACAGAGGAGGCGCTTGCAACATCAGATTTCGGAAAAAGGAAAACGAAAGTGAATTCCAACAAAAAATTTCAGAATTCGAGTTCAGGTAATATTAAAAGTAAGAAAGAAGTTGAATGTTATTTTTGATGTTCAAAGTTATTACAAAGAATGAAGCGAATGTTACTATAAAAGGCGACTTATGTAAATGGCATCAGCGACTTGCACATATAAATTATAAAGCGTTACGTGACATGGTTAATCGAGAGTTAGTTACTGGAGTAAAATTAGAAAATAAAGATACAAGTTTTTGCGAACACTGCGTAGTAGGAAAACAACACAAACTACCATTCAATAGAAAAGCACGGGCTAAAAGAACCAAAGTAGGCCAATTGATTTATGCGGATTTATGTGGTCCAATATCTACAGATTCGGTGGGAGGATCAAAGTATTTTCTGCTTCTCAAAGATAATTATTCAGGTTATCGCGTAGTATATTTCTTACGGCATAAAAGTGATACATTCGAGCGTTTCAAAGAGTTTGAAAATGCGTTCTATAATAAATTCGAATACCGAATAAAAGCCTTGAGATGTGATAATGGCACC
The DNA here is from genome assembly GCF_003672135.1 of Ooceraea biroi. NCBI lineage: Eukaryota > Metazoa > Arthropoda > Insecta > Hymenoptera > Formicidae > Ooceraea > Ooceraea biroi. The sequence continues at coordinate 12,293,605 of NC_039506.1, read as the reverse complement.
GAATTCTGTAATAAGCAATTAAAAGAGTATTTGGTTTCGCGCGGAATAAAATTGGAAACATCGGCACCATATGTGCATCAACAGAATGGTCAAGCGGAACGCGAGATACGGACAGTAGTTGAATGTGCTCGTACTATGCTACTTGCAAAGAAGTTATCTCAAAGATTATGGGCAGAAGCGGTACATACTGCAATTTATATTTTAAATAGATGCATTACATCATTGTCAAATGAAAAAACTCCGTTTAAATTATGGACTTTGCAACGTAATATCTGCACTCGTAATACACATAGAAAAAAACTAAAAAAACTTTTCTTATATAATTCGACCCCAAGCTATCCATTGAGGATACTCTGAAAATGTTCTTTTCAGAGGTTATTAAGATCTGATAATCTAAGCGTGTCTGAAAACGTCGCTTCGCGTAACAGTACACGGTCGGTCTCGCTGCGCGTATACTTGGCGCGAGACACTACCGTGTTTCTTGATATAAAACTTATATATACAGATTCTCAGAAAGAGGGTTATTTATTGTTTGAAAAGAAATAAAAAGATTAATATTTTTGTTACTTCAGCAAAATAAAAAAGATGATAAAATGAAAAATTAAAGAAATATTGTAAGGTATATATATATATATATATATATATTTAAAGAAAGTAATAAACTTCAAACGCTATCAGTTATTTAAAAAATATAATATTGCTCTAATTTAAATATATTTCGCGGCCTATTTCTTAGGGCGGATATTTTACTGTTGCCATAAGTTTGCTGAAACATTTCGCAACTTTCATGCAACATTACAAAATGTTTACATTAAAAATAAAGGCATCGCCACCGCAAATTTTTATTTATCATGGTTTAGGTTAGCACTGCCGCTCAGCGCTCACCCGCAAATGATTGAGTGATTGTTTTATTTCGCATTTCGCATATATATACCCAACGCGGGTAGTAGGTGCGAACCAATGAAATGCAAAGTACTCACCCACAGAAAAGATTTCTGGACTTAATGCTATTACTATTTAATCTATCATAAAATAAGATCGCTATAGCGACAATCATATTTATTATTGAAAAGAAGAATATTTTAATCTTGAATAGAAAATTCTAAAATCTAGATTAAAATAATCTTGGTGCTATCTCATTAATTTTCTCAGGAGGATTTAGATAAAAATTTGTAGCAATTTCAAAATATTCTTGATTTAAGAATATTGTGAGATCTAAAAGACATCTTATTCTATTCTTGTAACTTGTAATAAGAGAATTTGTAGAATCTGCACAAAACGGCCAATATTTATGTGTTGCAATCGAAAATCGGGAAAGTGTTTCTGTGTATTTCTGTGTTTCTGTTATTTACAATGAATAAGTGCAAATACTCTACAAGAAATATTAAAAGATATGGAAATGTCTTATCTCGAATCTTATTTCTCAAGTAAATATATGTATACATATATGTATATACTTACTTGAGAAATAAGATTCGAGATAAGACATTTCCATATCTTTTAATATTTCTTGTAGAGTATTTGCACTTATTCATTGTAAATAACAGAAACACAGAAATACACAGAAACACTTTCCCGATTTTCGATTGCAACACATAAATATTGGCCGTTTTATCAGAATAAAGGACGCAGGAGCGCCGAGCCGACGAGCGACTGTGAGAAAATGATGTGTCGACATCGACAAAAGACGGTAGCACATAGTTTCGCACCTACTATAAAGTGGTGCTAATATCAAATTATTCTACATGCAAGAATATATAAGCATAAATTTGTATATGTCACTCTTGTCTCAAGACAGTAAGACAATCTTATTTAATTCGAGAGAGAAGAATAGAAATTACTGATTTAAATTAAAAATTGTTTTATTTATATATTTTTTATACTTGTAATACGATTAAATTAGTCAAGAATATTTTTCGTCTTGTTATCAGAAATCCTTTCTGAGGGTGCTCATAAAACAATCGCTCATTTATGGAATTCTGATCGGCGACGCCTACTCTGAATCATTATAAATAGAAGTCGCGGGAAACAATTTGTTAATCTCTTTTGTGACTTTCTGTAGGTGTGCATAAAGTCATGTATAAAAATTTGTGCTCTGAGGTAAGAGGTCGGATAGTTGGACAGTGGCAGGCTGGGAGATCAATAGCAAATATTGCTGCTGATATTCCCTGCTCCACAAATACAGTCCGCAGATGGATACAGCGATTTGCTGAAGGTGGTGATCATGCATTGCGTGATCATCGCAAGCAAAATCGCCGACCACGACTGACGACACAGCAACAAGACGAAGACCTTATTGCTTCTGTACAACAACGGCTTTTGGTACCGTTGTGGAAGCTATCCATCATGCGGACGTACAAGTATCCGACAGAACTGCAAGACGACGACTAAATGAAGCCGGATACCACTGCTATCGTCCAGCCCACAAAATTCCATTGACTCCTGAACATCGGGAGCAACGTGTCGCGTTCGCTTTGCAGAATCTGACGACGAGCCGTGAGGAGTGGAACGTCACGATCTGGACCGATGAAAAGGTCTTCGTATCGTGTGCCGACCATCAACCTCATGTCTGGCGACGAAGTGATCAACGGTTGCATCCGGACAATGTTGTGCCTATCCACAAAAGTGGAAGAATTTCGTATGCGATGTGGGGCTGGATTTCCGGTGACGCTATAGGTGAATTGGTCGACATTCCTGCAAGGATGAACTCCGCGGAATACATTCGCATAATGGAAGAAGTTCTTCTTCCATCAGTGCGAGAAATGTATCCTGTGGAGGAAGTACCAATTATCCAATTAGTGCAGGATAACTCCGCTGTCCATACATCGCGCGCAACGCAAACATGGTTTCGGAATCATCCGGAGATTCACTTAGTCGAGTGGCCTGCTCGTTCGCCAGATTTAAATCTAATCGAAAATGTTTGGGCACAAATGGTTCTACGCTGGGAACCAGGAAGGGAGAGGACGGTAGCAGCGTTAGCCGCCCATGCGAGAGAAGTCTGGAAAGAACTGCGGTTTCAACCCGACTTTCTCGCGAACCTGATTGATTCGATTCCTAATCAACTCAATTAAGTTATAGACCGTGACGGATACTGGACTGATTATTGACTGGAACTACCGATCTCAATCCTGTCGGGACAAAAATCGGCCCTTTTCAGGGCCACCAATTTTTAACGTTGGAATATTACTCGAACGCATACGACATTACATTTAGAAGACTAAACGAATTAATTTAATTTCAATGATTAATTTTTTCGCCTTCAGCGAGTTTGTATTTATTATAATTTATAATCATAATTATAATATATTATAATTATTTGTTATAATTTAGGTTAGCGCTAAGTCGCTCAGTAGCAAATAATTGAGTGATTGTTTTATTTCGCATTTCGGATATTTATACCCAACGCGCGGGTAGTAGGTGCGAACCAATGAAATGCAAAAAAATGTGAAGCTAAAAAGAATTTGCATACGTGTGTAAACATAATATTAATGAAAGCGCATAGTCTATGAAATACAAAGTATTATTTCGTATTATTACAAATACATTGCGCATCGTAATATTATCTGCGTTACTTACAGACTGGAGAGATTCCTACTACTACTTGTCCTTTAGCCGCCACCGCCATCTGCCCATCGCGCTCCTTATTCGCAAGTAGCGACGGCATTTATGCCGTTGATTGTATACGGCACGGATCCCGTTGGGAGAGGGGGGAAGCCTAACCTAACTTAACCTTAGGTTTCAGCCCGTTTCGCGGGAGGGCGGAGGGCAGCGGCTTCGCCCCTCTCCCCCGGCGAAATCCGTGCCGTGTACCAAGTGATCAAAATCTGTACGGTTAAATCTGTTACACTGGCTCCAGCGGGGGGGAGGGGTCTCGCCCTTGACAACATATGACAAGGTCAAGGTCATTGGTGGTGGCTCCCTATATCTATATAATTACCTTTTTTTAAACGACTTTTTGAACTTCTTCTTCTTTCTCTTTTTTTATAGCGTTTAAAATCGAAAATATATTTGCTAGAAATGTTATAGCATGAAGGGGATATAAATAAATAAAATATTATAATTAATATCTGCGCAACGCCGCTCTGAAGAGAGAAGTTGTGACCCTGCATCCTCGTATATGTGGCTATAACGCTTGCAGCTAAGGATATATTTTTCAAATTTTCTCATTTGATGCTTTTTTATAGTTTTGAAAACAATGTTTTTTAATTTTATACCTTTTTATTGTGATTTTATTTGCCATATTGGATCCACCATTTTTTATATAAAAAAATATATCAAAAAATGACAGGCGGTGTTCAAAAATTTATGTTTTTACCAAAATTTGGATTCGTGATGAGACAGAGACAGAGGAGTGGCACGATTGACTTGGAATGGCTCCTTGGACCCTTATGCATGACCAGCCTTATAACTTCATACTTATATATTGTATTCTTCCGAATGGGACACCTCACCGATTGCGATACCCTTTTGCAGGTAGCCTCACGAGGTCATATAAAGTTCAATTCCAAAGTCCTATCTTCGGCTTTTGAATAGTTTGAAAGATATAAACAATAATAAAACTAAAAATAATAATAATCGACAAAAGAAAATTCTGCCCGAATGACCCTGTCCGTAATATACAGGGTGGGGCAATAACTATTACCACCTTAAATATCTTCTAATTTATAAGGTCCAGAGGAAAATTTATGTAATCAAAATTATACGGTACGAAGGGGGCTAACATATGGCGATAATAATTTTTGTCCTGGTGGAGGCGCTTCGAAGATATCAAGGTCACCTTCATTTTTTTTAATAGGTTCGGTATGTTTTTTTCCATAATTTTATAGAGGAGCTTAAAACAAGTACGGAACTCATGACACAAAATTATTGAACAAGATTAAATGTAAATGAAAACGATAAAAAGTACATTTTTATATTAAATGAAATTTACGTTTAAAAGATGTACGAAATGACGCTTTATTAGTATGTTTTGTCGGAATGTTTTGATTTTGACATTCCTCATAAATGAGGATCAACTTGTTCTTCAAACGGATACATCGATGAAAATAAATAGTGACGTAAACTTATTTCAATGAAAACAAAGACCCTTTGAAGGCCATCTTAATAAGTTCACAGGATAAGATAAACATAAAAAATAGTATCGATAGATAAGTCAATCGTGCAAGATGTATTCATTTGAAGAACAAGTCGACATGATGGAGAATGATCTCATTTATGGAGAATGTCAAAAAAATTCAGTGAGAGCGCAAAATTTATACGCTGAACGATATCCTAATTGCACTCAGCCTTCGCGTCGAACATATAAAATCCTATTTATTTTCATCGATGTATCCGTTTGAAGAACAAGTTGATCCTCATTTATGAGGAATGTCAAAATCAAAACATTCCGACAAAACATACTAATAAAGCGTCATTTCGTACATCTTTTAAACGTAAATTTCATTTAATATAAAAATGTATTTTTTATCGTTTTCATTTATATTTAATTTTGTTCAATAATTTTGTGTCATGAGTTCCGTACTTGTTTTAAGCTCCTCTATAAAATTATGGAAACAAAACATACCGAACCTATTAAAAAAAATGAAGGTGACCTCTTGATATCTTCGAAGCGCCTCCACCAGGACAAAAATTATTATCGCCATATGTTAGCCCCCTTCGTACCGTATAATTTTGATTACATAAATTTTCCTCTGGACCTTATAAATTAGAAGATATTTAAGGTGGTAATAGTTATTGCCCCACCCTGTATATTATCAAGGTTATGTCTCTAAATAACATTTAAAAGATTCCAACCCTTACTCTGTTAGTTATTAACAACAATTCCACAAATGAAATAAAAGGCATTGAAAAAATCAAAAGTGGCATGGTATAATAAATAAAATTATGGTAAATATATACAATAACGGACCCAGCCTCAATGACCTTTACCTTGACATATATTGTAAAGGTCACCTCTCTGAGTGACTTTCAAGAGGTTTTAGCCGTCGCTCATTGTTTGTTAAAAAGTTATTAACACGAAAAGTTTAAAAAGTAGAACGTAATTTTCCGATACCGTGTAAACATTTAAGAAATTACCGTGTGGTATATATGTGGTAGAATACAAATACATTGACTACGGATTAGTCCGTCCTTTTCACCTTCATCAAAACAAGAACTATGTTCTATGTCTTTCAGCGCAGATTATAATAATTCCTTCTCAGTTGACTTTTCTTTGTAATAAGATATTTATAATAAATAATAGTAGTATTCCAACCTTTCTTTTCTTCACCAGTGAAATGATATCAATAATACAACAAAATCGTGTTCATCAACCTTACTGGTAATATATTTAATCAAATTATCACGATGTTTCGACCATTGGTTCTGGTCCTCTTCAGGTGACGATTACAAAAACAAAAACTCTGTAATTTGGACAAAGGCAGCGGTTACATTCCCGACAGAAAAGAACAAAATAAAATATGAAAAACAAAAATAACGTACATCTCATAAAAGTGAAACCATTATAACATATATCACATGAAATCAATATCGCAAACATAATATAAAAGTAAATAATGAATAACACAAAAAGATGTATAGACTCAAACGACACATCAAGACTGAAAGTCAAATCTTGACTGATTAAGAGAGCCTGTCAATGGAATTATAGACGTCTGACAAATCCTCAGTGTCAGTATGAAGGTTAATAGTGTTTTCCTCTTTCTTGATAAGAAACATTTCGGCGATCTCTCTTTTCCTTCTGTGTTTTTCACGATGTAAAATCAACGGGTTCGACCAATCAAAATCATGATTGTTAGCAAGTCGATGTTTGCTAACAACCGAGTGGTCTTTTCTACGTATATTCGACCTATGTTCATTGATTCCCGTCTGCAAATGTCGACCAGTCTGACCTATATAACACGCAGAGCAATCCGAACAATTAATTTTATAAACCACATCTGTACATTTAAGATTACTTAGCTTATCTTTTCCTTTCTTAATAACAACATTCAATCTTTTCGGAATAGTATATATCACATCAAAACCCTTATCTTTAAAAATTCTCTCAACATTGATGCTAAAATCTTTAACATACGGAATAACAAAACACTTTTTATCTGCCTCATTGTTAACATGTCCAGAATCGCTATGATTATAATTACTACGTGTAATATTCTATAGTCTTCTATTTACATGCTTTGGTATAAAATCAAGCGGATAACAATTGTTCAACAACTTATTTATTACAATTTCTATGTTAGAATCGTGGAAACGCTTGTCCGACAATAAAACGGCTCTATCCAAAAGACCTGTAATTACGCTAATTTTATGTCTTAATGGATGATGTGAAAGGTTATTCAAATATCTTCCTGACCATGTAGACTTCCTATGCCAGTTAGTTATTTAGATGCTCACCATCCCTAATCACCGTAGTATCTAAAAAATTTAAACTATTATTGGCTTCTAATTCAATTGTAAGTTTTAACCTTTCATGATAAGAGTTAAAAATCTGTAACACACTATGAACCTTGTTAACCGGGAGAACAGCAAAAATGTCATCGACATATCTATAAAAAACTGGCACTTCAAGGTCAAGATTGGAAATACAATAGGTTTCGAGGTCGTCTAATACAATATCCGCCAGTATCGGAGACAAAGGAGACCCCATCGGGCATCAAAAAATCTGTTCATAGTGCTGTATCCTTAACTAAGGAGGGGAGGTCACACCGTGGCTCTCAATATCCAAGTTTTCCTTTAGTTTCAATACAACTCTTTATTCGGTTACAATGCGTAAGTCGCTAGCGTTTCTCTCTCTACTCTGCGCGCCAAAAGCCCCCGCGCAATCGCCAGCGCGCCGCGCGTTCCGAAACCCCATAATTCCGCATCTCGATACGCGCGCCCTCTTGTCACTAACCGCGATCGGATTCGAGATATTGCACATAGAGGTTCCCGTTAAATTGAAAGCTTGTAGAACTCAAAACTATATCCACCGCGTGTTGAAATTGAATAAGACTCAAACTCGTACCTTTAGCAATCAATTTCCATCTCTTTTTTATACCACTCATAACAAGTTCCCTTGGTATGTTTGTGAAAAGGAAAACTACATCCAAAGAAACCAAAATTTCACATTTATTAATAGTTAAACCTCTAATTTTTTCCACAAATGTCCAATTATCTTTAATAATACAGTTAACCTCAGGTAAAGTTCCCTTAAGAATCTTATAAATATAAAACGATATGTCATATATTGGACTACCCAAAGTAGACACAATAATCCGCAAAGGAAGACCCTGCTTATGCACCTTGGGCAAACCGTAACAACGTGGTAAATTACCATTCGTTTTATGTAACATTTTGTATGTATGGTCATCTATGATGTCAAGATCTCGCCACGATTTAACTAAATCATTAATTCTAGATGTTAATTTATTAATCGGATTTTTATTTAATTTCTTATAATTAGTTTCATCGTTAAGCAACTCAATCATCTTATTAGTATAATCGGTCTTGTTAAGAATTACTGTAATCTGTCCTTTGTCTGCTTTAGTTATCATTAACCAGTCATTTTTTCGTAAAAACATTTTACACTGCCGGAATGCGTCCAAAAAATATCTGTCAATATATGTCAAATGTTTGTCGTTAGTTAAAAATCTATTAACTTCTCTGGAAATAGAGTCACGTGTTACGCTAATAATATTGTCAGGGAGTTTATGTTTTTGAAAGTAAAACTCGGAATTCTTGATTACCTGTGGTTTATAAAATTAATTGTTCGGATTGCTCTGCGTGTTATATAGGTCAGACTGGTCGACATTTGCAGACGGGAATCAATGAACATAGGTCGAATATACGTAGAAAAGACCACTCGGTTGTTAGCAAACATCGACTTGCTAACAATCATGATTTTGATTGGTCGAACCCGTTGATTTTACATCGTGAAAAACACAGAAGGAAAAGAGAGATCGCCGAAATGTTTCTTATCAAGAAAGAGGAAAACACTATTAACCTTCATACTGACACTGAGGATTTGTCAGACGTCTATAATTCCATTGTCAGGCTCTCTTAATCAGTCAAGATTTGACTTTCAGTCTTGATGTGTCGTTTGAGTCTATACATCTTTTTGTGTTATTCATTATTTACTTTTATATTATGTTTGCGATATTGATTTCATGTGATATATGTTATAATGGTTTCACTTTTATGAGATGTACGTTATTTTTGTTTTTCATATTTTATTTTGTTCTTTTCTGTCGGGAATGTAACTGCTGCCTTTGTCCAAATTACAGAGTTTTTGTTTTTGTAATCGTCATCTGAAGAGGACCAGAACCAATGGTCGAAACGTCGTGACAATTTGATTAAATATATTACCAGTAAGGTTGATGAACACGATTTTGTTGCATTATTTATAATAAACTTTTGTGATATTATGATAGTTTTATGATTTTGCATGAATTTTCAGTAGCATGCAAAAACTAACCTAACCTAACCTAACCTATCCTAACCTAACCAGGTTCTATTTTCCGAAACTGGAGCCCGGAACACATACGCTCGTTTTCAGCCCGCTTCGCGGGAGGGCGGGGATGGAAGGGCTTTGCTCTTCCCCCCCGCCCAGGTTAGAAGGTTAGGTTAGGCAGCTGAAAATTTGTGCAATATTATTAAAATGTTTTTGTTAATAACTTTTTATCAATCAATAAGCGGCGGCTAAAATCTTCTGCAGATTATCGGAAGAATAATCTGTATAATATATATCAAGATCAAGTCCTCACGCGTAGATAGCTGAAAATTTGTGCAAAATTATTAAACTTCTTTTGTTAATAACTTTTTAAAAACAATGACCGCCGGATAAAACCTTTTGGAAGTTATTTAGAACGATGTCCTTAATATCATCTGAAACGAAAAATAATCGTAGCTAGGTTCCTTATAAGAAATATTTACCGTTTTCTTTTATCGATTATTATTATTTTCAGATTTATTATTGTTTATATTTTTGAAGCTATTCAAAAGCCGAAGATAGGACTTTGGAATTGAACTTTATATGACCTCGTGAGGCTACCTGCAAAAGGGCATTGCAATCGGTGAGGTGTCCCATTCGGAAGTACAGCCCTTATATATCTTTGGAATTTATTTAACACGACCAAAAACTGGCTATACAGATAATGACCAATCACGCAACGTTTCGACACAAAAATTTCGGTCCTTCTCAAGCGTGAAAAAATTCAAAAAATATTACATAAAGTCGCTTTCTAAAATAAATAAATAACAATTAACATTATCATACACAATTTATAAGAATAACATTACAAATAATAACCTACTTACTAGCAGAAAACAACTTTCAAAGACTATAAAATATTTAAGAGGACATGTCAACACTACCCAACGGATAATACAATACTGACAATGAGAGAGAGAGAACAGTCAAGAAGCAAAACAAAGTCAAAACACGAAAACAAGTCATTAGAACGAATTATAAGTCACATACATTTAAAAATAGAGTCATGTATATCAGGTAGATTTTCTGTTTCTTTTTGAATATTAATCGAGTGTTCCTGTCTCTTAATAAAACACATCTCAGCAATCTCTAAAATGTGTTCAAAAAATATGTTAATGCGAATCAGTATATCAAAGACGATCGTGGCTTCAACTTCACTATAGATGATCCAATCGAAGGATTTTCTAACACAAGTAGTGCTTCTTCCACTGATTGAAATTAACTTCGAAGATTCGAAGTTATCAAAAGTAACAGTCCTACTTTAAACCACTATAAATTCATCAATTGTATGAATTTGGGCAAATCCCTTTGCAGACATATTTTTCATAACATATACTTTGAGAAATTGCAAAAAAGAAAAATCGATTTTTTCAAACTTTTACACTAGAATACCTCCTTATTATAGAAATTTATATTTTTAATCATACAAAGAAAAAGCTATTGATATATTTAAATCACCATCACGTACTCTGTCTTTCTATGAATCTTTTTATAAATCAAATAAGTTATTTCCTTCATTTCACTTTCCTTAAACAAAAATTAGTGCTTTATTTATATTAACGACAGTTTTTTTTATTGTTAACTCGACTATATTTTTTTGCTAAGTAAATATTTTTTTATTATCCAAAGACGATATTTAATAAAATCCTTTTTTTTATTAAATCATGGTAAATTTTCCTTAAAGTTATAGAAATATTGAAGATAACAACTTAATTTTAATTACATAAAAACAAATTTATTCTTTTGATATTTCCTCACATATTCTTTAATTGCCACAAAGAATCTTATAGTTTTGGATATCCTTTTATAATATTTTGGGCAAGAGGTATTCAGAGGTATTCAGAGGTTTTTTCGTTATTTTAATTTTTTGAGATGAACTGCAAAGAACAATTATGAAATTACAAGATAATTATAATATAATTACAAGAAATGTATAATTATAAGAAATAATGTAATGGAAAAATAAGATATTTTAAATGAAAATAAATTCCTTAGTAAAAAATACATGCAATTCCATGTAGCTACTTTGATACATTTTATGTTTTATTAAAGCGCTAGATTAAATTTATATTTAAATTTTGAGTAATATATTAAGAAATACTTAATCCATCTTATCAAAAAAAAATTTGAGTGCATTTACTGAAAAACATTCTCTCTTCAACTATTTTAACTTTCTCTCATTAATTAGAAATGTCTGACATGACATTGCTTGTAAAAAGTTTTTCAAACTCAATTTCTATGGAAGGAGAATGTAAAAAATTGATAATACAATATTTTCATTTTTTTCTGTATCAAGAGAGATTGTTCTGATACCTGTTCATTAAAAAAGAAATAAACTTAAAGATAGCGTATGAAGAAATGCACAAACGTATTGGAAATAAAAGAACACAAAGAATGATCGAGAACATTTTGACAAATTGTAAAATTATTTTTAATAAGCCGAGAATGTGTATTACGTTGTCTGTTGTTGAAATGATGGGATCATCGACATATAGAATGGACCGCTGATCGCAGTGGTGGGGGTAGTGATCGGGTGTGGAATGAGAGGGAAACAACTAGAGAGCCTTCCGTCTCTTTCTAGTAAAGCCTGATTGGCTACCGCGGTATACAGTAGAAAGAGACGGAAGGCTCCCCAGTTGTCTGCCTCTCATTTGTATAGAAAAAGTTCATTAATAGTATCCTCTTCTATCTTTCATTTATTATTGTTTGTCTCGTATTTTTATCTTTATCTGTAGAAAGCATTATACACTGGAGAAATACATTATTTTCTTCCAGTTATAAACTACTGCTAAGACACTTGTATTTACGCGATTGCAATCATTTTTCTCAATAAATGTGTACTAAAGTGTCATCTTTTCAAACGTAACACATACTTGACAAATTGTATTAAAGTTAGCGCACATTTGGTTACAATGAATGATATCTGCTGGAAAATCTGTACGGACTTTCCGGTCAATCCAATATTTCATTACTTCTCAATAAAATACTATGTCAGATATTTTTTAGTCCACTTTTACTGATCTTTAAATAATTTTCTTTCCTCCGATTTCGTTATTGATATTTTAACTGTTTCATATTAAGAAAGTACGATGATTTTATCTTCAGACAATTACTACACACATTTAAAATATTTTATATACATATACTATGTCAAATATTTTTCAGTCCATTTTTACTGATCTTTAAATAATTTTCTTTCCTCCGATTTCATTATTGATATTTTAACTATTTCATGTTAAGAAAGTACGATGATTTTATCTTCAGATAATTACTACACGCATTTAAAATATTTTATATACATATACTTCTATAAATTGATTATATACAGGATGTCTCATTGTCAGTGACTGCATATGCTCGTTAATGGCATGTAGACTTAGCTGAACAGAAAAGTGTGGTTAATTTCTATATTAGGGGACTCATCTCCGATTTTGTTCAAACTTTGCACAAAGCTTCCTTTTGGCCTATAATGAAGAGTTATGATATATTCAAGGCGGGCAAACAATATGTCGTCCTTGAGAAGAATCATCGGCTGTACTTCCGAAAAGCCCATATCTCCGATTGTCTTGAAATTTTGTGTACTATTGTATTTTATCGCGCTGATTACGAATATGACAATGAAAATTGGCGACAAGGTCATCTTCAGGGTCAAAATGAAGGAAAACTTTTTTGTATATTTCTTTTAGTATCTTCGTAAATATTCATTTTAGTGGAAAAAGTTTCAAATAAAAGTTGTTCTTCTCTTAAAAATGCAACTTTTATGTTGTATACACAATTACTGTAAAAGCAGTCCTTCACGAGAAAAACGCTTCTTTGGCAGTTGCAGACTATTTTCGCGAAGTTATGAATTGAATTAGATTATATGAAAGCAGGGTAATTATTTACAATAAAAGATGAACAAGACGAAGGACGACCTTAAATAAAAAATCGGGGTTGGGTTGAGTTAGGTTATTTTTAACAGTAGTGGAGCCCCCCGTAGGAGGGGGGCGGAACACACGGTATCCACGCATGTACTTTACAAGACGAAGGACGACCTTAAATAAAAAATCGGGGTTGGGTTGGGTTAGGTTATTTTTAACAGTAGTGGAGCCCCCCGTAGGGGGGGGGGCGGAACACACGGTATCCACGCATGTACTTTGCAAGACGAAGGACGACCTTAAATAAAAAAGCATTCTGGATACCGCAAAAATAGTTTTCCTTCATTTTGACCTTGAAGATGACCTTGTTGATTTTCCCCAAGGACGGCATGTTGTTTGCCCGCTTTGAAAATATCATAACTCCTAATTGTAGGCCAAAAGGAAGCTTTGTGCAAAGTTTGAACAAAATCGGAGGTGAGTCCTCTAACATATAAATTTACCGAGAGTGCTGTACCATTTTGCGATTTGCACAATTAACAGAGATATTAACGAATGAGAGTGCATCTCGAGCAGAAAGGCTATGAAGGAGGATGCGTGTCATAAGCGGGTATAGGCGTGTATAGGCGGGGGGGGGGGGGGGTATAAAGCGCAGTGAGGCAGGATGGAGCGCGCTGATAAACGAGCAGAAACGGTATGTGACGCTAGACCGCGCGCGGAACGATAATTGATTCGTATCCTTCTTTTTTCGAAATAGTATTATTTTGTGGCAAGGAAAATGCAAAACAATAGCCCAAAAAACTTTCCTTTAAAACTAGGTTTAATGACGCGACATTTCTTTAAAACTAGGTTTAATGACTTAAACTGCGTTTAAAATAGTTTAAGTTGTGGAACTGGGTATGATTTGACTAATTGGAAAGGGCTTGCTCGAATCCACTTCACCTCTGTTATTTCGCTCAGTCTAGGTGCTTTTCAGAAAATACATTTTTGAAATAATATTGTATTTATAAAATATACCATAAAATTAATTGATTTCTTCAATCCTTCCAATGGAATACCTTCTTAACAAATTGGCCATGTAACAAATGTATAAATATTGTATTAATATTTTGTTTAAAAGTGGTTTTTATTAACATGTTGCGGACGGATAACGAGATATCTCGCATTTCATATTACGCATATAATTCTAAACTATTTGTTGAAAACAAGTATTTAACATGACAATGATTTTTAACTATTAACAACCTATAAATAATTTAAACAAAAAAAAGAATAAGAAAAAATTTTTGACATAAAGAAAAAGAAGAAAAGAAATTAACCACTGGGTATAGTTAGTAGTATAAAAATGAAAAATGTCCGGTCCGCAATGTGTTAACATTTTATTTCAAGTAACAATACGCACTATACACATACATATATACAGTAGTACTCTCTAAATTTCTTGGAGTGGAATCTCACTCTTTTGGAGTGAGATGTCACTACAATAATGCAATAATGAAAATACTGCCAGTTGAAAGGAGTGAAATTTCACCTTTTTAAAAGAGTAAAGTTATTCACGCTTCCTTGGAGTGATTCTTCAACTCTGAAAAGAGTGCCATATTTCACAAAATAAAGCTAATCAGTGAACACTCAGTGATTTTTTAATCTAATTAGTTCTTGCCTTTAGATCTTCGTTGGATCCAAGTGCAGAAACCAATGAATATATCGTAATGAAAAATCACTGAGCGCTCACTGATCAGCTTTGTCTTCTGAACGCAGTCTATGTATTATAACCTAAAACCTTCTGAACACGCAGAACCGGGAAATGGGAAGGCAATTTCACTCTAAACAGAGTGAAGTTTGGAGCGCTTATGTCTTCAGTTTAAAAATAAGAGTGAAACTCTTCACCTTTTATCTTACAGTGAATGAAGTCACTCTATTGGAGTGAATATTTACTCCATAGGAGTGAACTGTAACTGTAACTGTGTGAGTCAGTAACTCCATGATTAGAGTGAAAATCGGTCGGATTTTCACTCCCAAAACTTTAGAGGGTACATTTCTAGAACTTTGGATGAATTGATCGAATAGCAATCCTAATAAGAAATGAATGTTTCACGAGCGTGCGTAATCTTCGTGGTGATTGCTGCATGCACGTGCAGTGTACGTACAGACTGTGATGAAATCGCGCATATCTCGTTCCTAACAAGTATACACGAGGATTCATCGTGCATAAAACTATCGAGGAAAGGTATTATACTATACGAGGCCGCCAAGCTATTCACCGAAATCTACAACAATAAAACTGATGGATTTGACATTGGTAAATCGAAATCAAACTGTATAAGATAGAGTAGTCCGGTCTCATATTCGAATATTATAGTTCGCTTAATAAGAACGTAATCAGTATAATATCAGTATATCTTGAGTAGAATATTAGGAATGGTGAGCCTTTGGGAATCCCGTAAATTATGAGAGCCCGTGTGCGAATGAAGTGAACAAAACTGTTTATTTAGTCGTTACACACAGTTGAAAAAACGGTTTTACAACGTATAACGTATTAATCGAACGAAATAAAAAGAACTCTCTTTTATTCTGCGCACACGCTAAATGCTAACGCTCAAACAACGAAAAATCAACTCGCATGCGCGCATAAAAATACACCTATATCAGAACTATCGCCCTCTTTACCTTCTTCTTCTTTGCGTGAAGCACGTCAAGCTTCAAACTCGGTTTCAGATTCAACATTCCCACCATTTTAGTGCTTCATGCAATCATCTGTTAAATTTAACATTGCACATAAAGTCTTAAAACGATCTCTAGGAAAAGCTTTGGTACAAATATCTGTCCGCTGCAGACTTGATGGAACGTAACACACTTTTACTCGCACTCTTCTAACTTTTCACGCAGGAAGTGATAACGGATGTCTATATGCTTTGTTCTCTTGTGACCGAGTTTTTCATCAATTGTATCGCGGACTGATTGTCTATATAGAGAGTTGTAGCTTTCTTGCACTGACATCCGATATCGCTCATGGGTTTCCTAAGCCACACAGCTTCTTTAGCTGTCGCTGCGGTCGCAACATATTCTGCCTCAGTCGTGCTTAGTGTTACCGACTTTTGCCGTTGTGATACCCATGTCACAGGTCCACCTGTGAGCATGAACACATATTCCGTAGTTGAACGTCGCGTCTCAACATCGCCCGCAACGCCTGCATCAGAATATCTTTCGAGTGTAAAATACACTCGGATACACGGTTCCCACCGCCTTATACGTGATTCCGATTTCCGCGGTTCCCATCAAATATGTGAAGACGCGCTTTACCGCATTCCAATGATTTCAGTTATGTTTGTTCAAAAATCGACTAAGCACGGTTATCGCGAACGCTATATCAGGTCTTGATGTCATGGCTAGAAACATCAATGAGCCCACTGCTTCTCGATACGGCATTTTTGGAGTCTCTATTTCATCTTGCTCCGCGGGATCTAGTGTCGCGTGCGGGTCTGCGGGTATGCTCACTGGAAATGCACTATTCATGCCAAATTGCTCGATAATTTGCGCGACATACGCTCTTTGATGAATCCGTAATGATTATTTGACTCAATAACGTTCTATTTGTAAGCCAACAAACATTGACGCATCACCGAAAGTAATTTTAAAAGTTTTACTTAACTCGTTAACAATGGAATTAAGAACTGCGCGAGATTTACATGCGATCAATCCGTCGTCTACAAACAACGCCAAGTATACACGCATATTCTCCATTTTATCGACAAAAATATATTTTTCAGATTCGCATGACACGAGATCATACTTTCGTAAAAAGCTAGTAAATTCAATATCTCGCGGCCTGTTTGATACCGTAAAGTGACTTGTTCAAACGATACATCACCGCACTTGGGTCATTGACTTCTAATCTTTCAGGTTTTTTCAGGTAAAATTCTTCTTTTATCTCGCCGTATAAAAACGCCGTCTTCATGTTGAATTGAATTAGCTCGAGATCCAGTTGTGCTGTCATCGCCAGGAACACCCACAGAGAATCATATCGTATCACCGGAGCGGAAGTTTCGGATGTAGTCCAGCCTCTCTTTCTGTTGAAATCCGCGCGCGACCAATCGCGCCTTAAATCGCTTGACTTGTCCAGATTCGTCTTTGGTAATCTTAAAGACCTATTTGGTGTCCAAGAGCTTCTTGCTTGGGTCTGCTGTCACAATCGACCACGTCTCGTTCCGATTATGCTCCTCCAACTCTTCATGTATTGCACGTGCCCATTGCTCCGACTCAAACCCGTTTACTGCCTCTTTGAAAGACAGTGGAATGTACTTACAAGGGAACATCGCGAAGTGGAAAATTCTGATTTTGATGAAACTTTATACATATGTAGGGCGACTTAATAGATGAATTTAGAAATTATCCGTTGCGGCCCAAAAACGGTTTTAAGGGGTGAAACCACCCTTTAAACGTAAGACGGCTTTTTGCTTTTTCTCGGAAATTATTCGAAATATCGAAAAATGTTTCATACAAAAGTTTCATGGTAAAATTACTTCTATTTAACTACCTTAATAAATTTTTTAAAAATATAATTTGGAAAAATGTTTTAAAACAGTGAATTTTTGCAAACTTCGAGAATAGTATTCGACAGTTCTTGGCGGGGATCTTAAAAAAGTTAATATCTTAAGAAAGAGCAGCGAGAAGCAGCATAACTATATATTAAATAAAAGAACATAAAAAATACAATTTATTATTGAAACAGCAAATCGATATTTATGGTTTTTTTAATTCTTATTCAAAATTCTTAAAAAGATGAAAAATGTGTTTAAAATAAACCAAATTTACTCATATTATTATAAATACTATTTCCTTACATAAAAGAAAACATTTCAGGATACAGTTTTAATTATGTAATCTCTCAGTCCTATTGCTCTTTGTTAGAGCGTGGTGATTCCTCTCTTATTGTGATGTGCAGATTATACCTGAGCATAGGGGACCTACATTTTTAGGCGGATTCCGAACCGCCAGAAGTGCCCGAAAGTACTTCTATTTTTGTAAAATGTTCATGGCAAAGCTACCTCAGTGGTTTGCCATTGCCTTCCGAGGGAGGACAGTCCGTAAAAATCCATCGTGGTATGACGGGATTTGAACTTGGATCTTTTGGGTAGCGATCTCTGCACTAACCAACTACGCCACGGCGTCTTTTAATTATGTAATATGACTATGTAATTATGTAATTTCAGGATACAATTTTAATTATGTAATATGACTATAGTTAATTATGTAATGAAGCAAACAATTGTTGTGAATAAATCTCTTTTTTTCTCAAAGCAAGTAAATTCGGTTTTGTATATCTAACTTCTAAGTTTTCAAACTTTAGGAATTTATTTCAGGTTACGTTGTGTGTATATTGACTATCCGTCAACTGTTTTAAAATGTTGAAACATTATACTATTAAAATCAAATGAGGAAAGTGGAAAATTAGTCGAACAGATTTTTTTTGTTAAGAGGACGTACACTGTACACCGTCTCTTCCCTGGCCCTCCTCGATTTGTGCGCGAAGGCATCTCTCCTGCCGGGATGTTCTGTAAGATCATCTGTGTACAATACGCAAGCCGATTCTGTGAAAGTTAAATCGCGATGGACTAGGGGATGGCCGGTGTCGTGACTTGATAGTCTTCAGGCTAGCGCTTGAAGTTTTCCCACCTGCGCTCGCAAGTTCTCTACCTCCTTCCGGAAGATTCGATTTTTCTCCAACTCTCCATCCAATGCCCTTTGCTTCAGGACAATAACTCCTTCTCCTCCGTCTCTTCTCCGTCAGCAACTCCAGTTCTTGCCGTTCTAAGACCCGGAACTTCTATTTAGCATCGGTTAGGTTATGTGTTCCCGAATGATGGAAGAACTCCTCCTTTTCTGCTTGGTTGTTCAGCTATGAATAAACACCTCCGAATCCGCGTCATTCGGTTGTGACGCCCATGTTAGTGTCCGTGTCCTAGCCCACGGAAATCAGGCGAGGGACGAGTCCCTAGAATTTAATATTTCTTGTTCTGGTGTTTAGTCGGGCACTGCCTTCTTAGAGAATAAAAGGTCAGGTTTTGTCACCTTCTCTACTTTTATAATCATCGGTTTGATCTTCTTTGTTGATCAAGAAATCCGAGACGCCGATGACTGAATCTTCTTTGTACAGGTCCTCCCTCCTCATCGTTAAAAATATTGGTTGAAAACATTATCTATATTGCAAAAAAATATAAAAAATGTCCGCCTATTATGGGACATCTATTGCGGTAGGGGCACTTCTCCTTTAACATAAGTTGCAGTTATTATGGGTACGGCAACAAAGATTTGCAGGTGGCTAATCTTAGCCGCACCATTCGGACGAAGATTATCAGATAGGCCGGCTTCATATCAATATGATGTGATAACAAAAGGTTTAAACATCATCTCAGAGAATGAACGATGCCTAATCCGACTAGACACCTGACATAAATCCCGAGCTAGACATGTCGGAATTTACCCTATACGACATTGGATATGAGAAATTATTGGCCAGGCAATCCTCCACGCTCTCGCCCTGACACTGCAACTTCAACTCCTGCATTGACTCTAAACATCCATCTGGTGAAGAAGACACTCATCACAGGCGTCTTCGCTGATTCACTTGCCAAAATTTTTCTTGAACGGATCCACCAATGAGCTCCTATAACCGGCATACATATTGGCAAAGCATACTCTCAGTCCCAACGAGGAATAGATACCGGGTACTTGGTCTCCCCCAGATGGCACAGTCGTGGGGCTATTACTACTCTTCTCTTAGCTAGTCTACAGAAAATAGACGTTGCGGGCCAACCAAGCTCATTCACATGCATTCATTCACACACATTCACATCAGTTCGGATAGATCTTTACCACAGTTATCGAAGCTGCCGTGGCCCCTGGGGGAAAAATAATTAATCCCCGATTCGTTAGTATACGTTTTCCTATTAACCTTCCCTATCTGCGACAAGGACAACATATAAAACAAATTTCAAAAAATACGCTTCAACAAAACGGATACACATTATAACAGATAAACAAAATAATCTAGACACATAATCCAAAAAAACCTTCATCACACAATTCGAAAAGATAAAGAAGAATAGATAAAAAATGAATACACAAAAATATCATCTATCCATACAAGGAATTATAGACTAACTTGGTAGAATCCTAAAAAATACATAAAAACCATTTAAAAGCTACCAATGAAAATATAATAATTTATCAATAAACCAAAAAATAAAAGGCATCCCAAAGGACATCTAAAGTTTAAAATCCCCTATACCTGTGATAAAGTTTAAATAGGAGAAATTGAGAGAATGGTGACTATATGCAAAGGATATTAAACTGTAATTAGACTAAACCACAATGTAACACAATCAGCCCTAACAAAACATAACATGGAAACCAGGTATAAAATCTTATTCAAACAAACTTTACTATTGGTAAAGACTAGCACTTAAATTCCTAGAAAATTTTTAGAAATGTAGCAGGGAATTTTTAGAAATTTACCAATATCCCAACAATTTCAACAAACATAGCGGACTAAATATCAATCCGACATAACAAAGCCATTGTCCCGGATTCTTAAAAACTTGATTCGTCAACCGAATTCTCCCTCCCTACATCCTCCTTCTTACGTCCTTCAATTTCCGCTAAGCGATAAAATACCACCTATATATAGTGATCTACAACTAGAAACAACTTAGTATCAGGTTACTTTTCTCTGTGATAAAATGGATTGAAATGTTTACAAAACGTTACAACCAAAGTTACAAAAACGTCATCAACTCGAAAACAAAAACTGATAAAACAAACTGAATATTTTCAGGAATCTCCGTTTTTGATACATGCGGAAGCATAGAGGATACTCTGAAAGCAACGATGAAAGCTCTTGTATGGGCAGATGTCAATTGTTTACGTCCGCCTTGTTATCTAGGTAAGAGCAACTGACTATTAAATTAAATTAAAATATAAAAAACAATTTGAGGTAAAAGTGTACCTTTACACACCACCCTCCAACTGACCTTCGATTGACCTTGACGTTGACCTTGACCCTTAAGGATGTCAAGGCCATTGACCATTCCCGTTGCTCATTGTTCAGTAAAAAGTTATTAACAATATAAATTTAATACTGATTCTATTACTTCTTGGACACGGATTGGATTAGACTTGTACCTTTGAGATAGATTTGCAGGAGGACGGGCTTCGCCTGTATTTGTGGCAATGTTTATATACAAATTTTCACGGTCATATTCTTATATTGTCAGAAACCAAACGTAACCAGTGTGTCGTATAGTCAGTGCGTTAAGTGTTCGATTCATTTTTCAATAATTATATAAATAATGGTATATTCAGTTGAACAAATATATAATAATAATCCTTGGCTTGCGGTTCAAGATGTTGTTGGTAATGCGAATACATGGCCTAAATTCATACGACAAATGTTTTGGAATAAAAATTTTAAGGATCATAATCGAATAATTATTGTAAATTTTGCATATATAAATGCAATTTCCGAGGTATTTTTGCATGACATTTTGGCTTTTCCACTCTTAAAAAAGCCATGTTAAATATTAAATCGAAATCATTGTTGCCTCTTTTCCGCGATGCTGATTGGTTCTCTCGCTTGGCTTGAACTTCGTGTGGCTTGAACTTCGTGTTGCGAATGTCAGAATGTCATAGTGGCTGTCAGTGCGGTTATATTGATAAAATATTGATAAATAAAACATTAATATTGAAAAATAAAATAGCGCGCGTAGCGCGCGCCTGTGTTGCTAGTACCTTAAAAAATGCATATACAGATGGGAGGAAGCGCAATGTTAAAGACAGGTTTCGTTATTTAAATCATGAGGTAATTCTTTTAATGTTAATTGATAACTATGTCAAATAAATATTATTGTTCTTTATACTTTGTAGGAATTTGGACGACTTAGACGCAGCCGTGTATATAGTTACAATGTTTATTTTAAAGAGATGCTAGATCTAAATTTTAATCCAATTAAAAAATCTTAAAATTAAACTTATTTTTTTTACTTTCGATTAAAGTAGTTTCGAAAAAGTCTTTAATTTCGATTAAAGCAGAAAATAATTGTATAATTAAACGAACTTACCTGTAAATGAAGTTCGATTATAATTAGGCCTGGTGTCTTGTCCGGATGGATAAAGAACTATGTAGTCATGCTGTGCTGACTGCATATCCAACAGAGTTTTAAAAACCATAAATAAAGTGAAAAACGGGGCCCTTCAGTCCCGTCGCGCTGCGCACGGCCCGCGGCGCTGCGCGCGCACGTAACCTCATTATTTCAAAGTTGCGAGGCAAATCGCCTAATATAGAGGGAGGGAAGAAGCTAAAGGCTTTGGGCGGGGAAAGTCCATCCGGACGAGACACCAGGCATAATTATAATCGAACTTCACTTACAGGTAAGTTCGTTTAATTATATAATTATGCCGTGGTGTCTCGTCCGGATGGATAAAGAACTATGTAGTTGTTCAAAGCGCGATTTGCCGAGAAGTACCAAATTAACATAACACTTGGTACAAAATCCAAGGAAGCAGGTACATTATAAAGCCTGTACATCCTCCAAAGAAAGGAACTGGGCGCACCTGTGGGCGCAAAAAACCAACCAAAGGAATTAGAACAACAACAGACAAATAAGGGTCATAACCAGTCTACGATAGGAGACTCCTGAGACTGGTATAAAAATAGTATAATAATATTATAAGAAGAACGATCAATCCGCAAGCAAAGTAGCTGCGGTAATGAAAAAGGAAATAAACCGAAAACATTGCTCACGCTCGTTTTCGTGCCGCCGGAGCGACATCGTCGGGTCAGGACGACAAGGAAGTACCGCGAATTGAGTGATATTCCGCTTACGAGCGAACGGGTTATACAGGAGGGCCGATAAGTGCCACACGTCGAAACCAACCGTGTCTTACAAAAAGACGGGAGACGGAAATAACGACAAGAACCAAGACAATTAGCCCTCATAACGAGGCATAAATTTCGGAGTAAGAAACATAAAGATTTCTTGATAAAACAAAATCCAAAAGGCTCGCGATGATAGTCTTATAATAATTTGTTATCACGCAGGATAGAGTAAAGAAATATAATCGACCGCATAAAGATTCCTGGCGGGGTCGAGATAGAGCGCAAGCAAAAGGAACAATAAATACACAGATCCAGACGACGGAAAAAACCGGGAAAAATAGATAGTAGTTGCACGCAACTGGCGGCTGATGTTATCCGAATGTCCGGCATCCGAATGATGGCTTGACCCATAGCGAACGATAAACAGAGATATAACGACTGTGAGAGAGTAGCATATTGATCGGATCCTGGCGCTAGAAGAAGGACTAGTGTCATAGTAACAGCGGTACAGACAGGAGGGAATATAGACGCCAACTTGGCCAACGAGCGCAGATACAGATAGAATGAGATTATTGGGCATGTGGCAACCTAGAAGGACTGTATCGAAATAGAGATATAGTATAAGGAGTATACAATAGCAGAGTACAATGCAAGAATCGGCAAATATATCGGGTAAACGAATCTGCTTTCACACTGTGAAGGTGAACGTCCTATGGAGTTCTCAGTAACTGAGGCAGATCATACTATCGAGATATGATAAACACAGCAATCGCTCCTAAATCAGGGGCGAAGAACCAGGAAGTCTCAATGTTTCACGGTTGCTATTAATGCAACCAACTCTGCGACGAGAAGACTAAATGCTGTCTCAGCCCGATTGGACGCCCGAGTCGGCAGTAGTGACTCAACATCGATGACTGGAACTCTTGATGCGGCGACTGTAATGACAGTGCCGAGGAAGACAATATAAAAAACGAGAAAAGTAAGTATTGCGCTGTGCGCGCCATTTCCGTCTATCTCCGGTGATATTGCAGACTTGAAAATCTGCGGCAAAATACGCTAAAGCATAGCACACTATTAGCACAAGAGCGTGAACGTAAAAAGTGCTAGGAACAGCCGTTCCGAAGCACCAAACCCATCCACATGGGGGGTTACCTTCTATGGAGCTCGCCAGCTCGTTAAAGGTACATCAAAGAACAGAGGACCCTCGGAGCCAGAGCGAGCTGCAGCGCACTAAATAACGTTAGAGAAAACGCCAATCCGATTGTAATCTGAACTCAGATATCCGGAGGGTGACATCCACACGCCATAGGTTTGGGAATGAGTCTCCAGGACCAAAAGCTTCTGCCTCTCGGCTGTTTTGAAATGAAGCAGGTCATATAGAACTGCATAAACGGGATAGAGTAAACCGCTAGAAGCAAGCAATTGTGTGTGTGAAATCTTGGATAGAGCACCGAGGATCTCATGACACATTCAATATCATTGGCAGATCGGTAGATAGAATCGTAGCTGCAACCCAAGCTACATTTGGCGCCTAAAAAGAAAAATAGATCCAAGAAGGCTGACATCTTTCGTCGATAGACCTCTTCCAGAGCGTCTAAAGGCCGAAAATCGTGTAAAAATACGATGGATTGAGAATTCCTCCGTCGCAATGCCCTAACCAGGGGGCAGACGGTCGCAGGAAAAGTGGAAGGTGTCGTGGACAGGCCACAAGACAAAACCATAAAGCTCGTTACTAATAACAGAGAAAGAGAGGAGTGCAACGATACCAGCTGAGATGCGTTCAAGATGCACAATGTCGTACAATTTAGCATCCTGAGGCTATAGTACGTCAATCTTCCATATATAAGATGGAGACCGGAATGCGCTCAGTTCACGTAACTTTAAAAAGAAATGCATTCCTCCGCAAAAAGGCAATAGCTCACAGGCCAAATGTGATAAGTATCAGCGAAGGCTCATAACCGCTAAATATCCGCAATGCAGTGAGCGGCTCTCCGCGCGGACAGAGACCACTCCGACAGATAAGAACGGAACAGTGGTGATGCGGAAAAAGGACCTCGTATAGTCGGTAAGCCGAGTATCTGAGAGCAAATGTTATCTTTCGCTCTCGATTCGTGCAGACAGTCAAACAACCCGTTGATTCTGCCGGGTGTAGCGTCAGGTGCGAACTCAGGAGCAGGAAGACGACGTCCTGGTGCGGCACACTGCGAAAAAATTCTTCCTCGATTGGTGATGCGAGGATACATTACGCGGAGGGACTGTTTGTTTTGTCCCTGCCGTCGTGACACTGCACGGAGAAAAAGGTCGAGCCGTGTCGGGCGACACAAGCCCGACGGATGGTTGATGAATCTGCAGGTAAGGCATATTACACGCCATCTTCGGAGACACTGCACAATAGATGGTGCCGCTCGAACCATTTCTGCAAGCCATTAGCGATAGCCGCTTGCGGATGAAAAAATGGATCCACTCGGGTTACCTGAAGATCATTTCACTCGTGAAGTCGAGGAAGCTAAAGTGAATGCCTGTCGGGACAAAAAACATCGGATGCAGCTCGGCCAGCCGATTGCCCGTCACTCGCTTTACTGCTGAACGCGCTTGGCGGCGGTCCGACACGAATAGCAAGACCGTTGTCAAAAAGGAGGAGCCGGTGGTAGAGGCTGGCAGACAAGCTGACACAATCCTCGTCGTCTGAAAAAGACGAAACAAGGTATTCCATCAACAAGCGGATACTTCAATTTTGCTGATCCGTCTGCTTCATCAGTGCCTTCTCCGTCTGCTGACATCCGGAGACGGAGATCCGACCTTTGAAAAAAAAAACACACAATACAACGAACTCTGTGGACTCTGCAAGAACAGAAAACACAATGAGGTTACGTGCGCGCGCAGCGCCGCGGGCCGTGCGCAGCGCGACGGGACTGAAGGGCCCCGTTTTTCCATTTTATTTATGGTTTTTAAAACTGTTGGATATGCAGTCAGCACAGCATGACTACATAGTTCTTTATCCATCCGGACGAGACACCATGGCATAATTTGTATTTACCTGTTTTGTGCTTTTGGTTAAAATAAAGAATACTTTGTATTTATAAACAAACTATTCTATATATTAATGATTCACTGCTTTAAATAAATTTTGTTCGTTCATATTCAAATTAACTACTATATTTTCGAAACTTATGTCTCCTTATGTATATAATTATTCAAACTTGTTTTGTTACTAATTTACAAATTCTCATACTTCATTCTCTTACTGCTCACCTTATCGACGCTAAGATTTACTTGCCTGAAATACGGAAATAATATTTACATGCTTCGATATGTTTGTATGATAGGATTATTATTGTGGTATTCCATGCACAAAATTATATAAGTATATGTCAGTATATATTTTTTGTAATATACGTTGTAGACATGAAATATAAAATATAAAAATGATATATATGTTAGTACAAGATAAAGACTCGTCACACCACACGCAACCGATTCTCCGTTCTCGCACGGTCTTACTTTCACGGGGTCTCTCGCTAGACTCTTCACTCATTGATTCTGCCGTTCGGCTCTGCAACTCTTTCTTTGTCGTCTTATAACATCCGCATCGCTCGATTAGATAAAACGCTTTTTGGAATTCACTCTCTCTCTCTCTCTCACTCCTTCACTCGCAGTCTCATCTTACAATTACTCACTGCGACGTTATGCGTTCGCGGCTCACGTCATGACACATCGCTCTCTGGTGCTTTGCTGACTTACTTATACTCGATATATGCTCGATATACATATGGTAGTCCTACATTATCTAAATAGCATTGAAGAGGAAACGTATTATCAGATTCAAGCATTCGTAGTTCTGATTTGGCAGAGTGAAACAGAGTAATTTAGCAGAGAGAAACATGTTACTGCACGATTTCCTACATCTTACTTATGATTATAACAACCTTATTGATTATTTGTGTAATCAACTAGTGTTACATCGCAAAATCGTATGTCCACGATGTCAGCAAGTAGTTCATTTACGTTACAGTTCAGAGTCACTTATTTTACAATGTACAAACCATTACTATAAATCAATTGGAAAATGCAAGAGAATGAGGAAAATATGCAACTTTTCTATTAGTCCTTTTAGTGGGACATGGTTTTCAAGATCCCAATTAGGACTTCTAAAGACATGCCGCTTTATTGCATATTTTCTGATGATGCAACCTCCAAGGCATCGATTTTTAATGCAACAACTGGAAATGTCGTCTAAATCTGTAGTTGATTGGACTAACTTTTGTCGACGTATGTAAAAATTTGAATGTTATTTTACAAAATTTTATCAATACATTTTATATCAGTCATTGTGTATAGTTATTAGCTCAATGCGTAGAAAATGATAGAAAACTACTTGGCGTCCGGTGTCTCACGTGTGTGAACCTAGCACCCGACTTTTAAAAAATTAAGTTTTTAATACGGGTATATATTATCAATTATCAATATTATTTTATTCATTCAAATAACAAGAATCAAGAGACGGTAGTGTCTCACGTATGTGAATCTGACCACGTATGGTACCCGACTTTTAAAAAATTAAGTTTTTAATACGGATTATAATATACTGGGTGTTGACTTTTGATTAAAATATATAGGGTGTCCGATTTTAATTGACCAACCCGAAAAACTTGTATTTGTTATTCTAGAAAAATTTGACACGATAGATTAAACTTTATTTTTTCCGATGTCCGAGGTCCTGAGATCATAGTAGAAGTCGATGAAGCTAAAATTGGTCGACGAAAAAACAACCAACCAAATAAAATTTAACCTATTTAAAAAATGTAAAATTAACCAGGTAAAAATTAACTTATCTCGTATATAAATACCTATTTAAAAAATGTAAAATTAACCAAGTAAAAATTAACTTATCTCGTATATAAATACCAAATAAAAAGTAACCTATTTAAAAAATGTAAAATTAACCAAGTAAAAATTAACTTATCTCGTATATAAATATGCTCGAAACAACCAATGTGGTAGTTTCTTTAACTTTCAAAAAAGAACTCTACAAAACTAATGATATCTTTCAAACCCGAAGTTCTTTCAAAAAAGAACTACAAAACTAATGCTAATGCGGCTCTGTGATTGGTTTAAAACATCTTATGATTGTTTTTAAGACGCTCTTAAAGATTTTATTTGAAAAAAATAAATGATATAATAATATTAAGCAGATATTTTTATACGAATAAATATTTAAATACATATAAATATGTCAATAAAAATAAGTGTTTTTTGAAAATACTTGGCGCTGCTAAACCGAATAAAAAATTTAAAAAGTTTTAGACCGAATCAATATGTTAATTATCTTATTCTCTTTCTTTCTCTCTTGTGAATGTGTGTGTGTGGGTGGGTATGGGTGTGTGTGTAGGGGGTGTGGGGGGGGTGTTCTGCACATGTGTGTGTATTGTGTGTATGCGTGTAACATTAGAATTAAGTATAGAATAAGTTAATTAACTACATTTGTACATATGTAAATTACAGTCGAAAGAAATTATTGTAATTTTTAGATTATTTAAATACTACAAGAATTTTTTATTCGGTTTAGCAGCGCCAAGTATTTTCAAAAAACACTTATTTGTATTGACATATTTATATGTATTAAAATATTTATTCGTATAAAAATATCTGCTTAATATTATTATATCGTTTATTTTTTTCAAATAAAATCTTTAAGAGCGTAACTTTATAACATGGCGAGAAGAAAATCCGCATGCTATTCGCGTTAGCTCTTTCCAATATCGATGGAGCGTAAACGTGTGGGCAGGAATCATCGGAAATGAAATAGTAAGCTTGAGTAAATGAGTTAAATAAGATTTTTTGTTGCAATTTTACCTAAGTTTCTTGTCTTTAATTTTCAGATTGGTCCATTCTTTTTCCCGCCACGACTTAATGGGCAAATTTATTCAGATTTTCTGGAAAATCATTTGCCAATATTACTGGAAAATATTCCTTTACTTTAACGAACGCAGATGATTTTCCAGCAAGACGGGGCTCCTGCTCATTTTTCGCGACAAGCACGTGAAATTTTGAACGCGCGTTTTCCGGACAGATGGATGGGCCGTGATGGCCCAATCGCTTGGCCGGCGCGATCGCCGGATCTGAATGTATTAGATTATTTTGTTTGGGGCTATATAAAGAATTTAGTCGAGCACTGGCGTGATGGCACAGAACATGAAGTACGTGAAGCAATTATCGCGGCCTTCAATACCATCACGCCGGACATGGCGCAACGTGCAACGCGTAACATTGTTCGAAGAGCCGAACTCTGCATAGAGCAACGAGGAAGGCACTTCGAACAATTATTGCATTAAATAATGAGAGTGGATTAGGTCTATTGGAGAAACCACTTTAAGGACCGGTTTTTCAATCATGGTTTAAACTTAGATCTACGTTTAAACCATGATTGAAAAACCGGCCTTAAAAAAACGCTCCGTACTATCTACCGCAAGGTGGTGAGGAAACGATAGCTTTCCTTTCCTTTGCCTTAAAAACAATTTCTTTTACCTTAAAATAAAATTGCCACAAAATAAATTATTTTGGAAAAAAGGATATGAATCAATTATCGCTCAGCGCGGGGCCCCAGCGTCACACGCTGTTTCTATCAGTCTCCAAGATAGCCGTCAGTAGGAGGACCCCCCGCGCGCCCTTGTTATTGTCAGTATCTAAGACACCCCATTCTCCCTCACCGCGCGCCGCCCAGCTCGCGGTATCAAAGAGCGCGCGGCCCTCCTACCGACTTATCTCGCTGCACGCACCGCTCTCATTCGCTTATATTTATTAATTAATAACTCCGTTAATATTGCGAAAATCGCAAAATGACATTGGACTTTTCTATTCAGCTAAGTCCAAACTACACGTCATTAACGGGTGGCACGGGGTCATCGAGACACCCTGTATACGGGCGCAAAGCGATCCTTGTATCCTTGTATATATACGGGCGCAAAGCGACCTTGTATCCTTGTATAGATACGGGCGCAAAGCGATCCTTGTATATATACGGGCGTTGATATATACTTTATTTACTATCAAGTTTTTGTAAGAATAATATATAAATATCTTTAGCACCTCTAGGCCATTGTCTTTTTTTAATTTGTGCATCATCAGCTTCAGTCCAATTACTAGACATTCCTTCTCTACATATACTCGTGTAATGACCATCCTCAATACATAAACCACTATGAAATATAGCATTTATAAGCTTATGCGTTTGTCCAGCTATTAAAACTTTAGTTGTTGGAATAGTACATATATTAAATTTACGTATTGCTTTCACCATTTTATCATCTTGCGATGAAAATAATACTAAACGAATAATAACTATATCTTTCGTTACTGTTAATTCGTTCTTCAACAAAATATCATTTCCTGTACACTGTTCGCATGACCCATCTGATTCACATCAATGTGAAAATGTAACATTTAATAAATCATTAAGAGTATAGATTTTTTCCTCAAATTGTTAATAGGTATTGAAATAACTACATCCTTACAAGTAAATTCCTTTGTATAATCACAAAATTTACATCGACTAGTAGAAGTTACTTGATGCTCTACCAGTTGTCTTATACAATCATATTTAGTGCACAGGATTGTAAGAAACTCGAACACATCACGTTTTACATTTATTGAAAACGGTTCTCCTAAATATTGCCGTACTGCATATGTATTCAAATTGCACATTCCATTTTCATATCGATGCATCAACATTCTTAAAACATCTGATTTATTACACTTCACCAATCGTTTTCTAATAGGACTTAAATGCATTAGACATTGTAATGCTGCATTTGCATAACATGAAACATTGTCTGTATTTTGTAAACCATGTAAAATCCAAGCAACATTTAGCCGTACATTTTGATTTTGACTTTGAAAATTCTCTTGAATTGAAGCAATTACTTTTGACAATGCCCATTGAACATCTTTCACTTTGCGATAGCGTTCTTTTGCAACAGTAATTATTTCTGCTTCTGGTTTGTACTTATTTCTTAGTCAATTATATTCCCTAATAGCTTTTTCATCAGCTGTTACTGACGAAGGATCATAGTTAAATAAATGCAAGGTAAGACTTCCGAATAGCCCTCCCCACCGATTTTCATGAAAGTTTTAGGATACATAGAGGTAGAGGTGAGAAGGGTGTGGGTGGAAGGATTTTGTGCGGAAACGCCTCCTAGCGAAGAAATTAATAAAAAAAGGTTTAATGATTTTGCACGAATTTCCAGCTGTCTACGCAAATCAAGACCTTAACCCTGACATATGTTGTCAAAGTCAATGTCCTGAGTGACCTGAAGGTAGACCAGAAGGTATTAGCCGTCGCTCGTTGTTTATTAAAAAGTTAATAACAAAAGAAGTTTGATGATTTCGCACGAATTTTCCAAAACTGGAGCCCCGAACGTACACGCTCGGTTTCCAGCCCGCTTCGCGGGGGGGCGGGGGGAGGGGCAAAGCCCCTCCCCCCCGCCGCACAGTGGTCCCAATACCCAAAAACGTGGCCAAAAGTCGAAAACGTAATTTAATCTTTCTAAAAATCAGTACATAGGGGTTTTTGAGGTCGCTGATTTCGAATTTGATATTATTTTTTCAATAAACAAAATGGCGGATCCAATATGGCGGACTTAAAAAAATAATTCGATTTCAATACAAATTGGTATTGGGGGGTTTCCGAGGTCGCTGATTTCGAATTTTAAATACATTAATGACAAAATAATTTCATTACTATTTGTTATTGAATATTTTTCAGTGACAATAAATAAACATTAATGTAAATACGGTTTACATATAACATTAGTATAAATACGGATTACAAATTACATTAATATAAATACGGATTACAAATAACATAATATTCTTCGTCAGAAGAATGTTCAGATTCGTCTTCACTACTTTGCAGTGGTGAAATGTACAAATTTGAATCCTCACAAGTGGGCGCTTTTAGAAATTCAATTGCCTAGGATTCTAATGATTTCATTCGTTTTGCTGGTAATTTCCGTAGGCTTGATATTAGCGGATCTGACGATATCAAAAGCCTCGAAAAAACATCTTCCATATTTTTAACGCGACTAGTTTTCCGCGCAAAGTCTTGTCGATACTTTTTTATGAATTTATTACATGACTCGGCAACAATGATACAAGGCCAGAGAAACCAGACAACAATCGAACACTGACAATGGTTGTACACAAAAACAAACCCAATAAAGACACAAATAAAGTCAAAGAGGAGGAAGGCTGTTCAAAATCGGAAGATAATCATCCGAAAGGAACTCTGTATCGCTTTGTAAATTTAACGGTTTCAATTGTCTTTTTATATTAAACATTTCTGACATTAATCTTCTTTTAAATGATCCCTCTTCATCCAAAATCTGAACATCGTTCCAATTAAAATCATGTCCCAAATTTAATCTACGTCTATGTGTCGAAATAACAGAAATTAAAAAATGTTTGAACAATAGGTAATACATATATTGATTGTTATTACATTATTGAAACATACTTATGAACTCGCGGTAAACAATTTAATGATTTTATTCATTTTGAATCAACCAAAAAGAAAGCGTGCAATGCGCGCCTGAAAGCGAATTTATGCATCGCCGCAGAAAAAGTTAGATAAAAAAATGGGGCAAGTGGGGGCAGCTATATTTTTAAAATTATTAATGAGGAATGATTAAAAAAGACGGGAAAATTTGTTTGAGAGTGGGATCTCGTGGGACTTTTGACTTCTGTATATTTTAATTTTTGCGATTTACACTGGAAACGATAATAAAACGATATTTTAAATGCTCCTATAATTTAATAACAATCAAATTTTATTGAATTTTATTTACATAGTTGAAATTTACTTACTTTCAGTCGTTGACTCCATTTGACGAAATTAAAATAACTAAAAACACAAGGGAATGCAGCGCGATTGAAAATTACGTTTACTTGCGTTCGGAGCGAGCTCCCGATGTGACGCGCTCAACGCTCAGATTAAAATAGATTTCGAGAGCCAGGTATGTGCATATGACCCTTAAAAACGGTCGTTTCTAACGGTAAAGATATCAACCTAACTATTTAGGGCCTTAAAAGTCCCCAAATTGAAACTTCGATTTAGGGGGTTTTGGCCACGTTTTTGGGTTTTGGGACCACTGTGCGCCGGGATACCTGCCGTGTACCAGGTGATCACAATCTGTACGGTGAAATCTGTTACATCGGCTCCGGCGAAGCCCCTCCCCCCGCCCCCCGCGAAGCGGGCTGAAAACCGAGTGTGATACTTAGCTGGTTAATAACTTTTTAATAAAGGTCAAGACCTGACCTGACCTAACCTAACCTAACCTAACCTAACCTAACTAACCTGGTTAGTCTCTACACAGATCAGTATATTATGTTTTGACCACTAATTTTAAGTAGTAAAGTTTTCAAACTTCTTTTGTTAATAACTTTTTAACAAACAACGAGCGACGGCTAAAACCTTCTGAAGGTCACTCAGGAGGGTGACCTGGCAACATATGTCAAGGTCAAAGTCATCGGAGGTGGGTCCCCTAAACAGCAGTATTACCAATGTTTGTTAGCACAAACGCGAGCAGAGGTAACATACTAAGGTCCGTTAAGATTACATATGCGTGCAAAATCCTTAAACTTCTTTTGTTAATAACTTTTAAATTAATAGCGAAGGAGAACTAAAACCTTCTACAGGTTACTGAGGGAGGTGACCTCTATAATATATATCAAAGTCAAGTTCTTGATTCTCGTAGACAGCTGGAAATTCGTGCAAAATCATTAAACCTTTTTTTGTTAATTTCTTCGCTAGGAGGCGTTTCCGCAAAAAATCCTTCCATCCACACTTTCCTCATCTCTACCTCTACATATCCTAAAAATTTCATGAAAACCGGGGGGGAGGGCTATTCGGAAGTCTTACCGTCCTTTTTTTAAAGAACTTCAGGCGCGTATACTTGGCGCTTTTTTGTACCTTTTTTTAAAAAGGTAATTTTGGTGTGATTAACTATACAATGATATATAAATCGCAATACAATATCACATAGAATATACAAGAACTATACCACAAAAAAAACTATCTAATACCAGAGAGCTAATACCACCCTAAACTACCCCCACTCACCTACCTAACCACCGCTCTCTAATCTTTCCTTTTCAATAATATGTCTAGATAAAACTCTTTTGAAATTCCGCAATGTTCGCACGCTTTTTATCTCATTCGGCAGATTATTATACATTCTGAAGCCCTTAAATAGCAACATTTTTTGTTCTTCGCTTGTTTTACACCTCTTAATATAAATATTCAACGTCTGTCTCGTATGAACTGTCCCCTCAACCACTTCAATCAGTCTACTCAAGTACCTAGGACACATACCATTTATCATCTTATATACTAAAATACAAACATTAAATTGTACTCTCTCATTGACTGACATAAAATGCAATGCCTCTAGCATATCGCTAATTCGTACTCTCTTATTACATCTAAGTATGAATCGCATACCCTGATTTTGCAGTTGTTGAAGGTTTTGCATATTTGTTTTACTTGCTCCTAACAATATTGACGCACAATACTCTAACACAGGCGCAACGATCGTCTTATACACCTCGTACATCTCATTATTGATAACAAGTCCTCACCAACTCTTCGCAGAACCCCCAACTTCGCTCCAACCTTCCTACTAACATAGTTTATATGACTTGAGAAATTTAGATTTTTGTCTATTATCACACCTAAATATTTTATTTCACTCACAACTTCAAGCATTTTATTCTGTACATTTATTTTTATATTTTCGTCTACTACCTTATTCCTCTTCCCTCTAATTAACATGACTTTAGTTTTATTTACATTTAATACCAATCTATTCTTATTCAACCATTCCTCTATTCTGGACATTTCTTCGTTCAATTGATTATTAATTTCGGTAAGACTTTAGTATACTACCTCCCTTCGATTTTGATGAAAATTTACAGGTACGTTGTGCTAATTGAATGTTGTCGAAAACCGGAGTGCGAAGTTGCAGAAATGTCTAGTTTCCGAAAAATTTAAATTTGAATTATTCGCCGTAATCAACATCTTTTAACAGTTTGATATAAAAAAATAAGGTAAATATTCGATCTCCGACTGACCTTGACATTGACCTTCGTCCCTAACAAGGTCATTGACCTTTCCCGTCGGTCATTGTTTGTTCACTTTCGATTAAAGTAGTTTCGAAAAAGTCTTTAATTTCGATTAAAGCAGAAAATAATTTGTATTTACCTGTTTTGTGCTTTTGGTTAAAATAAAGAATACTTTGTATTTATAAACAAATTATTCTATATATTAATGATTCACTGCTTTAAATAAATTTTGTTCGTTCATATTCAAAATAACTACTATATTTTCGAAACCTATGTCTCCTTATGTGTATAATTACCGGTTATATTTTCTGAAATTGGAGCCTCGGACATATACGCTCGGTTTTCAGCCCGCTTCGCGGGAGGCTTCGCTCCTCCCCCCGCCGGGATCCGTGCCGTGTACCAAATGATCAAAATCTGTGTGAAATTTGTTACACTGGTTCTGGCGGGGTAACTAAAAACCTCCATATCTCCTAAAATAAACCAGATAGCCACTTTCATCACTCCTCAAGTTTTATTTGTAATGACCTGTAAATGAAGAATCCACGGTCAAAACTTGGCGCTCCGGAAATCGTAGTCTTGCCCAAAGTCCATATCTTCCCGCCTTCCCCCCTCATGCTTACGGTCCGGTCCCAAACGAGATCTATATTACTCTAGTCTGTCATGATATACAGTACGTGATTATTTAGGTTAAGAAACTTGAGTTTTTAAATTATTTTTTGTATCAAACTGTTAAAAAATGTTGATTAAGGCGAATAATTCAAATTTAAATTTCTCGGAAACTAGACATTTCCGCAACTTCGCACTCCGGTTTTCGACAACATTCAGTTAGCACAACATATCTGTAAAATTTCATCACAATCGAAAGGGGGTAGTATACTAAAGTTGAGCCTTAATTTCAATGCTAGAGTACCCCGCCGTACACATAACAGCATCATCTGCAAATAGTTTCGTTTCACTATTGTCACTTATTACCTCTGTAATATCATTTATATATATTAGAAACAGCAATGGTCCCAACACCGTACCTTGCGGAACTCCCAAATCTACTTCAATCGAATTAGATAATATTCCGTTAAACTTTACTCTTTGCGTTCTTCCCAATAAATACTCCTTAAACCATTTTAATACCGTACCTCCCACACCATACCACTGTAGTTTTTTGGTAATTATGCATTATAGGGGAGCCAGCCTTGATGACCTTGACCTTGACATATGTTATAGAGGTTACCCTCCTGAGTGACCTTCAGAAGGTTTTAGCTGGCGGTTATTGTTTATTAAAAAATTAATAACCAAAAAAGTTTAATAATTTTGTACAAATTTTCAGCTATCTACGCTCGTTCACAGCCCGCTTCACGGGAGGGCGGGGGGGCAGGGGCTTCGCTCCTCCTCCCCGCCGGAGCCAATGTAACGGATTTCACTGTATAGAGTTCAAATTAAAAAGTTATTAACAAAAGAAGTTTCGAAAATGTAGTAGTTATTTTGAATATTCAAAGACATAAACGACAAATATGTATATGAACGAAGGAAGGAAAATTATTTAAAGCAGTGAATCGTTAATATATAGAATAGTTTCTTTTAATATAAGTACAACTTATTCTCTGCTTTAACCTAACCTAACCTAACCTGGCTTCGCCCCTCCCCCATCGGGATCCGTGCCGTGTACCACGTAATCAAAATCTGTACTGTGAAATCTGTTACACTGACTCCGGCGGGGGGGGGGGAGGAGCGAAGCCCCTGCTCCCAGCCCTCCCGCGAAGCGGGTTGAAAACGAACGTATGTGCCCGGGGCTCCACTTTCGGAAAATATAACCTAACCAAGGTTAGGTTAGGATAGGTTAGGTTAGGTTAGGTTAAAGCAGAGAATAATTTGTACTTATATTAAAAGAAACTATTCTATATATTAAGGATTCACTGCTTTAAATGACTTTCCTTCCTTCGTTCATATACATATTCGTCGTTTATGTCTCTGAATATTCAAAATAACTACTACATTTTCGAAACTTCTTTTGTTAATAACATTTTAATAAACAATGACCGCCGGCTAAAACCTTCTGAAGGTCACTCAGGAGCATGGACGCCGGCAGAATTACTTATAGGGGGGTGTATCCAAAAGAGGATACACTGAAAAAACAGTTTCTTCCCAGTTCATAATCATATTTTTGTTAACATTGACTGTTATTTATTGAATTCTAATAAAGATCCATTAATAATTGAAAAATTTCAATTTTATATTGCAGATCTGTTATTATAGTTAATACAGTTAAAAAAATTAATAAAATAAAGTTTTAAAAAATCTCAGTTTTACAATTGCAAATAGGTAAAGATTACAACTATTAATAGTTTACAAGTATTTATATATAATATAATTATGAATAGTTAACAAGTATTGACATTGAATTAATGTCGATGGTTTCTAATAATTGTACTATTTATAATTCAAATGAATACGATTCTTAAGATCACAGATATTGTATAAGCATATCAAATTTAGCTTTCCTATGAAAGACGTAAAAGGAAATTTAACTTAACTGCTTTCGCACGGTTGGCGCGCGAATTTGAAAAGCAAAGAAAATTAATTTTCATATTCGTGCGCCAACCGACATAAGTAGACAGTGGGGATTCCCACCTACGATTCGCAGCGCCAATTTACAAATACCAAACTTACCCGCGCAGCCCGCGCTGTTCTTTTGTTTTATTCATTTGTTATATCGAGTCATATCAGAAGATCGTGTTGTGTTGTACAGTCGATTTGGTACCTTAACGAGAAAGAGAGAAATACAGTAGACTCTGTATTAAGTAAGTTTACATTCTTTCACATCGAGTGTAATCGAGTAAGATGAGTGACATAAGACATTTTTTGTGTAAAAAACGCAAGACTGATGATACGACAGCAACACCTAGTTCCAGTACAGATCATCAAAAAGAAGATGGTAAAGACGAAGAATTTTCGCTCAATTCTAGTGCTAATTTATTGGATATTGGGTTATATTTAGATTCGAATTTTCATGCCGATGACGAACTTCGTCTGAAATTATTAAGAAAGCCCTGGATTCCTAGTCAAACGTACAATTTTAAAAAAGATGTAAACCTTGGTGCTAAACGAGTATTTCGATCTGAATGGCTTACAACCTACCCATGGTTGACCTACTCAGCTATTGCGAAAGAACCTCTATGTCGATTCTGTGTCCTATTTCGACCTCTGGTTTAGCGCGGTCTACAAGGACAATTTATTGTCTCCCCTTGCCTAAAGTATCACAAATTTTATGAAGCTGCACAGTCTCATGCAACAACGCAGTGTCATCGTGACGCGATTGTTTCTTCCAAAAATTTTGAGAAAATTATGGATAGGCAGCAACTGAGTGTTCATGAAGCTTTAGATTCGGCATATCACAAAGAAGTTGAAGAAAACAGAGTGAAACTTCGATCAATTATATCAACAATTTTGTTTTGCGGACAGCATGATCTTCCACTTCGTGGGAAAAGTGATGAGGGTTCTGTTTTCACAGATCTGCTACATTTTCGAATTGAATCTAGGGACAAGATTTTGAAGAATCATTTGGAATCCGGAGCAAAAAACTCCTTGTATATATCGCATCAAATTCAAAACGATTTTATTCAAACTTGTTCTGATGTACTTAAAGGCAAAATAATTGAGGAGGTGAAGCATGCATCTGTTTTTTCGGTGTTGGCTGATGAGACTGCTGATATTAGTGGTACAGAGCAATTATCAATTGGTGTTCGGTATCTGCGTTGTGATCAAAAAAACAAAAAGCCGATAATTTGTGAAGAATTTCTGGGATTTGTATCACTGCAAGCACTAAACTCTAAATCCATTTCAGAAACTATTATTCGATTTTTAGAAAATTGCGATTTGAATTTAAACCGACTCATTGGCCAAGGGTATGACGGCTGTGCTGCAATGGTTGGTCACATAAGTGGCGTTCAGAAACTAATTAATGACAAGTATCCTATGGCGTTGTTCTTCCACTGTGCTAGCCATACATTGAATCTTGTCATCAATGACCTGAATGATGTCAATGAAGTGAGAAATACTGCTGGGACGACAAAAGAAATTATAAATTTTTTTAGGGAAAGTACTTTACGGCGGAACATGATTCCCAATATCCCTCTGTTTTGTGAAACGCGCTGGTCGGTAAAATATAAGAGTATCAGAATATTTTCTGAGAATTTTTCTAAAATCGTACGAGCTTTAAAAGAACTTTCAGAGAACGCACCAAACTCGAAGACGAAGGTCAAAGCTCATAAACTCTACACGACTGCAACAACTCCAACCTACATTGTGACGCTCTTAGTCATTGCTATTTATTCCGCCAAACTTGAACCTGTGTGCAATCAACTCCAGCAAGTAAGCATGAACATAAAGGCAATAAACGATCACGTGGCTAAATTAACAAATGTGCTTCAATCTCACCGCAATAATGCCTTGATACAGTTCACTGTCATCTTTGAAAAAGCTCAATAAATTTACGAAGAACTAGATATTGAATTCAAACGTTCTCGAGTGGTTGCGAGACAGACTCACAGATCGAATCAATCTTCTGAAAATGTAGAAGATTTCTTTAGAAGATCTATCTTCATACCTTACTTGGACTCTATTATTTCTTCTCTGAGAGATCGTTTCTCTTCTACGCACGAAAAAGCATGTTCGCTTATGCAGCTTCACCCAGATGCTATGAAAAAACTGGATGAAGTATCATTTCGTGCTGTTGCAGAAAACATAAATAGTCTTTACGGAGATACTTTATCGAATTTTATCGCCGAGATTACCACATGGTACGAGATGTGGAAAAATGAAGCAACTACAAATGAATCCTTCGAGTACGCAGATTTGATTTGTCAAGCAACACCGTTCTACCCAGCTATAGCTGAAGCAATC
The DNA here is from genome assembly GCF_003672135.1 of Ooceraea biroi. Classification (NCBI taxonomy): domain Eukaryota; kingdom Metazoa; phylum Arthropoda; class Insecta; order Hymenoptera; family Formicidae; genus Ooceraea; species Ooceraea biroi. Next base: position 12,253,395 of record NC_039506.1, on the reverse strand, counting down.
AAAATTGGCCTGACTCTCCCAGCGACAACATGTAGCATTGAACGCTCATTCAGTACATTACGGCGCGTCAAAACTTGGAATCGGTCTACGATGGGAGACGAGAGGCTAAGTGGACTGTGCATTCTCAGCGTTCATAGGAAAAGAGTGCAAGAGGACACTGAATTCATTGATAATGTAACAAATGAATTTGGAAAGCAACCAAGACGGCTTAAATTCTTGTTCCAACATTGATGTTTTAAAAACATTGATTTCCTAAAGGCTTATTACAAATGTTAATTAATATTTAAGCATAGAGTTTTTGTTCAATTGAAAAATTATAGATAGTATTCTATATTACTTCTTTTTTCTAGTGAATTTTTTTCCCTTCTCCACTTATTTTATAGGCCAGGGGGGTGCAAGTGCATCGCCTTGCACCCCCGTCGCGGCGCCCATGCTCAGGAGGGTGACCTCTATAACATATGTCAAGGTCAAGGCCATCGGGGCTGGCTCCCCTATAATGCATAAGTACCAGTTTTTTTAACAATATTTCTCTATCCACAACTTCAAACGCTCTCTTCAAGTCCAGAAACTCCCACCATTTTACCCTCTCCAATTTTCCTTTTCCAGGCTGTCAGCGTATACTGAAGTGCCGTTTCACACGAATGCTTTGCCCTGAATCCCGATTGCCCTTCCTGTAGTAATTCATTTTCTTCCAAGTACCCTACGAGCTGTTTTTGCACCATTATCTCTAGTATTTTTTCATATACAGGTAATTTGTTTATCGGTCTAAACTCTTCCACTTTTATCGTCTTTGCAACCTTCGGTATAGGTACCACAATAGACTCTTTCCACTTCTCCGGGAATACCCCTTCCTCTAGCGATCTATTCAATAAATTACATACTTTCTTACTCGCTACTTCCATAACATACTTCATTATTTCCACTGTAATTCTCTCCTCAGTTCCTGATTTCTTTCTTAATTTCATAACTGCGTTAACCAACGGTTTTTCTTCTATTCTTTTAAATGAATAAAACGAACAATCAGTGTATCTATTCTCATCCATCCAACATTTTACTTTAATACCACTTCTTATCTGCCTTATACTATCTGTAGAGTAGTAAAGTAGTTAATATTATCCGCCATTACCTCCCTGTTGTTAAACAATCTGTTCCCAATTTAGATTTCATTGTATTCCTTATCTACTGGTTTACCTTTCACAATTTCTTTTAAAACCCTCCACATTTTTTTCGGATCTCCCTTATTTTTGTCTAATTTGTCTTCCAAGTGTTGAAACCTATCTAGTTATCGATTATAATATCTTCCGCCGCGCATAGATGGCGAGGAGATCACCCGCGGCGTGGCGCGATCAGTGTGTGTTTTTCAGTTGTTGTAAAAAGCGAGCGAACGAGTAGTGTAAGAACGACAACGAAAGCGAGAAGTATTGTGCGAAGAACTGCGCGAGAATAAAGTATATTGTGAAGATTAAAGCATACGAGTACAAGCTATTACATATTTATGGTCCTTCGAGCCGGATAAGTCGCGCTATTGGATAACAGATATCGAGATCAAGCAAGTTACAAGCTAGTGTTACGTCCAGAACTCCGTGAGCTCGAAGGAAGGGTGCAACAGAACGCCTCTCGTATCTTGTGGCGGTCAGGCCCCAAAACACGAGTCGGACTGACCACTTGCTCCGGTTTAAAGGTCAACGACCACGGAGGTCGATTTTACCGTAGGCCCTGGAACGGTCTGTCCGTTGGTCCCTTTTTAGGTCAGAGAAACTGAATCCCTTTTACCTGGGATAGGACCCGTACGATCTGGGAAGGCGGAGACGAATAGAGGGAATTAAAATGAATAATGCATCGGTGACTAGTTAACTAATAAACATTTTATTCTAAAGAGAACAAAGTATGTCTAGAACATATTTGGTTGAAAAAAGAGAAATTTAAAGTGTATGTGTTGTTTTGTGCCTATAAAATGTGTAAATTAAAAATGTAGTTTACTCGGAAATTATAATTAATTACCAATTGAAAACTAAACATAAGCGGAAATTAAACGCTTTACTTCCTAGATCAATTTTCCAAACTGAGTCTATTTCAAAAAAACATAAAACTAAAGGAGAACAACTTAACCAATAAAATAATATATAAATGAAAACTACGGCAACCGATCTATTTCTAAAATCTATTTCTATATTAACACTAATCATTACTTTAAAAATATCGGCGCAGGAGTGTGGCGGGGAAAAGGATAGGATATAGGCGTCCTCTGACAATCAGAGGGATCCCGACGTTTGGGTCGGTGTGCCAAAGAGCGGCCTCAGGGCCGCTAAGAGAGGGAATAGGAAAGAAGTCTGGGTCTATCACAATGGCATTAGGTGGTAGAGGGAGGGTGAGTGACTGGAGGGAAGATGTGGAGGAATCGCTCTCCTAGAGTTATCAGTGAACGCTGAATGAACTCTTCGACTATGACGTCGTTCCCGATGGGCGACGGAGAACGAGGAGGAGAAGGAGAATTTGCAAAATTCTCCAAATCGCCAGGTTGCACAGGCGAATAGCGTAGGGAGGAGGGAGCTGGAGAAATAGACGGAGAGTAACGGGGAAAGCTAGGCGGGGATGCCTGGATGGATGCTCGTGAAGAGGATTCGGACATAGAAAAATAACAGGAAGGGGGTGTAAGAGAAGAAGGAGGAGGAGATAAAGAGAAAGAAACGCTTGAAGGGGTTGAAGGACGCAAAGAAGAGCGCGAAGAAGAAACGGAGGGTGCGGAAGAGGAGACGCTTGAAGAGACAGAGAACGGGGAAGGTGTTCGGGGTAGGGGTTCCAGTATTTGAACGGAAGAATCAGGGGATGCCCGATGCGAAGTGGAAGAAACTGTTTGAACGGAAAGGGCAGGGGAAGGAGACCGAAAAGAATCTAATATTATAACCGATGAACTAGCCGAACACGCTGAGGGGGGCCGCGGATCGATCTCGGTCGCTATCTTTTTACGCGGTGGCACCGTCGTTGAATGGCCCTCAGGAAACGACGCTTGGTCGCTGCTGGATGGTCCCGCAGAGGGAGACGGACTGCGTGATCGTTTGCCGGAAAACACTTAAAGGGGGATACCGGATGAGTCCAGGAGAAATGTATAGAAAAGGGTGAAAGAGACTTGAAGAGGGAAATGTGAATGAGAGTTGTCAATGACGAGAAAACAAAAGAGAGAGAAGAGAAAGAGAAAAGAAAAAGGAGTGACAGCTAAAGAAAAACGCTCACTTGTTTGCAGGTGTATGCTGAAATTTGAACCCGGTTATGAACCAGTGAAATCTCGTCCGGTGGAAATTCTCGTGCTCGCTCTGGAATGGAGTGGTGGTGTATGGGCAATCGCACCTCGAGGTTTGAGTTGGTGGTAATTAACTCGGGGAACAAAGTGTTTAAACCCGGCACTCACTTCACAAAACTTCTGCACTAATTTCGAAGACTGACAAGGTACGTTCGTGAGCACGAAAAAATGAATGAGCTGCGTTCGCGAACACGGACAGAATGAAAAAGCTGCCCTCCGGAATGGTCATCACCTTTTATACGATAGGGATGACGTGGAAAAGAGGTAGCTTTTCCGGGAACTGCGTTTTCGGGAAACCACCTTTCGAGGGCCGTTAGTTAATTTAATTGTAAATATCGACGGTTGGTCTATGAGGCGATAAACCGTCCACAGATGGTTTCTTTTTAAGCCGGAAGTACCGGTACGTGTGTGGCCGGATTCGCGGTTCCTGTGAGGTATCTACCCGGGGATGATCCGACACAGCTGTATCATTTCTCTTCCAGGAAGAGTGATACACCGCGAGCCTACAGTCACGCGCGACCGAATTTGTTGCTTGTTTTTTATAAATTGATCAGTAAGACCAAAGGGTTCGGTATCCGGATCTAATATCGCGCCTGCCCGGACACGTGCGTCACAACCCGCGTTTCTTATGAGGGTATTTCCTCGGATCCGACACAGCTGTGTCACCGTTTCTTCTAATCCCTCACTGGGGCCCTATTGATCGCACGCGACCGGCTCGGCGCGTCGCCTTATTGACCGACAATTAAAAAATATCGCTAAATTTCTTGGAAGCAAGGAACTGTGCAGTCTCTGGACGTAACACTAGTTACAATGGAAGAGATCGCAAGTTTACGCAAGGCACGAGACTACGTAAAGGCGAAGTTGACAAGGTTGAGAACGCAAGTACTGGAAGTAACTGAGAAAACCGGCGTCAAGTTCGACAAGGAACAAGCAGAAACGAGGTTAGAAAGGTTAGAAGGCATTTATCGAGAGTTCGAGGCCATCCAGAGGCAACTATTAGACAAGGTAGGCGATTTTACCGTCGATGATACGACGGAAGACGAGTTTTTCGAGCAACGATATTTCGAGGTAAAGGCTTTATTGAAATGATACATAGGGCAGCCGTCTTCGGAAGGTGCTGCACGGCAAAATACAGACGCGATTACTCAATTATTGCAACAGCAATCTGAGATGATGCAACAGTTCGGGCGCGGATTTCAAAGCGATACCGCCACGCCATCTTCTCTGTCGTCAAGCGGGAATGAAGCGTTGGCGGCCATTCTTTCGCGGCAAACGGAAATCCTCGATCGCGTTGCAATTACAGCAGAGTCCGTGAATACCGATGCTAGAGTCAAATTGCCGACTATCAAACTTCCTCGTTTTGACGGAAAAATTGAGGAATGGAAATATTTCGCAGATAGTTTTCGATCTATTATACACAATAAGCCGCATTTATCGAATATCGAGAAATTTCAATATTTAATTTCATCCATTTCGGGCGATGCCGCGAAAATTATCGAGTCGATCGAGTTAACAGAACAAAATTATACGACTGCATGGGAGTTGTTACAGCAGCGTTACGATGATCCCAGGTCGCTCAAGAAAAAACACATCCAGTGTTTATTTATGATGCCAATCGTGGCAAAAGAGTCAGCTAAGGCTCTTCGAGATTTAATCGATCACACTTCTAGACATTTGAGAGTGTTGAAGGTTCTAGGTTTACCCATTGACTCGTGGGACGAGCTCATCATGCATATGATGGAAACAAGGTTCGATGTGAAAACTCTTCGAGCTTGGGAAGAAGAGGTAGAGAGCAAGGATGAAGCGAAGTTGGATGATATGATCGAGTTCCTGAAAAGGAAATGTCAGACCTTAGAGCGAATCGAGTCTAGAGTATCCGATAGGAATGAAAAATCGCTTAAGGAATCTGATCAACGTACAAAGGGAGCTATCGGTTCCAAATCGCATTTGTCGACCAAAAACAGTGCAAGTCAGAAAGCTGTTTTAACGGCTTCAATCAATTCGGGTAAGTGTTACTGTTGCAATGGAACACATTTGATATATGCGTGCGAGAAATTTCTAGGTTTGCCAGTTTCCGAGCGAGTTCAAGAAGTCAAACGACTGAAGCTATGTATGAACTGCTTGAGGAATGATCAAAACATGCAAAATGGGTAACTGCAGAGAATGTGCAGGACGACACAATACATTGTGCCATTTACCTCAAGATAACAAGATTGTTGCGAAGTCAGATGTCGCAGAATCTCAAGGTATAACAGATAGCGAGCCGATCAAAAGTGTAGCGGTTCACGCCTCAAGCAATTTAAGAGGACGACAAGTCATTATGGCTACGGCGACAGTAGAAGCCACGCGACGCAATGGTTCGAGTACATCGATTCGAGTATTACTAGACAGCGCGAACGAAGCTAATTTTATTACGCAAGCGGCGCACAATAAGCTAGGTTTGAAGCGAAACAGAATTTCCGAAATCGTTACAGGTTTAAATGGAACAGCAAGTAAAATTGAGAATGTTTGCGAGGTTCATGTCAAGTCGAGACACTCCAATTTCGAGATCAATACGCAGTGTTTAATTGTGCCTAAGATTACGAAAACTTTACCATCCATGGAAATAAATCGTAGCAAGTTGCAGATACCTAGTAACCTCAATTTAGCCGATTCGGAATTTTATAAAACCGGTCCGATAGACATGTTGATTGGTATCGAGTATTTTTCTTTAATTTATTAGAGCCAGACAAATTGGATCTTGAACAAGGTCAGTTAGTTTTACAAAACACGAAGTTAGGGTGGATAGTGGCTGGAACAATGCCATCGAGCGTGCAAAAGAGTCCAATTTGTAATCAATTTACGACAAGTTTGGTAACTTGCTCCGAGAATTCGTGTGAGATGTTACGAGAAGAATTAGAAAAATTTTGGAAATTGGAGAATTGCGATGATTACAAGGCACGAACATTATCGATAACCGAGAAGAAATGCGGGCGATATTTCGAGCAAACCACCACGCGAGACAGTGATGGTAGGTTTATAGTAAGATTGCCGTTTCAGGACGTAAAGCCGCCTATTGGTAATAACAGAGAAATAGCTCGCAAAAGATTGCATCGTCTAGAGCATACCCTTAAGGGCAATGAAGCAATGTACAATCAATATATTAACATTATGCGCGAGTATATCAATTTAGGACACATGTCAGAAGTAAGCAATTTCGATAATCCTGCTGAGAGTATAGTATATCTACCTCATCATGGAGTAGTAAAAGAAGCAAGTAGTAGTACGAAGTTACGTGTCGTATTTGACGCATCAGTCAAAAATAACAAGGACGTGTCACTGAACGATGCACTTCTTGTTGTGCCAGTGTTGCACGATAACTTAACCGAAATAGTTGTACGTTTTCGATTTTTCAAAATTGCGTTGACAGCGGATTTACAGAAAATGTATCGTCAAATATCCGTTCACATTGACGATCGAATTTATCAGCATATTTTATGGCGATTTTCGACAGAGGAACCCATAAAGGAGTACTGTTTGAATACAGTTATATTCGGCGCAGCTTGTTCACCGTTCTTAGCGGTGAGTTGTGTTCGACGATTAGCGAAGAAAGGTGCGAAGCGACATCCTTTAGCTTCTTCGGCATTATTAGAGAACACGTATGTAGACGATATTATTTCCGGAGCAAATACAATTTTGGAAGCGCGTGTTTTACAAAACCAATTGTCGGAACTATTACAAGGAGGATTCGAGGCGCATAAGTGGTGCTCAAATTCTCAGGATGCATTAAGAGAAGTGCCGACGAAGCTAAGAGAATCAAATCCGACGACAAATATCGATGCGAATAATACTATAAGCACATTGGGGCTTGAGTGGAATCTTATGTTAGACGTGTTTCAATTTAAAACGCAAATGGTAGCTGACGTATCTACGAAGCGCGAAATGTTATCGGCGATTAGCAAGTTATTCGATCCGCTGGGATTGATCGGTCCTGTGTTGACAGTAGCTAAAATTTTAATGCAAGGGCTTTGGGAGATCAAGATAGATTGGGATGACCCACTCCCAGAAACAATTTTGTTTAAGTGGCGAATGTTTCAAGAAAGTCTCGAGGAGGTACATACGTTGCGAGTACCTCGAGTAGTTATTAGTCTATCCGAAAATAGTCGATTTTCTATATTAGGATTTTGTGATGCGTCCAAAAACGCATATGGCGCGTGCGTATACATACAATCTCTTAACGAAGCGAATGGAGAGACAACGGTTAAGTTGTTGTGCTCAAAGGCCAGAGTAGCTCCGTTAAAAAAGGTATCAATTCCTAAGTTAGAACTATGCAGTGCGTTACTGTTAGCAAGGTTAATTAACAATGTTAAACGAGCGATCCAGATAAAAATCGACGGAGTTCATGCGTGGACAGATTCGATGGTTGTGCTTTACTGGATTATTTCACGATGGAAACCCTTTGTTTCAAATCGAGTGTCAGAAATTGTCGAGAGTGTGCCGGCAATTTATTGGCAACATGTTAAAGGCTCCGAAAACCCTGCCGATTTAATATCAAGAGGAGCTACACTTGGGCAACTCAAGGGCTGTCAATTATGGTGGAATGGTCCAAGATGGCTAGTTGACACACCACAGTCCGCGAGAAACGAGAATATCGATTGGAAATTCTCTGAAGAGGATCTCGATAGTGCAGCTGAAGAAACGAGAAAGGAATTTTTAGTTTGCAATTTAAATATACAGCAACCGTTGGTAAATGACCTGATTTGCAAGTTGGTGGACGATTTTTCAACGTTAATCAAGATTGAAAGATCATTTACTTATTGTCTCCGATTCATTTTTAACTGTCGTCAGAAAAGGACGGACAGGATTTGTACCAAATTAACGTTGGCAGAATTGCAAGCAGCCCAACGCGAGATAATCAAGTATTCACAAAGCGTTTATTTTCATGACGATGTGAAGAATCTCAAGAACAAACGGCAACTGAGTCCTACGAGTCGATTACTTCAGTTGAATGCGTTCCTAGATGAAGATGGTATCATCAGGGTGGGCGGTCGACTTCACGAAGCGCCTTGGAACTGGGAAAGGAAGCATCCGATCGTATTGCCAGCTAAATGTAAGATTACTCGTTTATTAATCGAAAGAGAACATCGCGCGTTATTGCATGCGAGTCCGCAACTTTTACTCGCCTCTATACGTTAGCGATATTGGCCATTAAACGCAAGAAACATGGTTCGCCAAGTATGTCGTGCATGCATTTGGTGTGCTAAGAACAATCCGAAAGGAATGACGCAAGCTATGGGATCATTACCTGCCGAAAGAATCAAGCCATCCAAACCCTTTACAATTACAGGAGTTGATTTCGCGGGTCCAATCATCACGCTTATTAACAAAGATCGTGGTCGGAAAACCTGCAAGTCATACATCGCTCTATTTGTGTGTTTTGCAACAAGAGCAATCCATCTAGAGGCAACAAGCGAATTATCGACAGCCGCATTTATGGCAACTTTACGCAGATTCATCGGACGGCGAGGATTACCACGTAAAATCTGCAACGACAACGCTACTAACTTTGTGGGCGCCAAATGAGAACTGGAGGAACTTTACAAATTCGTTCACGACTCAATTAACGGGCCTATCGGAAACGATTTGCAAGACAGAGGCATCGAATGGAGTTTCATTCCGCCATATTCACCTCACCTGGGAGGTCTTTGGGAAGCAGGCGTAAAATCCTGCAAGTATCATTTGAAGCGAGCCATGGGAAATACTCTATTCACATTTGAAGAGTTAACCACACTTTTGGTGCAAATAGAAGCGTGCCTAAACTCTAGGCCACTTTCACCTTTATCTTCCGATCCATCGGATTTACAACCTTTAACACCAGGACACTTTATTGTAGGAGGGCCGTTGACTGGTCTTCCAGAAACTGACTTATCCGAGTTAAAAATTAATCGTCTCAATAGATGGGAGATGATCCAACGTGCAGTTCAAGACTTTTGGAAACGGTGGGCGGACGAATACGTAGCCAATCTCCAAAGTCGAGTCAAGTGGAAAACAGAGCAGAAAAATTTGAAAATCAACGATCTCGTTTTATTAAGAGAAGACAACCTTCCACCGTTGAAGTAGAAGCTTGGAGTAGTAGAGGTACACGCGGGCAAAGACGGTTTAGTTCGTATCGTGACAGTGCGCACTACATCAGGCGTTACAAAGCGTTCGATTTCTAAACTCTCAATTACCAATAAACGACTTAATTAACGAAAAAGATTAGTTGTCTAATTTGGTGGGCAGGATGTTGAAGCATATCTAGTTATCGATTATAATATCTTCCGCCACGCATAGATGGCAAGGAGATCACCCGCGGCGTGGCGCGATCAACGTGCGTTTTTCAGTTGTTGTAAAAAGCGAGCGAACGAGTAGTGTAAGAACGACAACGAAAGCGAGAAGTATTGTGCGAAGAACTGCGCGAGAATAAAGTATATTGTGAAGATTAAAGCATACGAGGAAAAGCTATTACACCAAGTGTTTTCTTTTTGCTTGCCTACGTTTATCAACCGTTTTGTTTCTCAACAATCTAAAAGTTTCCCAATCTTCCCTATTTTTACTACTCATAGCTAACTTGTACGCCTCATCCCTTTGATTCATTAATCTATTTATATCCTGCGAAAACCACTGTACTTTACTCGCTGCATTTTCCTAATAAATATTTCCTTTTTAGGTACAACCGAATCTAGACTCCTAACTACTTCACGCACCATTCTATTCGCGAACTCATTAACATTATCGTTTTCAATTGCGCCATTTACATTCACGTTTATTATTTCTTTAAAAACCTCCACATTCATTCTCTTGTAATCCCTATATCCGACCTTCTTATTTCCTTTTTCTATTTTTTCATTTTTCCAATCCATTACCAAGGTTGAATGATCTGATATTCTTGGTGTATGGCATACCTCCACTTTCATCTCAACATTTGAATAAAACAGATCAATCAATGTCTCTGACGGTAGCCCGATTCTTGTCGGTTCCCCAACTAACTATTTCAATCCTAATAAGTTCATAATCCTACTTAATCTACCTTGTACATGGTTATTTCTCTTCATATCGATATTAAAATCCCCTAATATAGTAATATTATCATATAATACCTCCAACACAAACTTTTCCTCCAGATAATCCAAAAATTTCGCATCACTACCACTTGGTGAGTGATAAACCAACATAATTAAACCTTTATAATTCGATTCTTTTACCCTTATTGTAATTGTCCACCAATTCCTATCACAACAATCAATCGCTACTATTTTAAATTTAAATCTCTTGTCTACACAGTGCTGGCAAAAAGTTCCGGAACGGTTAAAAATCTTGGAAAATAATGATTTAGTGGAAAAATGTTTCAAACAAAAAGTATAGGGCTTAAAAAATCTATTAGATGATGATATATATTTGACCTTGCTATGACCTTGGAAAGCCCGGTCATGGTCAACATAAAAATCTTAAATGGAAACCCCTATTTTTTATTACATATTCTTGTAGCTTAGCTCGAGAGCTTTTCGAAACGCTATAATAAAATTTTGTTTCTCTTACGTACTTTTTGACTTATAAGGCTTGAAGGTTACACAGTACCGCCGGCATTAGAATTCCCCAAGGTGTACCGCGTGGAAGTTGCACGGTCGGATTTACACCTCTTTTGTGTGTGTGTGTCTGCGCGCGCGCGCGTGTGTGTTCTTCATAAAACTAACTTCACAAAAATAGTTTGTACTCGTATGTACGAACAACGGCATTAATGCCGTCCGAATACCCGTGTGATCGCACACAACGATCGGGTCGCTTACACAATGCCGGTTGTAGGTGAGGTAAACACGAGCAAGAAAAATAGTTATCGGAACACCTCACCTATACGCGAGAAAGTTTATAAGTGACGCGCTTTCTTAGTGTGTGTCACACGTATTTTCGGACATCATTAATGCCGTTGTTCGTACATACGAGTATAAACTATTTTTGTGAAGTTAGTTTTATGAAGAACACACACGCGCGCGCGCACACACACACACACTCATACACGCACGCACGCACACACACACACACACTCATACACGCACACATACGCACGCACGCGCACACACACACACAAAAGAGGTGTAAATCCGACCGTGCAACTTCCACGCGGTACACCTTGGGGAATTCTAATGCCGGCGGTACTGTGTAACCTTCAAGCCTTATAAGTCAAAAAGTACGTAAGAGAAACAAAATTTTATTATAGCGTTTCGAAAAGCTCTCGAGCTAAGCTACAAGAATATGTAATAAAAAATAGGGGTTTCCATTTAAGATTTTTATGTTGACCATGACCGGGCTTTCCAAGGTCATAGCAAGGTCAAATATATATCATCATCTAATAGATTTTTTAAGCCCTATACTTTTTGTTTGAAACATTTTTCCACTAAATCATTATTTTCCAAGATTTTTAACCGTTCCGGAACTTTTTGCCAGCACTGTATATAATAACACTCCCCCTGTTCTATTGCTATCTGAGTCACATTGCACACAATCATATCCCTCAATATACAACTCATGATCCTCCACTTGCCCAGTTATATGCGTTTTAGTGAATTCTGCTATAGCTACTCTAAATTTCTTCATCAGCACATTTTCAATTTGATCTTTGTGTTTCAGAAATCCCTGCACTTAAAACATATTAAACTACTTCTTACTCTATTCGTTTCTATTGATTGCTAAATTGGGCTCTCTATTCTATTTTTCTGCTTTTCCAACTCTTTTTTGTAACATGGACATTCCCTATCATATACGCTGTATGGTCCACTTTCAAATCTTTAATTTTAAATTTCCTACTCTTGTCAATACAATTTACGCACTTTACTACTTTAATTTGAACAGGTTTTTGTCAGATGCTGTTCAGCACATTTTCTGCACACTTCATCCTTCGTACAAAATTTTGCAACATAGTAATATCCGCAACATTTAAAGCATCGCAACACACTTACATACTCCCGTACTCTACAAATTTTCCATCCAATTCTGAGACTTTCTAACTGTAACAATTTTTCCCTTGTTCCACTATTTACTTCTGCAATTATTGATGATCCTCTTTGTTTTGTATCGCTCGATCTGTGTAATATCCTTCCCTCTATGCTATCACTCCTCAGTCCATTTTGAACCCTTATCATCTCCCAGAAATCCTTCTCATTTTCATAGTCCTCCTTATCTACATCCGAAATTCGTATTTTCAGAGATCTCGCTTTCGGCGCTTATACTTGATATTTTTTCCCTAATTCTCTCGAAACTCGCTCCTTTAATTTATCCGCCTGCTGTTTATTCTCACACCCTACGACAAGCGCTCCATTCGCTACCTTTTTTACCTTTGTAATACCTACACCTAATTTCGCAATGTCAATTTTGTTCTTTATTTCCTTTTTTTGGGGGGGGGGCTTCCGCTTCCGGTGAGTAAGCAATACACAGGTGATATACTCCTCTCTTGCTTAGAACTGACTTCTGTTTTTTCGGGCCCTTCGAGGGGCTGCATTTTTGCAGGTAACTGGCCTAGCTAAACAAGGGTCTTTCTCCAAATCGAGAAAAGGCCTTTTCATCCATTCATTAAGCTGATCAGCTGATCCGCACAGAGCTGTCACCAATCTAACCTATAAAGCAGCAATCGTCTCGCGCTCGGGCAGTAGCCCCGCGCAGGCGTACCAGGATGGAATACAACAGCGCTTGCGCTCATCCAAGTGATCAAAAATGGCAAAAAGTCGAAAATAAAAAAAGAATCAGGAACAGCCCGGAAGTACCTACGACTAATAAAAGACAGACCAGGATAAATGATTACTGGCTAAATAGACCGGTAAGTACTAGCAATCACTACGAAAAGTTAACAGATATAGAACCACAAGAGACAAATGCTGAAAACAATGGCAACATCATAAAAGAAGATGAAACCAAATCACCACCTATCTTCGTAGATGGAGTGGAAAACATTGCACCACTAAAACAGGTACTCGATGAAATAGCAAAAGATCAGTACACACTGAAAATACTTAAAAATAATCAGATCAGAATACAACCATCTTCATCAGTTAAATATCATCCCATAATGGAAGCACTCAAGCAAAAAAGGACTCAAGGCTATACTTACCAATGTAAAGATGATAAAAAATTTAAAGTAGTTTTAAGAAACATGCATCCAACAACAGATATAAATGAACTTAAAGCAGAAATTGAAGCACATAATCATGTAATCATAAAAATAACGAATATACTGGAAGCTAGAACCAAGAAAAATTACCACTATTCTTTATAGAATTACAACAAAAGGAAAATAATAAGGATATCTACAAAATTAAAAATTTACTGAACACAATTATAACTTTTGAACAACCATATAGAAAAAGAGACATTGCACAATGCATAAGATGTCAAGCATATGGGCATACAAAAAATTATTGCTTCAGAAGTCCAAGATGCGTAAAATGTGCAGAAAAACACCTAACCATAGATTGCCCTAAGAAACACAAATTGAATGACGTAAAGTGTTATAACTGTGGTGGAAATCATCCTGCAAGTTATAAGGGTTGCGAGGTTCGTAAGCAACTGCAGCAAAAACTTCCCTAGACTGAGGGAAAAGAAAGTTGATGAGCAAGAAATAAGATCAAATCAAAATAAAGAACATACAAGTAGAACTCCTCAAAGCACAGTGCAATCTAACTTAAGTTACGCTCAGGCAGCAAGAGAAAATACCTCGACATGTCAGCATACACCTGGAAATAGTGATATAAACAACAATGTAAACCAAATAGCAACATTACCATCATCTTCTGAACAACAAACGAATAACAAGCTGGAGAACATGATAATACAGCTTATGGAAAAAATGGACACAATGCTAAACCTACTCACGGCGGTGATTGCAAAAATATAACAATACTCAACACATTTAAAATAGGAGTGTGGAATGCCAACGGGCTGGCCCAAAGAAGTAAAGAACTTAAATATTTCTTACTCGAATATAATATAGATATAATGCTCATATCTGAAACGCATTTCACAAAGAAAAGTTATCTAAATATACCAAAATATATCACTTATGATACACAGCATCCAGACGGAACTGCACATGGTGGCACAGCCATAATCATCAAAGATTCAATAAATCACCACGAAAACGAAAAATACAATCAGGATTATCTACAAGCAACCAGCATAACAATAGAAAACTGAGCAGGACCAATAACCATAGCAGCCATATACAGTCCACCTAAGCATACAATAAAACAGGAACAGTACACTTGCTTTTTCAAAACCTTAGGTAATAGGTTTATAGCTGGAGGGAACTACAACGCAAAACACCCGTGGTGGGGTTCGAGGTCTCATGTACCAACTCCAAAAGGACGTCAGCTTTATCAAGCAATGATAGAAAATAATGTACACCCAATCACTACGGGTAAACCAACTTACTGGCCCTCAGATAGAAGGAAAGCACCTGATGTAATCGATTTCTGTATAGTGAGAGCAGAAGGAAAGCACCTGATGTAATCGATTTCTGTATAGTGAGAGGCATATCAGAACTCCATTTTCGAGCGGAATCATGTTTTGATCTGTCTTCTGATCACTCACCTATAATAACCACACTCAATGCAACTGTAGTAAAAAAAAAGAAAACCACCAACTCTTCACAATGCAAAAACCAATTGGAACTTCTTCAGAGAACTCATAAATGGATAAATAAACTGTAAAATATCTCTTAAAACGCCCGAAAAAATAGAGAAGGGTATAGACAAGTTTAACAGCATAATTCAAAAAGCAGCCTGGGATTCAACTCCAGTAAACCAAGACACCGAAAACGTAATACACTTTCCACCAACCATAAAAATCAAAATTACAGAAAAAAGGAAACTTAGAAAAGTCTGGCAAAAGTTAAGATCACCGCAAGACAAGGCAAAACTAAACAAAGCTACAAAACAGTTAACGGAATTATTAAACAAAGAACAAAACAAAGCAATAGAGAAATTTCTCATAAACCTCACACCCACAGAGGCTACAGACTACTCGCTTTGGAAACTCACAAAGAAATTTAAAAAATGTCCACAACAACTAATACCACCTATACGACAAGGAAATGGTAAATGGGCAAGAACTAATAAAGACAAAATTAAACTATTTGCGGAGCACCTTAAAAAAGTTTTTGAACCAGATGCTCAAGACTCATCAGAAGAATGGGATAAAGAAATCCTGAACTATCTTGAAACATCATTACAAACTGAGATGCCCATACAAAAAATAAAAGTTAAAGAAGTTCAAAAAATAATACAAAATGAACTAAAAGCTAACAAGGCGCCAGGATACGACCTAATAACTGGAAAGTTGCTCAAGGAACTACCTCAAAAAGCAATAAGACTAATAACCATCATTTATAACGCCATGCTGAGACTTAATTATTTCCCGGCTTAATGGAAGGTGGCACAAATAATATTAATCCCTAAACCAGGGAAAGAACCTGAGGAGATAACATCTTATAGGCCAATAAGTTTGCTACCTGTCTTGTCAAAGGTCTTTGAAAAGCTTATACTGAAACGAATCAAACCAGTAATGGAGAGTAAAGAAATTATCCTAAAGCATCAATTTGGTTTTCGAGAACAACATGCAACAACTGAACAGGTACATAGAATTGTAAGGAAAATCAACAAAGCCCTAGAAGAAAAAATGTACTGTTCGGCAGTGTTCCTAGACATTTCACAAGCATTTGACAAGGTTTGGCATACAGGACTACTCTACAAAATCAAAAAACAGCTTCCACAGTTCTATCATATACTAAAGTCATATCTAACAAACAGACATTTTACGATAAAATACCAGGAAGAATCTTCGAACTTGGAACCCATCAAATCCGGTGTGCCACAGGGAAGTGTACTCGGTCCATTGTTGTACCTTCTGTTTACGGCTGACTTACCAACAACACAACAAGCAACAACGGGAACATTTGCGGACGACACAACTGTTATAACCTCACATAAAAATCCAAAAGTAGCGTCAAGAAATCTCCAAAAAAATATTGACAAAATACAAGAATGGCTTAAAACTTGGCGTATTAAGGCAAACGAGCAAAAATCAGTACACGTTACATTCACATTAAATAAAGAAACATGCCCTCCAGTGAAATTAAACAACAAAGAAATACCACAAGCAGAAACAGCAAAATATTTAGGCATACACCTAGATCGCAGACTAACGTGGAAAACGCATATATGGAACAAGAGAAAGCAATTAGGATACAATCTTAGAAAAATGTATTGGTTATTTGCCCGTAGATCTAAACTGTCACTCTACAACAAATTACTGCTTTATAAATCCATCATTATGTCAATATGGACGTACGGAATCCAGCTGTGGGGATCAGCTTCTACCTCTAACATCGAAATCCTAGAAAGATTTCAGTCCAAAATCTTAAGAACAATCGTGGACGCGCCTTGGTTTGTAACCAATGAAATTATACGACGGGATCTTAGTGTCGAAACTGTAAAAGAAGTTATAACAAAACATGTCAAGAAGTATGTTAGAACACTTGATACCCATCCCAATCAATTAACGCACAAACTTCTCTTAGAACAATCGGATAAATGAAGACTAAAGCGATTTAAACCATTAGATTCTACAAGCAGATTTTCTTAGAAATATTCACTTCTGTAATTAGTAAACATCTTAAGTAAGATTGTATTCACATAGGGTAAACTCCACAGAGAATTTATCTACATGCTACTTGATTATTTGATTTACTTAATGTCATCAGACAGATTGTAAATATTCTGGGAGTTAATAAAAAACAAATTTCCTTTTTTGTCAAATCACTAGACTTATCTTCATCTTCCTTAGGCCTAATAATTATTACTGACTCCCTCTTCACCGCTCCACTATAAGTCTTCCTCCTATCATCAGACTGCTTTCCTTCAACCGGCGATCTACCTTGCATTTTACTCTCCATCACTGCGTTTATCCTTTCATCAAACATTGCAATCCACCTGCATTCCATCTCCTTTCTTAATTTCTCCATTTCCTCATTAACAGATTAGAGAGAGAGGGGGGGCAGGGGGGAGAGAGAGGGAGAGAGAGGGAGAGGGAGGGAGGGAGAGAGAGATTATAGATAGGAATATAGTAAAATATAATAAGAATGATACAAAAATTATTAAAATAACAGATTTAAAAATTAAACCTATGGAAAAGATCTCTATTGGTTCGAATATACAGTTATGTGCAAAATAATAGCACCAGCTAAACAAATTAAGAAATTTCTAAATTTTAACAAAATGAATCAACTGAAAGTTACCTTATTTTATTTATTAAATATATATTAATTAACAGAAACATAAAATATAACATTTCATTATTTACTAGAAAGATAACTATGAGAAAATAAAATTTTTTATTTATTTGATGTGCAAAATAATAGCACTTTTACGTAAAAAATATAAATAAGGAACAGTATTTATGTTAATGACTTCGAAACGCTTAAAATATTAGTATTTTGTGTTACTGCCGTGATTGTCAATAACAGCATGACACCTTCTTGGCATGGAGTTCATTAACTTTTGACACCGTTCAACAGGAATGGAAGCCCAACATCTGTGGATTACATCCCACATTTGATCGGCATTTGTTGGTTTCGCATCAAAAACTGCTTTCTTAACATCAGTCCATAAGTTTTCGATGGGGTTGAGATTGGGGGATTGTGCTGGCCACTCCAAGACATCAATTTCTTTGTCCTGAAACCATTGTTTTGCTTTGCGCGAGGTGTGCTTCGGGTCATTATCTTGTTGAAATACCCATTTCAGTGGCATCTCTGATTTTGCGTAAGGTAACATGGTCGTGTTCAATATACGAACATACAAATCAGCATTCAATGTCCCTTCAATGCGATAAATTGGACTTGTTCCATAGTACGAAAAGGAACCCTAAATTTTTATGTTTTCTCCATCATGCTTAACCGTCTTAGTTGTATATCTAGGATTAAATTCTGACTTTTGTGGTCTTCGAACGAACTGACGGATACCAGGAAATCCTTTAATAACCACTTTACTGTCATCACTCCATAGTATGTTACGCCATTTTTCTACTGGCCATTTAACATGATCCCGGGCAAATTTTAATCTTTTTGCACATTCTTTTTTGTTAGTAAAGGAACTTTTCTTGGAGTGCGGGCGGGTAGATTTTTTTTCAGTAATCGCCTTCGAACATTTGAAGCATCAATATTCAAGTTTAGATCCTGTTTGATCTTGGAAGATGATATAAAAGGATCTTTTTTGACCATATTTACTATTCGTCAGTCCATTTTCTGGAAAGTTTTACTCTTTCTGCCTCTAGTTTCTGCTTTTGGTTTCCATATTACTGCATTTCTTATCATTTTATTTGAATATGATAAAAGTTCTCTAATAAATTTATATGATTTTCCATCTCGGCGCAGTTTTAGGATAAGTTGTCTTTCTTCGCTTGTACAATGGCGTTTTCTTCCCATTTTGTCTTTAAAGATAATAGTAATAAGTTACATATATTTTAAATAACAAGTCTTACTCATGTTGATTGGCAAATTTAAAATAATAGTAAATCTTACAAAAATGTCCGCAATTTACTGCACATAAACTATGTAGTGCTATTTTTGTGCACAGTGAAAAAAGTACTTTTCCGTCTTTACACCGATGACAAATATTCACAACTCAATGAAACTAATTGAATGGTTCTTTTTAGTTGAATATACATTTAGTACTTGTTTCTTGCACAGAGATGGCACTGTACATATTAAAAAAGCGGTAAATTCAAACAATATTTGCAATATTACTGTGCGGTGCTATTATTTTGCACATAATTGTATATAAAATAAAAAATTTCTACAAAAAATAGTGAGATCCCACTAAAAAATCCTTACAAAGATGAAAAAACTACGCCAAATACATAAAAAATTCCAACTTATACGCAACAAAAAGTTTAAAAAATAGTTATTATAAACATCAAAACTAAATATAAAATCAATTGTTAACTAACCAAGTATCTAGAAGCCATTGAGTTTGAGTATTTTCTCTAAATATTTCCCATGTATACTCTCTTATCGCATGACGACATCGAAGTACTTAGCATGCCCGGGTCGCATTAAACGTGTCTTCTCGTAAATATCTTATAAAATTCTTATAAATTTGTACACAGTATCTGGATTTGTATTGTATCTTGATTTTGAATAATGACTCACAAATCTTTTTAGTTGGAAATATTAAAATAAACACATTTACAGTTTTATAGACTAGTAAAGTAATTATAAATATCTGTTTTCATTACTTCATTAGTTGATACAAATAATTTACATGTAAAGTACAGATAATAGGTAGGACAGTATGTTTTAATGCGACCCGGGCACGCCAAGTACTTCAACGTCATCATGCGATAAGATCGAGAGTATGCATGGGAAATATTTAAAGAAAATACTCAAACTGAATTGCTTCGAGGTACTTGGCTAGTTAACTAGTGATTTTATATTTAATTTTAATTTTTATAATAAATATTTTTTAAACTTTTTGTTGCGTATAAGTTGGAATTTTTTATGTATTTGACGCTGTTTTTACACCTTTGTAAGGTTTTTTTAGTGGGTTTAAAATATATTTGAAGATCCTTTATTTCTTATTTTCATACGTAACAATATGTATTCTCCCTTTCTCCTTCCTTGAAGTAAATATTGTCTATAAGTGTTGTTATTGATACTCACTAGAACGAAAGCAAGTACACCTCCCTTTCCCAGTGTGCTAAGAATCTATCTTGTATACATCATACAACCGAAATGCTTATTATTCCTGAATCGTTTGTATAGAGAGATCACAGCAGCAACTGGTGTTGTAAAGGTAAAGAAATAGTTACCGCATATTACTGCATTAGTATTGTGCCGAGATTTTGTTAATAAATTTATCGTTCAAACTTCTTAGATCTTTATTTTCAAGCGAAATAGATACATTGGAACCCTTGTTGATATGGTTATCAGAGTGTTGATTGATTACGAAAGTACGTTTCAAAACGTTTCAAACCTATTTCGAATCATCTTTAGCGACTGCGTAGCTTTTTTCTGATCACGACAATCGCAGGCTCTATTAGCAGTCGTTTAGGAGGATTCGAAATAGGAATGAAACGTTTGATGTATATTTTCACACATAATAGATCGTAAGTAAGCATAACCGCGTTCCTACATCAACTAGACCAAAGTTCTAACTTGCCTCTTTAGCTTGAAAATTAAAACAGAACTTTTAACTAGTACTTATTAAATGTTTCTTATGTCGGTATTTATGTCATTTATACGTTCATGTTTTATTGTTCGATTATTCATCAGATTTTTGTAATTATGTATCAGAATTTGAGACCGACCAAATAAATAATAAATGTATACTATTTTGATTTGAATATTAAAAACTTATATTATTACTTTCAGACTTGCAGAGCATCACGATATAATAATAAGATTAAACAAACTTAACACAAATGAATAAAAGAAAAAGCGATCTTGTTATTTTGAGATTTTAAAGTAGTAATAATTTGAAAAAGCGTTCAATAATACCTTCTGCAAATATCAACCTCGCCTACAATGCCTGCAACGCCTACAATCTCTATAAAAAGAATGATAATAATGGTGATAACAATCATCTTAAGTTTAACATGCGTCGGTAAGAAAATATAATAATATTACTCTTGGATCGTAACATATATTGTTTTTAACATATCTCGTTTTTTTAGTCTTTTTAATAACAAATATATGTTGCAACCCATATTATTAAAACCACTAAATAAATGGGATGCATATGTGTTACAACAATAATTACATATCATTATGATTAATCGCTTCTTCCACTGTTTATACATTTCTTTATACATATTTCAAATGTATATCTGTTATATTTTTTTAGTATTACTAATCAATTATTTTATATTTGTTAGCAATTAATCTGTATATTTAATTATTTTTACTTTATTTAAATAGGCACAGAAAAAATATATTTACATAAAAAGTATAAACTTTTAAAAGCTTTAACTCGGTTACAATGCATTTTTGCTTCTACATTAATTCCCAATAACAAAAAATTACTTTTCAACACAATTACAACGATTACTAATACATTTCTGTATCTGACGATCACAATGTGATAGTGAAAACTTTTATACATTCGTGTTCTGTATATAAATATCTGAAAATCATGATTATTTCTCCAGGAATAGGTACATTATTTGGGGTAGAAGACAAGATGGAAACAAAGATTAAGGGAGCTATAATGCTACTAGTGGGTGTAATAACGTAAGTCAATGTCGGTGTGTAACAAAACATAAATTTTCATAACAGCACATACACATAGTACATAAATAATTGGATAACTAATGGTCATTTTAGACGATTGAATTACCTATTTAATTCACAAAGTATAGAAATATTAATCCAAAAAAATAGGAATTTTATTTCTTTTTACCTTCTGAAATTTATCTTCACCTTGGTGAATAATTATTTTTCTCTTTGCAATACCATTCAATTTTAATACTCTTTTTAGACAACAGTTTATGCCTGGTTATAAATGGATTTGCACAAGTAGCCCGTCGAGCTTACAAATATGATAATGTGACAACTATGAATTTGTATTTCATGCTAAAATAGTTCTATGTTCTTAAAGTTTAAAACTGTTATGTTCAGAATGCACAATGAAAATGCAATTTCAATTACTTCGTAGTTTTAAAGGATTTTGTACTATATATATAACGTAGTCGATTCTGCGTGATTATTTCGATGTATAATTTAATAAATTTATTCTTAATTTTTCGTTTCAATGTTATTCATTTGCGATTTACCATTTCTGTAACATCATGTATTGTGTACTTAAATGTGTATATGTCCATATAACAATGCATATAAAAATGGTTTTTTTTTGCAAGGTTGGGCGCGCCTTATTGTTATCATTATTTTTATTATGAACGCGTCACAGTTGTGCCACAAGAACAAGTTGTAAGTTTTAATCCAATGCCTGAAAGAGTTGACAATTCGATGCATGACAGGGAAGCCGAAACTTCTTTATAAAATAATGGCGAGTGAAATAAGACTACATGGTACGTAATTATAACGTAACATTTCGAAAGATATATGCTAAATGGATTTCAAATATATGTATATTTAGTAATATATTACAAATATTAATAATATATATATTATTTGGCAATAATATACAGGGTGTTCCGTAAGTCGAGGTAAATCGTTCGGGAGATGAATGGGGAACCAAAAACAAGAAAGAAAGTTGATATGAACATAGGTCCGGAAATGCGTTGTTTTCGAGTTATCGCCATTCTTATATTGAAATTTGAAATTGCTTTACTTTCGAATTTTTTGTCAAACTTGAAACAAGAGATGGTTTTTATGAGTTTCAAAACATAATTGAAGTCAAATAAAAGTTGCGGGCTGCTTTAGCACTACCCAGGATGCACCACGTGGAGGTACAGCCCGCTTAGCATCCCTTGGTAGAAATCAGGACCCCACAGTTCGTCACTCCTGTGGTATTTAGTGACTCCAAACCCTCTCTGCTACGTGTGTGTGTGTGTGTGTGCGCGCGCGCGCGTGTGTGTGCGAGTGAGAGAATGTAAAAATTATATCAGGTGTTCGAAATGACCTCCTTCTGCATGAATGCAAGCTCTAAGCCTTCTTTCTAAGGAGTCCCGAACTCTTTGTAGCACTTCCGGATTTTCCCTGTTTTCAAATCCATTAGTTATTCTTTGCCTCAGTTCATGGACGTTATTCACTGGCCGTTTATAAACAAAGGACTTTAAATGACCCCAAAGATAAAAATCGCACGGATTGAGGTCGGGTGACCTAGGAGGCCAGCGTACAGGTCCTCCACGCCCTATCCATTGTCGCCCGAATTTGCGTTTCAATTCTTGTCTAGCAATTAAACTAAAATGTACAGGTGCACCATCATGCATAAACCACATATTAAGTCGGATGTTGAGAGGGACATCTTCAAGTAGTACATCTAATCTATTTCTAAGAAATTCAACGTACATTTCGCTATTTAATCTATTTTCAAAGAAATGTGGTCCAACAAGTGAATTGTTAATGATTCCTTCCCAAACCGAACGACTGAACTGTTGTTGGTGTTTTTGTTAAACAATTGCGTGGGGGTTTGCTTCCATCCATTCATGTGTATTATGAAAATTCGTAACACCGTCTCTATCGAATGCTGCTTCATCTGTAAACAGAATTATTTCACTGAAAGTAGGCATGCGTTCTAATTTGTTCATGAACCATTGGCAGAAATTGAGACGAGGACCATAATCGTTTTCAGTCAGTCCTTGAACACGTTGTACATGATAAAGATACATGGAATTTCTGTTAAGAGATCTCCATACTGTAGTTGTTGGCAGGCCTAATACTCCTGAGACGTTTCTGATACTAATAGAAGAGTCAACCCGGAATGCGTTCAAAATTCTTTCTTCCGTGTTAGCGTTAATTCGAGGCCTATCCTCTCTTCGACGCTGTTATCTGCCCAGTTTCTCGCAGTATTCTATCAACATTTTGAAAAGATCGTTGGTTCGGTTCGTATCGCCCAGGAAATTGTTCGATATACAATCTTCTTGCTTCTGTAGCGTTACCTTGAGCGAGACCATGCATTAAATGCATGTCGACTAATTCGTTAACGGTTAAACGATTCATTATTGATAAATAAATTGCAATTTTAACGAACTGCCTTTCTTCGTGAACGAATTCAGATTGTGAAGCGATTGAACTTTATTGAAATCTGCTTTGATTTGTCTGAGAAATGCATTAACAAATGCTCTCTAATTTCGATGTGCTCACGTTGCTAGTCGAACAATCAATACCTAGCGCTTCTTCAAGTTCGCGTCAGAGATGCCAGATTGCAGCCGCGGCTCCCGGCTCATCGCCGTGGAGTGGGGATGATTTTCCTCGTACGCTCCCGCTACACATCGTGTCCGTGCATGGTCCGTCCGTTCGCGTCGCGAACTTGAAGAAGCTTCTTTGAAAATAGATTAAATGGCGAAATGTACGTTGAATTTCTTAGAAATAGATTAGATGTACTACTTGAAGATGTCCCTCTCAACATCCGACTTAATATGTGGTTTATGCATGATGGTGCACCTGTACATTTTAGTTTAATTGCTAGACAAGAATTGAAACGCAAATTCGGGCGACAATGGATAGGGCGTGGAGGACCTGTACGCTGGCCTCCTAGGTCACCCGACCTCAATCCGTGCGATTTTTATCTTTGGGGTCATTTAAAGTCCTTTGTTTATAAACGGCCAGTGAATAACGTCCATGAACTGAGGCAAAGAATAACTAATGGATTTGAAAACAGGGAAAATCCGGAAGTGCTACAAAGAGTTCGGGACTCCTTAGAAAGAAGGCTTAGAGCTTGCATTCATGCAGAAGGAGGTCATTTCGAACACCTGATATAATTTTTACATTCTCTCACTCGCACACACACGCGCGCGCGCGCACACACACACACACACACGTAGCAGAGAGGGTTTGGAGTCACTAAATACCACAGGAGTGACGAACTGTGGGGTCCTGATTTCTACCAAGGGATGCTAAGCGGGCTGTACCTCCACGTGGTGCATCCTGGGTAGTGCTAAAGCAGCCCGCAACTTTTATTTGACTTCAATTATGTTTTGAAACTCATAAAAACCATCTCTTGTTTCAAGTTTGACAAAAAATTCGAAAGTAAAGCAATTTCAAATTTCAATATAAGAATGGCGATAACTCGAAAACAACGCATTTCCGGACCTATGTTCATATCAACTTTCTTTCTTGTTTTTGGTTCCCCATTCATCTCCCGAACGATTTACCTCGACTTACAGAACACCCTGTATATCAAATATTTTATGAAACAATATTTTATGCAACTTTAAAAAAACATATTGGTTTGATACATACGATCATTGCTTATTGTTACCAAAACAATATGTATAAAAAATTTGTCAAATTTTGTTGTAGCGATTTTATTCTATAATAGAATTTAGTTCGAGTTTTCCTTACAAATTTGAATAAATCTTACTACATTTTTATTATTTGTTTTTACTTCTTAATTTTATATACAATATATTTTATATCCAGGGTGTTTCAAGAATAGGAATTTTTGAATCTATATTTATATGACTTTTTTCATCCTTACAATGAGTAGAGTATGTTCTTAAAATTTGTTCATCTATTTCTATAAAACACTCTGTGTAATACATAATGTATAATGTGTAATACTATGTTTAATACTATAATTTTAATGTTACCTTTCTATTAATGTGCAAGGATAATAAATATCAATTTTTTATAATTATTCCAGGCACACCGTCGGAAGAAATGCATGTCATTCGCAAAAATTATTGCGTCATTTGCTCTAACGTTATTTTATATATGTATATTGATAAAACTGATTCTTCGTATTACAATGACTATGTGGACTGATCACTAGGCGCTTGTAAGCGTGTGCATATTAATATCACATTTAGATGATAAAAAGTTTTAACAAAATCAGACCACATGTACACATTGATATAATATAATAATAAGTATTATAAGTATATATTATAAATATTACGTTATAATATATGCATTATTGTTACATGTTACATATAATATAATGTTACGTCCAGAGACTGCACAGTTCCTTGCCTCCAAGAAATTTAGCGATATTTTTTAATTGTCGGTCAATAAGGCGACGCGCCGAGCCGGTCGCGTGCGATCAATAGGGCCCCAGTGAGGGATTAGAAGAAACGGTGACACAGCTGTGTCGGATCCGAGGAAATACCCTCATAAGAAACGCGGGTTGTGACGCACGTGTCCGGGCAGGCGCGATATTAGATCCGGATACCGAACCCTTTGGTCTTACTGATCAATTTATAAAAAACAAGCAACAAATTCGGTCGCGCGTGACTGTAGGCTCGCGGTGTATCACTCTTCCTGGAAGAGAAATGATACAGCTGTGTCGGATCATCCCCGGGTAGATACCTCACAGGAACCGCGAATCCGGCCACACACGTACCGGTACTTCCGGCTTAAAAAGAAACCATCTGTGGACGGTTTATCGCCTCATAGACCAACCGTCGATATTTACAATTAAATTAACTAACGGCCCTCGAAAGGTGGTTTCCCGAAAACGCAGTTCCCGGAAAAGCTACCTCTTTTCCACGTCATCCCTATCGTATAAAAGGTGATGACCATTCCGGAGGGCAGCTTTTTCATTCTGTCCGTGTTCGCGAACGCAGCTCATTCATTTTTTCGTGCTCACGAACGTACCTTGTCAGTCTTCGAAATTAGTGCAGAAGTTTTGTGAAGTGAGTGCCGGGTTTAAACACTTTGTTCCCCGAGTTAATTACCACCAACTCAAACCTCGAGGTGCGATTGCCCATACACCACCACTCCATTCCAGAGCGAGCACGAGAATTTCCACCGGACGAGATTTCACTGGTTCATAACCGGGTTCAAATTTCAGCATACACCTGCAAACAAGTGAGCGTTTTTCTTTAGCTGTCACTCCTTTTTCTTTTCTCTTTCTCTTCTCTCTCTTTTGTTTTCTCGTCATTGACAACTCTCATTCACATTTCCCTCTTCAAGTCTCTTTCACCCTTTTCTATACATTTCTCCTGGACTCATCCGGTATCCCCCTTTAAGTGTTTTCCGGCAAACGATCACGCAGTCCGTCTCCCTCTGCGGGACCATCCAGCAGCGACCAAGCGTCGTTTCCTGAGGGCCATTCAACGACGGTGCCACCGCGTAAAAAGATAGCGACCGAGATCGATCCGCGGCCCCCCTCAGCGTGTTCGGCTAGTTCATCGGTTATAATATTAGATTCTTTTCGGTCTCCTTCCCCTGCCCTTTCCGTTCAAACAGTTTCTTCCACTTCGCATCGGGCATCCCCTGATTCTTCCGTTCAAATACTGGAACCCCTACCCCGAACACCTTCCCCGTTCTCTGTCTCTTCAAGCGTCTCCTCTTCCGCACCCTCCGTTTCTTCTTCGCGCTCTTCTTTGCGTCCTTCAACCCCTTCAAGCGTTTCTTTCTCTTTATCTCCTCCTCCTTCTTCTCTTACACCCCCTTCCTGTTATTTTTCTATGTCCGAATCCTCTTCACGAGCATCCATCCAGGCATCCCCGCCTAGCTTTCCCCGTTACTCTCCGTCTATTTCTCCAGCTCCCTCCTCCCTACGCTATTCGCCTGTGCAACCTGGCGATTTGGAGAATTTTGCAAATTCTCCTTCTCCTCCTCGTTCTCCGTCGCCCATCGGGAACGACGTCATAGTCGAAGAGTTCATTCAGCGTTCACTGATAACTCTAGGAGAGCGATTCCTCCACATCTTCCCTCCAGTCACTCACCCTCCCTCTACCACCTAATGCCATTGTGATAGACCCAGACTTCTTTCCTATTCCCTCTCTTAGCGGCCCTGAGGCCGCTCTTTGGCACACCGACCCAAACGTCGGGATCCCTCTGATTGTCAGAGGACGCCTATATCCTATCCTTTTCCCCGCCACACTCCTGCGCCGATATTTTTAAAGTAATGATTAGTGTTAATATAGAAATAGATTTTAGAAATAGATCGGTCGCCGTAGTTTTCATTTATATATTATTTTATTGGTTAAGTTGTTCTCCTTTAGTTTTATGTTTTTTTGAAATAGACTCAGTTTGGAAAATTGATCTAGGAAGTAAAGCGTTTAATTTCCGCTTATGTTTAGTTTTCAATTGGTAATTAATTATAATTTCCGAGTAAACTACATTTTTAATTTACACATTTTATAGGCACAAAACAACACATACACTTTAAATTTCTCTTTTTTCAACCAAATATGTTCTAGACATACTTTGTTCTCTTTAGAATAAAATGTTTATTAGTTAACTAGTCACCGATGCATTATTCATTTTAATTCCCTCTATTCGTCTCCGCCTTCCCAGATCGTACGGGTCCTATCCCAGGTAAAAGGGATTCAGTTTCTCTGACCTAAAAAGGGACCAACGGACAGACCGTTCCAGGGCCTACGGTAAAATCGACCTCCGTGGTCGTTGACCTTTAAACCGGAGCAAGTGGTCAGTCCGACTCGTGTTTTGGGGCCTGACAGCCATAAGATACGAGAGGCGTCCTGTTGCGCCCTTCCTTCGAGCTCACGGAGCTCTGGACGTAACAATAACATGACATATATTATATAATTACCTTGCAATCACTAAATTATATATATATTGTAGATGCGTACATGCATACATGCATATATACTACGAACGTTTCATGGACAAAACGGTCACATGGTTTTTATGTGCAGTATTACAAGGACATGTACGATCATTATATTGTTAAATACCTGCCAACAATTTCGACATTATTATTTTACTACTAACACTGAGAATTACTTTATCTTGCGAATTATGTTTTTTCAATCATTTCATGTACTTTAAACATTAAAATATATACAGTTACTGCAGTATTTTAGTATTTCTAGTATTGTCATTTTTCTCCCATAATATTTCATTTAGTTTTAAACGTCACATATACATTCCAAATTTATGTATGTAAGATGACAAATATAACTAATTTGTGAAGCAGTAAAACGCACTACTCAATCGTTTTGGAGAAGACAGCATTTGAAGTTTCACGAGCACTAGAAATAGTGGAATAACACTTCAATCGCAAATCGAGCATAACTAGGTATATAAGGCGCTAGAGTGCTGGAGTTCTCGTACAATTCTCGGCATATGCATATCTTTTCAAATTTGTTTATTAATTAACTTATTTTAATTAACTTATTCTTGCAAATATTTAAAAATAAATAGGAAGTAAACCTTACACGTAATGATATGTAAAACTTGTATTTTAGTATATTTATTTCTTATTTCCTTTATTTCTTTCTTACTTACCATTTTCCGTGCGCACATATCCCCTTATTAATTAGTACTATATAGCTGTAAAATTTCATCAAAATTGGGAGGGAGTATTATAATAAAGTTAAGCCCAATTGAAAACGCATGTGAAACAATTAAACTTCTTTTGTTAATAACTTTTGAACAACGAGCAACAGCTAAAATCAAAGGTCACCCAGAAGAATGACCTTGACAATATATTTCAATGACATATATCAAGGTCGCTCTTATGCATACTTACCAAAATCGATCGGTCCTTTCTATTTATTGATAAAAATTGCTCGATAAACGAAATGAACGATTCAATAAATTACATTAAAAAATTGTAACATGCTTAATAGTCGTTGAGTGTGATGGATCATATGCGGAAGGATCATGCGAGGAAGTAGAAAAAGTCAAATAAATATGTGCACGCGATAACTTTATTACAATAATATTAGAAGCGCCAAGTATTTTGAAAAAAACACTTATTTGTATTAATAAATATATTTCTATGTATTAAAATATTTTTTCGTGTAAAAATATCTGCTTAATATTATTGTGTCCTTTATTTTTTAATATCAAAGGCTAGTATTCATAGTCCATTCTTATTTCCAGACGATCTGAAGTAATGTCTTAAGATGCTAATACGACTGTGTGATTGGTTTCAAATATCTTATAATTGTACTTAAGATGGTCTTAAATCAGAATCAACAATGAATATCGGCCAAAGAGTAATAATAAAGTAATAGATTTTCTGGTTTGCATAAATACCCATTGTAGTTGGCGCAATTTGTTCATATCATTAGTTTTGTAGAGTCCTTTTTTGAAAGAATTTCAAGCGCGTATACTTGGTGCTTTTTTGTACCTTGTTTTAAAAAGGTAATTTTGTTGTGATTTCACACATTTTGTAGTGTAAAGTATGTTATTCTTTTTTATAATATATGAGGAGATAAAAGCCATAGTCTTGTCAGTTTAATTTCTCACGTGAAACATAAGAGTCATAGACATATGGTTACAAAAGCAAAGTTTATAGCATGTTAATATTACAAACGTAAGTAATATTATAATGTTAATATTATATACAGGATGTCCAGATAATCTAGCCAATGCTTGAGGTGTAGTGGGTTTTGAATCAAAAAGTCCTGCTTACAGTTCTGCGATGTTCACAAGAATAAAAAAGTTATTAATTGACTAAGATTTGCAAATCAGAGCACGTTTCGCGTGCCGAGGCGGAACACTCTAAACATGATAACAATCTATTGCAAAATCTATATATATATAAGCCAAATACCACTCACTCACTGACTTATCAACGTGCAGCCCGACCCACTGCATATATCGACTTGAAATTTTAAGGGTATATTCCTACTATCACGTAGGTGCTCACTTAGGGAGGGTTTTCCGAAATTTCACCCCTAACGGGTGAGAAGGGATAAAATGTGTTTTTATTTAATTTTACACATAAATATCGCGGGCGAAGCCGTAACGGGGGATGCTAATATTAGATAAAGATATAGTGACGCGTTATCGTTTCTTTTGTATTTACACGCGTTGTTGAGAGATACGGTCGGAGAGGTGCTATCGTACCTATGTCCGCCTAGTGCCTCGGTGATACAAGATTTGCTCTGATTTGCAAATCATAACTTCAATTAATAACTTTTTTATTATTGCGAAGATCACAAAACGATTTAAGATATTTTGTTTAGTTCAACTCAATCTACACTATCTGCATACAAGCATTGGCTTATTACCATATACTCTGTATAATATTATAAGAAAGAGATTTAATTTGTATAAGTCTACAATAAATTTAATAGTTTTTATAAGTTTTATATGTGTGTGTGCGTGTGTGTATGTGCTAATAATTAAATATTTTTCTGAAATGTTTTATCGCAATTTGCGGCTTTTTATATCAGCAGTAATAGTTCTAATTTATGATTATGACAAATATTGATTCTTGAATAAAAATGTTTAATAAAAACGTTTAAGTCAAATTAATAAAAAATTACCACATTAAATATCAATAAATAATTAAAAATTATTTCTCCAATTATTCAAAGTTGTAAGCAATTGATTAACTAAAATTTTGTACAACTTTGTTTTATGAAATGATAATGAAGGAACAATAATAATTAAATTAACTTAACTTGTTTGACAAACAACATAAATTTTGAATTTATTTTAAGCGATTATCTTTTATATTGTTTGTCAGTAATATTCATAAGAAATAATAATCTAAAAGTTAATGATATCACAATAGATTATTAACAAGGATATATTGATCTCACTAATCGATGCTAATACTTTACTTCTCGATTATTTTCTAAAATTGCTTTAGTGGATCATTTTTAACGAACAAATTGCCACTTGGCTGTCGGGAGCTTTGCCGAAAGGTTTACTTCCACCAAGTGTCTCATATTTGTTCACTTGATACACTAACATGGTTTCATAGCTGTACACGTCCGTGCCAAGTTGCTGTAAATTTTACGTAAAAGATACAAATTAAGAGAATTATTATTAATTCAATTGTTATAGAACATAGATGCCAATTTCATCATCAAAATTTGAATTTATTATATTGTTGCATGTATTATATATTGAAAGTTATGTTTAGGCTATGTAATATACTAAAATTTTTATGTGAAGCTATGGAAATTATTCTGAAAGATTTAAAAGATTTAAACAATGAGTGAAAGTTTTACGCAGAACTGTTCGATAGTATTCATAGTTTATTTTTATAATAATCTCGTTTTTAGTATCATTTTTAAATACTAATGAAGAGCTTTCTTTTAATTAATAAGTATCTTAAAATTATACACACAAAATTATCTTAATGAAAGAACATCTATGAATATCGTCTCTTTTTTTGTGGTTTCAGTAAAATATTTCGTACAATCTTGTGAATATTACAAATACTTTACGTTTTGCACTCTATTATAGATATGACACATACATTTAACGATCTTCAAAATATCATGAAAATATAATAGTAAATTTCACACGCTCATAGTTAATTATATCTCCTAAAGTATTTAAAATAAATGAACGTTGCGTGTTTCGGATGCTGTATTACGGATGCAAATTAATAATCGTCGTGAATATATATCACAGTAGAATATAATGTTATCAATTTTGACTCCAACTCGGAAACGAAAACTGATAAGAATAACCAACAACAAATCTCGAAAGTCTCAAATCTTGGTGTTGGATGACAATTATGTCCGAATCATATTTATTATTTACCTGTGTGAGGGGACTAGTATTTGTGGTGAAGATTCCCGCGTACTCTTTCTGTTTAGCGAGATGCAAACAATACTCCTCCATCTGTCCCATCACAAGCACGTTCTCCGCGGAACTCAAGTCGCTGCTCGTTGCCATCATGAAATTGTGAATGATTTTACCTTTGCCCTTCGGTAATTTGTATTCCCTAATCGGTCTTTCCAGGTACTCAAGAAAATCGAAAATGATAATTAGTTTGGAATTGATTATTACTTCAGGCTCGTCCCAAACGTCGAAATTGAAGGTAACTCCAATTGTCTTGCCGCTTTGCATCGACTTCATCGCAAAGCTCAGGCCCTTTTCTACCAGAGAGTTCCACATAGTTTCCATCAGCTCTTGATAATCAGTCCTCTTTATATCGGGCATTAACCATTGCTCTAAATCAGCTTTCGAATAAAAGCTTTCTGTGATTATCCTGTAAGTTCAAATCAATGTCTTAATTCAGAGTTTTCACTCTTGTACGCATACATGTACTTCAATAATCCCTGCAAATTAAAAATAGTTTTTTCATATTTTACTCACTCGATCGCGTCCTCTTTATGACTATCATTCAATGATTCGAAGACGTATAGCTTTTCATCAATAGTTTCTTTCAGAGGCTCTTCAACGGAGGATATGAGTTTCATACGATTCAGTACTTCGGCCATATCTTTTGCCGTGATGAAATCCGTGATACCGATTTGATAACCTTGATCTCTTAATTTGGTTACGGTATAAATGGAATTCAAGGAGTTTCCACCGAGCTCATAGAAATTCGCATGCAACGTCACTGGCGTACGACTATTACATCCGATTACGGACACGACAGTCGGAAAGAGAACGCGTGCTTTTGCAAGGTCTTGACTTGGCACATCATTGTAATTGCAACTGGCCGCAACATCATCATCTACAAAAGAGAATTTTTTACTTCACTTAATAATAAATTTGTCGCATTAAAAAATAAAAGAAGCTTTTCTTTCATTCATTCTACTTAAACAAAAGGATTAAAAATTATAATATACAATATATTCAAGATATTTTCAGATATGTTCAGTTTGTAAATCGGAATTCCTGATCTTTGAAATTAAGCATTACAGTTTTAAAACTTCTTTAGAAGAGTAAAATTTCTTAGAAGAGAAATATGTTTTTACTTCAGTGTAAAAATAATTGCAGTTAAAATATTAGTGAAATTTTATTATTCGGAATAAAGACTAATTTTAAATTAGAATTTTCTTTCATTCTATTATATTTGCTTGTTTGCTATTCACTTACATTCACTTACGTTCACTTACATTCACAATTTGCACAAGTTGCAGAAAGGATTGGAACAATTATTCGCCTAATATTTCGTAAGAAATGGAACAAGTTTAATATAGATATAGTGGAAATGGAAAGGAACAGGAAGAAAATAAAAGAAACTAAAATCTTAAAACCGGTTCTCCTAATTGTATGTTCATTAATAATCCGATTTCAGGGTAAACTTCTGGCAACTTGTTATAGTTCACTGGTAGAAATCTGTGCAGTTTTTCTAGACACCCAATCAGTTACTGTGTAGTATTACTGCATCCTCATTAGTTGTATCAATACTGTGTAGGAAATGAACAAGAACTTGATAGAGTTTTGTTCAGTAGCTGAAGCAGTTTTCCTGGTAAAAATATGTACAGTTTGCCTAGGCAACTGCCCATATATTATGACAGAACTTACTTGAGTATTTTCACTAATGACTCGTAAATCTTTGTATTTGATAATATTAAAACAAATATGTTTACAGTTTTGCACATTAGCGGAGTGATTATAAATAGCCCTTTTCATTACTCACTCAATACAAATAATTTACACATAGAGTTTACACAAATTATAGGTAAGACGTACGTTTTAATGCGACCCGGGCACGCCAAGTATTATTTCAAATTACAAATCCTCAAACTGAATTGCTTCTAGGTACTTGACTAGTTAACTATGGATTTCATCATATTTAGTTTTGCTTTTTTATGTACTTGGCGTATTTTTTTTACCTTTGTAAGGTTTTTTAGAGGAATAATAATAATACAGAATTGTATTGTATCTTTGATATATGCTGATATTATATGTACTAATTTCAGCGCAATATATATTCCGCTTCAAAGATTTCCTGTACTGTGATTTTATTAATCATAAAATTGTACAAATTAGCAAGTATGCACAAAATATAAATTTTACTAGGCCAAAACTGCCCATTTTATGAGCAACAAATTCGTATTAATCTGTTGAATAGTTTCTTTATCCACTTATTGTTTGGTTTTTGTTCAGTAAATGAGTTTAGATTTTGTGTATCTTTTGTGCCCAGTAACTGCAGGAAAAGCGTTACATCTTGATCCCAACAATTTTACTCGTCAGTTAATGGACAGAATATAATATAACTGTTCAATAACTGCTTAAAACCTGCACGAAATTTCTACCAGGGCTTGTTATATACTTTTGCAAAATTGATATATAAATAATAAAATAGTTATATATATCGGTCAAATATGTATATTAATGTAATTAATGCATTATTTAACATCAATATTATTGCATAAGAGCAATATAAGAAGTATGTAATTAGGAAATATATAATGTAAATATATAAATAAATACTAAAAACATATTATATATATATATAATATTATTATTATATAATATATAATATAATAAAACACATAAAAAATATATAATTAAATATATAAAAAATATAATTTGACATACCATTATTAGGGCAAGATGATTCATACTGCTTTAATAATGCCTGCCGATCTATCTTTCCATTAGTTAAAAGAGGTATATGATCGACAATAATAATTTGTGGTAACATATATGGCGGTAATATCTTTTGGAGGAAATCCGTAATTTCTGAAGTAGATAGACTCATATTAACCGCGAGGATAACAAAGGCTATCAGTGTCTGAAAAATACAAAAGAAACTGAAAGAAACAATAATAAGAATAGATAATAAAAATTCTTATTGTTCTCTTTAACATTAGAAGAAAATTTAGCTTTTTCTTAATGATTTCTGATATTTTAATGATACCAGTGGTTTTATGAATGGTTTAGGAAAAATGTGTGATTTCGAGAAAAATAACATTGTATAATGAAATCTACTAAGGATGAAATATAACAAAGCTGATATAAATGCATTCTTAGTAAAAATATAAAATATATAATTATGATATAAAATTATCAATTTAAATCATTTGATTTTTAAAGTATTTATAATCGAAAAGATAATTCCGAATACAGATAATCAAAGAATCCCGATTTATCAATTCAAATAATTTTACAACGTGCAAAGTAACGAATGATGAAAAGTATTAAAATTTGATTTCGTATTTGAATCGACTAAAGAGGCTAAAGAGACAAAAGAGATTGAAATACTCAGGTGTATACTAAATAATTTTGGACTTTTCGGATATAACTAAGCCATTTCACATAATCTTCTTTAAATGTAATACAATAATTTTATCTAATATCTTTAGCATCTCTATTATCTCCAGTTTTTGTAAATTATTGTTATTAGTTACTTTTTATAAACGTTTGAAAAATGTAAAAGTATTAAATCAGTTGAAAAGTTTAGTTTTTACATAAAATTGTACTTTATTGCATTTAGTAGAAAAAAAAGATATTCGAACAAATCAAGTTGTCTATGGTTAGACATTATTGTCTATAATATAGACATTATCAACATTGTTGCCGATATTACATGTAATTGATTTGAAAAATTAAAAATCGAAATTGTTGACTAATCAATATTATCAAGAAACACGTAGAGTTTCACATCAAGTTCACACAGGAAGAGAGAGGAACGAGTGACGAGACGGAATGTGTATATTAACGCGAAGCCTGTAGTTGAGTAAAGACATGATTATTATATCCCCATAACGGTAACAATTGATTTTTAAATAGGTTTAATCGATTACTCGTGATCCTGTTTTTATATTATAAAAATATTTATATTTTTTATCCTATTTATTTTGTAGAAAGTGATATTCTGTCGTAAAGAATAAAATATAAATATAATAATTACACACTAGCTCACATAGTTGTTAAGTAAACATTACATAGAAATTACATAGAATTTCACTCTTCATTACATATGTCAAAATGAAAAAGATCCGCGAGATATAAATAACTATATACTTCACGTTTAGAAAATTCAGAAAGCTCATCATAATAAAGACAGTAAATGTGTATTAATTGATGTAACATGCAAAACTTCAAGTATGTCATTATTAGGATGCACTAACTATACTTGACGAAAACTTTTTGTTGGGTTTCCTTTCTGGACGTCTCTTAAGTCGTTCCATTTGAAGAAATAAAAAAATAGTGCAAAATGAGCTCACTCTGATAACGGAAACACATGATTTAATTCTATTAAAGATGAAACAATTAATTTTTTCACGAAAAATAGGAAAAGTCGATAAAAAATTCTAAATAAAAGTTAAATGTTTTTATTTGTAAATGTTGACCATTTTATTTACTAGTAAGCACATAATATGTGATGAAATTAAAGAAATGAAAATACTGTGGGAATGTAATTTTACAAACTCTTAGTAAGAGTAAATTTTTTATGTCTAGATACTAACAATAAGGTTTGTAACGTGACATGATTTAAAGAATAAATTTTTCTCCTTGTTTCTCGTTTCAACAAACCTTGATTAAAATCATGCATAAGCTTAACTCTTCGTTCTGCTGTTACTTAAAATTATATTTATATTAAAAATATATTTCATGCAAAAGAACTTGACGTTATTAAATTCAATAACGTATAAATTATCATAATTATAACTAATCTGACGCGTTAAAAATTTTCCAAATTCTTTTCTTTTCATTTTCTTTCTTCTTTTTTCTCTATTAATATATATTAATGAAATTAATTAATACGTTTGTATTACTATATGTATTGCTATATAATACTTGAAGTGAAAAACATCTAGTTTTTCTGCATCAAATACTTGTTTCATTGGTGCAAGTGTGTGATATCACACTTTCTTATAAAAAAAACTAACCTAGATAATTCAAATACTTTGACATTTTTTTACCTGTTCAAAAAGATAATTTTTTAAGTGTATTTATTACATAACACTATATAATATTATACATAATAATACACATATGCATATGCGTAAGCGTGCCCCTTCCTCTCTCTCTCACACAGACGCACACATACACAGACTGTGACGTGACATTGTGTGTGCGTGTGTGTAAGAGGAGGAATGTAGGTGGGGGTTACCTGTAGTAACTATAATATTTACCTGTGATAATTCGCCAGGTTTGTAACAAAGGATTACAACTTTATTGATATTGGGTACTTTGCTAACCATCTTTTCAACTTCTGTGAGATCAACCCGATGACCTCTGATTTTGATTTGTGAATCTACTCGTCCTTCGTAAATTATTGATCCTTTGACAATTTTAGCGTAATCTCCTGTACGAAAGATTCTCGAATATTCTATAAATAAATAGAATAGTTTTATTAAAATAAAAAAAGATATTATACTTGAGATAACTTGGGCAAATTTCATGAATTTTTAAGCTATCTTCTGATGAGTATTTACAATGATCTTTTTATATTTGTATCGTTTTCGTTAATAATTATCTTTTTTTCATAGTTGCCATTTTTAACAAATTAGTGACAAATTATAACATTATTGTAAAAAATTCAAAGTAAGATTAATCTTGAAAAAATTTATTAATGTTTTAAATTACACAATTTAAAATATAAAGTAATTTTAATGTTATATTGAAATTTTGCTAGTGAATGAAATTAAAAACATGAATAGTGAGATTTACACGTTGTAATAAATTTTTCTGCGCTTAAATGATGTGTTACTCGATGTTTTATTATGTTATCTCATTCTCTTACGTGGATCAATGGAGAAAGGATTCGCCAGAAATTTATGCGTGTCCCGCTCGCGTATATAACCCATAGCAAGGTTTTTTCCGGCCACGACCAGCTCTCCGATTTCTCCCTGAGGTACCAGTCGCATTTCCTTGCTCACGAGGTAAATTATGCAGTTGTCAATTGGTTTTCCTGCAATAAAATATGGAGCAATATTCGTAACAGATATGATTGGTGCAAACACGTAACACGAATTATCTTTGACTTGAATATAAAATCACGGAGATTATTTAGTGAAATGTAAATGAGAGTGAGAGAGAGAGAGAGAGAGAGAGAGAGATTAGTTACTTCTTTGTTTAAATATTGAGCTGATCGAAAAGTCCGCAGATTATTTTAGCAAATTAAATATATTAAGAATTACTTAAGTAATTGTATTAATAATTAATACAAAATTTTGCTAAAAAAAGTCTACACAGACTTTTCGATAACGCAAAACTGTGTATTAATAATTTATAACTTTCTTAATAATTTATAATTTTGTATTAATTCTTTTATCTCATCTCGAAGCAGAGTTTTACCATTAATGAGTTTCACGATATGCGAATCAAATAAGAGATAAGAGATCAAATGTAAAAGTAATCAAAATAGAATTTGTATGCATAATTCTCTACAGCTTCCGCTTACGCGTATGTTAGTGGTAAGAATCCGGACAAAATTCAAAGTATGATCATTTTCCATGTAGCTATATTGATAAACGGCAATGGTAAAATTAGAAATAACAAAGAATATTAAATGTCTTTTATTCCATTGATGACGTTTTTTTAGTGAGTTTCATATTGACGAGTAAAAATTGTTCTTACCAATCGGCACTTTTTCCATATCCTGTAATTGTGCGCGTTTGCTTAAAAGATGATACGTGACGTCGCCCATAACTTCCGTGCTACCATAAAAATTGGCTAATATTTTGTCCTCATTGCTAAACGTAGTAAAAAACTGATCAGCCAACGTGATCGGCAAAGTTTCCCCGGAACAAATCCACAGTCTCAAACGACCAAGAACGTTCTCATTATCCTGCGCAACGTGATTGTATATTAGCCTCGAACGCTTCAGGCGAGAGTAGGCAGCAAATATTTTTATCGCGCAAATTGTAATGACTTCAGCTATCTCAATGCAATAAGTATCGAACACATTAATTGCGCGAGAATGTTATTACAATGTATGCAAAATTATATATGTATAATTTGCATACATTTCAATATAGATATGCAAAATTGCGATGTAGAAAATATGTAGGATTATATGTATATAAGTAATAAATACGTTTGGAAAATTTTCCATGTTGCTTAAGGTAATTAAGAGAGGAAACTTATTTATTATTGACACATTTAATTTAGATTTGCTACTACGGAATGCGTGATACATCGTTTATACTAATATATTTATAAATTTGTAAGTATTATTATATGTATAAAAAATTACGTCAACTACAGATACGATATGACATTGTATTTTACTTTTACTGAATGTTTGCGTATATAGATATATTTTAATATAGTGTAACATACAGAGAAAGTAAACGCATCACATTATCTAGCAATTTAAACTGTTGAATAAAAAGCATCAATCAATAAAAAACACGTGCAATCTCTTGTATAAATTTAAATATTCTTTTTATTTTATTATAGATGTAATAAATTGAATTACTTCAAATTTAGCAAATTATTATTATGCACAATTATATAATACTGTACAAGCAAAACGAAACATTTCGCGATGAATAAGACAGCATAAATAAAACGCTGATCTTAACAATATATCTGGGATCTGGCCTATGGACACTCTTCGCGGTTCAAGTATTCCATCTCGAATTTTCTCGAAGTAACTTCTTGCCACTAAGATGTCAAGAGTACAAGGTTACTTAAAATACTCGCTTGAATGTTAAAAGTAAACACTACAACTACATCTATTACGCGTATGCTTGGTGATTATGTTTTCTAATTATACCATGCGAATTGAATGATGGTCACTGCTGAGGATCATTAAAAGCCCTATTTATCTTGATCGTGCAACATTGACAAGAGTAATGACGCATTTCTTAACCTTTCGATATTGCGCAAAATCAAGAAATGTTGAGAATCTTACTTAATAACAACGATATAATCAGTTCATATAAAAGAAGTAGATAGCGTGGAATGCAATTATATACTCACCGGCAGACCCAAATACATGAGTAACGAACGCAGTAGCGATGGTACGAGGACTAAACGTTGTATCTGAAATGCATCAGTAGTTTTCCGTTTGTCATAAACTATTTTCTAAGTTATAGTGAATTAAATACTGGATAAATTTATATTCTTTTACACACAACATACACGTAGAATTTATGCGTAAATTTAAGTTATGATAAATGCCGCATGGAACTTTCTAAAATGTTTAAACGAAATTGGAATCTTTCGATTTGGTTTATCTTGAATTACAATAATTAGTATAAATTTGCTATTTTATTGTTACATATAAATATTACATATTTAATGTATTTATAAATATATAAATATTACATAATACAGTAATATAAATATGTCATGATTTACAAGTTTAATGTATCAAGTGATCTTTACAAAGAGATAAAAAAAAATACTTTATGTTAAAAAATACCTTCTAGTGCTTACAAATATTTTTATCAAAAAAAATATGGATTTCTTATAATTTGAAAAACTCTGAGGCAGTTACATATCGATATTGGAATAAAACTTTTGATATGACAGTTTTCACCGATATTAATATTTCTGGAAATTGTTAAAATTTTTCTATATTTGTACATATGCGGAATATATAGTTATAGTTTTCGTACGACAAATCTGGATGAACATTTAAAATTACCTGATGCTTCTCCAAAAGTGGTACAAATCTCTCCGGATCTTTTGTTACGCTTTTCGGTACGACTATCAGAGTACGACCTTGCAAAAGAGGTCCCCAAATTTCTGGAACGCTGTCAACGAACGTAAGGGAAGTTTTGAAAACACATCGTTCCTCGTCGTCGGCATATGGAAGTTCTCTCCATTGCCATTCCAGACGATTCAATAGAGTAGTATGCGGTATGAGCACGCCTTTAAGGAAAGAAGATAAATGAGTACAGAGTACATCTACGTCTTACTGTAACTACTTCCGTGAACTGTATTTTGCGTATAAATTATCAGTATAACGCTTATTTTCATCGCAGTCGAACTAGAACCGGTTTTGCAACAGATTACACAAATAATAATTATGTATACGAATTAAAAGATAGATATGAAGGATAGAGAAAGTATGTATAATAAAGTAAATTTAAACTATCATTAACTTTTGAAAAATGTTCAAGTATTAATAAGAATGATTATCTAACTTAGTTTCCACGCTGTACTTTCGTATGATTAACATAAAATATAATATTCCATTACCTTTTGGAATCCCTGTACTTCCGGAAGTATAAAGGACAATAGCAAGTTGATTTGGACATTCTTTGATTTCCAATGTGTTCTTTTGTATTTTCTTGGCTTCTTTCAAAAGCTGCTCATACGTTATGACTAAAGTTCCCTCGTAAATCGACAAATCCGCTGAAAGTGAAATCGCATTTCTGTTTAATCATACGTGTCTGAAACATAAACAGACCTTCCAAGCAACAACAGAATCATCAATTTTTTCATCTGAAATTACACCGAATAGAAATCAACCTCAAGGTTTCTTTGTGCATACGATTCTTACGTTGTTACGTTGTTAAGAATAATAAAACGTATTTGCGTTCTACAAATTACTTCGGAACGGTCCACTGCACGCTTTCGAAGTATAATTAACTCTTTCCTCGAGAAAAACTAATCAGTACATAAGATCTATGGATATACGACCTCGTACAAGAAAATCACGTAATAGTGACAGAAAATTATTACTATGCTTATACTTCATATTCACGAGTCTTTTATCGCGCGCCATATGTTCGCTTTCGATCAATATGTACATTTCGATATCATTGATATCGATGTCAACATTAATCTTGATAATTTATTATTTTGCTGTAATATATTATATAAATATTTCATATAAATTTAAACATTAAAATTATAAAATATTTTAATGATTCATATCATCGATTTATTTTAAATTTAGAAACTTTTATTTTATTACAAAATGTTAATTTAGAAACTTAAATTTGTAATTAAAAAAACATATGAAAAGGTGTAAACATATAATATGCATATAAAAAGTAGAGATACATGAATAAATATGAAAAATATAATAAGTATAATATATAATAATAACGCAATAAATAATAAATAAATTAAAAAAGAAACAAGTAAAAAATGTAGTAAAACAGAAAGATGCATAGATATTTCAAAATATTATAATATTATAATTTATTGTTCTTGATGATACGAAATGACATTTATTTTGAAATATATGATTAATGTAAAAATGTTTTTTTCTTTACCTTCTTGTTCAATTAGCACCATCAATGGTTGCGCTTCCTCAAGAATGTGTTTTACTCTGGACATGGGGAATTCCGCGTCTAAGGGCAAATAGGCCATCCCCGCTTTCAATATACTGAGTAATATGATTGGGAGACGATCCGAAGGTTTCATACAAACAGCTACCAGTGATTGAGAAGCTCTCTCGTATCTTTCATATTTATGTAAGGCTTGTGCCAATTGTCTGGTGATGTTGTCTAGTTCCTCATAAGACAACGTGTATTTCTCACCTGCGTCATCTGCGATAGAATTTCCGTAAGCAACAATTGAATATAAATTCTCTTTCGACGCAATGCCCGTGTTATTATTACAGATTTATATATAAATCTGTACATTAAAGTTAGCATAACTGGTCAGGTGAACTGGTTATGCATAGCCTGTTGTTAGTATTATTAAGAGCTGATCATCCGTGAGTCAATGGCGAGTCATTTGTAATTCAACCGACATTGACAGCTTAAATGTCCTCGATTACTAACCCACTATTTATTACTAATCTACAATTAATCACGATAAACATCTTGAATTAAATGATCTAAAAAAAGATATTATTATGATCTTTAGATCTTAACTTATTTTTGCCTTTAGGCAAAAATAAGTTAACATGTGTAAATGTTGTTATTTTTATTGCAATGTTTGCAATAATACAATAATTTCGTAAATTTTTTATTGGATCTAACATAATTATTATTATAACAAGTGAATGGAATTAATTTTATTATAAAAGAGCTAGTTTCTGTGACTAACATGGACGTTTCCAATAATTTTTTTGTAGCTCTTGTAAATTTTGAGTTTTATGTATTCTTGGGCAACTTGATATAAGATAAAGTTTATTATTTTTTTTGTTGAAAAATAAAAGTATCTTACTTTCATAACGTATCGCAGTTTGATTCGGATGGGCTGCGGCTGTACAACTGAACAATTCATGCACTAACTTTTTCTCTTTGTCATTTTCTATTTGCAGACCTTTTAAAATTGATTGCTGTTGTAAAGTACCCATCTTCAATTGTTGCAGACAACTGTATAACTTTCTATCTTCTAAAAGTGGCGAAGAACTGAAATTTTATTCAAAATAAGAATTAATAAGAAACGTGTATATGATAATTTATAAATGTATAACAATACTTGAGAAAATAAATTATTACTCTCTCAAATAAAAACTTATATTTAATTTAAAAAATAATTGTTTCTATATTGAAACAAGTGACAAATTTTGTATCAAAACATAACTCGTACGCACATCACTGAAAGGAATATAAAAACAAACAATTTAAGAACAAGACTCTAAGTATACGCAGAATTAATTCGATAATTTTATTCGATTTTTCTAAAAAAATATTATTATAGAGTAAAAATTTGTACCAACTGAGAATAAAAAACATTATAAATGCTATAAGATTTAATTTTTTATTAGTATGCTTTAATATGAAATGTATAATATTATAGAATATAAAATACGATATATAGAATTATGTATATTTTGTGTGTGTGTATGTAAAATAAGCATATATTATATATCCTATAAATTTTAATATTATATATAAAATATAATACTAAGATCGATAGAATATATATAATAAATTTTCAAAATATTATTCAAGCATTTCCAAACATTTAGTAAGTTCTTTTTTAAGGAGGTTCGG
Organism: Ooceraea biroi; assembly: GCF_003672135.1. Taxonomy (NCBI): domain Eukaryota; kingdom Metazoa; phylum Arthropoda; class Insecta; order Hymenoptera; family Formicidae; genus Ooceraea; species Ooceraea biroi. The sequence continues at coordinate 12,208,979 of NC_039506.1, read as the reverse complement.
GTGCTTCATCGGGGGGAGTAGTGGGACGCGGTAGGATTCTATGCTGACTTGGCAACAGCGCATTAGCGTTCACCGCAAAATTCAAGCGTTAACCACAAAAATGACAGATAAATAAAATTGTCAATATAACCGCACTGACAGCCACTATGACATTCTGACATTCGCAACACGAAGTTCAAGTCACACGAAGTTCGAGCCAAGCAAGAGAACCAATCAGCATACTATACTCGATTGCGCTGTTGCCACATTTGTTAGTTTCCAATTTCTCAGCAGACGAAAAATCAGGCAATTTCATTTTTAATAATTAATTTCTCTACGAAATATGCGATAATCTACCTCCTTTTTTCTCTCATTTATTTGTAAATTATTAAAATAAATGTGCACTTTTTTTTTCTTTGTCATTTGCATTTTTTCTTGCATTATTTCATTCTGAAGTTGTGTACTATGTCATTACCCATAAAAACCTATGAAAAAAGGAAAATCTTTCGAGTCGATATTTTTCAAAACGGGGCCATGAAAAATTGCAAAAAAATTCACATAATTCTATTTTGCATTGCAGAACAATATATTAAAATTTCATAAGGTTGGCTGCATTTTTTTGAAGCACCTGAACCTCCTTAATATTTAACTTTGATTGACATTGTACAGCAATAATAGTCCAAACTTGTCACGAATTCTTTCCTTCATGTTAAGTAGGATATCAATTAAGTTGCGTCACGAGCCGAACTTTGTCGCAAAGCAATTATCCGATTATCCGTAGCGGCCACATTACCGAACCGACACAAGTCGTAAACATTTTTGTATTATGTAATTCGGCTCGCAACTTCTCATTAGAAATCAGTATTTCGCCATCATAAGATGCATTAAGAAAAAAATATTTGATATTTGCGAGTACAATTGTATAGTACAATAATTATATAGTTATATTCATTGTTATAATAAATAAGTTTGCTATTAATATAATGTTTATAAAAATAGCCTTATATTTATAAAGAAAGTTACCAATCATACTTTTTACATTATAAACTATGATAATTTTCAATAATCATATTGAATATTGAATATCAAGAGACACGATAGTGTCTCGCGCCAAGTATACGCGCAGCGCGAGACCGCACCGTGAATCTTTTACGCGAGTCGGCGAGCTGCGAGTACCCGAGATTATCAGATCTCAATAAGGGCTGAATTGATCAAATTCTGAGTAGGCTCATTCGATAGCTTGGGTTTAAATTATATTATAAAAGTATCTTTATTTTTTTCTACGTGCCCTAGGAGGGGAGATATTACGCCCTAAGGTCCAAATCCCGAAATTTACATGTAAGAAACGTCGTCATGGTCGTCATGGTCGACCACGAAATTGTTGTACAGTTGATACTTCTGTCGCGAGAGAGCGCTAGCGATATATCTAGATACTTTTTAGTTTATTACAATAAACAGGTCTCATTTTAATATATAGGGTATCTCACTCTATCTTATTTTATATTATACAGGGTGTTGACTTTTGATTATAATATATAGGGTGTCCAATTTTAATTGATCAACCCGAAGAACTTATAGATGTAATTCTAGAAAAATTTGACACGATAAATTAAACTTCATTTATTCCGATGATTAATCATAATATACTGGGTGTCGACTTTTAATTATAATATATTGGATATCCGATTTTAATTGACCAACCCGAAAAACTTGTATTTGTGGTTCGAGAAAAATTTGACACGATACATTAAACTTTATTTATTCCCATGATTAAAATGTGAAAATAAAATCTGTTAAGCTATTTTAATTCGCTTTCCTCTTTTAACTTCCTTATCAGTCAAAACCTTTTTCTTTCATTCAATTTTATACAGGTTGTCTCATTTTAACCCTTAGCTAGCACTGTGGGATCTTAAACGCCCCAGCCTAGTTCAGCTCCAATTTAAGCCCCCCTATAGTACGAAAATGGTACTTGTGGTACCATCTCTTGTTAAGACGAGGAACGCTCTTCCTCCTGGAGTACAGAGCGTAATCCTAAAAGTGTTACTGTAGCTGTGACAGTCGAGTGAAACGGACCGGGGTCATCAGGGACCCAGTGTGCCAGCTATAATTATTCGAAGATATTTTTTCTGAATTTTTTTCATTGGTTTTCGTCATCAGTGTGTAGAAAAAGGTAAGATCATCATGTTGTACGATGTTTAATTTTTTTTCAAGAGCGTATAATATTATTTCGGTTTTATTAGATGGCGTATCAGTTACGGCCTCGACCCATACGCCAGCAGCTACTCGAGGAGGATCGTGAAGATAATTTGGACGAAAATCCCTCTGATGAAGATACTAGAAATGATTCTGAATACTCTGAAGAAGATTCTGATTATTATATATTATTATTTTCATATTTTTTACGATTATATCCTTTTATATATAGTCCTTTTTGATATTATTCATTCATTTTTTTACATTAATGGAGTACAATTTATTTATATCTAATAAATAAACAAGTATATTTTGAAAAAATAAGTAATACTTTTTGGCTGAAATTCGTCTCTTCAACTCTCCAAATAAATACCTTTTTGAAACGACCACTATCAAATCATTTTTTTCCTTAAAGTGTTGTATATTAAGAGTGTCAAGTTAAATTTTTAGCTCTTAATATGCAAAAATGGAGAGTTATGAATTTTTGAGTGAAAATAGTCATTTGTTGGTTTTTTCTACGTTCTCCAATTTTTTTCATACTCAATATTACATTTTATCAAAATACCCTATGGACATTTGTTAAAACAACATTCGAAGACTATCTTGGAATTTTTTCAAGTGAAAACAATCAATAGCTTCCTCGCAGCAAACATTTTAGTGGTTGGGGTCTGAAACGGCCCAGTGTGCCAGCTATGTGATTCTGGTGAAGTGTGCCAGCTAAGGGTTAATTATAATATATAGGGTATCTCACTTTATCTTATTATAATATACTGGGTGTCGACTTTGGATTATAATATATAGGGTGTCCAATAAATAATATCATGAATCATAAACGGCGATTTTAGATAATTCAGAATTTATTAACTTTGTTCATTTCATAATTTATATTCTAATTATGGCAGATAATAGAGATAGTGATGGGATTTGTCTTACTTAATATATAATCATGCTAGGTGCGATCATGTTTAATGTCGCAAAATAAATATTCTGTTTTTAAAACTGTTAACATTACAATATGCGTGATGTCAGTACAAAATTACTTTTTTAAAAAAGGTAAAAAACGCCAAGTATACGTGTGGTATATAAAAAAATCCAAGTGGTGGTATACCCGACAAAAAAAGTGATAGTCTATTTTAAAATGTCTTTGTGTCTCGAATAAGTTAAAGTGGTAGTATCTTTAATTAAAAAAAAGTAAACCAAGTGATATATAATATTGTATGTATACTAAAAAGGTTGTGATATCCGTACAAAATTTACCTTTTTAAAAAAAGGTACAAAAAAGAGCCAAGTATAAGCGAGCGAAGAAAAAAAAGAACTCTACGTTTTTCAAAATGCTTGGCGCTGCTAAATCGAATCAATTAGAGGGTCTCTAGAATCAATATGTTAATTGCCTCATTCTTTCTTTCTCTCTTGTGGATGCGTGCACGCATATGCGTGTGTCTTTCTTTCTCGTGCGTACGTGTGTGTATGTGTGTATGCGTGACAGAATTAAGAATTAGAATTAAGTATAGAATAACTTTAACTAAATTTATAACATATAGTTTATGTGCTTAACCGAACTTTGTTATGTAAGTTAGATTGTACGGAAATTATTATAATCTTTAAATTATAAGGATTTAATTACTAATTAATATATAGATTCGATTTAACAGCGCCAAGCATTTTGAAAAAATACTTATTTGTATTGCAATAATTCTTCCGCATTCGTAGTCGATATCATGTACGTATATATGCATGTGTCCGTATGTAGTATAGATAATAATAAAGTAATAGATTTTCTGATTTGCATAAATACTCATTTTCATAGTTGGCGCAAGTTTTTGATATCATTAATTCTGTAGAGTTCGTTTTTGAACGAAAAACGTAGAGTACTTTTTTTTCTTCGCTCGCTTATACTTGGCGCTTTTTTGTACCTTTTTAAAAAATGATAAATTTTGTACGAATTCAATATTTATAAAAATCAAGATAAACGTATGATAAATAAATTGATCGCTTTTTTATAACCAATATAATCACAAAAATAATGACTGAAAACATTTAATTATAATTAACTATAATTAACTGTAAACATGTTAGTAATAACTAAAAAAAATATCCAATACGTATAGTATATGGTTATAGCGACCATAATGCAGCATAAAATCAGCTACATAATATGTATAATTAAATCTATAAGAAAAATATCATTATCGATTTTAATATATTGAAATTTACTATAAATTATAGCAAAATTATAGTGAATGCGCAACTATGTTTTTTCTCAATGTGTTACAGAGTAAAGTTACAAGTAAGTTATGCTAGATAGCACTAACTTTCAGACTTTCGAACCAATAAGATGTATTATCATTTAGTCACAAAAATCTATTCTAGGTGCTTGGGATAAACCAATGAAAAATATATTCAATTGATAAATGTTTACGAAAGAAAACAGTTTTTACGAAACAGTTTCAAGAAATATAAAATCATCCTGTTCCTAATGTTCTAATCTGTTATTCTACATTTAGGTAGAAAACAATTTGTATAATTCTGTATTATTTTGTAATAGAGTTAATTAGAGTTTCACAAATCTTTGGTACTACTATCCAGTACAGACATAATTTCTATCAATCTTGTTTGGAAATTTTGAATAAAATGTGAAAAACGTATACAAAAGTCACTTGTTAAAAATCGAATTGTGCATAATACATTTTCGGATCAATTAAATTTATTGGGTCATTAAGTATGAAACTTTACAAATAGAACATAAACTTTTGCATTTTTTGGCACATGGACATGATTTATTTTCAATCGAAGTATGCGCCCATGTTATCTACACACTTCTGCCATTTTAGTGGTAGTTGGTCTATGCCTCTACTATAGAAGCCAGGAGTACGGGAATCGATGAAGTCGCGGAAGGCTATTTCGACTGCCTGTTGAGAATTGAAGAATTTTCCCACCAACAAGTTGTCCAAATTCCGGAAGAAGTGATAGTCGGTAGGTGATAGATCTGGTGAATATGGTGGATGACGGAGAGTTTCCAATTCCAACTCCTGTAGCTTTGCCACGGTCAGTCGTGCAGTGTGCGGTCGAGCATTATCATGCAACAGGATTGGCATTGACCGATTGACCAATTTCGGTTGTTTAATAGCAAGTTGTTGCATCATTTCGTCCAGTTGCTTGCAATATACTTCAGCCGTTATCGATGTACCAGGTTTCATAAAGTTGTAGTAGATAACACCTGACCTGGACCACCAAACAGTCACCATAAGCTTCTTCTGTGTAATGTTGGGTTTCGCGTGATGTCTCGGTGGTTCATCAGCGTTCAACCACTGATGTGAGTGTTTACGATTGTCGTAGAGTATCCACTTTTCATCGCAGGTCACAATTCAATTAAAAAAAAGATTCATTTTTGTGACGGAAAAGCAAAGAAAGGGAAGCCTCTAGACGTTGCGCCTGCTGCGCATCGGTCAATTCGTGCGGGACCCATTTGTCCAACTTCTTTATCTTACCAATTGCAGCTAAATGAACAATATGGTGGGTATAGAAACATTGAATATCGATGCCAATTCACGTGTACTTTGAGATGGATCGGACTCTACTACGGCTCTCAAGTGATCATTATCCACCTTCGTCTTTGGTCTTCCACGTGGCTCATTAGCGAGGCTGAAATCTCCATCTCTGAAGTTTTTGAACCAATTGCCCACCGTTGCTTTAGTAGTTGAACCTTCACCAAATACAGCGTTAATATTACGAGCTGTCTCCGACACTGTGGTTCCACGGCGGAACTCATATTCATAAATCACACGAATTTTGGACTTTTCCATAGTTCTATAAAAAAGAATCCACCAATAAAACTAATGAAGATATTTGAACAAACAAATATGACATTTGAAGAGCGAACATACATCTATCACACTAACCTAACCTGATATTGACGTCTGGCGCCAAATTTGAGGTAACAAATGTTAAAGATGGCGCTTTTACATTTGTAAAGTTTCATACTTAATGACCCAATATAAAGTATTTAAAATCACTTGCTAATATGCTTGTATTTTTATATTATCCGCTTCCTAAAGTTTTCCGTAGTGACGTTTTCCATAGGTGAAAATATCAGGTTTTGAACATTTAAACAGCTTATACACATATGCCTGTACGCATGCAGGTATAATTCGACCATGCAACTTTCTTAATATAGTATATCTTGAGTAACACTAATACTGGCGGCATTTATGTAAAACGCAAGATTGGCAATGCTGTTATATGCGAAAAACATTCAACTTTTCTTCTTATTTTCAAGCGAAGACTTCAAATTTTATGTTTCACATAAGAAATTCTTCGCGAAATCTTTAATAAGTAAACTAATTTCGGTAAATGTTAAGATTAGACGCGATCTCACGATCTTTAATTGTTCATAACTTTATAATAAACAATGAGCGACGGTTGAAACTTTTATAAGTTGATCAGAATTACGTCCTCGACAATATATATATCAAGGTCATTGAAATCAATGAGGTTGTCTCTAATCTTAACATTTATTCTCATTTCATTACTGTGAACAGATTTTTGCACAAGTTCTATCCGGACTTTAGATATAACTTGTTTTATTCAGAGATGAGAAGTTGCGTACATACACAGTTAAAAACTTTTGCATATATTAAATAAATTTTTGAATTAATAAGTATAAAATAGCTTTTATTTCTCTGTTTAATAGACTACAATTTTCATTTTCATGTATAAAAATAAATATCATTACTTTAGTAACAAAAGCTATGTTGTTAAAATAATAAGAATAGTTCTTAATTATGTCCGTTGATGGAAATATTTACTTTATAATTTAAACAAATAATGTGCAAAAACCTGTTGCTCATTATTTAAACCGTATAGTAATATTTATAAATATTAATATAAACAAAATGAGTAGAAAGATTATAATAGCTAAGCTATATTTAATCATACATACATCCGATGAATTTTTAAAACAAGTTTTCTAAAGTCCGGCGTGTGCAGGTGTACTAAAAATTTCTTATTTTATATTTTTTTATTTATTTTTCCATGTTGAATCATTTTCTTTCGAGTTATTATACATCACGAAATATACTTTATTATGTAGCAATTACATACAGTGAGTGCAAAAAGTATTCGTACAGGGGAGATTTCTTTGAAAAAATCCTTTTTTGTAGAAAATAAACTTTAATTAACGATATATTAATACTGAATACAATATATGTTATATCTCTGAATAATATTACATCAACAAAAATATAATAATTGAAAGATATCGTCCTTATAATTAACAAAAACAAAAACTTGTAGTAAATCAATGCGCAGAAAATATTCGTACAGTTGAGAGATTTAGATTGTAGCGTTGCGACACAAGTGTTTACGTGGAGCTTTTTTGTTTACAATAGGAATGTGTGTTTTACTTCTTGGTTACGGTCCTAGAAATACTATCCATATCAGTCTTACTGCGTTATTAGAGCAAAATGGGTCGCAAGAATAAGGAGACTAACGAAGAAGAGCGAAAAATCATTATTAAATTACACAATCAGTGTAAATCTCTACGGGAAATTGCTCAGCTCATCGATAGACCTCGATCAACAGTCCAATCAATAATTGACCGTTTTTGTATTAGAAAAACAGTTAAAAATAAACCAAGAAGCGGCCGACCACAAGCCTTCACTGAAACCGACAAACGTTTAATTCTTCGCCAAGTAAAGCTGGATCCGAAAACAAGTACTCCAAAGATTGCGGGCGAACTAAAAAATCGCGGTGTGGACGTTTCCGCTAACATAGTTTGAAATGTGTTGCGAGAAAACGGATATCATGACCGTGTTGCCAGGAAAAAGTTCTGAGTAAATGCGACTAATCGCAATAAACGATTAGAATTTGCGAAACAATACTTAAATAAACCGGATGAATTCTGGAACACAGTTATTTTCTCAGATGAGAGCAAATATAATATTTTTGGCTCCGATGGCAGGCGTATGGTATGGCGTAAAAAAAAATACAGAATTAGACCCAAGAAATCTTATACCGACGGTTAAACACGGTGGCGGTTCTGTATTTGTTTGGGGGTGTATGAGCGCAGCTGGAATCGGCAATGTACATTTTATTGATGGTATAATGGACCACAAAATGTACATAGAGATTTAAAAAAAATCTTCATACTAGTGCACAAAAATTAGGAATCGCGGAAAAATATATTTTCCAACAGGACAATGATCCTAAACATACAGCATATAATACAAAACAATGGCTTTTATATAATGTTCGGAAACAATTATATACACCTCCCCAATCACCTGACCTCAATCCTATTGAATCCTATTGAACATTTATGGAAAATTCTTGGAGATGCTATTAGAAAAAGGCAAATTTCTAATCAAAATGATTTAAAAACAGCTCTTCAACAAGAATGAAATTCTATCTCATCAACTGTCACGCAAAAGTTGGTACATTCGATCAATCAAAGACTACAAGCTGTAATTAATGCTAATGGAAACCCTACAAAGTATTAATTAATAAGTTTTTTTAATTAAAAAAGGAGTATACGAATACTTTCTGCGCAAGGAATTAATACAAGTTTTTGTTTTTGTTAATTATAAGGACGATATGTTTCGATTATTATATTTTTGTTGATGTAATATTATTCAGAAGTATAACATATATTGTATTCAGAATTAATATATTGTTACTTAAAGTTTATTTTCTACAAATAACGATTTTTTCAAAGAAATTTCCCCTGTACGAATACTTTTTGCATTCACTGTACGTATTATATATGCATTATATGTGTATGTATGATACATAACCACACATATGTACATAATCAACAGATACGTTATTGGTAACGTCATTACAGTTACAGTTACTTTTTTCGGCAATTTGTTGGTAACTGTGTTATTTTCTTTTATTAGTAATTTTAACATTAATTTTGTTACATTTTTCAAGAAAAGTGTAACTAATGTAATACTTGGTTCTATCGTTACTTTATAGATTTATCAGCAGAAAGTAATACTTATAATAATGTAATAATAAATTTTTTATTTCGATTAAATAAAATGAATAAAAAGTATTTAAATAAAATAAAAGATTAAGTAAAAATTGTGCATTTTATTTTTATTGTTAACCGAAAAGTCGGTACAGATTTGTTTTAGCAAAATTCAAACGCAAAATTTTGTATTATATAATTCTTAATATAAAGGTTTGCATTAATTCGGAAAGTCTGTGTGGAGTTTCTTAAACTCCGGAGCAAACTTTAAACAAAAAACTTTAGCTAAAAAACTCCGTATGAACTTTTTTCCGGTCAGTCCAATAATATGTTCTGAAATTTCAGAAAAAAAGTGCTGCAACCTTCTTATCTATAACGCTGTCTATATGTGTACGCTCGGTTATAGAAAGATTATACTGTGTTTTGGATAAATTTTGGAGCATAAAAGAATCGTTAAGAATGTGAATTGCTATTTTCGATATTGTCGGATTCATATTTTGTTTTAGGCATTCGACATGTGATGTCCGATATCCGATAATAATAACATGAAATAACATGAAATGACATATTTTCATACAAAGGATTACAGATAGAATAAAATATGAAGAATAGAATAAAAATTGAATTATTTTAGAACTTTCCTGTTTTTGTACATTATGTTAACGTTATTATGTACGCATATTTCTATGTGTGTATATTTCTCTTAAAATAGTTTTGTATTAAATCTTGTATTACTAAAACACTGTTCTAAGTTGTAGCAAATGTAACTCAATGTTTCTTTGTTCGAAAAATTTACCTCGAAAGTTCCATATCGTTGCGTCAACACTTCGGTTCTCAAACAATTAATATCATTAAGCTAATGTAAAAGAAATAGTTTCTGTGAATTGATATTGTGTTTTACGTGACAGTCAGACGTTCTTTATAAATATTAAATTTAAAAAAACTATGTATGTATTGAGGAGACAAAATGTCATTCGATGTGTTTTAACTCATAACACTTTGAAAAGTTTAATATGTGCAATCTACATTTGCATATTTGCTATATATTTTATAAAAACTATTAACTTGCATTTATAAATTACATTACAATGTTTAGTCACATGTAATTGTTTTATGAATAATACACGGTATATTTTAAATATTATAAGATCGCATATATTGGCAGTGGTGAACACGTCATTAAACATTGTACACACACAGACACACATACACACACCCACACACACACACACACACACCGTGCAAAATAAAAAAGTTCCTATCAATTACTGTTATTACAGAAATATGATATTAGAAATTTCTATAGTTTATTTTGAAAACATCGACAAAAATTGTTTTCCAGATAATGAATGACTTTTCGATTAAAATGAATCATAACAAAAGCATTAAACTGATGAAGAAAAAGCTTTATATAATGAGTGTATGTTGAAAGTTATTAGAGTCTAATTGTGTAAAAACAAGTTTAAGATGTTGCACAAATGCAATCTCTGCAACGATGAAATATAAAGATTTAAATTGGATTTAAGTGCTTTCAAAATAAAAAAAAATCATATACTCTAAATCTTTCGTAGAAAAAATGATTTCTGAATAAACATTCACATTCTTCATGTGTCATTATATTACAACGAGAATTACTCTTTATTTGTTCATCACGATTTATTGGTGCATTACAGCGCTCTTTGATGTGAAACTCTTTTTATAATTTGTTAACTTACTCACCTCTTGTCACACTCTGTTTTTTAGCTTTCTACTCTCCAACTCTGTGGCGACGAGTCACTTTAGTGAAAACCGACACTTTCGACCAGCCGCACCGTCACCTGTTGCAATACAATTCTGGCAGATCTTTCCTTTCACTTGTATATATACATGTATTTGGCTATTTTTGACACATCGGCCCCACTCTATAGTATTCTTCCTCCCAAGCAGGCACCTTTCGATGTTTCCTTGTCTAGTTCTGTTGTTTCTCTTGATCTTCCTTTCTCACTCAACGCAGGCAAAGCGGTTCTTCAGGTCGTTCCTCAGTTTTTTTCACCTCAATGTTCGGTCATTGGCGAGCTGGTTACCGCGAGAGAATGCTTCCTCTGGTTGATATAATGTGTACTCTTATATAGAACCAGCCACGAGGACTCTGAATTGTTCGTTGTCCCCCATCACGCCGCTACCATTACCTCACCGACATTTCATGCCACTTGGTTGATCGTCATTCTGCCCCTCTCTCCTGTCACAATATTTTCTAATGTTCAATTACTGACGCGTATCGGCTAATGCGGGCGTGATAGAAAATTTCTTCGCAAACTTTCCGCATAATTCGGGCTTAAAGCATATCTTCCAAAGCATCTGTTTCGGAGTTAATTTTTTTATTTTGCAATATGATTGTGTCCTTCTTTCTAGACACGAAAATTATTACAGTTGTTTAATAATAACTTTTTTCTTCATTGTAAATATCTTTGTTATTCTTTGTTAAATATCTTAGTTAATTAGCACAATAATATATGTGATAGTATTAATACGTAATACTATCTAATTCGTACTATAGCAGAGCTCTACGAATCATTCTAAATTTTTATATAAAACAGTCAAGCTGATAGTTTTTTTAAAGACCAATTGATTAGCCATGGAACATGGTCAAGTATCAATAATCAATGTTAAAAGTCAAGTGAGCCACTTCCATACGAACTTGCAAGTCAAGACTCAACCGGTTTAATATCAATTTGGTTAATTTATGTTTAATGTGAAAAGATTTTTTTTTCTTTTGATTTTACCTTCACTTTGTATTTTATGTCCATGCAACAAAAGTAAAAAGTAACCAAACAGGAAAATTATGATTACAATAAACCTGTAAAACACAATAGAGTATCATAAATGTGATATTAAATTAAAATTATGCTCATTATATTTTTGTGAAAAAATACAATTAACATAATTTTATTTTATCTCGACATAATATAACAGAAATTGATAATTTAATTCGATGTAACAGTATACTGAAGGATTTGAGAAGGTGTCACATAAAATATAAATTGGTTTTCTTTCTTCTTTGTATCTTTGCAACTTTGCAAAACTAATGTAATAAATTCTAAGTATATATTTTAAATGGTAAAATTACGTATATATATTTAATTGAAACATACTTCACGAAAACGCAAAACTTAATTATAGGCTAATGTTGTCTGTGATTATTTCCATCTTGTGTTTTTCACATGTGGTTATATTAAATGGTTTATTTAACATTTACCATGTATGCGTTGCAATATCGTCTTACCCTGGTAGAAATTTCGTGCATTTATTTAGTAGTTATTGAACAGTTTTGTTACATTCTGCCCAGTAATTGACGAGTAAAACTGTTGGGATCCCGATCAAGATGTAACGTTTTTCCTACAGTTACTGGCCACAAAAGATGCACAAAATCTGAACTCATTTACTGAACAAAAACTGAACAAAAACTAGACAAAGAAAACTATTTAACCTATTAATAAGCAAGTTTACTGCTCATAAAATGGGCTTAGTAAAACTCTATCTAGTTTTTGTCCATTTTCTACACAGTATTGATACAATTTATGAGAATACAGTAATACTAGACAGTAACTGCTTGGGTGTCTAAAAAACTGCACAAATTTCTATCAGGGTACTAAAATCACGAAAAAAATCTGACCTAATAGCAAACAATATAAATAGAAGAACATTATATCTAATAATCAAAATGACAGTTAAATATTTAATGATTTTCTGAGTAATATGACTAACAAATTTGGAAGAAAATACTCCCGCATTTCTTTTCTGTAACATGCGTATGTTATGATTTATGTCTGGGACTTCCAGATTGAATGTTTCAATGAGGGATTCCCTGAGAGTGATCTCTTTCCTCGAAAACTCTTTCGTCATAAGCTTGTTCTTTCCTGAAAGATCAATGACGAGACTTAAAAAGATCTTGACCCAAGAAAATTAATATACACACGCCTCGACGACATAATAAGAAAGCAATTAACAATAAAAAAACAAATAAACAAAAATTTAAATGTTTATTGCAGAAATAAAATATGGATATGCATAATATATGCATGCATTTATGTATGTACGTATGTATGTATTTGCTGCGACATTAATCATCGAATTTCGCGAACTCGTGCTAATGTGATTGAAAGGGGGGAATCTCAAATAATAAGACATCTATTTTCCTATTGCAGCGTCATTTTCCTATTGCCATAATAAATGCAATCAATAAAAGTCCATTTAGACTAATGTCGGAAAACTCTGGGAACTCAATAAAGTTTTTCATTCGTAAAATATGTGATTTTTACGTCTTCAATGTAAAAGTCATTTCTTACTTTTAAAATCGAACTCCGCTTACTTGTTGTAAAATAAACGTATTTGAAAAAATTTACGATTGCAAATTATACGGTTTGCAAATTCTTGCGTAATATAGGTGGTTGATCATGATCTCTGTGTTATAAGAAGTTTATTGAACGTGAAAAAAATAGTAAAATTCAAAGTTTACTTATCTTTTACCGAACATCATTTATAAATTTTTAATATGGCAATTTGTGTATTTTTTCTATAATATGTAATATTCATTGTGTTTATGTTATTATACAGGTACAAATTATTTAACTTTTGTGTCGATACACAATAAATATACAATTTAATTTTGTATTTCTGTTAAGTTTTATGTGATGTTTTAGTAATACAATTAAAGATTACTATACAATATATATATATATATATATATATATATATATGTATATGTATATGAAATTACAAATCAAATATAAATAAATGAATAAATAAATAAACAAATATATAACTAAATCAATAAATATACATATGTGAATGTTTTGTGTATTGTATATATCATCTAAAATAGCTTTGATGTTTTTCTTTCGAGTGTTACTATAATCGACATTGTGCGATAAACCGATACACGATATCTGCAAGTCACATTATGAAACAAGGAAATCCCAGCACGATGAGTCGTTAGTTTCCTGTCAGATCAATTTCAGCATTTTCTAATGAGACATGTTGACTCTTAAGACACACATAAATTTATTGCGTATCTTCTTATCGTACCACTGGTCATTGCAAGCGTGATATGATCGTAAAGCAGCAAACCTGTTATATCGATGCAGTAAACATGTCTGTACAAAAACATTAGTAGGATCCGACAGACTTTGAATTGTTAATTTGATTAGAGGAAAAAGATCAGAAAAGAATACTACATTTAAAAGACTGTTTTTTTTAATGCAGAAAATATATTAACATTATGTTTTTTAGGCATTATATTTCATATTTTACAACATTATATTTTATATTTTAACTTAATACTTTTGATACAAACTAAACTTTTAGAAATAAGCAGAATAATACTATGATACATATCCCTAATACGCGACGCATTGCAAATGGTCTCGTCATAATGCTATAATATAATATAATCATACAATGCCAAGATACGCAACAAAGCTTTATGTAGTTTTATATAGTACAGAGATATGCCGCTTATTCCACTTACTCATTTATGAATGGAGATCTCAATAACAAAAAACACGTGTGCATTGTTAAGTAGCTTGTACAAGGCGATCGACGTAAATAACACACAAGAACGTATCTGTGAATTATCACAACTTGCGATCGCGTTCACGCGAGCCATTCATAACTCCAAACTTGCAAAACTGACTGATCGAATAAACCAAGGACGTGAATGTAGAAAGGACAATACTTCACATTACGTAAAAGAATGACATGTAAATAGTTTGAAGCATCAATGATATATCAATGTGTCATAAGAATATATTTTGTACATATAGTCTGTTATTGTATTACATAAAAATTTTATATAATAGGAAATTAATGCATACGTGGTTTCCAACTTACTTTTTTCAAATAATAAAAACTGTAGACTTATCTTTAATGTAATAAAAACATTACAATACGTTGTACTACTAATTCTCAGGGTCCATTTATATTGACAAGTATCGAATTCATACTATATCATTCATACTATACGTTCTGGAAAGAATACAATTCTTTTTATATGCTAAGATCAAAATATTTGCATCATACAGTTCTGAAAAATTTGTATAAAATACAAATAATTAAGTATTTATTTATTAATTAATTCGATGGTGTTTTTTTATGATAAACGATGGCAAATATTTCGAAGATTGACAGATTTATTATTTTTTTGTAAGTAAAAGTTCAGTTTCTTAAAAAAAAACACCGAATTAATGTAGAAATTTGCACACCTAATATTAAAGGTTTGTGTTTTGGAATAATCTAATCTCAATATATATTATAAAAACAATTGCATTCTTGCTGGAACGATATAATGTGATAGATATATATGATAAAGAATTGTATCGCGTTTTGTCGCATAATTGCTGGGAAAACGAATTGATACGAATAAATGGATACATATAAATGGACTGTAGATGTGACATTAACGTAATAACAATCAAAGATCAAAGCAAACAAGTCATTATGTTATTCTATTGAAATTGTTGCAATACAGTGAAGTAATGTGAAATAATGTGAAGATAATATGTATGCGTGCGCGTATGTGTGTGTGTGCAGGAAGAGGGTGAAAGAGTTGAAAGCTCTGGAATTTATTTTCCTATTGCGCAAACATCTGCCGTTTTTTAAGTAATTTTTTCAGAATGTCTCGTTGTTATATATGCAAGACCTGTCATTAAATACCATGAGGTTTAGTTGGGTTATCTTATACGCAAAAGTTACAAACTGCGTAATACGTTCGTATTACATTCGTTAGTTGTTATTACGTCAATGGCTACGTTCAGTAGAGAAAGCTACTTTGCAACCGTTATACAATTCGTGAATCTGATTGGCGTATGCTTTTTAGATTCAATCAGAATTAAGAGCATGCGCCAATCAGATTCACACGATTTTTACAACAGTTGCAAAACAGCTTTTTCTGCTGAACGTAGATGACATATGATGACATATTCATATGCATAAATGTACATAGATAAAACATCTCTTTTGCCATAGGCATATTATCTCTTTAGTATAAAGGGAATATATGAGCACCGTTCAATAAATGAGAAGACAATTAGTTGTAGTTGGCTTCAAAACGGTTTATTCAATCAATGTGTAACAAGTTATCTAATTTTCAACATAAATAAAAACTTAACAGTTATACGCTTGTCCCATCGCTGTACTTCTTTTTCTATTCCAGCAACAAAAACTCTTTGTCTCTGATATTTGAATAAAATTTTCATTTTTCTAATATTTTTTTTCTTTGTGTCGTTAACCTTACTCCGCGCAATATCTTTGAGTTGGACAAAGAAAATGGATCTTAAGAAGAGAGATGTGGATTAGAAAGCAAAAGTGGCAAAAACCTTCCAGTTAGTTTTCCGATAATTTGAAGCGTTGATTGTGTATAGACGAGCGTCATCTTCAAGCAAAAGCATTCCGTTTCTTTGTAAACTACATCGTTCTTTCACAATTCATCAAACTTTATTTTACACTTGTAATTGTTAGTCCATAGTAACTTTCTCATTGTGAGATTTCAGAACTGGAACTTCAACTGGATTGCTATTTCTAAGTTGCTCATCAATAACACTTATTTGCTCACATTTAAAGTGAGATCAACTCATTTATAAGTTTTACAGTTTATGCAACTTTTATCATATTGCTTGATCACACATTCTGATAAAAACATCTGATTATTTTATACCTTATGGAAATAATGTCCTTTCAAAGTTTCATCACAAAACGCTATTCTCCAGAAGTGTATTTTTGCGAGGATCTGTCATGATAAAATAAATTACAGAAGTAATTAATAAAGATATTATTAACAAAGATATTAGTCAATCCAATTAATTATACAGCTGATTTTGGTTATGGTTTAATTGACGTTTCAGATGCTTTAGAACATTTTCTACCTTTTTTCTTACACTCTTCAAATATGTTTCAAATAAAAAGAAGAAAAGAAAGTTTTAAAGCATTTAGGAGCATCACCTAAACATCTATAATATCATAATAAACTAAATTGTACTTCGATTGTGCCTTTAATGAAAAAACTTGCAGACAGAAACAAACTAGAGAACATTAAAAAACAATTTTTGATTATTCAGGCGCGAGCGAACATAAAAATGATAAAAATCATTAAAGTTTTTAATACAAATACAAATACAAAATATTTTCTTAATTTTTCTTTGTAACTGCTGTTTCGTAGCAGATAGAAAGAATGTTTGATCTATATAGAATGTTTTGCAAAAACATTGTTGTGTAACTAATAGTGAATTGATAACTCATGAAAAAATAAAAAATCTAGAATAAAGTTTTAATTAATCTCTATTTTTCATCTATTTTTCACTTGTGTAAATTGCGTACTTATGCACTTGAATAAATTACTCTCTAATTTTGAAGACTGACGTCCGATCATCTTAAGTTCTAGTGATAATAGCAATATGCGGTTGAATATTTTACGTGTTACGTAACCTCGATTGATCGTTTGATTGTACTAAGTGCCAAGAACAATAGCTCGTGCTTCCGTCCTATCTATCCAGTCAGGCATACATAGTTCTATTTTACCATCTTAATCTATCACATCCGTGGCAACCTTACCCTCCATTGTGTAAAATGTCCTTCAATATGCCGGAAATTTCAGTTTGTTGTTTTGTTCCATGAAGAGTACATTTTCGAGAAAAAGGCGAAGAGCAAAATAGCAAGTTATATATTTTTCTTTCATTAATTCTTATTAGTTTAAAATATATAATTATGAAATTTGCATTTTTTCAAAACATTTGAGACATTTGAAAATTATTAAGTAGTATGCGTATTTTTAAACTGGAATGATTTTTGTACTTGATTCGTTAATCACAGGCAATCTTTTTATTCAATGAACATGGTAATACAAAATTGTATAAGAATGATACACATGGAACGGCTGAAAAAGTAAAATGACTTACCGTTTGACTATTAAGGAACAGGAAAGAGGAAACGGAATCATAAAACGAAAAGTTTCTTATCAGCGATGAGTAAATACTTATATTTGATGTAATTGCAATTAATAATATGACTTCAATCAAAAGCTAAGATAAGAAAAACATTGCTGATAAATAATTTCGCATTGAGGAAGTTATTAAGTATTAACAATACCACGCTTAAAAATAAAATTAAGCCTGCAATAATGAAAAGACGATCTGATTCACAGAGAGAAAAAAAGTGCTTCAAGATAACGCTTGTCTATACACAACATAATCAACGCTTGAAACCATTAAAGAAATATGCAGAAAAATTCTGCCACACATGCCTTATAGTCTATATTTCGCATCTACGGATAGTTTTTCTCTGATCAACTCAAGGACGCATTGCGTGCAGCAAGGTTCGACAACAACAAAGATATAAAAAAAATATGAAAAGTTTATTCAGATATCAGAATTGCTGCTGGAATAGAAAAACAAATACAGCAATGGGACAAATGTTGTACAACTATAGAAGGACATTATGTTGAAAAATAGGTAACTTGGTACATAGTGTGTGTGATTGAATAAATCGTTTTGAAGTTATAACTTTGTCTTTTTTATCTTTTTATTTATTGCTTGTATATTTCTTTCATAGTGAAGAAATATAATATATCCATGGTAAAAAGATGTATATTTTATCAATGTATATTCATGAATATGTGCATGTCATTGATGCAATAACAGCTAACGGATGTAATACGAACGTAATACGCAGCTTGTATAAGATGACCTCATGGTATTTAAGAATGAGGTTCTACGTACATAACAACTACGCGTCTTGAAGAAATTATTTAAAACATATTATGTAGAATTATTTAGAAAATATCCCTTTCTCTTCTTCTTTTCCTCTTATTCATGCACGTATGCACGCACGCATGTACATACATTGATTTTGATATCCGTCACATCTTCGCTGTAGAGTCAAGGTAAAGAATAATAATTTTCATTTATATGATCATAACTTTCAATTAGAAGGTCGTAACAAACTTTTTCTCTCAGAGGGCACTGTTCTTATCTATAAAAATACTTTCAAGTGAGTCACTTTCTTATCCTCCGTGCCATTTAAAATTTTAAGCCACTATGATTAAGAGGTTCGTCGTAAATCATATATGTATAACAATCAATGTGGTACGAAAATATTAGTGGTACGAAAATAGATCTGCACGAGATAATGTACGTGATTAAAATTATAGAGTTGTATAGAAATAATCTGAGAGCTGCTGAATGAGAACTTATGCTCGTATATGACAGGTGCCATCTATGCAAACGATCAAATTCGGAAAATGATCAAACGATTGATTAATCACGTAGAGATTTAAAACATGAAATAAAAAAGATTGGTTCAAATAAGGTTGCAACTCTTGACATATCAGGCACATATGATATGTGACATATCAGAGGTGATGCAAAATGTATATAGCAAACGGATCCAACATATGTTTCATAAAAACTGTTTTATGTATTTTAAGGGGAAGCTGGAGTCGTCTGTACTCCCGACAAAATTGAGGAATGTAGCACACAGAATTCTTTTTATTGCTTGCGCGGAATAAAATATCCTTTTCCACAAATACAGTATACGTAGTAAGAAAGTCCGCGAGACAGGACTTTATATTCAAAATGGACAAAAGTTCAAAAATTGCAGTTTTGTTATCGGATTGTGACCGAACCTCATTACATTAATTTGCCTAATATGAAAGTTATGGACTTTCTATGCATACACATAAAATCGCTGTCTAGCGGTATGGAGATAAAATGGAGGAATACGATGATGCCATGGACATAGGAATACAGGGACAGAGCATATCATTGCGGGGGGAAGCCACTGCGGGACGGTGCGACGAGGTAAAATGTGCCTAAATTTGATTGGCTGTAGTTTGCGCATGCGCAAAATAAAAAAAATGAAATTTATATTGTAACAACAAAATAATAATAATAATAAAATAGCATTTATAATATTTATAGTGTTTATAGTGTTAGTAAAGTGTTATTAAATTTTGTTAAATGGTGTGTTGTGTGCCAAACTGTAAAATAGATTAGATTGTAAAAATTGGAAAAAAAAACATTAATACACAAAAAGTGACATTTCATAGGTTAATATTAATTGTGTTAATTTATTTTATTAAATAAAAGTTTAAATATTAATCGTCGAAAGAGAATTTTGTAGTTGTAAATATTAATATTAAATATTACTTTATTTTCATAATAGTTTAAAATATTATTTTTAGTTTTCCAAAGAATAGTACCATTCGCAATTTGTGGAATGATATTTTGCATCTTGAAAAATTATCAATTTCATCCAGTGCCCGCATTTGTAATAAATTATTTTATTTATTATTATTAATTTACGTCATTCCTATGTCCATGATTTATGTATTATTAATTTATTATTAATTGTACATTCACGTTATCACGTGTCATAGTGCGTCAGATTATCTCAGATGACATGAAATCTGTCAATCATTCGAAAAAAGTAGTACTGAGCATGCGCACAGCTATAGCCAATAAAAATTAGGCACAGTTACCCCCCACATTTTGGTTTCACTCCCCTCGCCTATGTTATGAGTTTATGCTCTGTCCCTGTATTCCTATGTCCATGGAGGATGCTTTTAGAAGTGAATTTAGAAGTGTAAATAACAAGAGTTCTGTGCGCTACAATTTTGTGAACATATTTTTGTATAACATCGTGTCCCAAGAGTAAAACAGAGCACAAGATTAGTTCCTCGATATTGTGTAAAAGGATTTCTTTCATCATACAAAAGGATTTTTCATTCTGCGCAATCAATGAAAAGATCTAAAAAAATCACTCACTCCGTCGGTAGTACAGTCGACTCCAGCTTCCCCTTAAAGGTACAATGTTTCATTCTTGTCATATAATGCTGCTGATATAAAGGACAGGTATTTTATGTACTACATTTACTAGTATATAGATTTAAGTTTGGGTCTAGTAGCTATTTTTATCACAACAAAATTACCTTTTTTAAAAAAAGTACAAAAAAGCGCCAAGTATACGCACTCGAAGAAAGCGTTCAAAAATGAACTCTATAAAACTAATAATATCAACAAATTGCGGCAACTATAAACATGGGTATTTATGCAAACTAGAAAATCTATTATTTTATTATTACTCTTGGGCTGATATTCATAGTCGATTCTTATTTAACACTGGCTTAGTACAAACATGAGATGTTTGAAGCCAATCACACAGCCGTATTACCATCTTTAGGACATTAAAGGTAACTTCACACATATCCGTGACGTGTCAGTGCCGTATTCGCTCAGTTTTATACATACATGTTTTTATACTAGTATTTATACATGTCCGGCGTAGTAACATATGCGAATTGACACGGCACTGATACGGTA
This sequence comes from Ooceraea biroi, assembly GCF_003672135.1. NCBI lineage: Eukaryota > Metazoa > Arthropoda > Insecta > Hymenoptera > Formicidae > Ooceraea > Ooceraea biroi. The sequence continues at coordinate 12,187,490 of NC_039506.1, read as the reverse complement.
CTGACACGTCACGTATATGTGTGAAGTTACCTTAATACTTGACGCTGCTAAACCGAATCAATATGTTAATTGTCTTCTTCTCTTTCTTTCTCTCTTGTGGATGCGTGCATGTATGTGTGTGTGTGTGTGTGTATGTGCATGTATGTGTGTCTCTCTCTTTCTCATGCGCGCGTGTGTGTATATGTGTGTGCGTGACATTAGAAGTATACACTAACTTTAACTACATTTGTAACATATATTTTGTGTTTCGGCGAATTTTGTTATGTAATTTAAATTGTAAGGAAATTATTATAATCTTTAGATTTAAAGGATTTAAATACCAAGGCAATTAATATTGATTCGGTTTAGCAGCGCTAAGTATTAATGTCTTAAGATGCTAATACGGCTGTGTGATTGGTTTCAAACATCTCATGGTTGTACTTAAGCGGTGTTAAATAAGAATCGACTATGAATATCGGCCAAAGAATAATAAAGTAATAGATAAAGTAATAGATTTTCTGGGTTGCATAAATACCCATAGTTGGTGCAATTTGTTGATATCATTAGTTGGTAATTATTTACATTAGGGGACACCTCGCCAATTACCTTGAAATTGACATATGTTGTCCAGGTCAACGTCCTGAGTAACCTTCAGAAGGTTTTAATCGGGGGAAGTTGTTTAATAAAAAGTTATTAACAAAAGAAGTTTAATAATTTTGGTAAAACTCCTGTTTAGGAGACCCTGCTCCAATGATCTTAACCTTGACATATGTTGTCACGGTCACCCTCCTGAGTGTCGTTCAAAAGGTTTTAGCCGTCGCTCGTTGTTTGTTAAAAAGTTATTAAGAAAAAAGTTTAATGAATAGAGTATAATTTTATGCTACCATATACGTTTACGAAAGAGTATTTGATGGAATTTTAACTTTAAATAAAAAACAGGTTTGGGTTAGGTTATATTTTCCAAAACTAGAGCCCCGGACACATGGGGAGCCGTGATGGAGGCGACACGAGGCAGACGTGTCTGTGGTCGCTCCGTCTTTGACGAGTAATTTCGTGCGATGGGCGCCCTCCCTGAGTATTTCGTGTACTCGAGCTTTTTAACCGTGTACGTGTGAGTGCGGTTTATTGGGGGCGATGGTTCGCGGCGTTTATTATTAAGTTATTTTAGTTCTTAGTTTTTAGTGTGTGCAGTTTGTGTCGTTCCCGATGTGCGTAATGGCGGCGTTCCGCCTTGCCACGTCACGCGTAGCTCATAATATTATTATATTATAGTATAGTATATTAGTTTAGCATTAGTTTACTTGTAGCCTAGTTGTTAATATGTTCTTTGTCATTTACGGTTCGCATTTAATTAGTTACTATTGCGAGTGTAATTGCGTGCGGTTCTCGTGCTTCGTTGCACGTAGTGGCGGCTCGCCACCTCGTGCCACGTGCGATCTACAGCAGTGACTCTATAGTACACTATGACTATTAATTTTGTCACTTATATGCTATCTGCACTGTGCGATGATAGTTTATACAGGGTGTCTCAGAAAGAATGGGACAATGCTCGTGTGCAGATAGAGCGGACTGAATTGAGTCGAAAAGTCCTGTACCATTTTGCAATTTTCGCAATATTTAATGAGTTATTAATTATTAAAAATCGCTGTATTAGTCCAGCCTACCGCCGAATGCAAGCACGCGGCGAGATGCGACCGCCTAGCGATCGAGTGCCTAGCGATCGCAGTGGCAATAGCTAGGCATGCCACTTGTAATAAACAACTCCACGCGCGCCTAGCAACTTCGATCGCTAGGCAGTCGCATCTCGCCGCGCACTTGCATTCGGCGGTAGGCCGGACTAATACAGCGATTTTTAATAATTAATAACTCATTAACTGTTGCGAAAATTGCAAAATGGTACAGGACTTTTCGACTCAATTCAGTCCGCTCTATTTGCACACGAGCATTGTCCCATTCTTTCTGAGACACCCTGTATATGTCTTGCGGCTCCTTATGCGCCTCGGCAATTGACTATTATAAGTGCAACGGACTGGCGTGTAATCTCATGACAAAGAGGATTTAGCGAGCGTTAGCTGTCAAGTTGATTGATTGACGTGGATGCGTGATATTATGGCAACGCTGCTTGTCGGCCACATTGGCGATAGCGGGATGCGTCGCCTCGTGGCTGACAAGGAAGGTTAGCCAACCCGGAAATTCAGAAAATTCTGAAACTTTGTTTGCATATAGAGTAGTTTATCCGTAACATAAAACTATTTTTTTGTCATGCTGAATTACAATTCAAGGGGGTGAAATCACCCCTTGAAGAAAAATATAGGTATTTCTATTTTGCGAAATAACTGCCAAACGGTGGAAAGATATAAAAAAAAAGTTTATACAAAAGTTGCATCTCTTTTATATGTCTGCAAAGCTGTGTACGGATAAGTATCGAAAAACTAATGTTTTTCTATTTACCCCCTCCACCACCCCTTAAAATTGAATTTTTTTACTTCGTAAATTTACGTCAAAGTACTTCTCCCTGACCTCTTTTCATACGTCGTAATCAATTTATGTCTGTTATATTAAAAAAATAAAATAAAATAAAACCCTTAAAAGAAAAACTCCGATTCTCAATTCCGCGCGTTTTAGCAGTTTAATTATTAAAATGATTTTAAAAAGTAATATTTAAATTTCTCGTACCGTTGATTTTATAATAGTCTCTTGGTTAATGCGGAAAACAGAAATAAAATGTTTGTTAAAATAATATTCACAACTGTTTATTAAAGCAACTGTATATATAATATAAAAATATAAATCACACGGGATAAGTCGATAAGGCGATAAATGGAGTTTTGCACTATCGCGATCCATTGGAACGTCTTTCCGCGCATTTTTATTAGATTATTTTGTAAACCGCACGATAAATAAGATGTTGCATGAACAAGATATTGCACTTTGACATTAAATGACGCAGATTCATATTGATGCACCGATAACCTTGTCGAACTTTCCGATTTACGTAATACGGATGTGTCTATCCGTTTTGCAAACCACACGAAAAATTAGATAAGTTGGTACATAGATTGGACTACTATCGCAAATGAGGAAAATGGTGCAACTTATAATCTTTTTTCCAACATTTTTTCGGTGAATAAGGTTATGTAATCGCGGTTTTCGATTCATATAAATATGCCCGAGGAAGTATTACTTTCCAGTCTCATTTACGACAGGAATCAGCATTCTGTTGAAAAGTTTGCCTGATAGAAAATGACGCCGGTTAATGTTGCGAACATAATAAACATGTTAGCGACTACGTTTCAAATTGCGAGTATAACACAGACACCTATAACGCCTTTTGAAATTGAAGTGCATAATGAAATTCGTGATATTCTACAAAATTTGCAAGACGTACGTTCATCATTTGAACATGATTACGTGCTTGATTTTGCTGATCCATCAGAACCCCATGGAGCACAAGTTGTAGAATACATTACGCCTGCAGAAAAAGAAGAAGATGAAGACAGTTTTGAATATGAAGAATGTATTGTCGATGATGAAGGTGGGAAGGTCGACTTTCGAGTTATAAGAGAAAGGCCATAGAGTTTTGGAAAAGCGGAAAGAAGGCACGTTGGACATTAACTAGCGTACAGAATAGTTTTCATAAGGTTAAATCCTTACAGCAGCTATACAGATGGGAAGCAAGTGTAGAAAAAGGTGGAACAAATGCAGATAAATTTACATTTATTACGGAATATGTACTGCAAAAGTTTGAAGAAGCATGTGATAGAAAATCTATTGTTCATGACATGAATTTAAGATTATGGGCTTTGGAGGCAAAGGAGCAAGTGGACCTACCTGAATTCAAGGCAAGTAAATGGTGGATTTGAAAATTCAAGAATGTGCACAGAATTGTTTCCCGCAAGATAACAACATTCAGGACGCAATTTACGCTTCAAGATATTGGCAACTTATAAAATATCGCAAAATCGTTTGTTTCAAACGTAAAGTCAAACATTCCAGTTTTTGCAGTTGAAGAAATTTATAATGCAGACGAGAGTGGTTTCAATACTTGAAATACATTCTAGGCGAACATTGACGAAATCAGGAGTAAAAACAGTTGAAACAATGATTCAATCAGTATCTTCTACAACACACAGTTATACTATAATGCCTATTATTTCAGCAAGTGGACGTCTTCTTTCACCACTATACATAGTTTTGAAGGAGTCTACGGGAACATTTGGCCCGAGGGTGAAAGAAACTCTTTTTTGTCCAGTTAACATTTACATCCAAGCTTCAAAATCAGGAAAACTCACGTCTGAACATTTCAAAACTTGGTTCAGCGAAGTGTATCTACCGAATACTGGCCGTAAAAGCATGTTACTCATTCATGGACGGACACTGCCCAAGACAACTAGAGCAGTTGACATTCCACAAGACAAAGAAGTACAATTTTTAACCATTCCAAAAAAGACAACGAGAATGATTCAGCCTTTAGATGTGTTCGGATTCTGGGTTTGGAAAAATTTTGTGCGAACATTTTCGGATAATGTAATTCTTGAAGAGAGATGTTAATCTACACTCCCGTAATGAAATAATTAAATTGCAATCACTAACCCATAATCAGTTTTCTTCACCTAGATTTAAAAACCTGTTTCAATATGGTTGGTATAAAAGCGGATATGTAGAAACGCATCCTGCCGAATTTCAAAATCCTGTAGATTTCTGTTACTTCAAAAATGAAAAGAATATACCCAAATGTAGTATTTGTGGGATGGCCGCTTTTATACGCTGGCATGGTGTGGCGACTATCTCTGTTTTAAACACTTTTATGAAGAATATCCATTACTGTACCAATTACAATCCGTAATTTTTAGTATATCTATGATTTTGCACTAATATAACTATTGTAATGTATAATTAAATAATAGAGCGTGTACTAATATTTCTGTTTTAAACATTTTTACGAAGAATATCATTACTGTATCAATTAGCAAATTTTACTGTATTTGTCACTACTAACACTTGTATTGTTGTACTCGATTAATAACATTTTCAATGTATAAGTAAACCATAAAGAATGTACAAAAAACGAATGTACGAATGCAAATGTTATATATATGAGGATTAATAAAATCATTTAATACATTCGTTGAAAATAGGTACAAACTACCTTGTTGAAATAAGCGAACAATGATTGAAATTGATATAAATTATGATTTAAATATTGTGACATCATTATATCGTTACAGAATATCTTACTAATATATATTAACAATAAGTCAAGAATCAATCACACAATATGTAATATGTAATCTGTAGAATCAATCCGCATTTTTTGTGTAAATTGGAAAGTTCGACAAGGTTATCGGTGCATCAATATGAATCTGCGTCATTTAATGTCAAAGTGCAATATCTTGTTCATGCAACATCTTATTTATCGTGCGGTTTACAAAATAATCTAATAAAAATGCGCGGAAAGACGTTCCAATGGATCGCGATAGTGCAAAACTCCATTTATCGCCTTATCGACTTATCCCGTGTGATTTATATTTTTATATTATATATACAGTTGCTTTAATAAACAGTTGTGAATATTATTTTAACAAACATTTTATTTCTGTTTTCCGCATTAACCAAGAGACTATTATAAAATCAACGGTACGAGAAATTTAAATATTACTTTTTAAAATCATTTTAATAATTAAACTGCTAAAACGCGCGGAATTGAGAATCGGAGTTTTTCTTTTAAGGGTTTTATTTTATTTTATTTTTTTAATATAACAGACATAAATTGATTACGACGTATGAAAAGAGGTCAGGGAGAAGTACTTTGACGTAAATTTACGAAGTAAAAAAATTCAATTTTAAGGGGTGGTGGAGGGGGTAAATAGAAAAACATTAGTTTTTCGATACTTATCCGTACACAGCTTTGCAGACATATAAAAGAGATGCAACTTTTGTATAAACTTTTTTTTTATATCTTTCCACCGTTTGGCAGTTATTTCGCAAAATAGAAATACCTATATTTTTCTTCAAGGGGTGATTTCACCCCCTTGAATTGTAATTCAGCATGACAAAAAAATAGTTTTATGTTACGGATAAACTACTCTATATGCAAACAAAGTTTCAGAATTTTCTGAATTTCCGGGTTGGCTAACCTTCCCTTGTGAGAGGTTTGTCTTCATTGTGATTTGTATTGCAAGTTTGTAATATGTTTGATAATATTCGTTTCTCCCCCTTCCCTTTCCCTTTTATTACACCCTTTGTTATTTATAGGGCTAGGAGTCTGCCAGCTGTCACGGCGGCCATCGCTGGATGGATTTATGGCTTCGTTACAGGGGTTTGTCACTTTTTGAAATGCATATATTTATCTGTGCAGTGCCGCGGTGTGTTTGACGACATGCGTGTCGTATTAATACCATTAGTACTATTCTAAAGACATTATAGGTTCTTTACGTTTTTGTATCTCATATATACGCTATATTTGGCTTATTCGCGGTACTTGAATTTGGTGGCGCTGTACCGTGGTGCTAGTTGTACTAGCGCTGACTCTTGTGGTTGCTTTGTGGCGTTAGTTACGGTACCTGTAGTCATCAAGGCGCGAATTTTAAAATTTGGTCTATATCTCTCGTGTTTTGAATCTGGCGGCTATGTTGCAGCGCTGATTGTGGTGCTGTTGTCGCAGTGCTGATGACCGTGACGCTGATGTCATGTTGTGCTTCCGCCATTGTTCGAATATGTCCGCTCGCGACTCACGTAAATTTTTGGGCCGCGTACAAATTCGGGATCGGGAAAATTAGGTGATGGAAACGTTCCGACCGGAACAACGAGCGCGACGAGATGGAAGGAAATTGGTTTGAGACCTTTTGGATTAAATGGACTGTATTTTAATATTCATTGAATAATGTGATTTTCGACATTGAATAAACTCTCGATCGAATTAAAAAATATGCGTTGGCTTTTCGAGAATGCGAGAACCGGTGAGCCCACGTCGGATTCTGCGCGATAATTGGAAATCTTCTTGGACCGCACGCACGATCGATCCCGCGAGACGGAGATCTTGAAGTCGCGACGATGGAAACTTGGATCGCGCACCCGATCGATCCCGCGCAATGGAGATCTTGGATTCGCGTAACGGAGATCTTGAGTACACGACGACGGAAATCTTGAGAAATCGCCGGTCTTGCACTCGAACGGATCGAATTCTGACCCGCGGCGCAAACTGCTTCATTCGCGACGTAATTACAACTGGAAAAAATACGGTAATGCGGACTATAAATAACTTGTCGCACAATTACCGCACACGTCTTGTCGCAACGAGAGTCGATATCAGAATCGTCGCCAATCGGATTTTTCTTTGTTAATAAAAAAAACATTCGCAATACAAACAAAAGCGCTTATAAATTGTGATCGTAATTTCGCCGTTGCTAACGACTCTGATTACATGGGAATTTAAGGTCCCATGTACAAATCGAAACGCTCACAAACTTCAAGTTTTGAGTACAACGCTGTCGCGCGTAAACAGCCATCTTGATAACAAGCCGCTGTTATAGTTGTGTCTTGTACCTTACCGTTATTTATTCTAGTTTATTTTAATTCTAATTTTTGCTGTTACTCATTATTTTATTTGTGTATTATATAACCGTCTTGTCTAGTGGTGTTTCATTGTGTTTTGTCTTGCAGGCTCTGGGAATGTGATGAATGGACGTCCGCGTGGCGGACGCCTTGGTGAAGATATGCGCGGCGGCTGCTTGCGAGACCATGGAGGAGTCTCTTCGCTGAGGAGGATGCTGGCATCTTGCTGAGTGGAGTGGCTGGCGGCGGTGCGGTGCGGGGCATGGCCCGTTTCTTTCTTCCTTTCCTGTTTTCTTTCGCTATCTTTATTTTCTTTGGTCGTCCTTTTTCCTCTCTTCTGTTCTATCGTTGCTGCCACCGCTATTTGTTTAGCGATAGGCATGCTTTCCTGATGGGCTTGTCATCCTATCACCTTGGTGGTAGAATGGCTAAGTCTGTCAACGGTCTCTCTTTTCTTATCGGTTCTCCTTTCTTTCTACTTTCTCTTTCTTTTTTCTTCTCTCGCTTTTCCCTCTTTTCTCTTCTTTCCTTTCTGTTTTTCTCTTCTTCTTTCTCTTTTCCTCCCCTCTCTCCCCTCACTTCTTTCTCTCCTTTCTCACTCTCCTCGACGGGCCTTCCCTTGTCCCGCGCCGCTGTTTTGCTCTCCTGCGGGATGCTGTAGTGAACATGTGACGTTGCGGCTATGGTTAGTGGTCTGCTGGCTTACTCGCGCGGCTATCGGGGCTCGGGGGACGTAGTGGGCAGTGGCTTATTCGCCTTGGCGGAGCACGCTCTTGGAGGCACTGCTCCGCTGTGTTGCCTCTCCCACGATGGTCTTCGGCGTTGTGATGCGGTTGTCTGACTTTTTACCGTGTTTATTTTATAGTCGCGATTATTTGTAGTTGTTTACTGTACCATGTCTTAAGGGCTTTGAGATCGGCACGATACGGGTGGCTGTGTGGCGGACGCTATTAAAAGATTGTGGATCTCTCTTGCGCACGTGTGTGGTGCTGCGTTTTCTCGGAATCCGCGTATGACGTGGTAGGCGCGCTAGTGTTGTTCGTATTGCTATAAGAGGTAAATTGGATGATATGAATGAATCTTGAACTGCAGCTATGCGTTGTGACGTGACGTTTCGGGACGTCCGTCACAAGGTGCGATAGGACGGAGGAAGCACCAATATTCCGTCGGGATCGTTCCTCTCGCATTTGAGGGGGAGCGATACTTGACCAAGCGGAGCGTGAGCGCGTGTGTTAATCATGTTAAGAATTTCGCAGAGTGTAGACCCACCCACCGGAAGAACTGTATCTCACACCTCGGAGCAAGAACCCGGCGGAAGAGAGGACCGAAGAAGGGAAGCCTGAGGGTCGCGGGAGCGTTGGAGGTTCCGAGCCGTGCAAGGAAGAGATCCCGCCGATCGCCGAATCAAGATGCCGAGCAGCGAGGAACGGAGCTGCGGGCGCGGATCGTCAGCGAAGAATTCCGTGCCGACCCGAGAAAAGGAGCACAGCAAGCTCGACCGCCTGGGAGGGGGTGCGCAACCCCTCGGCGACAACCTCGAGTCCTCTCGTTTGGGCCTGGCCAGCCCAGCGAGGAAAAGTGGAGACCGGGGAAGGTCGGCGCGGCCAGCAATAAAACGATCCACGGAAGCGCCTGAGGAACGGCTACCCGCCGTGCGAAAGATAGCGGCGATAGGGGCTGCGGCGGCTCGGCGATAAGTCGGTGGTGAATCGATGCGCGAACGGTGAAGGACCTCGCGACGCGCCCCGCGACTCGTCGCTTGGAGTTTGGTGACGCTTGCGGAACGATCCTGGCGAGGGCCCCGAAAACGAGCGAGAGAGCAGCCAGCTACGACGAGAAGGACGAGGATTTTTATGTAAGGTTGCACTCTGCGATATCTTTGTAATTACACCGGCTACGACAGCGCCTCGAGCTCAGTCGCCGAAATAATTATTTCGCCCCGTACCTAAGGGGAACAGACTATCGTATAGTGCCGAGGAGAACCAGAAACGAGATGAGGCCCGTCCGCCCCGGTGTCGCGCATAAGGGGGGTAGAACTTCCACCTCGAAAACCAACTCCAGTCAATTGTCGCGTAATCTTATCGTCTTTGTATCATGATCGGAATTTGTAATCAAGTATTACTGTTATTGTGCGTTGCCGAGTCGTGAAGTATTCGAGTGTTTCGTCGCGTGTATGGCGTTTCGTATTCTGTCGTCCGGAGGAGTATAATGGTCGCGTCGTGGCGTCCGAATATCTCGCCGCGCGTCTTACGTTATTGAGTACGAGTATCGTCGCGCATATTACGTTTATGTACGGATCTGCGTTGCTGCCGAGTGGTCTAGTAGCGGGAAATCGACTGCCGAGTGGAAGACGGTCGAGACTTTTCGAGTAACACCCGTGAGAGACAGAGCCGGGATTGAGGCGAGATCGCGAGAAGGAAGAGGATTTCGCGCCGAGAAAATAACGGCCGTTTCCTAACCGGACTGCGGCACCTCGCGGAAATCACCGGGGAGGATCTCGAGAACGGGTGCCGAGAGAGTCCCCGCGACGTAAAAGGCTGACTCGCGTATCCGTATTTGTCGTTCGAAAGGGTGCGGTGACAACCGCATCGCGTATTGCGTCGTGTTTCTCGTATGTCGTTGTGTTACTCGAGTTTACGTTCGTGTATTGCGTTGTTGGCGTCCATGTGATTCGGAGTGACGAATCCCTGTATCCCCGGAAGTTCTCGAAATACATTATTATTTATTATTTTATACAATCGCGTTGTGTCTTACTGTCTTCCTTCCAGCGGCCGTATAATACCCTAACCCACGACAGCTGACTAGACGAGCTATCTAGTTTTACGTGCTGATTTCGTGAGCGGCGCAAGTGATTGCGCCTGACGCCCAATTTATCGTTTGCCGTATCGGTGATCGTGACACCGAGACTCAGATTCGCGGTTAAGAGAGAGAAGTTATCGAGAGAGAAAGAATATCGAGAGAGAAGGAATATCGAGAGCGGAGAGACTGCCGAGGAAAATCTGAGTCGTCACGATCACGGTTGTTCGGGACTAATTATCGTTTCAGTAGATTTCGCGTGTACCTCTGATTTGCGACGCCGCGCCTACGCGCACGGCGGCCCGTAGGCCAGTGACGGCCGTCGCAGCGTGTAATGATGAAAGAGGCTTATTAGTACTACTAGTGTTATTTAAGATTATTAGTACTATGGTAAGTGGCAAGTTAATAAGTGCATATAATATTTTAACATCCTATATTATTTTTACTACGACTTGCGGAATTGAGTCTACTTACATGGATTTATTTATGTCGGCTCTTGAGAGATGAGAGATACCTATGATTAATGGTCTGTGTATAATTGGCACTGTCTTTATTTATTTATTTATTTAGTTATCTCTCCTGTATTACTACATAGGTGAGGATATACTTTTAATAAATGATAGGTCTGCATATGGATGATTCTTTCTGATTCCGATGCTGCTGACTCCCGGCTCTTGTTTGTCTGTCCTTTTTTTTCTCCCTTTGTTTCCCTGATCCCTCTTATCTGTTGTGGCCTTTTTGTGGATGCTTTGTTTGTACTGTGTAATATATAATATAATATTATAGCCACATATATTGGTTACTTAATATTACATGAATTTTCCTTTACCACTACGCTTGTACTGCGGACATATTCTAGTTTGATTATAATATAGTAATAATAATAATTATTATTCATATTTATTATTTCTGCCAAAATTGTTGTATATAGTAGATTGTATATATTAACTGTGTATATACAGGGTGTTTCCTAAGTAAGTAGACAAACTTAAGGAGGATATTCCTTGGCTTATTTTAAGAAGAAAAGGTCATATAAACATATGTCCTAAACTGCTTTGTTTTCCAAAAAAGTACATCACTGTTTTCGTTCACTTTTCGGATAGCGTGCTTTTGCAGTACGAGTCAACAGCGATGGGGATGGAGTGGGGATCGGTCGAGGTACTCAAAGACCAAACCATTTATGGCCTGCAAGATCCCCAGACTTAAATCCAGTAGATTTTTTTCTATGGGGACAGCTTAAATCTTTAGTTTACGCTACACCTATTCAAAATGAAGATCTCAGAAATCGCATAATAGATGGATGTGAAAGAGTACGTAACACTCCAGGTATTTTTGAGCGTGTACGTCAATCAATGGAAAGGAGAGTTGAGGCGTGTATCATGGCTGCAGGTGGACATTTTCAGCAGTTACTGTGATGTTATTATTTTTCTTTTTAGTTACTATTTTCTTTTTCGTTATAATTTTTCTTTTTCGTTACTATTGTTTTTCATTTGTTTCATTTGCTATAACACAAACTGTTCTATAATAAACGAAAAGTGAACGAAAACAGTGATGTACGTTTTTTGGAAAACAAAGCAGTTTAGGACATATGTTTATATGACCTTTTCTTCTTAAAATAAGCCAAGGAATATCCTCCTTAAGTTTGTCTACTTACTTAGGAAACACCCTGTATATATATATATATATTAATAGTAATTTGTATATAGTTTTCGCCTTATTTATAATTATGGCGCTTTTGCCTGATTACTCCTATGGAGACTGCTGTTGTGGAGCACTTGATTGCTCCCCCACGTACTTCGTGATATGTCTTTATTTATATTCCTTTATCTATTTTCTAGTTCACATAGTTTTGTTTTGTTAATTCTCTGCGCGTTTTGTTATTCTTGATTTTGATCTAGTCACAATACAGGCTGTTCGATTTTTCTCATACTTTGTTGAATTATTTGTGTTCTTGTTTATTGTTCTTATGTTCTTATGTCATTGCTATTTACTCATTGTTTATTTATTTACTCATTTATGTATTTATTCGTTTATTTATTTATTCTTTCCGTTTTTTGTTGCGTTATACTTTCGGTTGATTTGTTAGCACAATGCAGGCTTATATATATATACAGGGTGTCAATTTGAAAACTTTCAACCTTAATATCTTTTTTGTTTTCAGTTTTAGAGAAAAATGTTTTCAATAAAAGTTGTTTGGTTTCGAGGGGGCAATAAACCAACATTATTTATTTTTTATTTAATGGACGTTTTCAAGGTTATTTCGAGGTCAACTTAATTTGTTTAAATGGAACTCTATAATTTTTTAATGGCATCTTATTTTACGCAGGAGAACAAACAACTTTTGTCTGAAACATTTTTTTATTTGCTCAATATTTTTTGAAACATTCAAGGAAAACTTGATAATTTTTTCATAAATTATACAAAAATCCATTTTATTACATTACATTTTTATTAATACAAATGTTCAAAATTGTGTCTATTATTTTGTACACAATAATAAAGTCTGTTTTATTATTGCTTACAAAATAGACAATAAAAAATATCCTATTTAAAATTATTTAAGTTTCAACCCTTCTTGCATACTGTACACCCGTGGGGTTTTTATAAAGTCTGTCCTTATTTTTTATTGCATATTCGTATAGCTTATTTCGAGAGCTTTTCAAAATACTATAATAAAATATCTTTGGTAATTATATAGTTTAACGGAGCACCCTCGGATGACCTTGACCGTGACATATATTATAAAGGTCACCCTCCTGAGTGACCTTCAAAAGGTTTTAGCCGTCGCTCATTGTTTATTAAAAAGTTATAAACAAAATAAATTCAGTGATTTCGTATGGTTCTTCGACTTTTCACACGAAGCAAGGACTTGAAGTTGACATATATTACACAGATCGCCTCACCAAGTAACATGCAGAAGGTTTCATCTGTTGCTCGTTGTTTATTAAAAAGTTATTAACCAAAAAAGTATCACGCATAGTTTTGTGGCCGTTTCGCGGGAGGCGGGGGAGAGGGGCAAAGCCCCTCCCCTACCGCCCTCCCGCGAAGCGGACTGAAAACTATGCGTGATACTTTTTTGGTTAATAACTTTTTAATAAACAACGAGCAACAGATGAAACCTTCTGCATGTTACTTGGTGGAAAATCCATACGAAACCACTAAATTTATTTTGTTAATAACTTTTTAATGAACACGAGCGCCGGCTAAAACCTTTTGAAGGTCACTCAGGAGAGTGACCGTTATAACATATGTCAAGGTCAAGGTCATCGGAGATGCTTCCTTTTCTTCAGGTTTACCCACTTCTGTTGTTTACAACTTTTTAATAAACAACGAGCGACGGCTAAAACCTTTTGAAGGTCACTTAGGAGGGTGACCTTTATAATATATGTCAAGGTCTAGGTCATCCGAGGGTGCTCCGTTAAACTATATAATTACCATATCTTTTTATTAAGTATTTTTTGAAATATGAGGCTTGAATGTCAGCGGTAATGTAACTTTCAAACCTCATAACTCGAATAAATAGTGGGCAAATAACAAAATGTTTCAGACAAAAGTTGTTTGCTTTCTTGCGTACAATAAGATGCCATTAAAATAATTATATAGTTCCATTTAAAAAAATTAAGTTGACCTCGAAATAACCTTGAAAACGTTCATTAAATCAAAAATAAATAATGTTGTTTTATTGCCCCCTCGAAACAAAACAACTTTTATTCAAAACATTTTGCTCTAAAACTGAAAACAAAAAAGATATTAAGGCTGAAAGTTTTCAAATCGACACCCTGTATATACAGGGTGAGCCATTTTAAGTAACGCATTGATTTTTCTCGGAAACCAAATCTTGTATCGAAAAATGTTTCAGACAAAAGTCGTTTGGTTCGAAGGGGGCAAGATAATAGCATTATCAATTTAATTGTAGATGGTACCACTTTAGAGATTTCATCATGGCGGCCATTTTTTAAATGGAAGTTGATTTTTCTCTCTAAATGAAAGTTGTAGCTGATAATGAGACGAATACAAAGGTTTTTTTTTGCAATTGAACCATTTTTCAGTGAGTTACAGCGTTCCAAAGTATACTGTTTTATACTTTAAGTATACACATAAACCAAATCTTGTATCGAAAAATGTTTCTTATAAAAGTTTTATGACTTCAAGGGGGACATAAGATGCTGCCACTGATTTGACCTTGGGTGCACCTGTCAAGGTTATGTGAAGGTTAACTTTTTTTTAATGGATCTCTTTATTTCTCATTATACAGTCTTGTAGCTTACCTCGAGAGCTTTTCAAAACGCTATAATAAAGTATTTTTTCGTTAAATATTATTCGAGTTATGCAAACTACATGTTACAGTACTGCCGGCATTTGCATTACCTAAAGTGTACCGTTCTATCAACTATCCTACTTTTAGCGCTACCCAGGAACAACGGCGTGGATGTAGTAGGTTTCTGTTCCCTTCGGGGTGCTTGATTAACGCGAGTCCCCTAGCCTTTCGCGATTCGGGGTGCTTGATTAACGCGAGTCCCCTAGCCTCTCGCGATTCGGGGTGCTTGATTTACGCGAGTTCCCTAACCTCTCGCGATTCGGGGTGCTTGAGTTACGCGAGTCCCCTAGCCTCTCGCGATTCTGGGTGCTTGATTAACTGTTTCTCAGTATCTATCGGAAAAGCTGTTCAAAGTTATCCCCGTTGGCTCGAATGCATAACCTGATTCTCTTTGCGAAGTGTTCGACCGTTCGAAGTAAGACAGCCCTTGGTATTGCTCTACAAGCCATTCGAATTTGTTCGATCATGTCTTCCCTTGTCGTCGGTTCCCGTTCGAACACCCAATTTTTCACGTACCCCCACAAGTAAAAATCAGGTGAAGTCAAATCTGGTGACCGAGGAAGCCATGCAATTGGACCACCCCGTCCGATCCACCTACCGTTGAAGTTTTGATCTAAAAAATGTCTTATGTTTCGTGCGAAATGTGGTGGCGCACCATCCACATTCTTCGCCTTGTCTCCAAATCGACTTCTTCAAGTAAAGTGGGTAAGTGGTCTCTTAATAACTCTAGAAAGCTATGTCCGGTCACATTCTGATGAAAAAAATAAGGATCAATTAGATAACCGTTGACAATTCCACACCAAACTACTACACTCTAACGATGTTGATTATTAACTTGCCTATGCCAATAATGATTGACATCCGACCAGTAATGACAATTATGTGTATTTAATTCTCCGGTATTTTTAAATGTCGATTCATCAGAGAATAGAATGTATTTAAAGAAATCTGCATCATGCGCAATCATCTGTCCAGCCCATTGTCAAATAGTACACGTTGTCGCATGTCATTTGGAGTTAGAGCCTGCGTTAATGTGATATGGTATGGATGATGCTTGTTTTTCCTCGAAATTTTCACAATCGTTCTCTGAGGTATACCTGTTTGTCTAGCTATTTGGCGCGTACTAATATGAGGGTCAGTGTGAACAGCCGCTAAGACAGCCAGAACACGTACATCATCAACATCATAATCACGTTTAGCGTGACGACGAGTCAACTGACCCTGTTCGTCTCTTATCTTAAGCCTCCGAATGACGGTATTATTTGGATGTCGTCTGTTTGGATACCGATTTCGGTAAAGTCTCGCAGCTTCACGGTAATTGCCAAAACATTCTACGAAAACTACTAACATATCGACGATTTCTTTAGGAGTATAATCACCCATGTCTACTATCTTAAAAAATATGTTACTGATAATATTATAGTTAAGAAATGAAAATATGAACTGAGAAGAAACTTTAACGTATATCTAACTTATCACGCCATAGAGTAGCAGAGCTTCCTCTCAGTATGCCGCAATACGACAGAATTAATTCGCGGTTTGGCTTAGCGACTTATATACAATCTTTGTGGAATTTTACTTTCGAGAAACGCTTTTAGTTCTCATAACTCGAATAATATTTAACGAAAGAATACTTTATTATAGCGTTTTGAAAAGCTCTCGAGGTAAGCTACAAGACTGTATAATGAGAAATGAAGAGATCCATTAAAAAAAAGTTAATTAGAAAACTCTGCGGTTCGTTTAGTTCTTTTATAATTCCAACTGCTGCGTTCATTATTCTTTATACCAAATCCTTCTTATGTGGTGTGTGCGTGTGTGGGTGTAGGTGTATGTAGGTGTGTGTGTGTGTGTGTGTGTGTGTGTGTGTGTGTGTGTGTGTGTGTGTGTGTGTGTGTGTGTCACAAGGATGAGGACCCCGTGGTTCGTTAGTTCCACAGTAATTTAAGACTCCAAACCCTCCTTGTGGTGTGTGTGTGTGTGTGTGTGTGCGCGCGCGCGCAGGGTTTTCTAATTCCTTAGGCCTTGCTGAATCAACGATATTGCAAATTCGAAATTGAATATCTCGGTACCTAACTATCCTAGCACAAAATTTCAAAAACGGTTTTAAAGCTTTGAAACCCTACTTTTCGCAATTTAAATCGAAATTGTACACGACGAGTTTTTTAAAATGGCGGAAAGGGAGAGCATGCGAAATTGATAAAAGAAGATTCGAGTTTGCGATGGCACATGGTGTAAAGTAGGTATTGCAGCCCAATGGGACTAAATGCATATAAAAGTATAGAATTTTATCTTTAAAACGCTTTTTTACAAAGCTCGATGCGATCATTTTTTGTTGAGATACTCCAAATTTATTTAACAGAGTGTTTTTTTTTTAAAGTTGCACAACTCAGCGAAAAATGATCGCATCGAGCTCGGTAAAAAGCATTTTAAAGATAACACTCTATATTTTCATTTGCATTTGGTCCCATTAGGCTGCGATATCTAATTCACGCCATGCACCGTCACAAACTCGGACTTTCGGTTATCACTTTTGCATCCTCTCATTTTGTCATCCGCCATTTTGAATCAAATGGCCGACCATAATTGCCATTCAAATATTCTTAAAGTGGATACTTGAAGCTTCATTTTGCATTTTTGAACATATTTTTATCTTCATTATTTACCAAGTTATGATCATTTGAAGGTTGGTAAATTTTTCCCTAAATTTTAGTGTACCGCTTTTTTTGGGAGTGAGTGTATTTACCTTGAAGGAGGTCATGGTAGATTATCATAGCCCCAAGCTTAGAAGTAATTTTTGTATTAATTCTAATAAATCTGTACTTCTATATACTAAGCATATAAATAAACATATGGTTGCTCTTTTATTCCAATAACATGTGTTACTTGGTACTGATGATATCGAACATTATTGTTTTTCACAACAATACAAATAATAATACCTGCAAATTTAAGAAACATCAAGGACGCGATCACGGCCAGAGTAAGAAAAGTTTTCCCACTTATGCTTACACAACTTGGGACTTTCTGGAACAGTACCATTTCAATAGTTCTCGAATTTTTGATTGAGAAGGTTTTATTCTGCAAATCTGCCAACGTTTCAGTACAAAATGCGACAAAAATGTTGGTCCTCATACTATACGACAGAACGACATATAGTAAAAATACAGTTTCTTCACATTTACGGCCACCTGGCTGAGAAAGAGAGTTCCGGAATACTACCCTTTCGATAGCCCTAGAATTTGCTCATCGAAATGATCTTATCCCGCGAAATCCTATCTGCCACCAATCCATCGAAAAATGTGAAAACCTTATCGGTCCTCATAGTAAACGATATACATTAAAATAAACTTTCTTCCAATTTACGCCATAGAGATAATTTTCCAATGGCAAAGAGGAGATTATTAAAGATAGAGGAGTGAGATTATTAAAAATTTAACTTGAAATTCTTTTAAATACTTAGAATATTGATTAATATTAATATTAATATTATTTATCTAATTTATTGAAAATATTGCAAATGCAAATTTTTTGTTTCTCATTGCAAATCGTAGGAAACAAATAAATTTCCTTAAGTATTTTATTTACTTTCGATTACTCTTAATAATTTGCGAACTTTAAGAGAATGTATGATGAAATAAAATATTTGCCCCAAGGTTGCCCTGAAAAGAGCAAATTATTTTTCCGTTTTCTTTCTTCACAAAAGATGTTCGAAATGGTCACCATATTTTATTTCGTATATTCTCTCGAAGTTCCTAAGCACCCGCGTGTAACAGTACGTTGCGCCATCCCTGCTCATCTCTCTACGCGACCCGTCATACGCTATTTTCCTTTATACCTTAAAAACTAAGCTTCGGACAAACTATTGCCAAAGGAAAAGTTTTATCAGAATATCCAGCGAATCCTTATCTGCTACCATTCTATCAGAAAATGCGAAAAACTTCTCGGTTCGCATAGTACACAGTATACATTAAAATAAACTTTCTTCCAATTTACGCCATAGAGAT
The DNA here is from genome assembly GCF_003672135.1 of Ooceraea biroi. Taxonomy (NCBI): domain Eukaryota; kingdom Metazoa; phylum Arthropoda; class Insecta; order Hymenoptera; family Formicidae; genus Ooceraea; species Ooceraea biroi. The sequence continues at coordinate 12,168,839 of NC_039506.1, read as the reverse complement.
TTCCTGAATAGTACCCTTTAGATAGTTCTAGAAATTGCTGATCAAAATGTTTTTATCCCGTGAATCCCTATCTGCCACCGTTCCATCAGAAAATGCGAAAAACTTGTCGGTCCTCATAGTAAACGATATACATTAAACTAACTTTCTTCCAATTTACGCCTAAACGGTTTGAGATATAGATTTCCTGAATACTTTCGATAATTCTAGAAACTGCTGATCGAAATGGTCTTATCCCGCGAATCCCTATCTGCCAACGTTCCATCAGAAAATGCGAAAAACTTGTCGGTCCTCATAGTAAACGATATACATTAAAATAAACTTTCTTCCAATTTACGCCTAAACGGTTTGAGGTAGAGATTTCCTGAATACCTTTTCGATAGTTCTAGAAATTGCTGATCAAAATGGTATTATCTCGTCAATTCCTATCTGCCACCCTTCCGTCAGAAAATGCGAAAACCTTATCGATTCTCATAGTAAACGATATACATTAAAATAAACTTTCTTCCAATTTACGCCTAAACGGTTTGAAACAGAGATTTCTGACATACTACCTTTTCGATAGCGTATATTAGTACTATCTTTTTAATACATAGAATAATGAGTAGTTTAGAAAATGTCGATATTTAATGGTTGCAAAGAGTTATGAGAGATTTATTAAATGCGAAAACTTTATTGATCCTCATAGAGAACAATATACATTAAAATATAATATCTTTCATTTTATGCCTAAACGACTTGAGATAGAAAGTTCCGGACTACTACCTCTCGATAACTCTAGAAATTAGTGATCGAAATGATTTTATCCCGCGAATCGCTATCTGCCACTCCATCCGAAAATGAGAAAAACTTGTTGGTTCTCATAGTAAACGATATACATTAAAATAAAATATCTTCCAATTTATGCCTAAACGACTTGAGATAAAAATTTCCGGAATACTACTTTCGATAGTTGTAGAAATTATTGATAGAAACTATCTTATCCCGCGAATCACTATCTGCCACCGTTCCATCAGAAAAACGTGAAAAACCTGTCGGTCCTCATAGTAAACGATATGCATTAAAATAAAATATCTTTCAATTTATGCCTAAACGACTTCAGATAGAGATATCCGTAATACTACCCTTTCGATAGCTCTAGACAGTGATGATAGAAATGATCTTATCCCACGAATCGTTATTTGCCACCGTTTCATCTGAAAATGCGAAAATCTTGTCAGTCCTCATAAAACGATATACATTAAAATAACCATTCTTTCAATTTATGCCTAAACGGGTCCAGATAGATATCTGGAATACTATTCTGTCGATAGCTCTAGAAATTGTTAATAGTGTTGTGACCGGGTTGGCCACCCAGTGCAATACCGCCGGTCGTCTCAGCTGAGAGTCGGCTGCAAGACAGAAGACGCGACTCTCCGAGCGACGAGGTCTTCGGACAACGGATAAACAAGACGTGAACAACGAGTCGAAGATCAGCTGCTATTCCAGCTGGACGTGTCGCGAACCGCTCCGATAATTGCACGAATTATACATCTGATATCATTAAAATAAAGTTTCTGTTTTTCTATAATACGCGAGTGTTATTTCCGCGAGCGCGCGAGTGACTGTGAGTGAGTGGCGCGAGCGTGTGACGAGCGAAGTCCGCCCGGACACGTAACAATATAAATGATCTTATCCCGCGAATCGCTATCTGCCACCGTTCCATCCGAAAATGAGAAAAACTTGTCGGTCCTCATAGTAAACGATATACATTAAAATAACCATTCTTCCAGTTTACGCCTGAACGGCTGCAGATAGAGATTTCCGGAATACTACTCTTTCGAAAAATATTTATTTGCTGATCAAAATGGTCTTATCTCGCTTAATCGCTATCAACTGTCGCAAAATGCGAAAAACTTGTTGGTTCTTATACAATACGGTAGATCGATATACATTAAAAGTTTCTTCCAATTTACGTCTAAATAGCTGGAGATAGCGAGTTCTGGAATACAACCATTTCAACAGCTCCAGAAGTTGCAAATCGAAAAAGTCTTATCCTATAATTCACTAGCCACTATTATAGTGCAAAAACGCGAAAAACTTGCCGGTCCTCGTACAATACGATACTGATATATTTTACAACGAGAACCATATTAAGAAGTTATTTATTACGAGCGCTGCTCTACCAGAAGTCAAATCGGTTTTTACATCAGTGTTTCGTAATCATTATTCCTTTCCAACAAAATGTATCTAGTTTTGTACTGAGTTGAAATACAAATTGTACAGCAAATTCCAAAATTTTGCAAATTTGGTTTAAGTGACAGTTTATTTCTGTAGAACAGTTATTGCATGCCAGAAAGCGATGGGAAATAAAACAACATATATTTCAGAATGAGCAAAGAAAGAGTCTAAATAATTTCTAAAATATTGGTCCTCAGTATATACGATTACTGTATACAGACGAAAATGCTGAATAACTTCGGAAAATTAATATATATGTACATATAAACAATTCCGTTAATATACTCATCTACACGTTGATGTATACCTATGTACTCAAAAAAATATATGTGTAGTGTCGGTCCTCACAATATACGATTCACATACATATATATATTAATTACTTTGTTATTTTGAACCATCGTCTCCGCGTCGCGTTACGGGCCGATCGTCAGGCCATTCGTGCTCTGTGCGAGGGGAGGGCGCCCGTCTGTGGATGTCTTTGCGTACCTAGAACAGAGGAAATTCGATTAGAGGCTACTTATACTGACTTATTTCACGGCTTTCCCCCCTTATTGATACGGTTTTTGTACTAAATTGGCGCTATGGCGAGTGAGCCAGTGGACAGTGGAGTGGCTCCTCCTTCTGAGGATGTTGGTCCTCTTGTTGAGCTTCCTGCGACAAACTCTGATCCGGAAATAGATCGCATTTTGCAAGATTTGGAGGATCTTGCCCCGGTTTTTGCGAAACCTTCACGTCCTGTGAAGTCGACGAGCGATGGCAGTAAGTGAGGGGCCAAGCGGGAGAGGGACTCGGTGACTCCGACTCCCCCGCATGAACGGGTTGGATCGGATTCCGATGTCTGTATTAGTGGCAGACGGTTTACACGGGCGGTGCATTCTGATGGGGGTCCGGTCTCGCCCACGGCGTCGGCTCGGGAGAGTCCTGCCCTCACTGATGACGACGTGATGGATGTCTCTGAGTCGTCCTCGGCTCGACCGGATCGGCCGGCTCGTGGTCGTGGTCGTACCCCGAAGAAGAGGAGAGTCGTGCCGGGTGCCCGTTTGGCGGAGGCGTCTTTGCGCTCCTGTAATGAGCTGAAGCGTGCGTCGGAGCTGGGGCCCCTGTCGGCAGAACAAATCAAGGTGTGCGGCTTTCGGTGGCTCAATAATATTGATATTGGCCGGGTAAAGAGTTCGCGTATGCAGGGTAAATTGTCCGGTCAAATTAAAGAACGAATACAGTGCTTTTATGATGTGGCGATCCTGACTGAGCGGGCGGAGGAGAGCGAGGACTTTGCTTTCCTGCGGGCTTGGAACGAGTCTTTAGCGGCTGACCTGCGAGTGGAGCGGAAGGCGTTGGAGGAGGCGCGGTTTGCTCTTCGGGAGTCTGAGACGCGGGTGACTGCTCTCAGATCGTCCCTGAATGCGTTGAGGTTGCGGATCGGGTCTAGGTCTACCTCGGTGGAGATGGATCCTCCGCGACCTGAGGAGCGTCCAGCGATTGATCCGATTGATAAGGTGGAGGCGCCTCTGCCTCAGCAACGGGAGTGTTCGGGACGTCGAGTGGATGAGCGGCCTGTTCCGGAAGCGGAGATGTCACCTGCCGATCCTCCTCCGTCATCTATGGGGGATGCTGAGCGCCGTCGCCTGGTCCAACAATATGATGAGCGAATCTCGCAGCAGATGGACGCCCTGCGGAAGATGCGTGACGAATTGTTGGGGGATGCTGGTGTTTTTGAGCCGGCAACTGGGCGAGTGGCTGGTCAACCTGCGCGAGCCAAACCGCGAATTACTAGCAATGACCCGTGGCCTCCTCCGGTTGTGGAGGGCGTGGCTACGACTGTTGCGGGGGTTGACTTACCTGAGGAGGAGCCCTTGCCCGTGATGACTCAGGAGTCGTGGTCTACAGCAGAGATCGGCAAAAGTCTGAAATTGGGCACGGGCGCCCGCGAGTGCCTAGCTGCTGGGCATATCGACAAATGAATAATGAGACTGCGATAGAAATATATGGATGGTAACTAATAAACAATCAGAGGTTCGCGTTTTCGATGCCAGTCGTTAGAAGTATAGTAAAACAGATTTCTATCGAATCTTTCCCGCTTTTAATATTCACTCCTGCACATGGATAATTAAAGTACGAAAAGAACTTAAAATTCTGAAAGTTCTGAAAGTTGGGAAGAAAGATGGTTTATAATAAAACTTAATAATCAAGCACAATGTTTGATCTGTGGAACATGTATGATTCCAAAAAAATATAATATCGAAAGACATTATAATACAAAACATGGAACCACTTATGACAAGATAATAGGATCGGAAAGAGTGAAACTTTTGCAAGATTTAAAATCAGCTGTCATCAATAATAAAGTAAAATTTTTAATTTATACTACATTATATATTACATTGTCGTGTATGTAAAATATGTGACTTTTATTACATTTAGTTTTAATTTTTTCTAATATAGGAAAAAGAATCAGAATTAAATAAGCCTGCATTGTATGCTAGCTATAAAATTGCTCATCTTATTGCACGTGAATCACGTCCATTTACTATTGGTCCATTTGTGAAACAATGTCTCGAAATTGCGGCAGAGGCGATAGATCCTGATAATGTTAATAAATTTAAATCAATTAGTTTGTCTCCTCGAACTGTGATACGCCGCATTGAAAAATTAAGTGAAGATCTGGAACAACAATTGTCATTAAAAGCAAAGAATTTTATTGCTTTTTCGTTAGCTCTCGATGAAAGTACTGATATCGTTGATACTGTACAATTAGCAATTTTTATTCGTGGTGTGGATAGCAACCTCTCTATTACTGAAGAATTATTAAATATAATGCCTTTGAAACACACCACAACTGGAGAAGACATATTGCACAGTGTTGAAGAAGCAGTTGCAAACATAAACTTATCTTGGGATAAATTAGCTTCAGTTGCTACTGATGATGCTGCAGTAATGGTTGGATGTTATACAGGTTTCGTAGGATGTTTAAAATCCAAATTAATAGCACAATCGAAACAAAAAATTTATTCCATCCATTGTATCATCCATCAAGAGGCACTGTGCGCAAAATCTTTAAAATACGATGAAGTAATGAAAATTGTAATTAAGGTTGTAAATTTTATTAGAACTACAGGATTGAACCATCGTCAATTTCGCGAGTTTTTATCTTCTTTAGAATCGGATTATACTGATATCCCCTATTTTTGTGAAACGCGATGGCTTAGTCGAGGTAAAACTCTTGAGCGTTTCTTTCGTTTACGCGAAGAAATAATTATATTTTTAGAAATGAAAGATAAATGTATATCCGAACTATCACAACCTTCTTTGATCGCCGATCTTGCTTTTCTCACGGATATTACTGGTCATTTAAATACATTAAATTATTCTTTACAAGGCAAGGATAAATTAATTGTTCATATGTTCGATCAAATTCAGTCTTTTAAAATGAAACTTAATTTATGGGTTAATCAGTTTCAATCCCGACAGTTGTTGCACTTTCCAAATTTATTATCTGTTGCCATGCACATTGCAGATAAGCAATACGACAAATATATAAATTCACTTCAGTTACTACACGATGAATTCGACTATCGTTTCAGAGAAATACATCTTTTAGAATTAGATTTGCTTATCTTTATGACGCCCTTTACCGTTGATATTAATATCGTTCCCGCAGATATACAATTAGAATTAATTGATTTAAAATGTGACACTACCCTTAAAAATCGTTTCCACACAACGACTGATATTGTACAATTTTATTCATATGTATCACAAGAACGTTTTCCTCGAATACATGCTCGCGCCGCAAAAATAATGAGTATATTCGGTTCTACATATTCATGCGAACAATTATTTTCCGTAATGAAATTAAATAAATCGCGGTTACGCGACATTTAACAGATTCACATTTAAACGCAATTCTTCTTTAAGTTATGCTAGAGCACTAACACCCGATATATCACAAATAATATTAAATAGTACCTAATTGTGAATCAAATATAAATTAAGTATTTGTTATGTATTACATTTAAAATTTTAATTAATGTGTTACTTTTTAAATTATATTAATTAAATGTATTAAAAATTGTGTTACTATGTTATATGTTGTTGTTTAATTTAGTGCGATATATTTGTGGGCGCTGCTAGAGTCCTAAATAATCAGAGAAGCGCAATCGTTACCCCCTCCATGCTTCCCATGGTCGCCATGTTGGGCCCGCAGCTGTCCATATGTACACAAACGCAGCTTGTCTATTTCGTGTAAGTAGGTTATGCAGAAACGTTGTAATTTTAATTCTGAACTTGTAGCAACGTAAAAGAGAAGTTAAAGTTTCGGAATATCACATTAAATTGAAAAATGGAGATCAATTTGGTAAGTAACATCGATATTTCGTTAAAATGTTAAAGAAAATAAAGTTATCATAATATGATAGTTATTCATTGTCTAGGAGCTGGCTCTTTTTAATAAAGGGGAACAACAATATAATAAGGCTCATAATATATCTATTCACGAATCAAATTCTACAAAGGTCAGTATTAATATAATGTATTCACAATTATAAAAAGTCAACTTAATAATATAATAATAATTTAATTTAATTATAATGGTTTCACGTCGTTTGTTATAAATTATATTGTACATTTATTCTATTCAAGAAAGACATTCAATCCCTTCTATATTGGTTCCCAAAGTAAAATGTTGTACAATTGATGAACTGATATTACAGTGTAACAAAGCATCACAAGTTATTCAAGACTTAACAGTTGAGCGTAATTTAGGCTTGCAGCAGTTGCGTAAGATGTTCAGTAAGATTATCCAAATGGAGAAGGCATTGCGAAGATTACAGCCTACTGTCACTAAAAGGAATTCCAATAAGTAACAAAGAAAATGTTGGCAAATCTAATTATTGTGTCACTGTTTAGATATATTTAGGATAACTTTTATAATAATATATTTTATATCATAGTTGTAATATTTTCTTTAAAATAAATGACAATCGTACATAATTTGTTTAGTACTATTTTATTTATATCAGTCTTGTTACAACATAAATATTTATTCTTATCATAATATAAATACATAATATATATATATTAGTCTTGTCAAAAACAATTGCACATATTAAGGATATCTAAAATGTATTTTGTTGGAAAAAAAACATTATAACTATAATTTTTGTTCACTTACGGTACGCCGGTTGCGGTTAGTTTCCCAACAGAATGTATTACGGGCTCAACATGGCGGTCAGCCAATCAGCAAGTGAGACGCCGATTGCGCTTCTCTGATTATTTAGGACTCTAGGCGCTGCGAGTGCGTATCTCCGCCCCTGTTTCAATCTCTCTTTTTTTTTTGTCGCGGGCATCTGACCCGTTCAGCTTTGCCCGCGGGCCGTGCCCACTTGCCGATCCCTGCTCTACGGTGGCGCGGAGGCGCCGTGGAGGTGCGGTCGGTCCTGGTGCTGCGTCCGGCGGCCCTGTTGGTCGTGGTGCTGCGACTGGAGGCTCTGGTGGTGTTCGTCGACAGGCCCCGCGTACGGCGGCGGTGGCAATTAAATCTTGTTCGGATGTTTCATACGGGGAGATACTAAAGAACGCTCGTACTGCTGCTAATTTGGGAGGCATCGATATTAACAATACTCGGATTCGCCGCGCTGCGAATGGAGGCTTTCTAATCGAGGTCGCCGGTCCTGAGGGCCATCAGAAAGCGGATGAGCTGGCGGGAAAACTCGGTGAGGCGCTGCGGGGTGTCGCCTCGGTCTCTCGACCCGTGATGCATGGCCAGCTACGAATTGCTGGCTTCGATGAGTCTGTTTCACGAAACGAAGTTATGGCGGCGATCGTTAATGGCGGAGGCCGGGAGGCTGATGTTCGAATCAGCCTATTGCGCCAACAACCGAACGGGCTTCTTCATGTTTGTGCAGTGCCCTTTGACGTTTGCAAATAAGATCGCAGCGGGCGGAAGCCTTCGTCTCGGTTGGTCTTCAGCCCAAGTGACCTTAATGCGCGCTCGCCCTGTACAGTGCTTCCGGTGCTGGCACTTTGGACACGTGCGGGCGAATTGTGCGTCGTCCGTTGATCGGGGAGGGTCGTGCTTTCGCTGTGGAGGCTCGGGTCACCTGGCGGAGACCTGTAACAAGAAATACCATTGTGTTATTTGTGCGGAGTTTGGTGAAAACACGGACCATAGGATTGGTTCCGAACGGTGTGCGGGTATTTCCAGGCGGCCCGGAGGAGACCGCCGACCGAGTAACGCTGGTGTAACCAATGGCGGCTAAGGTCCTTCAGATCAATCTGAACCACTCCTGGGGAGCCCAGGATTTGATACGGCATCATGTTCTCGAGTTTTCTATCGACATTTGCTGTATTTCCGAGCTTCATTTTGTGCCAGCCGGCGATCCGAGCTGGTACAGTAGTAGTAATGGCCTTGCTGCTCTCTACTGGGTGCCTACTCGCCTTAGATGCTCCGGTGTTCTCGTTTGGGTCACGAATAACTTCGTAGCGGTGCGTTTTGGCCCTGTTACAATGGCATCCGTATATATTTCGCCTAGTGTGAGTGTGGCTGTTTACTTAAACTTTTTAGACGACTTACGAGATCTTGTACTTACCACTCGTGGTGAATTGTTGATTTATAGTGACTTTAATGCGAGCTCTTTATCCTGGGGGTGCTGGTCCGCTAATCGTCACGGCGAGCTGCTGAAGGAGCTGATCTCAGAACTAGATCTACGACTGTGTAATGTGGACGGTTCTTTCACGTGTGTGCGTGCGCGAGGGTCCTCGGTGGTGGATCTCACGCTTACTTCGCCGTCGTGTTCCTCCAGGCTTCGTTCCTGGCATGTTCTGACTGGAGTAGTCATTATCCGACCACCTGTATATCATGTTCTTCCTGGATGGCCTGGTTGGTGGTTCCTGCTCTCTGGATCACCCGCGTGGGAGGCTCTATCCGCGTTGGTTCCTGAAAGATATGGACAAGGAATTATTCGTAGAAGTGATTAGCTTTCAGAGCACTTTTGTGCGACCGGACCTATCTGCGACGACTTTGACTGCCACCACTGGGAATATACTGACCGATGCATGACTTGGCTGCTCGTCGTGTCCGGAGTAGACCCGGGAGGCGAGCAGCATATTGGTGGAACGATGAGGTTGCTGCGGCGCGAAAATTGAGTATTGCGGCTCGCCGCAAATGGATGAAGTTCCGTTACTCCGCTGATGTGGAATTTAGGGAGCGGATGCACGATGAGTATCGGTCGGCTAAGAGGAACCTACGCAAGTTAGTGCGAAATAGCAAAGCCAAGACGTGGAGGGAATTGCTGCATACCCTTGATGACGATCCATGGGGCCTCCCATATAAACTTGTTCTTGGACGTCTTCGTCGCGCTACCCCATCTTTTGCAGAGACGTTACCTGCGGAAGAACTACGCTAATTACAGACCTCTTTTCTGCCGGTGATACACACGATCCTGCCGTCGAGTGGACTTACTGGACAGGCTTCCAGGAGGAGAACAAAGTACTCCCTTCGGAGGTAGTGGAGGCCATTGCTAGTGGTGGAAGGAATGGCTGTCCGGTTCCAAGTCTGGATGGTTTGTCATTGACAATTTGGAGGACTGCAGCGGGGTCTGTCTCTTCTCTGCTTGCGGACGTTTTTAACGCGTGCCTCCGCGATGGTGTTTTCCCCGCGTGTTGGAAGATTGCCAAGTTGGTACTGATACCTAAGCAGAGAGTGGCGGGTGTAGTGAGTGCGCGACCAATATGCCTCTTAAATGAGGTTGGAAAAATCTTTGAACGTATTCTGGTTCGTCGCATGGCGGCATTCCGGGCGGCAAACCGTTCCGCGCGATTGGCGGCACGACAATTTGGTTTCCGTCCAGGAGTTTCGACGACGGACGCATTGCGTTTAGTGACCGACACGATTCGACGTGTTCGCGACCGCGGTCACTTCGCTATCGCAGTGAGTTTGGACATCAAAAATGCGTTTAACTCGGTTCCGTGGGGTGCGATTCGCTGGGCTTTACGACGTAAGGGTTTTCCGGAATATTTGCGGCGAATCTTGGATTCCTACTTGCACGAGCGTTTCATCGAATTCGTCGATAGTGATGGCACGTTTCACCGGTGGCCGGTCACGTCCGGGGTCCCCCAGGGCTCGGTCGTTGGTCCGGATCTCTGGAACGATACATACGACCATGTTATTAGCCTGCAACCGGGGTGCAAGCCCACTGCCGGGGTGTCTTATTATTGGATACGCGGACGACACTTTCGTTCTGGGTTACGGTCCCACCGTTGAGATTGCGCGCGACCGAGTTAACGATCAACTGGTGTATGTTATACCCAGAATTGAGGCACTCGGCCTTATACTCTCCGTGCATAAGACGGAAGCGGCGTTATTCTATGGTCGGCGGCGCCCTTTGCTTGACCCAGTAGTACGTGTCAAGGGCTCATTCATTAGAATGTCGCCTGCTATCAAGTATCTTGGAGGGATGTTGGATTCTCGCTTGAACTTCATGCACCATTTTCGCTACATTGATGAGAAAGTCAGTAGAGTGGCTCGTGCGTTGTGCCGACTTATGCCTAATTTGCGAGGCCCATCTGAGCATAAGTGTCGTCTTTATAATAATGTGTTGAGCTCCGTAGCGTTGTATGGAGCTCCGATATGGTACGAGACGTTCGCGGGCTCCCGTGCGGCCCGCGCTATTTATCGGTGACTTTAGCGCGTGATAGCGCTTCGGGTCTGTGCTGCGTATCGCACAGTGTCCTTCGATGCTGCGACATTTCTTGCGCGTACTTTGCCGTGGGAGTTGTTGGCCGCCGAGCGGCACCGCATCTATTCTCGCCTTTGTAACATCAGACGACATGGCGACGTCGTCGATGATGAGGCCGCTGATATTTACGCGGAGAAGCGCGTGTTGACCCAGCGTCAATGGGCGCTTTATTTAGGAGGCGACTCGGTGGCGGGCGTCCACACCGAGTCGCTGCAGTGCTGCCGGTTCTTGATGAGTGGATGGCGCGTTCATGGGGTGGTATACCACATGACGCAGATTTTGACGGGTCATGGGTGCTTTGGCACCTATTTGGCACGTATTGGTAAAGTCCCGATTGACCTCTGCGAGCACTGTGGATCTGGTGTGGACTCCTCTGAGTATACCTTGCTGACCTGCGTGGCGTGGAGTGCGGAGCGTGCGGAATTGGTGGCGGTGCTCGGGCCTCTCGCGTCTATCCGGAATGTGGTGGCGGGTATTGTAAATAAAAGACGTGCATGCTCCGCATTTTATTTGTTTTGTGTGCGTGTGATGCGGACCAAAGAGGAGAGTGAGCGGGCCCGGCAGAATGTTCGGCCCCCTAAGACATTGTGATGTTACCTACCTGTGCATGTGTCGGATAAAGGTAGGAATATTCTTTTATGAGGGCTTGCTCCACCGCTGGGCCCCCATTTACAGGACGCATCGGTGGAGGCGAGTTGTTGTTTTATTTATTTATTTCTTATTTATTTATTTATTCTTTTAATTATTTTATCGAAGTCTCTATTGACTTCACTTGGCGATTCGTGCACAGGTTGTACGTTTAACCTGGTTCTGCCCATTGAATGTATGTGTGTGTGTGTGAGTGAATGTGTGTGTGCGTGGGGCAGACTCGGGCAGTAGGGTGCCGTGTGGGTGGGGCCTTGGCTCGCATGTGCCTGAGGGGGCCCTCTCAAGTTTAATGTTTCACGACGTTGCGGGAGGGGTCCCTCTAGTGTGCTGTTCTGTGCCGTCCGGTGTTGTCCAGTGGTGGGTTTGGGGGGAAGTGTGTTTTTAGTGGGTATGGCCCGATTGGACCTCCGGTCCTATGGGCGAGTCCCACACTACCAAGGGGTTCGGCCCCCTTGGTGTACGTAAATGCATTTTTTGACTTCCCTGCGAAAAAAAGCCCCGGACACACGCTCGTTTTCAGTCCGCTTCGCGAGAGGGCGGGGAGGGAGGGGCTTTGCCCCCCCCCACCCCTTTGCCGGAGTGTAACAGATTTCATCATACAGATTTTGATCACCTGGTACACGGCACGAATTCCGCCCTCCCGCAAAGCGGGCTGAAAACGAGCGTATGTGTCCGGGGCTCCAGATTCAGAAAATATAACCTAACCTAACCCAAACCTATTTCTGATTTAAAGTTAAAATTCCATCAAATATACTCTTTCGTAAACGTATATGGTATAGTACAATTATGCTCTATTTATTAAACAATTTTGTTAATAACTTTTTATTAAACAACTTTCCCTGATTAAACCCTTCTGAAGGTTACTCAGGACGTTGATCTTGACAACATATGTCAAGGTCAAGATCATCGGTGAAGTGTCCCCTAATGTAAATAATTACCCATTAGTTTTATGGAGTTTATCTTTGAACGCGTTCTTCGGGCGCGTATACTTGGCGCTTTTTTGTACGTTTTTTAGATTTTAATGAAACTTGGTGGGTTTGTAGAGAAGGTCAAAATATTCGATCCGTGTTTTTTATTGGCAACGAAACATGTTTAAAGGGTGAAATCGACCCTCGAAAATCGATGAAATTTTCTTTTTTCGGCTATAACTTCTGAACGAAGCATGATAGCGCAATTTTGTAAATATACAAAATGTACAGAATTTCGAAAACTATCTACCGACATAAAACTTAATTTTTTTGCATAAAAAACTTTTTACATAAAAAATACGAATTCTAGAACTCAACTGTTTTATTTTTCCACTAATAAACATGAAATTTTTTCTAGTGGAGAGGTTTCATTTATAAGAAAACGTGTAATAATGCATTTGTGTTCCTACATGTTAGAAAAACTCGAAAATATATTTTTACTATACATGAGTAGCGAACTTGCAAGCTGCAGTGGTGCCACACGCCGACCATGTTGCGCGTATTATCATTAGCGAATACGAATTCGTGCATTAGTTGCGTGATGGTCAAGTCATTAAACGGTGGAATATTCGAAAAGGCGAAAAAAATTAAACCAAGATATAGAGTAATTGAAATTCAATACGCAATAACGTATTAGAAAAGTGCAAAAATGGGTTGACGAATGGATTGCCTCAAAAGACCGTTCGTTTTTTCGGCGCGGCATTGGCATGCTGCTCGAAAGATGGGAAAAGCTCATAACTAATGATGGAAAATACTTTGATTGAGGTATCTATTCATTTTCTATGTTAAATAAAGGCCTTTTTGAGCAAAAAAATTGATCAGAACTAACCGGAATCTATATACAATATATATAAGCCAAATACCACTCACTCACTTATCAACGTGCAACCCGAACTGCACCTACCGACTTGAAATTTTAAGGGTATATTCCTACTATCACGTAGGTGTTCATTAAGGGAGGGTTTTCCGAAATTCCACCCCTAACGGGGGAGAAGGTGTAAAATGTGTTTTTATTTAATTCTACACATAAATATCGCGGGTGAAGCCGGAACGGGGGATGTTAGTACCTAATATAAAGGAAAAATAATGCCACACATGCTTGCAGATTACTGCTGGAATGTAGTTCGAGATACGTCTGTGACATCCTATAAACGCAAATGATCATATTAAATGGAAAGATATACACGCATATCTGCCTTTACACACACATATATAAGTATAAAAGCACTTAATTTCCATATAACGCAGCATTATGAAGGAATGACTTTTCCATTCGCAAAAGAGCAATTTTCAATTGCTATAATTTGCTATATCTCAAAAACGAAAAATCACACTAAAACGAAACACGCGCATTTTAATGCTAAAAGTTCACACTTTCACATGGCGTAAACGAAATTTAGAAAAAAAATTTGTTGCCAGTGTTACAACGTCATAAAAACCCTGAAAATAGTCGTTTTTGGCATCTTTGACGTCATTTTTTTCAAAATTTTGACGTGATAGCCAAATTTGGACAACGGATTCGTGTTCGACAGACAAAAATATAGGAAATGATTATTTAAACTCGTGTTACAAACAAAAAGTCAAATTTTGTCGGACAGTGTACTTTTAGCCAATTCCTTAGCACGCATGACAAAGTCTTCAAACCCTTCGTCAGATCGTTTATTTGTTAAACTAGTTACGAGATCTTTCAGAACTTCTGCTGATAAAGAAATATTCATTTCGGGGTTTTGAAGCATTTTACTAACAACATTTATTTTCGAAAGAATCTCGTACCAAATGACGGTTGAGCATACGAATTTAAAATTGCAAAGTTTTTGTGCTAGACACTGTGTTTCATGGCGAGTTTGGATATCCATTTCACTGATACTCGTCAGTTCCATTAAAGTCATATATTTCGCCTAACCCGTATCGTAATGGCTTCGATTCTACTCTCCCATCTTGTCTCTGAGACTGACTTCAGCGTCAATTTTGTAACATGTTATTTTAGAACCCCCCACCTTTTAGTTGATTTTGAGAAAAAATTGTAAAGCTTTTGAACTGTACTGAAGAAATCCACGGTTTCGAAGTTTACTTTGGCTCATCATTGACTACTAAATTTAAGCTATGAGAAGCACAAGGAATAAAAAACGCTCGGGAGGTGATATCCAGTATTCTTTTTTGTACGCCACGATATTTTCCACGCATATTCGCGCCGTTATCGTAACTCTGGCCATAGATCTTGAATGTTCAAGTTATGATCTTCAAGAATTTTAAGAAGAAATGTTGTTAAACCTTCTCCAGTGGAATCGTTGATGGGATGAAATCCAAGGAAGTGTTCGTTAATCTCGTACGTTCTTGTGTCCGCGTTTACAACTATGAAACGAATTATCACTGTAATTTGTTCTATATGACTTACGTCTAGCGTACAATCAAGGATCACAGAAAAATTCAGTATCATAACAAATTATCTTTTTAAAAAAAGGTACAAAAAAAGCGCCAAGTATACGCGGGCGAAGAAAAAAAGAACTCTACGTTTTTCGTTCAAAAAAGAACTGTACAAAAGTAATGATATCTAAAAAATTGTGCCAATTATGAAAATGGGTATTTATGGAAATCAGAAAATCTATTATTTTATTATTATTTATACTACATACAGACACATGCATATATACATACATAATATTGATTACGAATGCGGAAGAATTATTGCAATACAAATAAGTATTTTATAAATTTTTTCAAAATGCTTAGCGCTGCTAACCCGAATCTATATATTAATTATACTTCGTGTCTCGCCTTTCGAGATTACGAAGGTAGTACCGCTACTTCATGCCTTTCAAGCCACAATTTTAGAGCTACATTTTTTTTAATTTACCGCCGCTTACACTACGCGGCGCTTCGACGGTGCTGCGGTTGCGCGCCTTTGTCATTTCGTTTTTTTTGTGCCAGACAAGCCACATCTAGAGCGTATCTACACATCGCTTTATTGTGTATAGAAATGGGTAAGCGTAAGAAGAGATCACACAGCAGGGAAAAGGAAAACAAGGAGTTATGGAAACGCTTGAAGATTCTCGAGAGTCTAGTGGAATCCCGTTTACCAGTAAGACAACCTCTACGAGAGCTCGTTGATGACCATAGCACAAACCCGGACTTGACGAAATCGTCGTCACATATTTCTCATGTCCCGTTTGCGGAAAATCCAGGTAAGAATCCGTCTCAGAACGGAACCGTGAACTTCGTTGAGGTTGAGCTCGAACGAGAGCCGAGACATAACCTACAAAACGCCGGACGATCTTATACGAGAGATAAGGCATGTTCCGAGCTAATAGGCCGAGCTCGGGCGGGAACTGAGACATCGCCTAAATAAATTCTTCGTTATCATTTGCGCAATTTCGGGATTTATGGATTTGCGGTTGAGCTCGGACGCGAGCCGAGACATAACCTCTGCGACCATAATGGCGCCAAGTTTCTCGGTCGGCTCGCCAGACGAGGCAGGCCCGGCTATTCTACCCGTTTTTTCACGGTTCTTTTTCCTCCTCAATTTCAGGATTTGTCGAGGATTCGAACCTTAATGAAATGAGAACAGATACTTCTGAAATGCAAGTGTCGCTAGCGATCCTTTTGGATACGCCTCAAATTCACGAGGCATCCGTCCTACACCATTCTCATTCGGTTGAGCACATTGACAATAGACCTCTAAGTGGCCAGGAATTGTCGTCGCAGCCCGATACGGAGGAGATTCTTGATCTTGACGACGAAATTCTCAAGATCATCGGTGAAGAACCCTTGCTGAACCAAAGCGAGCTGAAAATCCACGTCAGCTTGGCAAATCGCTGGAATCCTTGGTTACAACAAGGACTAAAGAAAGAAGTCAGGGACTAATTGCTTAAGAAATACCCTAGAGTCGGTTCTTGCTCTCTAGAGCCACCAATACTCAACCAGGAACTAAGTACACTGAATCCGAACACCTTAAAGAAAGACAGATAAAAAGACTTTACATTTACTCAGAACCTCGCTGGTTTGGCTCTCTCAGCTCTTGCCCCCGTTATAACCGAGATAGTATCCTCCAAGACGGCAGAGTCACGGAAAATGTTGGAAAACTTATGGGACGCGGCAAAATTGTTAGCAGAAATCCATCACTCACAAACTATCGCTCGACGGGCATGCATTCTACCGAGCGTCTCGAAACAAATGGCTGACCAACTAGCGAAGCGGAGAGTCGATAAATATCTGTTTGGTGATTGGGTGACCGAATTAAAGAAATAAAAATTATCATTAAACTGGGTCAAGAAATAAAACTACAACCAGCAAAAACTATTCCCCGTTTACAAAACTCGTCAAACTTGAAAGGCCCACTGGTATCCCAGAAGTCGGCAACGCAGTTAGGTTACAAACAACGTCCTCAGCAGTCGAGGCAGCCGGTATTCCAGGATCCTCCCAGGAAATCGTTCTACCCGAGATTGAGCCACTATCGAGATCATCGAGATCACGCTCGTCATCGCGATCACACTCGGGATCGGGAGAGATCTCGCCATCGCTAGAGCCTGCGCCACATCAGGTTTCTGTATTAGCTGGCAGGCTTTCATACTTCATAAATACTTGGAGACGTATTACGTCTGACCCTTTCGTTTTGCAATGTGTTAAGGGCTATAAAATACCTTTTATATCTTTGCCTTGCCAGTCTCAGATTCCTCCCATGCGAACATGGGCTCATTCTGAACATTTAGAATTACTCAATAAAATAGATCGTCTCCTGTCAATTAGAGCGATAGTTCGTTGTAAAGCAACGGACGGCCAGTTTCTTTCAAGTTATTTCCTTGCCAAGAAACCTGATGGCAGTAATCGATTTATTCTTAATCTTAAACAACTGAACCTATTCATCGAAACCGAGCACTTTAAGTTAGAAGATTTAAGGGCTACGTGCAGATTATTAGAGCCTCATATGTTTATGGCCACAATAGACTTAAAGGACGCCTACTTTCTTGTCCCCATACATAAAAACCATAGAAAGTTCCTTCGGTTTATGGTTGACACTCATATTTATGAATTTACTTGTTTACCTTTCGGTCTTAATTCAAGCCCTCTGGTATTCACGAAATTAATGAAGCCAGTAATGAATTTTTTGCGTATGCGATTTTTATCAGTTATTTACTTCGATGATATTTTATGTTTAGGGGATACTAAAGTAGTTTGTCAGACTAATGTTCGGACCACCTGTTCCTTCTTGGACTCCTTGGGCTTTATTATAAACGAGAAAAAATCTAAATTGGAACCGAAACTAACATGTCAATACATGGGTTTCATTTTAAATTCTGCTCTAATGACAATAGAATTACCTCGGGACAAGCGACTAGAGTTACTTTCCCAGATCCGTAGAGTTACTACGAGAAGGTCGTGTTCGATCCGCGAATTTGCTCATTTCATAGGTTCGCTAGTAGCGAGTTGTCCGGGCGTCGAATACGGTATGATCCACTCTAAATCGTTCGAAGTAGCAAAACTTCAGGCCTTAGAGGCAAACAACGGAAACTATAATGCGAGGATGCAGATCCCGTTGTCGGTTCACAAGGATTTACGCTGATGGAAATCAAATTTAGGATCCTCCTATAAACGGATAAAATCTATGAGATTCGAGAGGGAGATCTTCTCCGACGCTAGTAAAACAGGCTGGGGAGCCTTCTGCTACGGCGAACGAGCATATGGTCACTGGAACTCTCAGCAATTGGAGCTTCATATAAATTAGTTAGAACTAAAAGCGGCCTTATTGGCACTCAAATGTTTTGCTGCCGACCTTTCGGATTGTGACATTCTTCTCCGAATAGATAACACGACGGCCATGGCATATATAAATAATATGGGCGGCGTAAAAGTGGATTACCTGCACGAGGTGCGGAAGAACTCTGGGATTGGTGCGAAAAACGGAAACTGTGCGTATTCGCCGAGTATATCTCCTTGCAAGAAAACGCCAAGGCTGACACTTTGTCTCGAATGGATAATAAGGACACCGAATGGGAGCTAGCAGATTACGCCTTTATTGAGATTCTAGACTTTTTCGGAGACCCCGAAATTGATCTATTCGCCTCAAATATTAACAAAAAATGTGAGCGTTACTGCTCCTGGAAGAGAGACCCTGACGCGTTTGCCGTTAACGCCTTCACAATCTCATGGTCTAATCTCAATTTCTACGCATTTCCTCCGTTTAGCCTAATTGCCAAAGTACAAAAATAAAAAATGATAACGCCTCCGGTGTTGTAGTGGTGCCCCTCTGGACTAGTCTGATACGGTTCCCAGTATTTATGAAATTAATCAAAGGATCGTATCTGCAATTTCATGCACATACTAACCTTTTATTCTCACCTTGCAGAAAGAGACATCATCCGTTAGCTTCCAAACTTTCTCTGGTTGCTGCCAGGTTATCAGCGAAGCTCTCCGACGCAAAGGCTCCTCGGAGGATACGACGGTAATGTTGCAAGCGTGGGAAGATTCAACACTTAAATAGTATAACAGTGCACTGAAACTATGGTGGGAATGGAACAACAAGATCAATGCCGATCCTTTTGACGTGTCGATAGCGAAAGTTCTCAATTTCTGACCTTAAGATATCAGGAGGGAGCTAATTACGGAACGTTGAATTCGTCCCGATCGACACTAACCATCATATCTACAGAGGACATCGGAGCGAATGAGGTTAAGAAATTCTTTAAGGGCTCCTTGAAGACAAGACCCCATAAACCTCGATACGACTCCACGTGGGATGTGGATCCGGTTTTAAGAGGACTGCAAGAGTGGTTCCCACTAGAATCTTTAACTTTAAAACAACTCTCACAGAAATTAGCCCTTTTGTTAGCCCTTGGTACGGCCCATCGATTACAAACCTTGGTGTTAATAAAAATTTCATACATAACTCCCTCAGATAAAGGCCTGGAGATCAAGATTCCCGACCGTATAAAGTCTTCGGGGACATCGGCCCAGCGTCCAATTTTAAAACTTCCCTTCTTCGATGAAAAGCCGGGTCTGTGCATCGCGCGAACCTTACGTTTTTATATCAAGGCCACGCATCACTTCTTCTGACGTAATATCCATCGACAAGTTAAAGGCTGTATATGTTCTGGAGGTTCCACTAAATCCCAGGTTTTCATTTTAATTAAAGCACTAAATTCTTCAGACATTGCTTTGTACCACTGTTCATCCTTTAAGGCTTCCGAGACTGAAATGTCTCCAACTTCTTCTATGGCTACATTTGCTTGGTTTCCTCCGCGACGATGATTCATTTCAAAATCTTTGAAACGGGCAGGTGGCTTTAAAGTTTGACGATTACGCAAATTTAATGAAACGGTTGATCCATGAGAAACATGATGATCTTGATTGTCAGACGGTGGGTTATCATTTGCATCTTCAAAAGAAGTATCTTCAAATTCAAAGCTTCTGGATTTAAACTCTTCTTCTAAACTTTCATTTTGACCTTTTGTCAGAGGAACTTCAATCTCAGTATAGCTCTTTTCGATTCCAATTTTCTCGTCAAAAATTACGTTGTCAGAACTAACAACATCGTGTTCGTTAAATAAATAAATTCTATAGCAAGGTGAATCCAAGTCATAACCGACAAAGACCCCCTTTTTCGATTTCTTTTCAGTCTTTGCTCGTTTGTGATCTTGAACTAAAACATAACATTCACATCCAAAGCTTCTCAATTTCTTAATATCTATTCTTCGTCCAAACCAGGATTCAGCGGGACTTTTACCTTTCACTGAGCTAGTTTCTGTCTGATTTAATGTGAAAACTGCATAGTTTACAGCTTCAGCCCACAAATTTTCATTTAAATCTTGAGCATGTATCGCAGATCTAGTTGACTCGACAACAGTTCTCATTTCTCTTTCAATTCGTCCACTCTGTTGAGTGTATAAGCATTTGATGTGCTATGAAAAACTCCAAGTTCCTCCAAAAGTTTTTTAATATTGGTATTTGTAATTTCTGTACCATTATCAGACCTTAAACATTTAACTTTTCTACCAAATTGATTTTCTACCATTTTCATAAAAATATCAAGCTTTAAAACAGCTTCGTCTTTGGATTTCAAAAAATATACTGTTCGAAAATGTAAAAACTCATCTTTAAATAATAAAAAAAATACTTGGTTCCTCCTAAAGATCTAATATTCATTTCACACAAATCGACATGAATCAAATCTAAAGATTTTTCAGCAACTTTCAAATTTGTTGGATGAGAATTTTTGTGCTGTTTTCCATAAACACATCCTGTGCAGACATAGTCATTCCAATCATCAACAAATTTAATGCCCCTACTATTTAAAATATCCCTGACATTTTGGTGGGCAAGTCTTTCGTGCCAAACTGTAATGGAGGTAACTAACAAACAATTTTCAAACTTTTCTCGGCGAAACATCATTTTATATAAATTTCCATCTCGTTTAGCAATTGCTACAATTTCTTTTTCGTTAAGAGTTTTGAAAATGGATTGATTTGCATTTGCAATCTGGACATAACCTTTATCCAACATTTGAGTAACCGAAAAAAGATTAAAAGTCATTTTTGGTACATACAAAACATTTATCAAAATAATTTGATACCATTCTTTGCCATTAAATGCTTCCAATTTTACATCGCCCATTCCAATTCCTTTTAACTTAGTAGCATCACCAATCATAATCATCGTAGACTCTTCGAATTTAACATAATTTATCAGCCACTGCTTTTGAGAAGTCATATGCTGTGTTGCAGCACAATTCTGATACCACAAACTGTTACAATCATGTTTTGAACTTATAAAATTTACATTTGTAGTTGACAAGCCAACTGTTATAAATGCACGACGATTTGACTCCTTTGAATCATTCTTTTCCAAATTATCACTTGGCTGCTTACTATTTTGATTTGAATTTGCTTTCGGACAATTTTTAGCAAAATGACCTTTTTGATTACACGTATTGCAAGCATAATTCTTTTTACAATATGCTAAATACTTGGCTCATGGCTTGTATTTACAAGCTTTCTTCACATGTCCCTTTTTACCACATTTAAAGCATTCGACGAGTGAATTTCCTTGAAAAGATTTTCCAAAATTAGTTTTTCGTTTAAAAATAAGAGCATTTTGTGATGTAGATTTGTTTGATCGTTTGCTCTCAGTCTGTCTTCTTCCAATCGTAAACGTTCAAACAGAGTATCCAGATTTTTGTCCGAACCACTCACATTGTCCCAGGCAGTACGAAAGTGATGAAGCTCAGGTGGTAACATTCCTAATATTCTGGTCATAACCCACTCGCTTTGATTTCTTCACCTTCAGCAGTTAAATCCTCAGCATATTGTTGAATACTCATGCAATTTTCAATAACTGACTTGCTAGCATCATACTTAAAACTAAAAAACTGTCTTTGTAAACCTTCGATTGTAAATTCAGATCTTTTGCCATACAATGTGTGTAATTTGTCAAGCATTTGATATGCTGACGTGCAATTTGCTATCTTTTTTGCAATATTACTACTTACATTCAAACCTATAAATGTTTGAGCTTCAAGATCTTGTTTAATTCAAGTTTTAACTACTTCATCGGTATAACATCCATGAGGCTTTACTTCTACCCCAGTTGCTACCAAAAATAAACCTTTTGATTTTAAGGTCAAATTTAATTTAAATCTCCAAGAGACATAATTTATATTTCCTTGAGCATCCTCAGACAATGTCTCCATATGTGACTTAATCGAATCCATGACTTTCAAATTTTAGGTTAAACAAATATTATACTAACTTATCTGACTATTTCAAATTTGCAAACGCAAACTTACCTAACAACATGCTATACAACTCTGACTTATCTATCTATACGTTAACTGACGTTATTGATGTTGACTGACTGAGGTGAGGCTGACGTAAACTGACGTTGACTAACTTGACTGATGACAACTGATGATGATAAACGTTGACTGACATTCACTGACGTTGACTCCTATTATTGACGGTAGATCTCTCATATAATCTCGAAATGACAAAGCAAGCCTGGGCCCATAACCTGTTATTTTCAGTCTTCGTATGGATTTAAATTGCGAGGTCAACAAAAAATTACTTTCTTGATTATATTTGATATAATGTATTTAATGAAAGTATTTCGAAAGGCGCCTGCAACATGAATATAACATCTAACTAAAATATATGTCTAACTAAAATGTATGGGATTAAGTGAAAATGTTAAGCGAATTTTGAACCGTTGCAACGTGGATTGTGTGTACACGGTACCTAAGAGATTGAATAATGTCATTAAACTTGGCAAAGACGTGGTGGCCAATAATCAACAAATGGGCGTGGTGTATGAGTTGAGTTGCGTTGAATGCGAGTCGGTCTACATTGGTCAGACTAAGAGACACCTTGAAACACGAGTTAAGGAACATAAATCGAACATTTGTAAAAAAGACAGTTGTTTGTCGGTAGTGAGCAAACATAGACTTGAAAACGATCACAATTTTGACTGGAATAATTGTAAAGTTTTGCATCGAGAGAATCATAGAAGGAAGCGTGAGATTGCGGAAATGTTCATTATGCGACAATGTAATGCGATAAATCTGCAGAAAGATACGGATGATTTACCGCCTGTTTATGACACGATTTTGGGAAACATGTAGTTGTTTTGGTTGGCTGGCAGTCGCCGATAGACCTTTGTAATGGTTGGGCGTGTGTTTCTAAAGCTTTAACCTGGTTATTTTTTGCCAGTGAGTGGTATTATTTTATTATTGCGGTTTGTTTCGTTCTTTAAATTGTATCATTTGTATCATTTTTGTATCATTTTTGTACATTTCTTACTTTCGGTTTATTGATGTGTATGACTTAACTTTAGTGTAATTGTGTAATATTTTTGTATGACTTAACTTTATTGTAATTGCGTAATATTTTTTGTTGCTTTTTCTTTATTGTAGAAAATAACTGTGTTTACTTGAGAAGGACCTAAAATGAAGGTTGAAACGTTGTAACTGATATTAATAAAGTAGCCAGTTCGGTCGAAGAAAAGGATTTCATCTCATTTGTTATTCTGGCGGAACAAACCATTTTTACTAAAATATATGTGTTGCTGGCTAAATACATAACCAAAAAAAAACGATACAATACAATACACGAAACAAAAAACATCAATTATTTTACATTTGGATAAATACCTTTCGAATTACAATATTCTTGGACTCTGTCTAATAATAAATACAACAAAACGAATATTATTATATTGCGCTTCCTTTCTTAAACGTTATGCGCGATAGTCTTTTTCTCAAATGAAAACGAGGGTTGCCAACCCACAGCTTTAATCAAACGATTTGCGCTCAATAAATATCTAACTTATCGACATAAAATAGTTACATCTCAACATTGATGCATATCTAACTTATCGACATAAAATAATTACATCTCAACAATTATGTATATGTTTATACCACGATGACAGTGCCACTGTGATTTGGCGTTCAGATTTCTCATTTGACTGAACTTAAAAAGGAAGCACGACCTATTCGATCCCAATCAATAAGCAAAGTTTTAAAAAAGGTTAAAAAATTTTTGAAAACTATTTTTATAATTTTTCATAGTTATTTTCATAGTAGATATTTTTAAAATATCAAATAATATAATAAGTTAAGTTCTCTTTTATTAATTAAAGAAACACTTATTTTAACGTTCATATAAAAAAATATTTATAGTGTCAAACGAAGCTCCAAGAATTATTCAAATAGTTGTAAGAAAACAAAAGCGACGCAAGGTGTAAGTACTTATTAATCTATATTCACGTAGAATTCACCCGAACAACATAGAATTCACATCGAAATTGTAATTACAGACGTTTCGGTCTAAACGTTAGACCATCTTCAGTGTATAAATTTTCATTCGTAGTTAATAGTCAACATCTCGTTATCCTGTTTGAGGTTATCGTCTCAAGCATAAGGTGATTTATCTCATTTAACAACTATAAACAACATCAGACTCAATTGTACATTAACAAATTATCATTGTAGTCAAAATCGCAAACATATTCGCATACCGCACATGAAGAGCCCAAAAACGGTCTCATAAGTTATCGATGTTAGACCAACTTGTTTATTATACAGGGTGAGCCATTTTAAGTAACGCATTGATTTTTCTCGAAAACCAAATCTTGTATCGAAAAATGTTTCAGACAAAAGTCGTTTGGTTCGAAGGGGGCAAGATGATAGCATTATCAATTTAATTGTAGATGGCACCACTTTAGAGATTTCATCATGGCGGCCATTTTTTAAATGGAAGTTGATTTTTCTCTCTAAATGAAAGTTGTAGCTGATAATGAGACGAATACAACGGTTTTTTTTGCATTGCACGGACTATTGATGGGTCTGAAAAGGACTGTTTGTAATCAACTAGATTATCTCAATAGTCCGTCCAGTATCCATTTCGTGCAACAACTTGTTGCAAACGGGTATTAATGAAATCGTGAAGATTTTGGAAAAATTGAGGTTTACGTCGAAGATTCTCCCATGCGTCCTTTGAGTGTGCAATCAGAGCTGCTTTAGTTCTCTCATGAGCAGGATTCCACGAATTTACAATTTCTGCCCATACATTTTTTATTAAATTAAGATCCGGGGATTTCGGTGGCCACTCGAGAACTTCAATCTGCGGATGTTGTGCGAACCACTCCTGCATTATCCTAGAAGTATGGACAGCACTGTTATCCTGAACAAGTCGAAATGTCGGCATATCCTCTTCTGGGTAGATAGAGCGAACACTCGGGAGCAACACGTTTTCCAGAATATCTACATATTCCAGAGCATTCATACGCGGCGAAACTTCGACTAGTTCACCTGGACCGTGTGCACTAATCCAGCCCCACATACCACAAGTGATACGCCCACTCCGATCGCGAGGAACAACATATTTTGGATCTAGACGATTAGAGTCAACGGGTCTCCACACATGTAAACGTTGATCAACTGTCGACCAAATACTTTTTCGTCTGTCCAAATAGTACGCTCCCAATCCTCCAGTAAAGCTGTATTTATTTGCTGCAATGCAAACGCAATACGGTTTTCGCGATGCACATCAGTTAAACAAAACTTTCGGGCAGGCCTATAGCAATGTACATTTGCTTCTTGTAATCGGCGTCGCGCAGTCCGTTCCGAACATGGTAAATTTAACCGAGTTACAGTTTCTGATACCGAAAGAAAAGGGTTGTTATCTACCTGGTAGAGCAATAAAAGATCTTGTTCAGCATTTGACACTCGTCCTCTTCTATTATTTTTCCGTTTATCCATTACACCCTTCTTCTCTTGTTCTTGTTAACGTTTAATCCATTTGCGCACCGTTTGCACGGAACAAGGAATACGACGTGCGATCTCTTTTTTTGCTGCATCACATCTAATTACAAACGGTCCTTTTCAGGACCACCAATATATTTGACGAAAGAACACTTTCATTCGCATAACTTTGATCAATAAAAGTATTTAAAACCAATATATCATTGGAAATGATTCAATTCATATATTTTTCCGCCTTCTGATACACACATGTCGTTATCAACGGAATGATATTTCTTTCGCTGCTCATGATCATACGAGGCGATCAGTTACCATCGTCAATAAATTCGGCGATCGGCCGCCATCTACCGCCGCTGCGTTATACGCTAGAGTGCCGGGCAACGTAGGACATGCTCCGCCATTTGCGAAACGATTCATTGCCGGTCAGTGTACATCATCAAAATTATAATCACGTTTACCGTGACGACGAGTCAACTGACCCTGTTTGGCTCTTATCTTAAGTCTCCGAATGACGGTATTATTTGGATGTCGTCTGTTTGGATACCTATTTCGGTAAAGTCTTGCAGCTTCACAGTAATTGCCAAAACATTCTCCGAAAACTACTAACATATCGACGATTTCTTTAGGAGTATAATCACCCATGTCTACTATCTTACAAAATATGTTACTGATAATATTAGAGGAGAATCCCCTATTATGAGATATGGTCCTAATATGAGATAATGGAGTTTCTGCTAAACTAGTGAGCACCATCTGTTAATTCCACTATGAACTTATTACTCTTGGTGTAAAATGTATTTAGTGAAAAATTCATTGTTCGTTATTGCGTTTAGCCTTTGCAAGAAAAAGTTTGTGAAATTGTGAACATGTCAAAGGAACTTAAGGTAAGTCTTTAAACCTTGTTTATTACATAATAAAGAAATGGTTGGCAATAAATTCAGTATGCAATGATAGAGTAGAATCGTAGTAACAGGAAAATACGCGATTTGTTGAATTGCTTAATTGTAGAGGTTAGATTTCATGATCGCGGAACCGCTAGGCGCGTGGCTCGTATAATGAGATATTCAGGGTACTTTTAATATGAGATAATTATTGCTCGAATATGAAGAGTATGTAGTGTAATAAAAAGAAAGAAAATACTACGTTAAGGTTAAAGAAAAGTTAATACGAATTTATGTTACAAATTTTTGTATATTTAATTTTTATAGAATCTGACTATGGAGGTTAGAGAAACGAGGAAGCGTTGACAGTGGAATCGTGAAGATTTGGCGAAGGCTGTGGCAGCAGTATTTTTATAAAAATATCTAATAAAGTTTTTTACTTGTAATACTGATGTATTTTGCACTTTTAACACCGATTTCTCAAGGTATCTTATATTAGGAGCACACTTTCACGATCTTGCGTAAAGCTTTTTTTCAAATTTTTTTAATTTTCAGAAAAAATAATATTTAAATTAGATTTTTCATTTCACCAACCTAAAGCTTATTAAATTCTCTTCAAGAGAACGTATTACATTTGTAAATTCTGCCTATAGATTTCCTTACATTCGGCAAAATCGATATGGTATCTCATAATCGGGGACTTTCCTCTATAGTTAAGAAATGAAAATATGAACAGAGAAGAAACTTTAACGTATATCTGACTTATCACGCCATAAAGTAGCAGAGCTTCCTCTCAGTATGCCGCAATACGACAGAATTAATTCGCGGTTTGGCTTAGCGACTTATATACAATCTTTGTGGAATTTTACTTTCGAGAAACGCTTTTAGTTCTCATAACTCGAATAATATTTAACGAAAGAATACTTTATTATAGCGTTTTGAAAAGCTCTCGAGGTAAGCTACAAGACTGTATAATGAGAAATGAAGAGATCCATTAAAAAAAGTTAACCTTCACATAACCTTGACAGGTGCACCCAAGGTCAAATCCAGTGGCAACATCTTATGTCCCCCTTGAAGTCATAAAACTTTTGTAAGAAATATTTTTCGATACAAGATTTGGTTTATGTGTATACTTAAAGTATAAAACAGTATACTTTGGAACGCTGTAACTCACTGAAAAATGGTCCAATTGCAAGAAACAAAAAACCGTTGTATTCGTCTCATTATCAGCTACAACTTTCATTTAGAGAGAAAAATCAACTTCCATTTAAAAAAATGGCCGCCATGATAAAATCTCTAAAGCGGCGCCATCTACAATTAAATTGATAATGCTATCATCTTGCCCCCTTCGAACCAAACGACTTTTGTCTGAAACATTTTTTGATACAAGATTTGGTTTTCGAGAAAAATCAATACGTTACTTAAATGGCTCACCCTGTATATTAGAAGTCCTATAGCTCATTGTCGTTCATGCATTAAAATCCATTTTTATGGAGCAAAATAAACATCATAAATGTGAATTTGTCAAAATAATAAAATAAAATAAACTTTAAAATTCAATGCACACTCCAAAACTAAACTTTAAAGATGTACTTATAATATGTCAAATTAAAATAAGTTCAGGTAAACATTAAAATTAAAACTATCAATGTTAATACGCACTCCAAACAATAGACCTCAAAAACCATGGACAGGAATAAGCAGCCAGATGTTGTACATTGTCACTCGAGTCACAACGAAAGACTGAACACGGAGAAAATAGTCAAAGCAACCGTCACGCAAACAGACAAACAAGTCTACAGATCAAAAGATCAACATAGGCAGATATTCGGCTGGCAACGATTCGGTATCACTTTGTAAATTTAAGGGATTTACTTGTTTTTTAATGTTGATCATTTCGGAGATTAATCTTTTCCTATATGAAATCTCAGTGTCCAACCACTTTGACATCCTCCTAATCAAAATCATGCCCGAACTCAAATCTGTGAGCTGAGGTGACCGAAGGGGTGCCAGATCTCTTGTTGATATCTTTTCTGTGCTCAGTTACTCTGGTATTAAGTTGACGTTTCGTCTGACCAATATATGAAGCAGCACAGTCGCTGCAAAAAATTTTGCAAACTACATTACATTGTGAGGACTTTGCAATAGGGTCTTTTCCAGTTTTTATAAACCGCCTCAGCAAACCCGTGCTCACGAAAGCCGTACGGAAACCCAGTTTTTTAATTTTATGAGCAAAAGACTCCGAAAACGATTTGACAAACGGGATGGTGAAGAACTTATTATCTCTATTGTCACCATTGTCCTTAATATCGATTCCATGACAAAATTTGTTTAATCTGTAATTTATAGCGGAAAAAATTAATTGGATAGGATAGCAATTCTGTAACAAAATCTCAATAACTAATTTTATATTCCTTTCATGGGATTGTGGATCCGAAATATTTAGTATTTTATCAATCAAACCGAATATCACTCCCCGTTTCTGCGACAATGGATAATGTGAATGAAAATTTAAATATCTGTCAGAATATGTGGGTTTATGGTACCAGTCTAAACTTAACTTTCCTTGATCAAGAGTTATGGAAACGTCAAGAAAATTAATGAGATCATTTTCGTTATGTTCGATAGTAAACTTTAATCTTTCATGATATGAGTTGAAAGTATTCAAAATGCAATCAAAATGTATAGGGTCTGAGGCAAATAATACATCATCCACGTATCGCAAATACACTGGTATATAAACACCATTGAGTTTGTCAAATACCCTATCCTCTAAATCTTGCACAACCATATCCGCAATAGTAGGGGAGATTGGGGAACCCATAGGAGTCCCAAATATCTGTCTGTATACGCAACCGTTGAACGAAAAATATGTAGAACCAAACATAAATCTTACAGCAATTATAAATCCCGTTTGTCAAATCGTTTTCGGAGTCTTTTGCTCATAAAATTAAAAAACTGGGTTTCCGTCCGGCTTTCGTGAGCACGGGTTCAGCGAACGTTGAGGCGGTTTATAAAAACTGGAAAAGACCCTATTGCAAAGTCCTCACAATGTAATGTAGTTTACAAGATTTTTTACAGCGACTGTGATGCTTCATATATTGGTCAGACGAAACGTCAACTTAATACCAGAGTAACTGAGCACAGGAAAGATATCAACAAGAGATCTGGCACCCCTTCGGTCACCTCAACTCACAGATTTGAGTTCGGACATGATTTTGATTGGGAGGATGTCAAAGTGGTTAACACTGAGATATCATATAGGAAAAGATTAATCTCCGAAATGATCAACATTAAAAAACAAGTAAATTCCTTAAATTTACAAAGTGATACCGAATCGTTGCCAGCCGAATATCTGCCTATGGGAGCTTTCCAGCAAGCAACACAAGCGACACGGTGCGACACAGAGTCGACAAAGGTGCTTTCCTACAATGACACAAGACGGCACAACGCAACACAGCTGAGAAGCAAAGTCGAGATAGTTGTGTCGTAAATCAGGATTACCAATTCTAGTAACTTTTAAAATTTTTATGTTTGCAATTGCCTTGAGAAATAAATACGCTTTCTTATCCGCAGTTCTCCCGCTCTTGCTGGAAAGTGGCATACCTATTATAACTAATTACATAATATTGAAATAAATAAAATAATGAAGTGCAAACTTTGGCAAGAAAATGTGTCACTCAATAATGCTGCAGATCATCCGTGTTTCATCGGAAAAGTTATTTTTATGGACGATGAAAATAATTTATTCATGGAATATGAAGATAAACGTAACCTATACATTTTTTAGAAATATAGAACTTTAATAAGTAATTTCATTATTCATTATAATTTGCACATTTTTTATAGCTGCTGTTTTGGATAAAAGTGCTACTTTAGAAGTAGAAAATAGTTTATCTACGGAACATCTAAACAAACAACGTAAGTAGAAATTGTTCAGAGATATAGAACTTTAATAATCAATTTTATTGTCTATAATTTGTACACTTTTTTATAGCTGCCGTTTGGGATAGAAGTGCTACATTAGCACTTCTCAGTCTTTATGAGATGAAGATGGACATGCTCGATCATCCAAAAAAAAGTAAAATATGGCAAGCTATTTCTGTTGATTTACAACAAAATTTTGGAATACAGGTTAGATATAAGTTATTAATATAGTTGTAAAGTTGTACATAATAGGTCTGTTCTTTATTGCTGAACTGGCTGACTGGGCTGTAATAGTTCGGCGTCTATCTTTTTTACTGCACATTGGAAGGAAAAAGATAAACTCTGAATTAGTGCAGCCAGTTCAGCAATAAAAAACAGACCTATTAATTATAGCTTTGTGTTTCAGATGACTGCAGAT
The DNA here is from genome assembly GCF_003672135.1 of Ooceraea biroi. Classification (NCBI taxonomy): domain Eukaryota; kingdom Metazoa; phylum Arthropoda; class Insecta; order Hymenoptera; family Formicidae; genus Ooceraea; species Ooceraea biroi. The sequence continues at coordinate 12,137,793 of NC_039506.1, read as the reverse complement.
CAAGTGCGTTGGAAAATTAATGCTCTAATAAAAAAATACAAAGAATGTGTTGATCATAACTCCAAATCAGGGAGAAACCCAATGAAGTTTGAATGGTTTGACCAACTGGACGAGATTTTTGGTCAAGAAAGTCTCGCTACTGCGAAACATACTGTTGCATCTAATTTTGCTCATTTGAAAAAAGTTTCGTCTTCATCAGCACAAAATTTTGATTCTTCTTCAACGTCTTCTTCAAAATCTGCAAAGTCTATTTCAACAATTGCTTCAAACGATGCTGACATTTTATCAGAAAGGTTTGTTAATCAACATGTACAAATCACTGCATCTAGTGAATGTGAAATACAAGGGCCATCAACTAAAAGAAAATGTCCATTGCATGGAATTGGATCTAATATAGCAAAAGCAAAAGTTGCACTAGAAAATCAATGGTTGGAATACATGAAGACGAAAGTTGAACGTGATAAAATTAATGATGAGAAACAGGCAGCTGCTTTAGAGCAAAAAAAAGAAGCATTTAAATTAAAAAAAAACAAATTGGTGTGAAAGAAAAAGAAATTGAACAACGAAAAGAATATTTTGCAGTAAAATTAAGAGAAAAAGAAAATAGACATGCAGAACAAATAGCAATAGAAAAAGAAAAATGTAAACTTTTGAAAAAGTTACTTAGAGAAAAAAGTTCAGATTCTGAGTACTTTTTAGAGATTAACACATAGTTTTTATGCAATATATATAAGTATTCATACAGTAAAAGATAGTTGAGATGTTAATCTTATATTATCTTATCTTATATTATTCTTTTGTATACACTTTGTTTTTTTAATGTAATATACGTTTACATATGGAATTTCTTTTGCTGTATGGATAAAAAAATATTAATTTATTTTTTATTTTAAAAAGTATTATTTTACGTATTATTTTAAAATATGTAATGCCAAAGTTAAAAAGTTATTTTAAACAAGACTTGAAAAAGTCTTATTAGTATTGAACTAATATTTTATATACAGGGTGCGCCGTTAGAATCCGGACAAAAAAAGTTTTATGCAAAAAATTGTTTCTTTAAGCCAATATACAAAGATACAAAAAAATACTGTTACATCTCATTTAACGGATCCTTGCTGAGAACTTTTATTCTATATAGGCGCCCTGCGCCTCTATCACTTGTTCGATCCTCGCCCTAAAGCGCGAGCACGCTGCCTTCAAATGATCACGGTTCATAGCCGTGAACTTTGTCTCGATAGCGGTCCGGAGGGAGGTAACGTTGGGGTGCTTGGACTTATTGGTGTGTCTCTCGACTACGCCCCACACGTAGTAGTCCAGAGGATTTAAGTCGGGACTGTTAGGAGGCCAGAAGTCCTTCGACCAAAACATGTCGACGTTATCTGAGAGCCAGTTTTGGATTAAATGGCTCGTGTGAGCGAGTGCGCCATCTTGTTGAAATATGTATGGCCTCCCAGAGGCCACAGTCTCCATCCACGGCTTTACCACTGTCCTCAGGACCTCCAAATACACCTCCTTCGTGACCGTTTCCCCCTTTTGGAAGAAGTACAGCGGCATGACATCGCCCTCACTTGAAACGACGCTCAGGACGTGGATATTGGCCGGAAACTTGGTCTTGCCCACCACAGGGACGTCCTTGGGGTTGTGGGCGAGCCAACGGTCGTTCCTCCGGTTCACTTTGACATCCACGGTGAAAATTTTCTCATCAGAGAAAAACCTAATGCGGTCAGCAGCTTCGTGTTTTAACGAGCACAGAAGCAAATTGCAGCGGGCAAATCTTTTGAGCTTGGCGGCCTCAGAGAGCATCTGGCGGATCTTGAGGACGTAGGAGGTATATCTGAGATCCTCTTTACTGATCCGACGGACGATCGTTTCGCTCACCCCCAAGACGGAGGCCAATTTCCGGAGCGAGGTCCCCGGGTCTTCCAAAATCATGTCTTGGGCTCTTCGGATGATCTCGGGAGTCCTTGTTGATTTTTCCCTAACCTGTCTCTTCCTCGCTGGAGTGTAAGAGCCTTCCTCGGACTCCTCTGAGACTGCGTATCTCTTCGCAACATCGTATACCGTTGATCTTGGATATCCAAAGAATTTTATAATTTCGGCCGGCGTTCTCCCGGCGCGACGGCTTTCTATAATCGCCGCTCTTCTATCGTACCCCATGCTTGGCTTGACGAGCTCGGCCATTTTGAAATTATGAAAGTCTTACTGACATATCTAACTAACTTTAGTACCAACTAGCGCCTACTCCTGAATTCTAATATAGCGGGAACTTCAAATTCAATTTTGTCCGGATTCTAACGGCGTACCCTGTATATATATATATGTGTGTGTGTGTGTGTGTGTGTGTGTGTGTGTGTGTGTGTGTGTGTGTGTGTGTGTGTGTGTGTGTAAAATATCAGTTAAATACTAATAAGACTTATATATATACAGGGTGTCCCGGGTTTTAACCGACAAACTGCGGGAGCATATTCTACTAGTGGAAATAAGAAAAAATTCTTATATCGAGTTTGCTTAGAAATGCTTTATTACAAAGTTATAAACCAATATTGAAAAGAAATATGAGATAAGTAACAACGGATTTTTTCACAAAAATAAAAATTATCTACGCAATGATTTAGTGACGCATTTCAAAATGTTGTCCTTGCACATCGATACAAGCTAGACATCGACGTAGTACAGAATTTGTTACAGTACGACATTCCTGAAAATTTTGTTGCATCTCAGTAACTGAATTAGTAATTCGTTGCTTTAAATCTTCAAGCGAGATTACTTCTGTACTGTAAACTTTATTTTTTAAAGTTCCCCATAAATAATTAAGAGGCGTTAAATCGGGCGATCTTAGAGGCCAGAAAACCGGTCCTCCTCGACCAATCCACCTATGAGCGTAATGTTCATCTAACCAGTTTCTAACTTGTCTAGCATAGTGCGATAGACAACCGTCTAACTGTATCCAGCTGTTTTGACGAAACTGCAGTGGCACATTTTCCATCAAAATTGGCAAATCGTTTGATAGGAATCTTCGAAAAGATTCTCCGTTCAATCGGTCAGGTAAAAAGAACGGACCAATAAGCCGGTCATGAAGCATACCCATCCAAACATTACATCGAAATTCGTGTTGAAAGTTTCTTTGTCTGGTAGTATGTGGATTATTATGAGCCCATACATGGCTATTATGAGAATTGAATATGCCTCGTCTTGTAAAGGTTGCTTCATCTGTCCATAATATCATTGATGAGAAAAGATTGTCCCTTTCTACTGCATTCACATACCAGTTACAAAATTCGACTCGTTTCTGATAATCGATTGGAAGTAATTCTTGTACAGGTGTGTAATGATATGCGAATCTGTCATCAGCACGCAATGTTCTCCAAATAGTGTTTCGTGATATCTGCAGTTGAGCTGAAGCATGTCGAACACTTTGTGTAGGAGTATTATCAAAAAGATTTAAGATTCTTTCCGAGCGTCGTCGGTGTCTTAGAGCTGAACGAACATCATCATATTCATTCATAGGTCGAAATGAACCCAAATTACGTAATTGCAAATGGGCACATAACATAAACATCTTCGACCTTCCAAATTCTACACTATATTCCGTTGTTACTTATCTCATATTTCTTTTCAATATTGGTTTATAACTTTGTAATAAAGCATTTCTAAGCAAACTCGATATAAGAATTTTTTCTTATTTCCACTAGTAGAATATGCTCCCGCAGTTTGTCGGTTAAAACCCGGGACACCCTGTATATATAAATTTAGTAGTGTTAGTATTAGTTCTTACTAATACTATTAAAATTGTTACTACTAATATTATTTAATAATAGGAATAGTATTAGTATTAGCTTAGTTAAATAGTATTTAACTAATGCTAATACCTTAATGTGTATTTATTCATTTATGTTAAACAGTAATATTACTTTTGCACATTTAAAAATGAGAGGATAATAAATACAATTTTATTTTTGGTGTAAAGAATTGGAAATCGTAATTTTTTAATTTCATAAAACTTTAGTATTTAAATGGGCCTAAAGTTGAGTACTGAATAATTATAAAGCTCACAAAATAATTATATATTGTTTTATTACATATAAAGCACATATAAAGTATTTGACATATAAGTAATCTTTACATTTAAAGTGAGAGATAATTGTGATAATAGCGCATAAATGTTATTATAAGTTATTGTGTAAACAAATAATAAATTATATTAAAAACATTAATTTGTGTGTTTTTATTATTTATATTATTTATTTATATTTATTGTACTTTTATTCTACGGCAAATATTTCGTTAAACAACTGCATTCTGCGATCTACTTGATAATTAAAATTATTAAGTTCTTCATTATTATTTCCAATGTTTACACAATTATTGTCGATATATTCAGGAAAATCATAAGCATCATCCTTATCAATGCAATAATTGTGTAGTATACAAGCTGCAACTACTGTATTAGTAATAACAGTTATGTCACGATATTCAGTGAAGAATTTTATGCGACGAAATCGCCCTTTTAATTGCCCAAACGCTTTTTCAACAATTATTCGTGTAGATGAAAGCATAAAATTGAATTCCCTCTGTTGAGGTGTCAAGTGTCCATTGTCTCGAAAAGGTGGAACAAGCCATTGCAAGCACGGATAAGCCGTACACCTAATAGAAATGTTTCATCAGGAAATAACATTTCTTTATTCATACTAGCTGTTTCATATAAAGATGACCTTCTGAATACACGTGCGTCATGAAGAGAACCGGGTTCACCGCAATAGATATGAGTAAAATGCATATCTGCATCTACAACAGCTTGTAAATTTATAGAAAAAAATTTTTTTCTATTACAATAATTACGCGCATTATTACTAGGTTTTAGAATTTGAATATGAGTCGAATCTATCGCCCCTAAAACATTACGAATTCCTTGTTTTGTGTAAAATTTGTCACATATCATCATAATCTCATTTCCTTGCGGCCATTTAATAACTGTATCTGTTTTTGTTAAAAGCCAAGCTATAACTCGTCGAAGAACTCTAAACACGGAAGAAATTGAAACATTAAATCTATCTGACATAGTTCGCAGTGGTTCTGTGTTCGCAATGTACCACAAAAAAAGTAAAAAGCTAAGCTTTGCTGATATTACTTTTACACCAAAAGAATGTAATGGAATATAACCTGATACTCTTAATTCTTCAATTAATATTAATGCTGTATGTCGATTTAATCGTATATGCTCTTTAAATTCTTGGTCTGTCCAAGAATCAACAACCTGAAGATAATCTTCAATGCGATGTCTTTTTCGAGCGCTCATTAAATAATGCATTAAAGGAAATAATAAGATATCATTTTCTTCTTCGTTACTTGATGTTATGCTATTTGAACTGCTTGATCTATTGATACTTGATTCATCACTCGATGAACTCTCATTATTTGTTTCCATTATTTTAATTATTATTTTATTAATATCCATCTGTAAAACAATTATAAAAGTTTTATAAAAGTGTAAAATTACGTTACATTACGTGTTAAAATTACGAGAGAGAGAGAGGTTATAATTTACAAATAAAATTTATTTTATAAAATATATTACAATAAATGATTAATTTGACAATATCTAATATCTTACAATTATGAACTAAGAAAAGTAGGAAACTTTACTGATATTAACTTTGATTCACATTCATATTAAACAATATAAAGTTGATTATTAAAGTTCTATTCTTTCTACTTACGTTGTTTATTTTCATAAATAAATGATTTTCAAAATTTAACTGTAGCACTTCTATCCAAGACAGCAGCTATAAAAAATGTGTAAATTATATTAAAAAATAAAATGAATTATTAAAATTCTATCTCTAAAAACATCTACTTCCTAAACAAAATACCTTGTTTGTTTATATATTATCCGTATTACGTATTATTATCCGTATGAGTACTTCGCCAGCAACTATAAAATGTGAAAATGTGTAAGGTTAAGATCTAGAAAAATATATTTACATCAGCGCGAACTAGTGACTATTATCGAAAGTACGTTGTTCCAGCAAGCACCCCTATACTGTGTTCAATTGTGTGACACAGTGTCTCTCTGTGTCTCCTTGCTGGAAAGCTCCCTATGTTGACCTTTTGATCTGTAGACTTGTTTGTCTGTTTGCGTGACGGTTGCTTTGACTATTTTCTCCGTGTTCAGTCTTTTGTTGTGACTCGAGTGACAATGTACAACATCTGGCTGCTTATTCCTGTCCATGGTTTTTGAGATCTATTTTTTGGAGTGCGTATTAACATTGATAGTTTTAATTTTAATGTTTACCTGAAGTTATTTTAATTTGACATATTATAAGTACATCTTTAAAGTTTAATTTTGGAGTGTGCATTGAATTTTAAAGTTTATTTTATTTTATTATTTTGACAAATTCACATTTATGGTGTTTATTTTGGTGTTTGTTTATTTTGCTCCATAGAAATGGATTTTAATGCATGGACAACAATGAGCTGTAGAACTTCTAATATATAATAAACAAGTTGGTCTAACATCGATAACTTATGAGACCGTTTTTGGGCTCTTCATGTGCGGTATGCGAATATGTTTGCGATTTTGACTACAATGATAATTTGTTAATGTACAATTGAGTCTGATGTTGTTTATAGTTGTTAAATGAGATAAATCACCTTATGCTTAAGACGATAACCTCATACAGGATAACGAGATGCTGACTATTAACTACGAATGAAAATTTATACACTGAAGATGGTCTAACGTTTAGACCCAAACGTCTGTAATTACAATTTCGATGTGAATTCTATGTTGTTCGGGTGAATTCTACGTGAATATAGATTAATAAGCACTTACACCTTGCGTCGCTTTTGTTTTCTTACAACTATTTGAAAAAAATATTAAATAAATATTAAATAAATATTATTTTTCACATCAATTGAACATACATTAAAATAAATATTTTTCTAACGAATAAACTGGGAATTAACCCATTGGGTCAGATATTATGTGGTTTGTTTAGATTAATTTACGTTACGTTGAATTTCGTGTGGATGGTTTGTTTGGCATTAATCAGAGTTGGTAGGGTTAATTTTAATAAGAAATAATCAATTTAATCAGAATTAATGGGATTGGCGCAGTCCGACGTACATCATAGAAGTCATCAGTCATGCAAATTTGTGATCTTTTTCTCAATTTTGATTATTTTTATCGTTCGAAAATTTTTTCTTTTTTAATTCGATTGTACGATTACTTTTAAAGACGCGTCGATAGCCATCGGCCGCCCCTGCGGGGCACCTCGGCTAGAAATGGCCCTACGGCTCTTCATCCAGAGTATAAAAAGGGCAGCGAGGTCCCATGCAGCGTCAGTAGTTTCAAGTCAGTTCTTAGCACAGTTAGCACACTCTAGGACAGTTCTTAGTCAGTTTCAAGGCAGTTTCCGTGACGTGGTTTTGTTAAACGGTAAAACAGTGTAAGTAATAAACCTCAATAAACCTTTTAGTATTTTCAAAATCACAGGGTATTTAACGAAGTCTCTTTCCTTCTTTTAATATATTATAGTTGTACTTGAAGCCTTCTAAAGGTTGCTAATAAGACTGTCACTGCCGAAGAGCGTGGCTCCAGTCTGCTACGCTGTCGCTGCCAAAGAGTGTGGCACCAGCTAGTTTCTAGGCATCCTTTTCAAGTAATCAGAATCTTTCTGTCTTTTAAATGCCCACTAAAGGAGGACGCAGAGTCAGAGAAAAGAAACTTCGGTATAATATCAGGGTTGCTCTATTGAATAACCGGGATCCTTTCCTCTATATCCAACAGTTAGAACACCTTGAAAAGGGATCAACTTCCTCGACCTCACCTCCGACCTGTCTTTACCGGCTAGTACAATTAGAAATCGCGGATTCATATCCTGACTATTGCCAGATTAGAAAAAGGGCAATCCGCGACGCGCGGCATACAAAATACGTAAGATTTTCGGTTTTGACGGGGACAAACATTCCGAAGTTGTAGCCAACGTTGCCGGCCGCGATACAACAGAGTTACTAGCAAGCCTTCCTCCAAACTCCGAGTAAAACGCTTAAGTGCGTTGACCGAAAAAGGAGGACCAATAAGTGCAAATTCGTGACAAATAACGTAAAAGATATTACCATTAGAAACAGCATAACTTTATAAATAATTCTTTGATTTTAATCTTAACTACCGTGCCATATAAAATGTATTAAGAGTTGATTAAAATTAAAGAAATATTTATTTATAGAGTTATGCAAAGTTCGAAATGTGACGATTTTGATCGATAGTGAAGTTAGCATTATCGACTCTACATTTACTTCACATTTTTTTCATTCGTCTTTCGCGAGCCCCCTTGCTCTCATTTGATGGACAAGGAGAAAACGGAGTATCTTAATCGTAAAATCGTTACATTTCGAACTTTGCATCGCAATATCTCCTCTCGTAGGACACGTAAAAGAAAAATGAAAACACTTTTCTTATGCAAATCGAACCCAAGCTATCCATTCAGCCTACTTAGAAGTTGATCGGATCAGCCGTTATTGAGATCTGATAATCGAAGGCTCTCTCGAAACGTCGTCTAGCGTAAAGAGGCACTCTGCTTCTCACGCTGCGCGTACACTTGGCGCGAGACACTACCTTGCCTCTTGATTAGCAATGTTCGATAGAGAAATCGGGTTAGTTGAGATTTGTTTTGAGAACTTAATTACGTCTATGGTGTTGGAGATTGGTACTTGGGTGAATAAAAACATCAAATCTTGTTACGATATCATCAGATTGGAGGTGTGCGGGACCGAGCTCGATAGAAACTGTTTCCCGCGAATAGACAAGCTCCGACTGGAGCTAGCTACGTGCGTGGCGAGATTCCAAGGAATCTCTGAGAGGGAGCGGACTTGTCCAGGAGCGATTAAACACAGCTGTCTTTAGATTTCTGTTGAGTTTAATGCTAATAACGAGTTACACTTAATCGTGATTCAGTTGCAGGCGCAGGCGGGTTTCGTTCACCGTGGAGATCTTCGTTTACGTCTTAGCTGCCTATTTATTTTGAGCGGAGATCTTGTAGCTCGCCGACTAGACAACGGCGGGTGCCGGCGTTCGCGAGGAAAGGAGATCTTGCCGCGAGCAGCTGTAAAAGCGAGAAAGAACACTCAAGTTTACAGAGTGGTGTCCTGGATCCTTCGTCTATCGTTACTGAGATGGACTCAGATTACCAATTAACAATAAGTGACACAGCGCGACGGGTGTAGAACTTAGACGAGAGTGAGTGCGCAATGACGGAGTCAGTCGCCGCCAATAGCTCAAGATAGGAGGATTCGTAACTGGCGAAACCGCGACCGAATACTTGTGCGGTGGTCTCGAGACCAGTCACTTCGGTTACTTTCAGCTAGTGTATCTCTCGAATGACTATCTGAGACTGACGCCGTAAGGGAACGAGGCCGGGTCGATCGTCACAGACAAAGGCTAGGCTTGCTTGAAAACAATCTTGTTATTCGACCGTTTCCTTGGTTCACACGAGCGATTGACCTTGTTTGCCAGTTACGAATATTCCCGAAATACACCTAATCACGACCAACAACGTGACTGGCGAGTAGACGACGATTCGGAAGAAGCGCGTAATTTTATAAAATTTGGGTGTGTTCAGTTCCGAACAGGAGGTTTTATTGACTCTTTGTATGAAATCAGGGGTGTTTTGGCCAGTGGATTTTTGAATGATTTAGGACATTTCGATCCCACTAAAAAACCTTATAAAGGTAAAAAATGTACCAAGTACATAAACAATCCCAACTTGTACACAACAAATAGATTAACTATGAAAAAATAGTTAGCCAAGTATTTAGGAGCAATTCAATTTGAGGATTTGTAATTTGAAATAGTATTTGAACAATTGACGTGCTCGGGTCGCATTGGATATGTATATACCGCCTAGCAATCGAGTGCATAGCGATCGCAGTGGCAATGGCTAGGCAGGTCACTTGTAATAAACAGCTCCCCGCGCGCCTAGCAACGTCGATCACTAGGCGTTCGCATCTTGCCGCGCGCTTGCATTCGGCGGTAGGCAGGACTAATATAGCGATTTTTAATAATTAATAATTTTTAACTATTGCGAAAATTTCAAAACGGTAAAGGACTTTTCTTCTTAGTTCGATGCGTTCTACCCGCTCACGAGCGCTTCATACACAATTCTGGGACACCCTGTATATTCATGTAAATTTATACTGTTTTCACATGATTTTTCCAATAAATCTTTTTATTTGAAAATATTAAAACAAACACGTTTAGTAGTTTTGCAGACTAGCAAAGTGATTATAAATCTCTTTTCATTACTTGTTAGTGCAAATAATTTACACGTACAGTACAGATTAAAGGTAAGACTACTGTCTTACCTTTTTAGTATGTTGTAATGCGACCCGGGCACACCAAGTGTCTAAATACAATTTCAAATTACAAATTCTCAAATTGAATTACTTCTATTATAAGTACTTGGCTAGTTAAATATTTATTTCATATTTAGTTTTTTTTGTTGTGTACAAGGATGTTTTATGTACTTGGTGTATTTTTTACCTTTGTAAGGTTTTTTAGTGGGATTTGTCTAGTCAGAAGCTATTTTCCTGCAAGATCCTATTAATTAATAGCACATTATGCAGCTTTATATCAATGACGTAGAACCTTTATTCCTTGCGTTAATATATTACATCAGGAAGGTCGAGTATATTAATCTAAACACGGTGTATCCACGCTGTGATGCGACTAATGTTTTAAAATCTTTTCCTGCAACATTATCTCTTGACAACGTGTTGCGATATGAAGCTTGATAATTTAGCTAAAGTAACAACATAAACTTTCAACATGTTAGAATGTCTGCATTATTAGTTTTTATGTTAAATTTGATAATATCAATGCTCGTCGAAAAACACTATGGAACAATGGACCAATTCAATTTTGTTTTAAGTTAGGCAAATAGCTAGCCAAATATATGGAATGATGAAAAATGTGTATAGTAGTAATTATTTGAATTGTTCTAACAATATGCTCCATTTCGTAATAGCAAAGAAGAAATCGCATACACTACATGAGCACTGCTACGAAAAACAAATCGTATCTATGAAAACATGCAAAAAAGCATGCTAGAAATCCTTCGATCGGACTGCTGTATGTCTGCAAGATTCATCAAGAATTAATTATTTTGCTTAGAAGCACTGTACATAATATTCTGGCAAACAAAAGATATATATCTGTTTCGTACTGCACACACTAACAAAGTATCAAAAAGATACCAGAGTAGAGAAGGATGTAAAGACATGTTAAGAGTGGCCGATATTGATCTGGATTTCATGAAAAACATTGCAACTGATGACGAAACATGGTGTTTTCAATATACTTATACTGAACTACTTATAAAATGGCAGAATATGGTATGGCAGAGCTCAGAAGAGTAGAAATCGAAAAAAGCGCGCATGATCCAAATCAAGACATTTATTCAATCGGTTTCTTCGATTCGAAAGAAATCGTCCACAAGGAATTGATACCGCAAATAAACAGTGAACGCTGATTATTATTTGGGTACTCAATTGTTTGTGGAACAGGATTCTTTAAGTTCGATTTGAATACCAAGAGCAAGGGTCTTGATCGCTTCTGTACGATAATGCATCAGCGCACGAATATAAGATTGTATGCGTTTTCTTAGCCAGAAAAGGTATTACAGTGTTCGAACACACCCCACAACAATTGTCTGACTTGGTTCCTTGTGAGTTCTGACTACTCCTAAAACTCAAGTTGGCGTTGAAAGCGTTATGATATCATCCAGGACATTCAACAGACTTTGACCGTGATTTTGGAGGCGATTCCAAAAGCGAAGTATAGTGACTGGTCCGAAAACATGTTAAATAAAAACAAAATAATTGATGTCTTATATTTTTTTCGTACCACTTTCGTACTTTCGTATTAGTAGCAACAAAACTTGGATAAACCATTTGTATATATATTTTTTAATGTAAATATAATAGTACAGATGGTACTATTTAATTTATACATACTACTTATATACATATTAATATCCCTTGTAAGATAAAATTTGTCAGTACGCGCGCGCGTATATCATATTACAAAGAGATATTATGAATAATTAGATATTTGTAATGACTACAAAACTAACACGTTTGGTTTTTGCTCTTTTACTTTAAAAAAATACATTAAATTTCTCAATTTTATGTTTTACTTCGATCGAGCACTTATTTATTTTGTATTTATTATTAATACGATTCATTATTGCTCTTGATTCAAACACTTTTTTCAGATATAGTACTCCTTTCGCTGTCGGTCCTTTGTGGAGCGCGCGATACCCGCTGGTTGCGATTCATTACAGTTGTGGACAATTTTCTCTCGCTACTCATTCTTCTTAGACTTGTATCTCGGTGCAAATGATCTTTACTATTGGGAGATCTCGGGCCCCTTATGTTTGTATAGACAACATAAACAGCAAGAATCCCTATTAGGAACATAACGATTCCCACGCCGCTTACCATGCATACCTGTAATGAAAATTAGTTTCTGTGTTACAATTCTGAAATCCTTTATATACAGGGTGTTTCTAAAAGGTCTCGTCAAACTGTAACCACAGATGCTACGTATCAAAACAAAGCAAAATGTCCATATAAACATGGGTCCGGAAATGCTCCCCTTCTGAGATAACACAAGATAAAGTCACTTCATAGATCTCTTTGGCTCAATCACTGTAGTAATGTTTTTTTTGTTTTTTTGTTTTAACGCGAGGAAAACCTACATCAGGTTCGACTCCCGCCTTGGGGGGAGGGGCCGGGGAATATAGGGATTTTTACCATTCTAAAAATCTCGCCGTCGCCTGCCTCGGACGAGTGGTGGAGGGACACCGGAATCTCTCACGAAAACGCCGTGAAGTTCGCCCTCGCCTACGGGCCAGTCTTTCGGGGGTGGGCAATTTTGACGACCCACTAACGTATCCTCTAACGTATTCTGTCGCGACGGTGTGGGGTCACAGCAACACCACCGCCTGGCCGAGGACCATGTCGCTTGCAGGCCCAAGTCCCCACTTGGGACCCGCCGCGGCTCCGGCAGCTTAGCAGCGCGAGGACACCGGTGTCCCTCCGCCACTCGCTCAAGGCAGGCCACCGCGGGGTTTTTAGGATGGTAAAAATCCCCATATCCCCTGGCCCCTCCCCCCAAGGCGGAGGTCGAACCTGATGCAGGTTTTCCCCGCGTCAAACTAAAAAACAAAAAAAAACATTACTACAATGATTGAGCCAAAGAGGTCTATGAAGGTACGTGACTTCATCTTGTGTTATCTCAGAAGGGAGGCATTTCCAGACCCATGTTTATATGGACAGTTTACTTTGTTTTGATACGTAGCATCTATGGTTACAGTTTGACGAGACCTTTTAGAAACACCCTGTATATACTTTCTATTCTATTCTATATTTCTATTCTAGAAAGTATATATATACTTTTATATATATTTTCTAGAACAATTTCCAACTATAGCAACAATAATACGCGAAGCTTGAGGGAGTTTTTAGATTTTCAAGAAATTTCCTGTAACTCTAAGAAATTTTTTGTAACATTGAGAAGAATAGATTTGTCAAAACTTTGGCTTTTCAAAAATATGATTTTGAATATAGCATCAGGCACAAATAGCTATATAGAGAAATATTTCGAAAACCTCAAAATTTTTTTTATGTCAATCATAAATGAGATAGACGACTTGTTAAACGACAGTTTAAAAAGATCAATCTTGTTACTTTTGTATTACAACCCAAAAATACTATAAGACTATCCGCTAAAAGCATTTACCATTGTCCACCATTCACTATTGTCCATCCTTGGAAGCAGAATCTCTGCCGTTTTGTTATCTTCGTATATCATTCTGATTTCTTTAACACTTGCGGCGCATCTTGTTTGCAATTCGCTGTCTCGATTCATGAGTTCTCTTAACGCGTATGGTAAGTTTTTGTTATTGTCCTCTAGCATAACATGATTATTTTCGATTTCTTCTGTATCATCTTGTTGTTTCTTTTCCTTTATATCCAATTTATTCTCGTCCCAATAAACTTTTACTTTGTTTTCACGAACAATCACGTCGCCGATATGCTGCATAACATTTGTTTGAATCTTCATGGATAAATTAAAATTTTTTGACGCGTTTTTCAACTCCTCATTGTGCCTCATTAATGTCTTTGATATCACATTATTCCAGTCCATGGGAGTTATTTGGCCCTTGCAGTTTTTGTTTTTGCTGAAACATTTTGTAATGAATTACAACCATAAACGTAGTAAGAATAGTGTGTTCTCTACTTGGCAAGGACTATCAAATAAAAAGAATAGAAAGCAGGTGTAGTGTAGCTTTCTTTCTCTAAAAGAAGAGTGCTCACTCCCCAGTCCTCACTCTTAATGAAAAAAGAGTGAAGTGTAAAAAAAGTGGCGCGTGAGCACTCTTCTTTTATTAGAGAGAGAAAGCTACGCTACACTTGCTTTCTATTCCTCTCTATCTGATATTCATTATTAAGTAGAGAACACGCTCGATCTATTCTTACTATGTCCTATGATTATAACATTTTGTATTGAAATAAATGACGATAATAAAATTTTTTCTATTATCACTTTTTTATCTTTTATATATCTCTTCATTTCTTGTACAGAATGTTAAAAAAAGGGTCACATATTTTGATAGCAGATAGTATTGATCAAAATAAGAAAAAAAGTCTAATTAACATGGGTCCTACAATTATCTCTAAAGATACAAGCTATTTTTCTATTTAAGCTCTTTGTTCTTTTCTTATTAATCGCGTCATCTCTACAATGTAATACACAAAAGAATATTTACTAGTTCAGTAGTCAGCATTAGAGGAGGTGCTCTATGTGGTTCCAATTCACTCGCACGCATGTTTCAGTCCTACGTCTCAGAGAATCACGCATTCTTTCAAATATACTTGACTCGTCTGAGATTTGCTGACACGCATTGAAAATGCAATCCTGCAGTGTTCGTACGTCATCGACGTGTGTTGAATACATCAAGGTCTTTAAGTGTCCCTAAATCAAAATAAATAATCAAATAATCAAAAATCTAAGGGGTGGTGTAATCTGGCATGGTAATATGGTGGCCTAAGCGTCCTACTGTATCTGGCGTCCTACTGTTGCCAACTTCTGAAGTTCTGTTTCTCAACCTCTGGATTGTGCGGTTGATATCTTTGGATACTGGGCACTAGGAAATAAAAGTGTTTACTAGTGTTGCTGTAGTAACATTGAATTATAACAAACTATGCCAAAGATACTCGTACAGCAAAGGGTTAAGGAAAGAGCAATAAAGTTAGTGTGCAGTTTAATCAGTGAACAAATATAATGGAAGCCTATTATTCCACACGGGAAATGGCAGATATGATAGTTTGTTACGGTTTAGCTAATGGAAGCAACCGGGAAGTGCGTGCCCTTTACGTTCAAAAATATCCAACACGTAGGATACCATCTCAAAAGTTATCCAACAAATTTTTCCAGTGACTTTCAAAAACTGGACCTTTTACACCATGAGTAACAGATCGTGGCAAGTCTCGCTCAGTTCCCATGCCTGATATGGAGGAACGAGTATTGAGAAAAGTTGAAGAAAATCCTATAACAAGTGTAAGAAGAATAGCAGCTGAAGGCATCAGTCATCCTCTTGTCCATTCTTCACGAGCAGTTACTATACCCTATCATATTCAACGAGTGCAAGCTCTTACACTATCTCAAAAGTTACCAAATTACTACGCTAGATTAGTATTCTGTCAATGCTTTTACGAAAATGTGTTGAAGATCCACATTTCATAGCGAGCATTTTATTTACCGATGAGGCGGGCATCACAAAAAATGGTATAGTCAATTTCTATAATACGCATGTCTGGTCAGATAAAAATCCGCATGCGACTGAAGAATTGAGACATTAGCATCGGTTTCATATTAACGTCTGGGCAGAAATTGTTGGCGATAGAAACATAGGATCTTACGTTCTACCAAATAGATTAACAAGTGCTACCTATCACCATTTTTTGTCGAACGAACTGCCTACCATGCTGGAGGAAATACCTCTCCTTCAAAGGCAACGAATGTGCTTCATGCATGATGCATCATCTCATTTTCTTCACATCGTTCGGCAACACTTAATCCAGGTATTTAATGAGCAATGGATTGGTCGGGGAGGTCCAGTAGTTTGGCCTGCTCGATCCCCGGATCTGAACCGTTTAGATTTTTGGTTATGGAGACACTTAAAGACCTTAGTGTATTCAACATCCGTTAATGACATACAAACATTGCAGGATCGCATTTTCAATGCGTATCAGCAAGTTTCAGACCAGCCAAGTATATTTGAAAGAATGCGTGATTCTCTGAGACGTAGGGCTGACACATGCGTGCGAGTGAATTGGAACCACATAGAGCACCTCCTCTAATGCTGACTACTGAACTAGTAAATATTCTTTTGTGTATTACATTGTAGAGATGACGCGATTAATAAGAAAAGAACAAAGAGCTTAAATAGAAAAATAGCTTGTATCTTTAGAGATAATTGTAGGACCCATGTTAATTAGACTTTTTTTCTTATTTTGATCAATACTATCTGCTATCAAAATATGTGACCCTTTTTTAACACCCTGTATATAGGACGATTTACTTAACTTGGGTGTCTTAAATATCTTTCTTAGTTTTAATGATACGAAAAAATGTGTAGTAAACAGTATTATGCACTGTTCTAGGGATTTTTATGATAACAGAAGTGTTTCGAAAGGTCATTTTGTTAGAGATTTAAAGCTAAAATCATGTTCTTACATGGAACAACATATTTTTGTTTGCGCCCTGTTATAGTCAAACTCAAGTTATTAACTTACAATTAGAGTATATTAACTATATAGGAAAATGAAAGAACGCATGCATAGATGCATCTATGTATAAACACATAGATGATTGAAAGAACAAACACGTCATTTATCGCATTCAAACATCTATTGAAGTCATTGGGTATTATTTTGAACATTGTAAAATACATTTTTGTGTTGAAAAATATAAATTGTTATTTTTATTTATTCAAATGTATGTAATCTTTCATTTTGAAGATTATGGTTGTCATATTATCATAAAACATTAAAATCCTCCCAAGATTAATTATAAGATAGCATACAAATAGAAATATATGTTTTCATTAAAAAAATAATTTCTACTTTGAAATTTCTAAAAAAATAATCTTGAGAAGAAATTTCTATAATCATAATTGCCTCTTTAAACGGTGCAGTTTTGGATATTCTCCGATTTCAATAATATTTTAATATGTCATCAAGGTCATCACCAGAGACCGGATTACGGTGCCTTTTTCCCCACTCCAAGCGCGTGCTAGCGGCCGAGCGCCGCGAGAAGCAGTACCGTCACTGCGCCAGTCTAAGGGGGCATCATCGCGTAGAATACAAAAATATCTATGTACTAAAAATATCTATATAATAAATATATACATATACATACATATACAGGGTCCGCCAAAAGTCCCGGGACCCCTGAATATTTCGAAAAATATGCATTTTCGTGAAAAATGTTTCAAACAAAAGTTGTAGGGCTTTAAGTTACGCATTGCATAGTAATATTAGTATGACACTGAATAACACTGTCAAGGTCACATAAAAATCATTTTGAATTGTTTAAATGGAACCCTCTACTTTTCATTACATATTCTTGTAGCTCACCTCTACAGCTTTCCAAAACACTATAATAAAGTTTTTTTTTCATTAAGAACTTTCCGAGTTTTGAGGTTTGAAAGTTACAGTACCGCCGGCATTAGCATTACCCAAGATCCAGACAATTAAGGCAAGATCGGGCATAGTACAGCCAACTAAGGCAAGATCGAGGTAAGATTTGGCCAATAAAGGCAAGGTAAAGGTCTACCTGGGCAGTGAAGGCAAGGTAAAGGTCCACCAGGCCAGTGAAGGCAAGGTAGGAGTCCACCCGGCCAGTGAAGGCAAGGTAGCGGTTCACCCGGCCAGTAAAGGCAAGGTAGGGGTTCACCTAGATATCTGTTCAAGGAGGCCCCTTTTCAATAACACGATTCACATTAGATGCTCGAACCGCGCACCATCTGTTGTTTGACAATGTGCTAAACGTACGTAAAAGTTCTCTACTGCACTTCTGATGACATCTGGAGGAATAAGTGCAGCTTCTCGCATAATCCGTTGTCGAAGATCCTCCAGGTCATTAGGTTCTGTAAAGTAAATTTTACTTTTGAGGTAGCCCCAGAGGAAATAATCGAGTGGTGTTAGATCTGGTGACCTCGCTGGCCACTCAATTGCTCCTCTTCTACCTATCCATCGGTTTGGAAATGTCTCATCTAGGTAATCACGTACAGCCCTTCCATAATGCGGTGGAGCTCCATCCTGTTGATACCACACTTCACCAAAATTATCACCTGCTTTCTCAGCTATTGATGGAATTATTTGGTCTCTCAGCATACGTTCATATCTAGCGGCATTCAAATTACCATCGATGAAAAATGGCCCAATCAAAAAGTATTATTATAAATACCGGCCCAAACATTCAACTTCTCAGGATTCTGAGTGTGTGCCTCGCGCATCCAGTGAGGATTTTCGTCAGTCCAAAAACGACAGTTATGGCGGTTAACATTACCATTGATCTCGAAGCTTGCTTCATCGGAAAAAGCAATATTAAACAGGAAATTGGGTAACTGATCAATTCTTGTCATCATGATGTCACAAAATTCATTTCGACGGTCGAAATCATCCTCATTTAATTTCTGAACAAGATGAATCTTGTAAGGATGAAAATTAATAAATTTCAGATTCCTACGAACAGAAGATTGACTCATCTCAAGTTCCTGCGATGCCTTACTCACAGAAAGTCTGGGATTCTCTACAAAAGCTTGTGCGACTTCGAATGCCCTCTCTTCTCTCGTTTCAGACCTTGACTTTCCAGATTTTGGACGATTCCTATTTATTCCAGTTTCTTCGAATCGCCTGATCGTACGTTCAACAGTTGATTTAGAAATACCATTGTCTTGATCACGAAAGGTTTCATTGAACAGTCTCCTCACTTCATTATAAGATCTCTGTCGGTCCCGCCATCCCCTCATCATCAAGAGAGATACCCTCTCGCGTTCAGAAAGTTGTGCCATGATCGCGCTCAAATGGGAAATACACACAGATTCTTCCTGACCAAATTCTAACGTAAATTCCTATTTTGAATCATTTAAAAAAATAAGTGATGGAGTAATATTTTCCGAATTTCTGTCAAAAACAATGGAGACTCTCAGTTCGTCTATTACGGAAAAGATGCAAAATAACTGCTTAGCTTAGATGAAACTAAATTCTCGTGGGTTCGTAGAACTTAATGGTTTCGGATTTATGTACTTTATCAGTAAGACAAGTATGGAAGAATTTACGAGAACAATTCTAATTTTGAGGTTATCATGCTCCTCATGTTTTAATTTCATTCGTTTCAAACAATTTACGAATCCACGAGTGTGGCCTAAATCAATGAATTTAACTTCATCTAATCTAGCAGTTACTTTGCATCTTTTCCGTAATAGACGAACTGAGAGTCTCCATTGTTTTTGACAGAAATTCGGAAAATATTACTCCATCACTTATTTTTTTAAATGATTCAAAATAGGAATTTACGTTAGAATTTGGTCAGGAAGAATCTGTGTGTATTTCCCATTTGAGCGCGATCATGGCACAACTTTCTGAACGCGAGAGGGTATCTCTCTTGATGATGAGGGGATGGCGGGACCGACAGAGATCTTATAATGAAGTGAGGAGACTGTTCAATGAAACCTTTCGTGATCAAAACAATGGTATTTCTAAATCAACTGTTGAACGTACGATCAGGCGATTCGAAGAAACTGGAATAAATAGGAATCGTCCAAAATCTGGAAAGTCAAGGTCTGAAACGAGAGAAGAGAGGGCATTCGAAGTCGCACAAGCTTTTGTAGAGAATCCCAGACTTTCTGTGAGTAAGGCATCGCAGGAACTTGAGATGAGTCAATCTTCTGTTCGTAGGAATCTGAAATTTATTAATTTTCATCCTTACAAGATTCATCTTGTTCAG
Organism: Ooceraea biroi; assembly: GCF_003672135.1. Lineage (NCBI taxonomy): Eukaryota > Metazoa > Arthropoda > Insecta > Hymenoptera > Formicidae > Ooceraea > Ooceraea biroi. The sequence continues at coordinate 12,117,716 of NC_039506.1, read as the reverse complement.
AAATTAAATGAGGATGATTTCGACCGTCGAAATGAATTTTGTGACATCATGATGACAAGAATTGATCAGTTACCCAATTTCCTGTTTAATATTGCTTTTTCCGATGAAGCAAGCTTCGAGATCAATGGTAATGTTAACCGCCATAACTGTCGTTTTTGGACTGACGAAAATCCTCACTGGATGCGCGAGGCACACACTCAGAATCCTGAGAAGTTGAATGTTTGGGCCGGTATTTATAATAATACTTTTTGATTGGGCCATTTTTCATCGATGGTAATTTGAATGCCGCTAGATATGAACGTATGCTGAGAGACCAAATAATTCCATCAATAGCTGAGAAAGCAGGTGATAATTTTGGTGAAGTGTGGTATCAACAGGATGGAGCTCCACCGCATTATGGAAGGGCTGTACGTGATTACCTAGATGAGACATTTCCAAACCGATGGATAGGTAGAAGAGGAGCAATTGAGTGGCCAGCGAGGTCACCAGATCTAACACCACTCGATTATTTCCTCTGGGGCTACCTCAAAAGTAAAATTTACTTTACAGAACCTAATGACCTGGAGGATCTTCGACAACGGATTATGCGAGAAGCTGCACTTATTCCTCCAGATGTCATCAGAAGTGCAGTAGAGAACTTTTACGTACGTTTAGCACATTGTCAAACAACAGATGGTGCGCGGTTCGAGTATCTAATGTGAATCGTGTTATTGAAAAGGGGCCTCCTTGAACAGATATCTAGGTGAACCCCTACCTTGCCTTTACTGGCCGGGTGAACCGCTACCTTGCCTTCACTGGCCGGGTGGACTCCTACCTTGCCTTCACTGGCCTGGTGGACCTTTACCTTGCCTTCACTGCCCAGGTAGACCTTTACCTTGCCTTTATTGGCCAAATCTTACCTCGATCTTGCCTTAGTTGGCTGTACTATGCCCGATCTTGCCTTAATTGTCTGGATCTTGGGTAATGCTAATGCCGGCGGTACTGTAACTTTCAAACCTCAAAACTCGGAAAGTTCTTAATGAAAAAAAAACTTTATTATAGTGTTTTGGAAAGCTGTAGAGGTGAGCTACAAGAATATGTAATGAAAAGTAGAGGGTTCCATTTAAACAATTCAAAATGATTTTTATGTGACCTTGACAGTGTTATTCAGTGTCATACTAATATTACTATGCAATGCGTAACTTAAAGCCCTACAACTTTTGTTTGAAACATTTTTCACGAAAATGCATATTTTTCGAAATATTCAGGGGTCCCGGGACTTTTAGCGGACCCTGTATATAAACAATATGTACAATATATAAAAATTATTATATAAATATATATGTTTATATATTTTAAATATTATATATAGGTATCTAAAATAAATTATTTTTCATATCTGAAACAATGAGTAACGAAGTAATGAGATAAATTGTTGAATTTAAAATTTTGGCGTCTATCTGTTAAAACAGCTTTATAGCGTGAAAAAGTACTTTCTATCTCGGATGAGACAATGGGTGCGTACTTAAGAAGAGCCAATTGTTCCGAATTTACTTGCACGTCTGAATCTCTACATTCGGAAATTTTGATTAACTTTTGTAAGCCACTATTTTTGGTTAATATTGTGGTCATTTTATTCTTTATCTTGTCTGGAATGTGAGGCTGCTCGATATTTGTTCGCACTTCTGCAAGGATAAGAAGAGAGTCAGACAAAGATATTCCAGATTTTTCTAATTGTTTTATTGCCGAAATGATACAAGTAAAATTGTTTTTAATCATATGTAAATTTTCTCCGAGAAGATTGCGATCGAAACATTGTTTTGCAGTTTGAATTGAAACGGCATCAGGTGGAAGCGTTTCGATAATCAATTTCATTGTTGGATAATTATCCGCGTAATATTTAGCGGCTTTCAACCGCGTGCCCCAACGAGTTAAAATTGGTTGTGGAGGTAATGCCAAATCCGGTGCTAGTTTTTTGAACAACTCAATACGCGTAGGTACTTTCAAAAATACTTTTTTGACAGAAGATATCAATATATCAATATTAGGATAATACACCCTGATTGCTTCTGCTACTCTATGCAGTCCATGTATAACGCATGTCACATGGATCATATTTGGATACATAGCGAACAGATTTTTTCCCGCTTTTAGCATATATGCTGCACCGTCTGTTACGAAAAGCAAAACTTTTTCGTACTTTATACCTTCGGGTCATAACAATTCTAAAGCACTTGTAAATAATTGTGCAATTGTCGCATTATTAACTTCGGTAAGTTGTTGATAATGAAGAAGAAATTTCTTCCCAGGATTATCTTTTTCTAAAGTCCCTACAACTACATTGTCTACAGCTCTTCCATTTACATTAGTCGTTTCATCTATAGAAACCCATATGGCATGGTTACCGATTTCTTTGCGTATTGCGTTTATAGTATCGTCATAGCATGGTTGTAAATAATTTTTGCGAAGCGTGCTCTCGTTTGGAATTTTTTGTTCGTATATTTCTCCAAGAACTCGCGGAACTTTTTATTTTCGAGTTTATGAAATGGTATGTCAGCTGCAATTAGTGCGGAACACAAATCTTTCGCAAAAGGTGAGAGCTTTTTGTTATTTTGTACAACGTCATCGGACGACGATGTATTAGATTTCGATCTGTTTAATGCAATTTTATGCGTCAAAGAATTTTCATGACGTCGTATTACAAACAGACGCATTGTTTTTATTTCTTGATCGCATATTTTACAATGCAAACCATTATCTGTCAAGGAATATATATCTTTCCCTAACTTCTCGATAATGCTTACACGTTTCTCCAATAGTGATTTTGTTTGTCTGGGCATTTTTAAGTTCAAGGAAACCGAATGTCTTAACGGCGTTCGTAAGGCTACTCGATATCTTTCCGTAACAAGAATGCGAAGACGCTAGCAACGCTTGTTGTTTGATGCTAGATGTTCAATGCTTGCCGCTCGATGCATCCCGCTCGATGCGTCCCGCTCATCGCTCGATTCTCACTTGTTGATCAAGCTTGTTGCTTCTAATAATCGAGGGATGATTGATTGCAGTATCGATTGCTTCATCCTATTTATACGATCTTCGCGGAGGGCTGATACCCCCTCCGCGCCCCGCGGCTCCGCGACGCGCGACTCGCGGGTGTTTGCGATTCGTCCGCGGAACGGTGCTGGTCCACATAAAGCCAGAATCGTCACAAATTTTTTAAATCAGCAATATCCCGGACGTTGGATGGGCCGGTATGGCCCGAGACGGTGGCCTGCAAGATCTCCAGATCTCAATTCACTGGACTATTTCTTGTGGGGCTACTGCAAGGAAGTCATTTACAGGCAGCTTCCCGAGACCATCGAAGAATTAAATGACAAACTTCACCATTCCATTTTGTCAATCGAGGACGAAGTTCTGGAGAAAACGCAAGAAAATTTATTGAGACGCATGAGAGCGTGCATCACAATGGACGGCGGACACTTCGAACACTTGCTGTAAAAAGAAATGTTCTAAAATAATTAATCTGCCCTTTTCAGGGCAACCAAATATTTTATTTTCGAGAAACATTCTCTTCGAGTTCGCAAATTATTTTTAAAAAATCGACACGTTACAGGCAGACATTATCTACGATTCGTACTTGGCAGTACGAATGTTTCGAAGCGTCCCACTGTCGGTCATCATAGTATCAATCTGATTTATCGATCTGATTTACATTCGATCGATAAGTCAGCCTTGACGAATTAAGGCACTGTAAAAACATAACCTGTCTGATTGTTGTTATCGAGTTATCTTCGCGTCGGGTTTAGTCGGGTTGTGTATGTAACGCGTTTCTTTCTTCGAATAATTTTTAATCGCCGAATAATTAACTGGTAGTGATTAACAGTGATGAACCGATAGAGGCATTCGTAAATGCCTCATTCTATCGATCAAGTGTGTGAATAACTCCGTGAAAGTGTTGATACGTGATACAAGTTATAAAAGACGTATCCAGAAAATTTCTGATTGATTACTGTGATTGTGCGTAATGTGTATTTCTTTCTTTGAATAATTTTCAGTCGCCGAATGATTTATCGGTAGCGACTAGCAATAATAAATCGATAGATTCGTTTATCACTCAAGTGCGTCAGTAAATCCGAGTGCGTATCGATACGTGATGACAATTTATGACAGAAAAGACTTCTGGCTTATTACTTCGGTGTGGATTTGTAACTGGATTTGTGGATGGAAACGTGAAGTGCGATCTTATCCACGGTGAAATTATTCATCCGTCAAGCTACAATTCGTCAAGTATGAGAACATCGAACATCTGCACAGGTGAGTGTGTGTGTGTGCGTGTGTATCACATGTATGTATTTAGGTATCGTGTGTGCAGTGATCAGCTGAGCGCCCCGCGTAAGCGCCGCGGTAAGTCGCGTCGCGCGCCACCCCTGTCTGCCTCTTATACTCGGCCCGTTACTCGTTAACTATTTCCTTTCATAATTCAAAAAGTAAACTTCGGACAAAATTTTAGTAGAGGAAAAATCGTCTCAGAATTACTTCTAGAATACGTCTTTGCAAGGACGCGTGGTTGTTCTGAATCACCCTGTATACTAAGGAAGAATCTTCCTTTTGTCATCCGTTCTCCAGAATCTGTTCTCTCCTCCTCGTTTCCACATCTCCATCTCGTGATCATCTTTCTTCTCGACTTTTCTCTTTTCTTCCTCAAATACTTCGGCCTTCTTATCTCCATTATATCCTTATATTAATATAGCGTTATATTTCGCTTCTCTAATTTTTCCATCTAACCATTACCCCAATCTCTACCATTCTCTCTGTTTTGTTATCTGCACTACCTCCCCCTCTCGCTCTCTGAGTACCTTTACTCCCTCCGCGTTATACCCATTCCGTCTATAGAAACTCTCTCTTTCCTCTTCCACCCCGCCATTACATTCCTTCATTTCGTTTTCCTTTATACACTACTCACAAAAATTGGAGGAACACTAAACTTTTCTTAAAAAATAGGCAAATTTCAAGCAGCTGTAACTTTGTTAAAAATGAACGAAATTTAAATTTAAAAAAAGGATTTTAAAGCTTGAAACTTCTACTTTCGAACGGCTGCCATGAGTTTAAATTTCTGTGACGTTTGGTAATTTTTACATACAAAAAACTGCGAACTGGACAAAATAAGAAAGTTTCTTTTCACTTTGAAGGTCTGTCACGTATCAAAAATAATTCTGCGAAAATTTTCGACTTTTTATTGTAAAAGATTGAAGTATTCCCTACAAAACGCTTTTTTAAAAATTTTTCTACGAGTTTTTGTTACTGAGTTATCGCCGATTAAATAAAAATTGGCATTGTTTACTTTGATTGCTCATAACTCCGGTAAAAATCATCGCACAGCAATTTAAAAAACGGATTCTTAAAGCTAAAACTTTGCTCTATTGAACGGTACACTTGCCCAAATTTTTTCGAAACCATATAACCATGCTGAAAATGGATGAATATAACGTAAAAATGAATGATTTTTCACTTTGTCATTTTGACCTTAAACACAATCGTACAAAATGACAAAAAAATTTGTTCTTCACATTTTTTTATACTTTTCAATACCATGAATTTGACAAAAATTTGCCGAATAGCTATAAGATTGTTTTCATGGTGGTCACTGTGGTTTTATGGGACAAAACTAAGAAATTGCAAAATTTCAGTAAGATAAAATGGAAAATAATGTTAATTAATGTTAAAAATTGATTTCTAGCGCACTATATTAATCTTTATTAAGTCAGCAATAACAAAGTACACACTTTTCTACCAAAAGTTGAAAAAATATGTGAACCGCCGGCGTTAGTTTTATCCAAAGCGTACCACGCGGAGGTCGCACGGTCGGATTTACGCTTCGTTTTGTGTGTGCGTGCGTGTGTGAGCGCTCACAGATTGCACGCAACTAGTGGAACGTCTTGCCGCTAGGCGGCAACAAGACGTAAGACGTTTCTCGTAAGTGAAAGAGTTCAGCTACATTACTTAAGATCGCGCATTCGTACTCACATGTGCTTATGCTTACATACGCATACATATACTGAGCTGTTCGGAGTTATTCTATTGGCGATTTTTGATACTGTCTGATATATCACTAGTTAAGGTTTTTACTTATTCCTTTACTTATTTTTACATTTTCCGTTTTCTGCTCGTTGTTCTTTTACGATGCCTATGCGTCATTTATCTGAGACAGATTGTGCTCGTATTGTGACTCTCCTACAGGAGAATCACAGTCAACGGTACGTTGCCAACCAGTTTGGAGTAAGTCCGTCTGGCATTAATCGGATTTATTCCCGGTTTCGAGAGACTGGCTCATACCACAGACGGCCGGGTCAGGGCCGTTCTCGTGAAACAAGCGCTCGGGAAGATCGAATGATCGTCCGGCGAGTTACACAGAATCGCTTTGTATGCGCACGTAGAATTGCCGGCGATATTAATTATGGTCGACAGCATCCGATCTCGGCTTCAACAATAAGAAATCGTTTGAGAGAAGCGGGATTGCACGCTCGTCAACCAGTGCAAGTTCCATACCTTACCCATCGTCATCGTCGCCTACGATTACATTATGCTCATTCTTTAGTCAGTAGGCGACCTAGGCAATGGAATTCTGTACTGTTTAAGGATGAGTCTAGATTTTGCCTTTTTGGCAATGACAGACGAGCCCGAGTTTGGCGACGTCAAGGAGAACGCTATTCCGAAAACTGCAACAGACCGGTTCGAGCTTTTCATGGTGGTTCTGTAATGGTATGGGCAAGAATATCTCGATTTTCACGAACACCTCTTGTAATTATCCCTTCACCAGAATTAACTTCTAGACGATATGTTCATGAAATACTAGAGCCATATGTTCTACCAATTAGAAGTCGAATTGGTCAACGATTTCGCCTAGTGCATGACAACGCACGACCGCACACTGCTCGTTACACGCAACAGTTACTGAGAAACCATTAAATCGATACATTATTGCATCCGCCAATGAGTCCCGATTTGAATCCAATCGAGCATGTTGGGGTATGTTAGAGCGCCAAGTACACGAAAACTATCCCAACCTAACATCGTCGATTTAGCTTCGCTTGTCACAGTTCTTTGCCGAACTTGGCAGCGAATCCCTCAAAGAGCAATACGTCGTTGCATCAATATACGAAATCGATTACGAGCAGTCATTTTGAATAGAGGCGGAAATACACGTTATTAAATTCTTTTTAGCGTTAATCACTCCATCTTGCATTAATCACTAATACACTCCACATAATACATACGCACACACAAAACGAAGCGTAAATCCGACCGTGCGACCTCCGCGTGGTACGCTTTGGATAAAACTAACGCCGGCGGTTCACATATTTTTTCAACTTTTGGTAGAAAAGTGTGTACTTTGTTATTGCTGACTTAATAAAGATTAATATAGTGCGCTAGAAATCAATTTTTAACATTAATTAACATTATTTTCCATTTTATCTTACTGAAATTTTGCAATTTCTTAGTTTTGTCCCATAAAACCACAGTGACCACCATGAAAACAATCTTATAGCTATTCGGCAAATTTTTGTCAAATTCATGGTATTGAAAAGTATAAAAAAATGTGAAGAACAAATTTTTTTGTCATTTTGTACGATTGTGTTTAAGGTCAAAATGACAAAGTGAAAAATCATTCATTTTTACGTTATATTCATCCATTTTCAGCATGGTTATATGGTTTCGAAAAAATTTGGGCAAGTGTACCGTTCAATAGAGCAAAGTTTTAGCTTTAAGAATCCGTTTTTTAAATTGCTGTGCGATGATTTTTACCGGAGTTATGAGCAATCAAAGTAAACAATGCCAATTTTTATTTAATCGGCGATAACTCAGTAACAAAAACTCGTAGAAAAATTTTTAAAAAAGCGTTTTGTAGGGAATACTTCAATCTTTTACAATAAAAAGTCGAAAATTTTCGCAGAATTATTTTTGATACGTGACAGACCTTCAAAGTGAAAAGAAACTTTCTTATTTTGTCCAGTTCGCAGTTTTTTGTATGTAAAAATTACCAAACGTCACAGAAATTTAAACTCATGGCAGCCGTTCGAAAGTAGAAGTTTCAAGCTTTAAAATCCTTTTTTTAAATTTAAATTTCGTTCATTTTTAACAAAGTTACAGCTGCTTGAAATTTGCCTATTTTTTAAGAAAAGTTTAGTGTTCCTCCAATTTTTGTGAGTAGTGTATATAGATAATATTTTATATATCATCATATATAATCGTATATAACATGTTTCTATATATAAATATATGTTGTATACGATTATATATGACGATGTATAAAATATTATCTCACAATTATACAAAATAACAATTTTACAAAAAGACAATGCGCAAATTACTTTTCTACCCATTTTTCAATTATTTTTCTTATTATTTGTTCTACATATATGAGAAATTATACAAGAGAAAGGAAGTATGTATGGACATATTTGATACATAATTTTATATGTTGCTATATAATTACGTACAGTTTTATATGATGACATATAAACAATTTTTTACCGGATATTGATTTATGAATTGCAACAATTCATAATTTGGGCCCCTAAAAATCATAATTCGGCCCTGGCGATGCGCGAAGATACCAAAACGAGCAATCGAGCTAGCATGCGATCAAGTGAAAGTAGACACATATGTGTGGCGACATGTATGTATAATACTTTCACACACATGAACAGACGAAGATAATGCTGCCGTGCTAGCAGATTGTGGCGCCATCTCTCATAAGATCCGGCACCTACTTTTGTACGAATTACTGCTCTTTTTTATCATCTCCATCTGTATTTGAGGTTATAAAATTTACATTACTAATATCTTTTTTTCTAGGCTTTTAATCTTAGTTCTAATTACATAATATTTGTCTTAAATGTTGTCCCTAGAGGGCGACGGTCTTATTTGGCATATATATTTGTAGATTTTCTTGTATTCAGTTAATATTTTTGTCAGGTGACAGCTCTACATGCCAAGACAAAATGCTATTTTTACTTTTTTTCGTTTTTCCTATAAAGTTGAGTGTCGCCCTCGTCATTTTTCTGCGTACTTTAATCGTATGGAAGAATTTTGCAATTTTGTAAAGCAAATTCAAAGATATTCGTAATATAAAATATCGGTTAATATAAAATGTCCCTAGCCACTCCAGCATCCCCTTAAAGACGATTTGTCCTTCTAATGAACCTATTAATCTAAATCATGAACTATATATATTAGTTCGTGGTATTCCAACTAAAGCAAATATAATCTGGGAAAAATTAGTCGATGTAAAAGGTATGGACAGACTTAATATGGTTAAAACAAAATAATCCTATTATATTGTGAAATAATATTCAGACATTACACTACCAACATCTCCTGAAAGTTTGTTACATTCCGAATTACAAAACGTTGAGTTTCAAGAACATGATTCTCAATGTTATGATAATGAAGAAAATAACATTAAAAAAACAGACAAGGCATTATTGACTCAAATGTCGCAAACAGATGAATATTATGAACAATGTACAATATATCCTATGTATGAAAAAAGAATAAATGAATCTGCAACTAAACTTTATCAAATGAAGAAAATTCAAGATATTCCATTGGATAATCGTAATAAAGATTTGGATACAAAATGTTTTCCTGATTTATATCCATATGGTGTAAATGGACAGCATGAAGATAGATGTGTCCGGATAACTGATTTCGAATATATTAAATTAAGACTTATGTCGGAATACTCAGAATTTCGGACAGATCTACAATTTCTTTTCTATTCATTACATGATAACAATATGCGACAATTAAATGCTGGTATATTTCATAAACTGAATGTTACTGATCCTCGTGAAAAGTATACAGCTGCTACTTATTTGGAGCAATTATCTAACCAGCAGCTTGAATCTAACTTAAGTACTATATTTTCTAAGTTACGAAATACAGAACAATATTGGAGAATACCTAGAGGCAATTTGCGTTGTATGATAAATAATTACGGACCCGCTACTTGGTTTCTTACTCTTAGTTCATGCGAATGGTTATGGACCGATTTGATAGAATATCTTCGAGAAATAAATGAACCAATTGCCAATGGAAAATCTGCAAACGAACTTATTGCATTCGATCCTGTATCAACTTCGAGATTCAGAGACAATAAATTTAAAGCTATGCTTGATTTTATTTGTTCACCTGATAATCCAATCGGAGAGGTCACTCATTACTTTTGGCGTCGTGAATATCAAGGCAGAGGTATGCAGCATTTTCATTTGTTAATTTGGATAAAAGATGCTCCGATAATTGGTACATCTTCTAATGAAGAAATTGCATCTTTTATCTTAAAATATGTCACTTGTAGAATGCCAAGTAAAGAGTTGTCACCTGAATTACATCGACGTGTAAATACACATCAACGACATAAACATAATGATTACTGCTTGCGTACTAAAAAAACTAAAATAGGTTTTTCTAAAGTGTGTAGATTTGGGTTTCCAAGATCCGTAACAAATACTTTGAAAATTAGAGAGGTTGCTGTTTCAATAGCGGATAGAAGACAGTTAAAAACAAAAAGCAGATTGTATGATCTGCCACGATCTAAAGAAGAAATCAATATTAATGATTAGAATCCAGCTATTCTTGTTGCTTGGGAAAGAAACATGGATATTCAATTTGTAGGTGAAAAATCTACGTTATTAACTTGGTATACTACAAAATATGTTTCCAAAGCAGAAAAGAGTAATAATGCAGAAGATACATTTCAAAAAATAAATTCAACAAAATCGTTGAGAAGTTGTCTTTGGAATATTGGAGTGCGCATGTTGAATCACAGGGAATGTGGAGCTCTTAAAGCTGCTGACACTTTGTTACGAATATCATTATACGGTACTGACAAGGAAACGACTATAAGATGGTTAGATGTAAATATATGATTAGAAGTAGAAAAGTTAAGTCTCGCAAAGAGATTGAAATGTTAAATTCTGAATCTATCGATATTTTTTGTTCTTTAATTGATACATATTATCCGAGCTGACCTAAAGAATTAGAATCTACTAATTTGTATGATTATGCAAAATGGTATAATATTATAAAAGCTAAACCAATTTCTACGAAAATCAAGAGACACGGTAGTGTCTCGTGCCAAGTATACGCGCAGCGAGACCGACCGTGTACTGTTACGCGAAGCGACGTTTTCAGACACGCTTAGATTATCAGATCTTAATAACCTCTGAAAAGATCATTTTCAGAGTAACCTCAATGGATAGCTTGGGGTCGAATTATATAAGAAAAGTTTTTTTATTTTTTTTCTATGTGCATTACGAGTGCAGATATTACGATGCAAAGTCTGAAATTGGAAAATTTTCGATTAAGAAACGTCGTTATCATTACCGTCGTCGTTGTTTGTGCAGTACATTTTTCTATTCCTAGATGGCAGCAGCAGCAGTCGGTCTTTTAATATATAGGGTACTCATTGCGGCTCGAAAACCCCGTCGAATGGGCCCTGAACGAACCCTCTAGGACGCTCCGTTTGCGATATCGCGAAAAAACTATTTTTCAAAGATAATTGCGAATATCTCGGAAACTATGAGAGAAGTAAAGTCAAGACGATTCAACATGATTGCCCTATTCCAAACATATGTTTATATGTTATAACCATACGTTTAGAAATATATATTTAGAATATGTCAAAACTTACGACAAAATGTTGCTTGGGTTTTACATGGTTTACAAAATACAGACAATGTTTCGTGTTATGCAAATGCAGCATTACAATGTCTAATACATTTAAGTCCTATTAGAAAACAATTGGTGAAGTGTAATAAATCAGATGTTTTAAGAATGTTGATGCATCGATATGAAAATGGAATGTGCAATTTGAATACATATGCAGTACGGCAATATTTAGGAGAACCGTTTTCAATAAATGTAAAACGTGATGTGTTCGAGTTTCTTACAATCCTGTTCACTAAATATGATTGTATAAGACAACTGGTAGAGCATCAAGTAACTTCTACTAGTCGATGTAAATCTTGTGATTATACAAAGGAATTTACTTGTAAGGATGTAGTTATTTCAATTGCTATTAACAATTTGGGGAAAAAAGGCTATACTCTTAATGATTTATTAAATGTTACATTTTCACATTGGTGTGAATCAGATGGGTCATACGAACAGTGTACAGGAAATGATATTTTGTTGAAGAACGAATTAACAGTAACGATAGATATAGTTATTATTCGTTTAGTATAATTTTCATCTCAAGATGATAAAATGGTGAAAGCAATACGTAAATTTAATATATGTACTATTCCTACAACTAAAGTTTTAATAGCTAGACAAACGTATAAGCTTATGAATGCTATATTTCATAGTGGTTTATGTATTGAGGATGGTCATTACCCGAGTATATGTAGAGAAGGAATGTCTAGTAATTGGACTGAAGCTGATGATGCACAAATTACAAAAAGACAATGGCCTAGAGGTGCTAAAGATATTTATATATTATTCTTACAAAAACTTGATAGTAAATAAAGTATATATCAGCTCCCGTATACAGGGTGTTTCACACAAGGGTAAAAACCTTTCGCCCACAGGTAGATAACGTCAGATCGAATTAAAATGTCCTATACCATTTTGCGATCTGCGCAATAGTTAACGAGTTATTAAGTATTAAAAATCGCGGTATTAGTCCGGCCTACCGGCGAGTCAGTGCGCGCGAGCCAGAGCGGGGCGGGGTAGGCGGGAATAATAGGATGAGCCGCTCGCGCGAGTCGCGGCGCGACGCGATAGCGGGTATCGGATTACAGCAGCAAGCGAGACAACGCGTGGAAAATAATTCAATATGGTAAATATGGTTAATAACCATATTAATTAACATTATTAATATTAATAAATAAAACTTGCGTGTACATCACAAAAAGAAATATGTAACAACACTTTCTCGGCAACTCGCGCGCGTGAATGAGATGATAAGAAATTATTGTATGATTACTAATTATTTACCATATTGATTAATATTATTCACCATAGTATTATTTAATATTTTCGTGCTACCTTTTCCACACCACTTTGCAGTAGATAGCATGGTGCGTTTTTTTAAAGTGGTTTCCTCAATAGGCCTAATCCACTCTAACTAATTAATGTAAGAATTGTTCGAAGTGCCGTCCTCCTTCTCGTACACAGATTTCGGCTCTTCGAGTAATATTGCGCGTCGCACGGTGCGCCATGTCCGGCGTGATGGTATCGAAGGCCGCAATAATAGCTTCACGAACTTCTTGTTCCGTACCATCACGCCGGTCCTCTATCGCAGTTTTAATGTACCCCCATACAAAATAATCGAGTACATTTAAATCAGGCGACCGTGCCGGCCAGATGATTGGGCCACCTCGACCCATCCACCTGTCCGGAAAACGCGCGTCTAAAAGATTCCGTACTTGCCTGCTAAAATGTGCAGGAGCTCCATCGTGTTGAAAAATCAACTCCGCCCGTACGTCGAGAGGGACATCTTCAAGAAGAGCTGGAAGTTGATTTGCGAGGAACTCTGCGTATAATTGCCCGGTTAGCCTGGGCGGAAGGAAGTACGGACCAATCTGAGAATTATCAAGAAACGTTAGTAGATAAGTGCGGAAGAAAATTAGCTGAAATACAAGGTGCACTCACCACTTGATCTCCAATCATGCCGGCCCAAACATTTATGGCCCAACGGCGCTGAAATGCGCCTTGTCGAACAGCGTGCGGATTTTTTTCTTCCCAACGTACGAAGTTGTGAGAGTTAAACACCCCGTTCGGTGTGAAGGTGGCCTCGTCCGTCCACAGGATGCGGTCGGGGAAAGAAATATTCCACCGACACTGCGCGAGGAACCCTACATGCATTTTATTGAGAATTAACACGAATGCACAACAATTACTGTAAATGTTAAATAAGAGTAATGAAAATACCTTCACAGAAGAAGATGCGCGGTTGTGCATCTCCGGGAAGAAGTTGCTGCACACGTTGATAGTGGTAAGGTCTTAGACCACTACGCCGTAATGTACGATGCACCAAACTGTTGGAAATTCCAAGTGCACCAGCAACGCGACGCACGCTGTTTCTGGGATTTCGTTCGAATTCCCGTAAAATCCGTTCTTCTGTACGAACGTCGTGACGCATTACTGCACCGGGTCGTACGCGATTTGGAACGACGGATCCGGTTTCCCGTAATCGCTGGATACAGCGCGTAAGTGTTACGTACGACGGATGTACACGGTCAGGAAATCTTTCCGCGTAAAGACGTACCGCGGCATTTCCGTTTTCACCCGCCATCCCATACGTTATCACCATATCGGTGTATTCTCTCGCGGAGAACTTATTGCAATAATCGTTAGACATTTTTCGATGTATCAATAGAAAAGTTTGTTGTAGTTAAAAAATTGAACCGCAGGTACGGAATGTCTTTCTTCCTGCACTGGCGGCTTTTGTCGACTGTTTGCGATCGTCAATTGTTTATGTCGCCGTTCTCGTCTTCGACGCTTACACTGCAGTGCACGATTTGATTCCGTACGAGACAAATCGAGCTATTGTTGCATGATGGCCCAGTTCTCCGCGAGAGAATACACCGATATGGTGATAACGTATGGGATGGCGGGTGAAAACGGAAATGCCGCGGTACGTCTTTACGCGGAAAGATTTCCTGACCGTGTACATCCGTCGTACGTAACACTTACGCGCTGTATCCAGCGATTACGGGAAACCGGATCCGTCGTTCCAAATCGCGTACGACCCGGTGCAGTAATGCGTCACGACGTTCGTACAGAAGAACGGATTTTACGGGAATTCGAACGAAATCCCAGAAACAGCGTGCGTCGCGTTGCTGGTGCACTTGGAATTTCCAACAGTTTGGTGCATCGTACATTACGGCGTAGTGGTCTAAGACCTTACCACTATCAACGTGTGCAGCAACTTCTTCCCGGAGATGCACAACCGCGCATCTTCTTCTGTGAAGGTATTTTCATTACTCTTATTTAACATTTACAGTAATTGTTGTGCATTCGTGTTAATTCTCAATAAAATGCATGTAGGGTTCCTCGCGCAGTGTCGGTGGAATATTTCTTTCCCCGACCGCATCCTGTGGACGGACGAGGCCACCTTCACACCGAACGGGGTGTTTAACTCTCACAACTTCGTACGTTGGGAAGAAAAAAATCCGCACGCTGTTCGACAAGGCGCATTTCAGCGCCGTTGGGCCATAAATGTTTGGGCCGGCATGATTGGAGATCAAGTGGTGAGTGCACCTTGTATTTCAGCTAATTTTCTTCCGCACTTATCTACTAACGTTTCTTGATAATTCTCAGATTGGTCCGTACTTCCTTCCGCCCAGGCTAACCGGGCAATTATACGCAGAGTTCCTCGCAAATCAACTTCCAGCTCTTCTTGAAGATGTCCCTCTCGACGTACGGGCGGAGTTGATTTTTCAACACGATGGAGCTCCTGCACATTTTAGCAGGCAAGTACGGAATCTTTTAGACGCGCGTTTTCCGGACAGGTGGATGGGTCGAGGTGGCCCAATCATCTGGCCGGCACGGTCGCCTGATTTAAATGTACTCGATTATTTTGTATGGGGGTACATTAAAACTGCGATAGAGGACCGGCGTGATGGTACGGAACAAGAAGTTCGTGAAGCTATTATTGCGGCCTTCGATACCATCACGCCGGACATGGCGCACCGTGCGACGCGCAATATTACTCGAAGAGCCGAAATCTGTGTACGAGAAGGAGGACGGCACTTCGAACAATTCTTACATTAATTAGTTAGAGTGGATTAGGCCTATTGAGGAAACCACTTTAAAAAAACGCACCATGCTATCTACTGCAAAGTGGTGTGGAAAAGGTAGCACGAAAATATTAAATAATACTATGGTGAATAATATTAATCAATATGGTAAATAATTAGTAATCATACAATAATTTCTTATCATCTCATTCACGCGCGCGAGTTGCCGAGAAAGTGTTGTTACATATTTCTTTTTGTGATGTACACGCAAGTTTTATTTATTAATATTAATAATGTTAATTAATATGGTTATTAACCATATTTACCATATTGAATTATTTTCCACGCGTTGTCTCGCTTGCTGCTGTAATCCGATACCCGCTATCGCGTCGCGCCGCGACTCGCGCGAGCGGCTCATCCTATTATTCCCGCCTACCCCGCCCCGCTCTGGCTCGCGCGCACTGACTCGCCGGTAGGCCGGACTAATACCGCGATTTTTAATACTTAATAACTCGTTAACTATTGCGCAGATCGCAAAATGGTATAGGACATTTTAATTCGATCTGACGTTATCTACCTGTGGGCGAAAGGTTTTTACCCTTGTGTGAAACACCCTGTATATACAAGGATCGCTTTGCGCCCGTATATATACAAGGATACAAGGTCGCTTTGCGCCCATACAGGGTTGGTGAGAGTAAAGAAGTGTTGCATAGTTGCAAAATTATACTGTAATAAAGTAAGTAACTAATAATTTAGTGCAAAATATCATTTTGCTGATAATAAATGTTATTAATGCCGTTAATAAAACGAAGAAAAAAAGAACTCTACAAAAGTAATGATATCACAACAAAATTACCTTTTTAAAAAAAGTACAAAAAAGGCGCCAAGTATACGCGCGCGACGAAAAAAAGAACTCTACAAAAGTAATGATATCAAACCATTGCGCCAACTATTGGGTCATAAAGTATGAAACTTTACAAATAGAACATAAACTTTTGCATTTTTTGGCACATGGACATGATTTATTTTCAATCGAAGTATGCGCCCATGTTATCTACACACTTCTGCCATTTTAGTGGTAGTTGGTCTATGCTTCTACTATAGAAGCCAGGAGTACGGGAATCGATGAAGTCGCGGAAGGCTGTTTCGACTGCCTGTTGAGAATTGAAGAATTTTCCCACCAACAAGTTGTCCAAATTCCGGAAAAAGTGATAGTCGGTAGGTGATAGATCTGGTGAATATGGTGGATGACGGAGAGTTTCCAATTCCAACTCCTGTAGCTTTGCCACGGTCAGTCGTGCAGTGTGCGGTCGAGCATTATCATGCAACAGGATTGGCATTGACCGATTGACCAATTTCGGTTGTTTAATAGCAAGTTGTTGCATCATTTCGTTCAGTTGCTTGCAATATACTTCAGCCGTTATCGATGTACGAGGTTTCATAAAGTTGTAGTAGATAACACCTGACCTGGACCACCAAACAGTCACCATAAGCTTCTTCCGTGTAATGTTGGGTTTCGCGTGATGTCTCGGTGGTTCATCAGCGTTCAACCACTGATGTGAGCGTTTACGATTGTCGTAGAGTATCCACTTTTCATCGCAGGTCACAATTCGATTAAAAAAAGATTCATTTTTGTGACGGGAAAGCAAAGAAAGGGAAGCCTCTAGACGTTGCGCCTGCTGCGCATCGGTCAATTCGTGCGGGACCCATTTGTCCAACTTCTTTATCTTACCAATTGCAGCTAAATGAACCAATATGGTGGATATGGAAACATTGAATATCGATGCCAATTTACGTGTACTTTGAGATGGATCAGACTCTACTACGGCTCTCAAGTGATCATTATCCACCTTCGTCTTTGGTCTTCCACGTGGCTCATTAGCGAGGCTGAAATCTCCATCTCTGAAGTTTTTGAACCAATTGCCCACCGTTGCTTTAGTAGTTGAACCTTCACCAAATACAGCGTTGATATTACGAGCTGTCTCCGACACTGTGGTTCCACGGCGGAACTCATATTCATAAATCACACGAATTTTGGACTTTTCCATAGTTCTATAAAAAAGAATCCACCAATAAAACTAATGAAGATAATTGAACAAACACATAATGACATTTTAAGAGCGAACATACATCTATCACACTAACCTAACCTGATACTGACATTTGGCGCCAAATTTGAGATAACAAATGTTAAAGATGGCGCTTTAACATTTGTAAAGTTTCATACTTAATGACCCAATATAAAAATGGGTATTTATGCAAATCAGAAAATCTACTATTTTATTATTATGTATACAACATCCTATTCCAATCCAAGCGTTGTTTAATTCTCTTTAAATATTATTATAGTATTTTTTCACAAAAATGTATGAAATCTTCAAATTGCGTCAAGTGCAGAGAAAATGTATCGAAAATTAATTATTGTACTATTTAAAAAACTCAAGTGGTAGTATTCTTATCAATTAGAAAGAGAATATATGTATATATTGTTTTGAAAAATTATTGTTGTACTACTTTTAAAAAATAAAAAGTGATACATATCTTTTTATTGTCACTCTTCCTCTTCCAATCCAAGTGGTAGTAGCTTTCTTTATCACTTGGATTTTAATTTGTTTGAATTCTAATGGAAGGAATAGAAAACGTAATAGAAAAGAATAAAAGAGATTACAGTACAAAATGTAAAAAAAATATTTAGTTAGTGCAAAAAACTTGGCGGTGCTAGACCGAGTAATACGAGAAATGCTTTTCTCTCTTTCATCGTTTAAGGCCCAATATCTTCACCTCTCGATAACTGTATCCTAAAGATATCTCGTAGAATCAGTTTTCTTCACCTTTGTAACCTAACAGAATATGGTAATTTATAATAACATTCTAGACACTTTGTGTCAAAAGTGAGTAGTATGAAGAATAGCTATCCGTCTTTATTCACTTATGATGAATTACAAATTAATGTGCGACAACAAGGTGATGACTCTTATCGAGATATATTAACGAGAATTCGAGTTGGAACAGTAACAGATTCGGATGTAACTATTTTAGAAACGAGAAAAATTAATTTTAGAGAAACTAATTATGACGACCGATTACAAGATTTATGTAATTACTTACAAAATTTACCAATGGATACAGTTTGTTTACTTCCAACTCGTGCATTATGTGATATTTTGAATACTGCAATGTTAGATAGTATTTCTTCGGATAAGATAGAACTCGTTGCTCAAAATCTGGCAGAATGTGCATCATATTTAAAGAAAAAAGTTATGAAGATATTAAATAAAGACGATGAAGATAGTTCTCGAACAGCTGGATTAGCAAGAATCATAACTGTCAAAGTAGGAGCGTGTGTAATGATTAGAAGAAATATCGATATTAGTTTAGGTCTTGTGAATGGTACCATTGGTACAATTACATCAATTATACGTAGCGCAATTGACAATAAAGTAGAAAAAATAAAGATAAGAATGTCATCAGGAATAGAGCATATTATAGAACGTGTAAGTGTCAAATTTTAAGTAATGGATAGAGCATTTGTTATAAGAAAACAATTTCCTATATGTCTAAGTTATGGTATGACTATCCATAAAAGTCAAGGATTGAGTTTAAAGCATGCTATTGTGGAAGCTGGAAATTCTATATTCAGTTGTGGACAAATATATGTCGCTCTTTCACGAGTGACTACGTTGAGTGGATTGCACCTTATAAATTTTGATCCCTCTTCTATAAAAGCAAATGAGTTAGCTATAATAGAATATAACAGATTACGAATACAGGCCAGATCTTGTTCATATTAATATTTTGAAACAACGTGTTCAGAAGGTTCATGATAGAATTTGGGCAATATCAAAAAATGTCTTGGAATGTCAAATTGATGATAAGGATATTAATGATTATTCTTTATGGCATATAAGAGGACTTCCAAATGTTGATAATATATCTTGCTATGCTAATGTTTCAAGTCAATGTATACTTCATTCTACTATTCTCAGAAAATTTTTGTTTCGCCTTGAGCATACGAATATTATAAGAAAATTTATTGATTGTTACGTATCAAACGATAAAACTATTAATATAATGGCAATACGGCAATTAGCAGGACATTAATATCTCGAAAAAATTCAACAGGATGTTAGTGAATTTATTATACATCTTATTAATAAAATAGATAATATAAAGAGTGTAATTGAGCACCAATTAAACATTACTTTACGATGTAAAGTATGCAATTATACAAACACGAAAATTTATACAAATTATATATTATTGCTCCACTTACCCGAAAATTTAAAAAAATCACACTTTACAAGAACTAATCTATATATATATATACTAGCATCCCCCGTCCGCGGCTTCGCCCGCGATATTATGTGTAGAATTAAATAAAAACACATTTTACCCCTTCTCACCCGTTAGGGGTGGAATTTCGGAAAACCCACCCTTAGTGAGCACCTACGTGATAGTAGAGTAGGAATATACCCTTAAAATTTCAAGTCGATAGGTGCAGTGGTTCGGGCTGCACGTTGATGAGTGAGTGAGTGAGTGAGTGAGTGAGTAAGTGGTATTTGGCTTATATATACAAGCGGGGGGGCTCCACTTCCGGAAAAAATAACCTAACCTAACCCAAACCTATTTCTGCTTTAAAACAAAAATGTGAGCGACAGCTAAAACATTTGAAAGCAGAAATAGGTTTGAGTTAGGTTATTTTTTTCGGAAGTGGTGCCCCTCCGCAGGGGGGGCGGAACCCACTGTATCCACGCATGTATTTTACAAGATGAAGCAAAAGTTTTTTGTTAATAACATTTTCAGTGATGGTAATGACCTTGATAACATTTGTAAAGGGGTTTTCACCCTTCCCCCCAGCCGGGATCCGTGCCGTGTACCAGGTGATCAAAATCTGTACGGTGAAATCTGTTACACTGGCCTCGGCGGGGGGAGGGGCAAAGCCGCTCCTCTCCGCCCTCCCGCGAAGCGGGCTGAAAACGAGCGTATATGTCCGGGGCTCCAGTTTCGGAAAATATAACCTAACCTAAACCTATTTCTGATCTAAAGCTAAAATTCCATCAAATATACTCTTTAACTGTTTAATAAACAACGAGCGATGGCTAAAACTTGTAGAACGTTACTGAGGGAAGTGATCTCTATAACATATGTCATGATCAAGGTATCGGCACTGTCCCCTTATGCGAATAATTATTCAAATTTCTTTGGTTAATAACTTTTTAATAAACAATGACCGCCACCTATAACCTTGAGAAGGTCACTCAGGAGGATGACCTCTATAACATATGTCAAGGTCAATGTCATCGGAGAGGTTTGACCTTTTATGCATATTTACCGAGAATATAAAACTATCGCGCCATGCAGTTCATTATCAAGTGGAATTTGGAAAAAATTTCGTTTAATTGTTGATAATGAAGATAAACAGATGGATTGTGTACAGTGCAATGATTGTGGTAAAGTTTATTGCTACAATAGTTATAAATCAGGGTCATCGCACATTTCACGTCACAACTGCGTCGCTAAGAACGAGCAAGAAAATTTGCAAAATGCAATTATTCCAAACAAAATTAAGGAACTAGTGCTACAAAAGTGTGTAGAGTTTTGTGGCCGTGATTTGCGTTCTTTTAAAACCATACCTGGAGACGGTTTTATAGCACTCGCTCAAGTTCTAATAAATTGTGCTGCAATTCAAGGGAAAATGTCTGCAAAAGAATTGTTACCTCATCCTTCGACCGTGTCTCGAAATATGCGTAATAAACACGAGGAAATATGTACCGAAATATTGCCAGAGGTACTTGAAGCTATTCAGTGAGAACAGTGTAGTGCAACTACAGATATGTGGACAGACGATATGAAAAAAAAATCACTACATGACATTAACAGTTAGTTATTTCCAAAATTGGAAAATAGTTTGCAGAGTGCTTTCTACAGCATTATTTCCAAAGGAGCCACATACAGGTATTAATATAATAATATTGTTACGTCCGGGCGGCGGATTCCGCTCGACGCACACGCTCGCGAACCGCACTCGCTCACACACTCGCGCACAAAGAAGATCACTCTTTTACAAAGGAAACGATTTATTATAATTAGAGCAGCGGGATACAGCACGCGTCCGTCGATGTCAAAGTCACTTCCGATTCTCTCTTCTGTCACTGTTTGTTTATTCTCCTGGCGACGGGTCGCCAGGAGGCTCGCGTCTTCTTCCGACGGCCGATCCGACGACGCTCAGCTGATCGACAGCTGACCGGCTCTTCGTTATGCCGGGTGGCCAACCCGGACATAACAATATTTATTACTTTCAGCTTTAGTCAAGAAAGGGACTTGGTTTACAGTAATACCTTAACTCACTCATTCTTACATTCTACTCATTCCTCCATACTATTGCGTCCCATACAGGTATTAATATAAAAAATGAGTTATCTCTTCGTCTCTCTACATTTGATATCCCACTGGATGATCAAAAGAAATTAATTTATGTGACTGATCAAGGAGCCAACATAGTTTCGGCTTTTAGAGAGAACATACGACTAAATTGTGTATGCCATGTTCTTAATACTATATTAAGAAACACGTTCGAATCTTCTTACATTGAGAGCAAATGTCCAGAAATCAACATAGTACTTACTGAATGTAAATCTTTGGTTACATTTATGAAAAGGAATGGGTTTGTAAGCAGACTATCTAAGACATTAGTGCAATGCAACGATACCCGATGGAACACTCGATTGCTTATGATTGAATCTATAATAAATCAATACGACGAAATTTATAATCTGCTTGAGAAGAAAATAGAACTTGAGAGACTGCAGATGATTGATTTTACATTACTCAAACAACTTATCGAATTTCTCCAGGTGGGTAATTTCTGTAAATTTCTTTTACTTTACTGTAGAAAACCTTAAAACATTCTCTAAATTTAAATATAATCATTTCAGTAGAGAAAATATATATCATTTTCATATAAAAATATTGAAAAATAAGTGTTGTAATATTTTTAAAAAACTATTTAATGATTAATGTTTAATGTTTACATTATTTAATGTTTACATTATAAAACTGAATAGTATATTTTGTTACATTTTTATTTCAAATTGTAATTGTGCTCAATAAATATTTTTTACATTACTTCTCATTTCAGCCATTCAAAGAAGCAAGCAAGGAAATGGAGGCTGAAGATGTCCCAACACTACATCTTGTTTTGCCATGGAAATTAAAATTGTTAGAACATCTAGAAACAGAGATAGCCAATGAAAAAGACGAAATAAAAGATTTGCGATGCAGGGCATTAGATTTTACAAACAAAAAATATTTCATTCACATGTATCACAAAATTGCAACGTTTCTGTGGCCACCATTTAGACATCTTAAAATGTTAAATGAAGATGAGCGAGTTGAGGTGATGATTCAATTAAAACGTTTTTTACCACCAAGTACTCCAATAGAAAGTAAAGCCTCTGTATCTTTTAACGAACCACGCACCAAAATGCAGAAATTTTCAAAGTGGGCAGATTTTTCTAGCAATGAGGATGCACCGGATAGTAATGACAATGAAATCGAAATATATAAAGGTTCGAAGTGCACACTAAATTGTAAAATTGTTAATTGGTGGAAAGAGAAAGAGGATATATTTCCAAGCCTTTCACTGGTGGCGAAAAAAATCTTATGCATTCCAGCTTCAAGTGCAGCAAGTGAAAGAAATTTCAGTGCTGCTGGATTCACTTTGAATCATAGACGGAGTCAGTTGAATCCAGACTTAGTGGATATACTTCTATTTTTGAAAAGCAATTTAAAAATTTGATTATTTATTTAAATTTGTAATTATTCTTTCTAAGCAAGTATCAAAGTTATTATTTCATTATTTACTAATTTTTGTTACTTAGAATTAAGTAAAGATGTTATGTTGACATAGGTATAATTAAAAAATTATATTCAATTATAATTATTTTTAGCAAGAATTTTGAAGCGTGTTAATGTTCATTGCGTTTATACTGTGCATAAGAAACTCGATACAGTTATTAAACTTGGAAAAGATAACTTAACTAATAATCAGCATACCGATGTTGTCTATAAGATCGATTGTTTAAACTGCGCTGCCTGTTATATAGGTCAAACTAAGCGACATCTCGAGACCCGCGTGAAGGAACATAGATCTGACATCTCAAAGCATGTGAGCTGTCTTTCTGTAGTCAGTAAACATAGAATAGATAATAACCACGAATTCGATTGGCAGAACATAAAAATTTTACATCATGAGTGCCATAGAAGAAAACGCGAGATTGCCGAAATGTTCTATATCAAGAGGCATGTTGATCCTATAAACCTACAGAAAGACACTGATAACCTACTAGCTATTTATGATACCATCCTGAAAAATAAGTAATTGTTTGTCTTGAGTTCGGTCATTAGTCGTCAGACCTTTGTGAGCTTGGTACAGTGAGTTGAGATGCTCCTTGATTTGCTACGGTTATTTTCAGCCAGTAAGATTTTTAATTTTGGTTTCTTATTCAAATGTATTATTGTACTAATTGTTAATTGATTGTTGTAGAAAATAACTGTGTATATATTCGTCGCACTTGAAAAGGACCCGAAATTTGGGTTGAAACGTCGTGTACTTGTTTTTCGGATTAAATTGCCAGTTTGGTCGAGCATACCAGAGGAATTTGTATAATTATTTTTGTTTAATTAAATACAAATGAGAAATTCTTTGAAATTTTTATTTATCAATGTAATAAAATGTTAAGAAAGTAATAATACGAATAATATTACTAATATATATATTTGATTTATATATGATTAATATATTTTATTAGTAATTTAATTAATATTGAATTAAAAAATTATGTTTCTTCTTGTTAGTACTGCAGACACTTCGGTACATTAATATATATGTTAAATTCGGCGGGCTGCGCGGGCTTAGCCGATCATTTCAGCGGGTCGCGCGAATTGGTCTACGCGGATAAACGCTTACTAAGCGCGGGCTTCGCGGGCTCCGAGACATGAGGGCTTACGCGGGCCGGACTTCAAGCGACCCATGCAGGTCTCTGGAGTGTACGGATTGGTGACGTTATCGCCCGGCCCGCTTTCTCGCCTTTTTAAACCTCGAATGTATAATAATCGTATATATTACTCGTAACAGTCTACTGCTGTAATCCCCGTACTACAGAGTAGGTATAATACTGTGTTAGTAGTGTATATAGGGTGAGTCATTTTAATGTACCATCCCTAAAAACTTATTTGTTTTTAATTTGAGAACAAAATGTTTCAGACAAAAGTTGTATGGCTGCGAGGGGGCAAGATGATGATATTATTAATTTAATTGTAGATGGCGCCATTTTAGAGATTTCATCATGGCGGCCATTTTTTAAACGGAAGGTGATTTTTCTCTCGAAGTAAAAGTTGTAGCTGACAATAAGACAAATACAACGGTTTTTTGTTTTTTGCAATTGGACCATTTTTCAGTGAGTTACAGCGTTTCACAGTTTATAGCGTCTCTCCATGATCCGTGATAATGAGAAATAGGGAAATCCATTTTACAAAAAAAGTTAACCATCACATAACCTTGATAGGTGCACCCGTTCTATCTACTATCCTACTTTTAGCATTACCCAGGAACAACGGCGTGGTCGTAGTAGGTTTCTCTTCCCTTCGGGGTGCTTGATTAACGCGAGTCCCCTAGCCTCTCGCGATTCGGGGTGCTTGATTAACGCGAGTCTCCTAGCCTCTCGCGATTCGGAGTGCTTGATTAACGTGAGTCCCCTTGCCTCTCACGCCCACGCAAAGTCTTATTGCAAGTGTTCAAATACACCTCCATTTTCATCGATACATTGTATCACGCGTAATCGAAAATTGTTTTCGACTCTTTGCAGTGTACCGTCAGTGATACCTTGGAAAGCGCGTTTAATTCGCAGTTTCATGTTGCCATAGTTGTTGGTTGTGTCGCAAACACCTTTTCCTTGACATAACCCCACAGGAAAAAGTCCATAGGCGTGAGATCAGGAGATCTTGCTGGCCACTCATGGATTCGACTACCCATTCCAATCCACTTTCTGTGGAATTTTTCGTTGAGGTATGTGGTTATCAAGCGACTCCTATGGGCAGAAGCACCATCTTGCTGCCACCACATCCTACGACAAGTGCAGAGATCTACGTCTTCGAGGAGGTTTGGCAACTCATTTTGCATAAATCGCAAGTAGGTTTCCCTATTTAAATGGCCTTCGAAAAAGTGAGGTCCAATTACATAGGTCCCGATAATGCCACCCCAAACATTAATCGACTATTGGTGCTGGTATTCCACGCTCCGCTGCCATTGTGGATTGTTATTAGACCAATAATGGCAGTTGTGTCGGTTCAGTCCTTCTCGGTTGGTAAATGTTACTTCATCTGTAAACAGGACGTGTATGAAGAAATATGGGTCTCT
Source organism: Ooceraea biroi (assembly GCF_003672135.1). Taxonomy (NCBI): domain Eukaryota; kingdom Metazoa; phylum Arthropoda; class Insecta; order Hymenoptera; family Formicidae; genus Ooceraea; species Ooceraea biroi. Next base: position 12,091,574 of record NC_039506.1, on the reverse strand, counting down.
CCGATATTGATTTCTACCCCAGTTGCAAAATTGAAGCCTACGGTTAAAGTCTCCAGCTTGGAGCTGCTGTGTCAAAACAATGTGGTGGGGTGGAATTTTACAAATCTCAATACTCGATTTACTGGCTTTTGTGGGATACCATGCGCGTTTTCAATATTCCTTGTCGAGATATTGGGGTTTAGTTCTACTGCTGCCAGCGTCACCAGAATGTTATTTTCTTGTGGGCCAGTCTTTCTCCTGTTACGTTTTAAATGACCTTTTTGAGCACGGCGAAGCAATAATTTCATAGTTTTGCGCGTCGGGTGTCGTCTGTCGGGAAACCTAGCGGCATACACCCTTTGCGCTGCTTTCAAGTTGTTATTGCACAACCCGACTATTTCCGCTGGGCTATAATCCCCCATAATTAATAATAGAATGAATAACTGACAATTTCAGTGGGAGTGTAATCAGCCATCTCAAAACCTGTCTCACCAAGTGATGAGAAGCCAAATGCGGACCGCGGGCCACTAAAGTACGCAAGGCACAGACCATGGAGAGACGCTATAAACTTTGAAACGCTGTAACTCACTGAAAAATGGTCCAATTGCAAAAAACAAAAAACCGTTGTATTCGTCTCATTGTCAGCTACAACTTTTACTTCGAGAGAAAAATCACCTTCCATTTAAAAAAATGGCCGCCATGATGAAATCTCTAAAGAGGCGCCATCTACAATTAAATTGATAATATCATCATCTTGCCCCCTCGAAGCCATACAACTTTTGTCTTTTTAGGGATAGTACATTAAAATGACTCACCCTGTATATGTTAAGAATCTTTTTGGTTTTTTGATTTCAGATCAACCGTTTGGCCGGACAACCAGCTGACTCCGTTTTATTTTCAGGACCTGCTTACGTTAGCTCTAGAGGATGAAATAATTAACGTATCCAATTATATATTTTGTTTAATATACATGAAAAGATATACTTTAAAGAAAAAAAAACCCAATTTTCATTGACATATATAGTTTTCATTTAAAAAATTCACGAAAAACCCTTATTTTTCCGTCGTCTATATTGGTCTCTCCCCTTAAAGGTCAACGACCACTGGGGTCGATCTTACCCTAAACCCGAAAAGGTCTGCCCGTAGGTCCCTTTTTAGGTCAAGGAACTGAATCCCTTTTACCTGGGATAAGATCGGTACGACCTGCCGAAAGTGGGCATGAGTAGAGGGAATTCAAATAATTTAACACACCCTTATTTTGTTAATTTAAAAACATTATATTTGAAAAAAAGAAGTTATATCTGCGTACAACATAATATAATGTTCGTGTTGCTTGGTTTTTTAAATAAAATATGTAAATGAAAATGGAAATATAATTTGAGTGCTTATTTGCTGCTAGATTGTAATTATCTATAGTCGAATGAAACATTCAGCAACAAAAAAATGTTTTATTTTTATTCTAAACTAACATTAACGCTCACTTAAAAAATAACGGCGGAGAAAGGTGGCCGAGAATAGGATTGGATAAAGCCGTCCCCTGACTATGAGGGGTATCCCGACAGCCGGGTCTGTGTGTCGAAGGGCGGCCCTGAGAGTGGGAATGGGATCAAAATCGGGGTCTAGGATGAGGGCATCAGGTGGAAGAGGGATAGTAGTTTGAGGGAAGATATCAAGGAACCGTTCACCGAGAGCCACTAGTAAACAGCGGACGAACTCTATGATTGTATCCTCACAAGGGAACAATGGCAGGGGGATGGATTCTCTCGGTAATAAGATCCACCGAGGGTGACGGAGAAAGAGGAGGGGAAGTTGGAAATCTTCCTAATTACGAGGTTGGATAGGTGAGAAATGTCGGGAGGAGGGAGCTGGGGAGATGGAGGGAGAGTACCGGGGAGAACTAGGAGGTGATGCCTGGATGGAAGAGGGTGTTGTACAAGGGGACACTCAAGATGTCCGTGATGAGGAGTTGGAAAAAGAGAAATAACAGGAAGGTGGCGGTGAAAGAGAAGGAGGAGGGGATAGAGAAAGAGATTGCTTGAAGGGGTTGATGATCGGGAAAAGGAGTGAGATGAAGAGGTGGAAGAAACGGAAGAGGTTGAGGAAACAGAAGACGGAGTAGGAGATCGGAGTTGTATAGGTTCCAAAATCTGGATAGAGGAGGGTGGCGATGCCCGAGGAGAAGGGGAAGAAATTATCTGGACGGAGGAGGCGGAGGAGGGAGGCCGAGGAGGATCTAATATTAAAACCGATGAACACGTAGATGACGCAAAGGGGGGCCGCGGATTGGTTTCAGTTGCGTTCCTTTTGCGCGGTGGTTCTGCCGATGGGTGCCTTCCAGACCACAGCCCTAGATCCTCACGAAACGGTCCCGAAGAGGGAGACGCACTGCGGGATCTTTTGTTGGGGGACACTTAAAAAGGGACAAACGGAGTTAAGGAGAAACGGATAGAAAAGGTAGAAGAGTCCAGAAAAGGAAAATGAAAATGAGAGTTGGGAACGATGATTAAACAAAGAAAAAAGAAGAGTGACAACTGAAGATTTGCTCACTTGTTTGCAGGAGTGTAGTCTCGAAGGAAAGAAGCTTCGATTCCGGTTGTGAACCAATGGCTGAACTGCTGACCAGTGGGAAGTTTCTGTCTCTGCAGTGCGTGTTGGTGCCCAGGACGGGGAACCAAAGTGTCAAACCGACCTGGTGTTATTGCACCTTTGGAAATCTTTGTACTAGGTACTGAACGAAACTTCCGTATAACACTGACACGAGATAAACGATGCTTATGTTCGCGAAGGCTGACAAATGAAAGAGCTGACTTCCTGAGTGGTCGTCGTCTTTTATATGATAGGAATAGTGTGGAAAAGGGGTATCTTTTCTGGGAACTACTTTTCGGGAACCGTTCGTTAATTAACTTCAGGTATCGACAGTCGGGTCTATGAGACGCTAAGACGTTCGCAGATGGTTCTCTTAAGCCTATAACTTTCTGACCGAAGTCTCGCACCGGTACACGTGTGTCCGGACTCGCGGCTCCTGTGAGGGTATTTATCCGGGGATGATCCGGCACAGCTGTATCATTTCTCTTCCCGGAAGAACGATATCCCAAACTGACACCGCGAGCCTACAGTCACGCGTGACCGCATTTGTTGCGATGCGGCTTATTGTCTTTTTAATTCAAAAATAATCATTAGAGATCAAGGGGTTTAATATCGAGATCTAATATCGCGCCTGCCCGGACACGTGTGTCAGAATCCGCGGCTCCTGTGAGGGTATTTTCCCGGAGATGATCCGACGCAGCTGTATCATTTGTTGTTTTTTCTAATCCCTCACTGGGGCCCTATCCTACTGACCACACGCAACCGGATCGACGCGTCGCGCCACATTGTCCGACAAGGAAAAAAGAGATATCGCTATGTTTCGTGGAAGCAAGGAACCGTACAGTCTCTGGACGTAACACCGGGATCTCGCTATTTATGTTACACGTACAAATGTGAGAAAAAAACTTTATTTCACAAAGAGGAAAAAATAATCCATCAAAATATTATGCTAGACATGTCTAGCATCGACATATAGAATGGACCGCTGATCATAATAAAAGATTGTTTGGAGAAGCAGACAATATGAGGACACGTTCCGTCTCTTTCTAATAAAGTCTGATTGGCTGCTGCAATTGCGGTACAGATCAGTAGTATACTACATACTTGCCAAAGTATGCCTCGATCCAAACGTAACAGAAAGCAATAAGCTTATGGTAATAACTAGTTTGTCGCTTGCGCTCTACATTACGTTGCCTGTGTCGCGTCCGGTTGATGATCCAACACAAAAATTATGACAATGGTAATATTAATGATAATATAATAATAATGTTGGGCGCAGCCAGAAACACTCGTTTGTGTACACAAACCAACTTTATTGAAGCCTTTATTGAAGTACAAAAATCGTGTGTTAGCAAACAGAATTGAGGTAAAAACACGGAGAGGCGCAAGCACGGGCGATAACCTTGAATTAATCAACTACTAAAGTTTAAATCGTTTAGAAGAAAAGAAAAAACGGCTTGGACCGCAACCATAGAGCTTATACTAATGGAGGGGTCTTGCCTATACGCTAAGCGTAGGCAAAAGCGTACCAGGAGGATCAACAGAGAGGTTATATTCTGTCTTAACTGTGGCCTCCCACTCCCTATTCTACTCTACTAGTTCTCACTCATTAAAACATTAAACAATTTAATTAAATTAAACTCTGTGTAATTCATTACTGTAAAAAATGGGATACTGATGATGGTATAGAAAGATTTAGATTTTAAAAGGTAAAGTGTATATTTAATGTATTAATTACAAGTACTAACGTGGACATAAACCAATTATAAAATCGAACGAACTTACCAAGTGAAGTTCGATTCCAATTATACTTGTTGTCAGCTGTTAAAATGAATGCAACGTGTATTGGCTGATTATGGACAGAGTTTCAATTTTTGCTGCCAATCTGCTCACATTGCCCGTCAGCAGACTCTGTTGCATTTCTAATTACAGTTTGATAACATCGTCTGAAAGAGCAATTTCTGTATGAAATCTGTTGCCTTTCTGATATCAAACAGTTACTGCAGACTCTATTCAGAATTTGTTCGCGCAGGTTTAGCTATCTGGGCAGCTAGGTACCAACCACGAAGAGAGAAGGAGTTCGAACTCCATAGCGCGTGAGTGGTAAAAGTCGTCCTGATTCTGTCCCCCTAATTGGGAGGGAGTTCGCTGAATGGAACAGTTTCTTATGGATGGACGCCGTTTGCGAAACAGTGTCGTGAGGTTAGTTGTACACATAGCGTCACTAGTCGCAGTACGTGTTTATTGTTCCGATTTGCAATTATAACGCCAAATAAACTGAGAAAGGATTAAAAAGAAGTTTCTTTGGTAAATATTCCGATGAGGGGAGGCAGCCCCGATGACCTTGACCTTGACATACACTGCCGGCCAAAAGTTTCCGGACACCATTAAGATTAATGATTTACTGTTTGTATGTAGTAAAATAAACAGCTAACTATGAAAAACATGAAACTATTGGGTTGTTCGGAAAGTTATTTCGTTTTTTCAAGGAAAAATGAAAGGCGGTTTTTTCATATTTAGAAAAAATTTTATTCAGTGATGTATTGGCCATTTTGTTCCACTACCTTTCGCCATCTTTCTGGCAACTTTAAGATTCCACGCTCATAGAAGTCCTTCTCCTTATTGACAAAAAATTGAACCAAGTGATTTTTGACGCCTTCATTTGAATCGAAGTTTATATTGTTCAAAGAATTTTGTAGAGACCAGAACAAATGGTAATCGGATGGTGCCAGATCAGGAGAGTATGGTGGGTGTGGTAGCACATCCCATCCAAGCTGTAAAAGCTTCTGGCGAGTGACCAAACTTGTGTGTGGTCTGGCATTGTCGTGATGAAATACGACACCTTTCCTATTCGCCAATTCTGGTCGCTTCTGCTTGATGACAGCATCCAATTCATCCAGTTGACGACAATACACTTTCGAATCAATCGTCTGGTTGCTTGGTAGTAGCTCGAAAAATACGATTCCCTTCCAATCCCACCATACAGAAAGCATGATCTTCTTTTGATGAATATCTGCCTTGGATGTCGATTGAGCGGGTTCATCTTGCCTGGACCATGATCGTTTTCGCTTAACATTGTTGTAAACAATCCATTTTTCATCTCCAGTTATGATTCGCTTCAAAAATGGTTCATTTTCTCCACGTTTCAACAATGAATCGCAGATGGTAATGCGTCGAATCAAGTCAATTTCCTTTAAATTGTGCGGAACCCAAATATCGAGCTTTGAAACGAATCCAAGGCGTTTCAAAGAATCGTAAACGGTCGAATTCGATAAATTTAACTTTTCAGCAATTTCGCGTGTTGTTATGCGACGGTTTGCATCCACCAGAGCCTTTATTTTCTCGTCATTAGCTTTAATTGGCCGACCTGAACGTGGTGCATCTTTCAAATCGAAATTTCCAGTGCGAAATTTCGAAAACCAATTCTGATACTGACGTTCACTCAATACATCTTCTCCATACACGGTACACAATTTTTTTCTCGCTTGCACTGCATTTTTACCCTTTCAGTAGTAAAAAAGCAAAATATTACGAAAATGCTCACTTTGATTTTCCATGTTTGATGTGATGCCAAAAAACAATTACTTGACAGATCGCAACACAATAAGATACTAAATGACGTCTGAAATGTCAGTTGTCAAAATATAAAACGAATTTGCCGCTTAGAGTAAGGTTAAGTATCGAGGAACGCGACTAACGACATCTCTTTGTGAAAAACGAAATTACTTTCCGAACAACCCAATAATTAAAACTTTAATATATTTTAAAGAAACTTAGTTACATAAGTACATTGTTTAAGCTGTCAAATTCAAATCTTCCTCTTGTCAAAAAAACCACCTTTTACCTGTAACACACGTTTCACCAAACGTGGCATTCTTTCGATAAGTTTTTCCAATTGTTCTTGAGGTAAATTTTTCCAAATCGTTTCTAACATCTCCCACAGTTGTATTTTTGATGTTGGCTGACGCTTTCGCACCTCGCGGTCAACTTCTTCCCATAATAATTCTATCGGGTTTAGGTCAGGAGATTGTGGTGGCCATTGCATAATTTTTAATTTTCTAGCTGCTTCTTTCTTCTGCAAATAATTTTGACACAGTTTTGAAGAATGCTTCGGATCATTATCTTGCTGGAAGACGAATTCTTTTCCCACCAGAGCGAGTCCAGCCGGTATAGCAATGCTACGAAGAATGTGATGAAACCATGTTGGTCGAGTGCCCCTTCGATTTTATGCAAGGGACCAACACCAGCAAAACTAAAACAACCCCATACCATAACTGACCCTCCTCCGTGTTTGACTGTGGGCATTAGACAGCATGGCAACATTTTTTCTGAGGTCTTGCGGCGAAGAAAAATACGCCTCTTGCTTCCAAAGATTTCAAATTTTGATTCGTCGGTCCAAAGTACTTTTTTAAAGTCATCTATTGTCCGATTCTTGTGTTCTTGAGCCCAACGTAATCTCTTCAATCTATTTCCAGGTCGTAAAAGAGGTTTTGAGACAGCTATTTTGCTAAAAAGGCCTGCATTTCTCAACCTTCTTTTTATAGTATTTAGAGACACGTTTTTATCATGACCGCGATTAAAATCAGTTTGAATTTCTACAGCTGTTTTTCATCTATCACGTTTGCTTATTAATGTAATTACTTTATCTTCACTAGCGGTTGTAATTCTTGGTCGTCCTGTTCTTTTGCGATCCTTGTTTGAAGCCGTCTCGTAAAAACGATTGATGGTATCTTGAACTGTCGATTTCGGGATTTTTATTTTACTCGCAATTTGGCGAACGGATAGTCCTTCCTTGTGAAAAGCATTAATAACAGCTCGTTTTTCGCGGTCCAAAGTTACTTTTCTTCTCATATCTTAGAAATAAATGGAAAAAGGTGTCAGATTATAAAGCATTTCTTTAAAGTTCAAAAATTCTTTGAAAACTAAACAATTGTAATTAGTACACTTACCTGTGAAAATGTACACTTGATTTTGGTCGGAAAACAGTTAAGAATTAATTAAACTGCTTCAACAGATCTAAGTACGTAGAGCTAAAACTTAACAATCGGCGTTTCCATAGTGACAATGAAACAATTGCACTACATTGTTCAGATATGGCGGGAAAATCAATAAAGGGTGTCAAAAATATATGAACAATAAGTTTATTGTGCATTTGTAAAAGTATAATAGATTTCAGTTCTTTGAAACACAATTAATATCGGAATATTTGAGTGTCCGGAAACTTTTGGCCGGCAGTGTATATTATAGAGGTCACCCTCCTGAGTGACCTTCAAGAGGTTTTAGCCGTCGCTCGTTGTTTGTTAAAAAGTTATTAACAAAAGAAGTTTAATGATTTTGCACGAATTCTCAGCTGTCTACGCGAACCAAGAACATAATATTGACATATATTACAAAGGTCACCTTCCCGAATAACCTGCAGTAGGTTTTAGTCGTCGATCGTTGTTTATGAAAAAGTTATTAACAAAAGAAATTTTGCAAATATAGTAGTTATTTTGAATATTGAAAGATATAAACAACGAATATGTATATGAACGAAGGAAGGAAAGTCATTTAAAGCAGTGAATCGTTAATATATAGAATAGTTTCTTTTAATATAAGTATTTGTACTTATATTAAAGTATTCTTCACTTTAACCAAAAGCATAAACAGTTAAATACAAAGTATTCTCTGCTTTAACCTAACCTAACTAAGGGCACCTCCTTGCCCTCAGTTGAGGTCGAAGGGACCTGATTAATGTTTCGCTCCGAATGTTGTTCAGTTTTATTAAGATTTTCCAAAAACCTTGCAAATTGTTCTCGGCGTAATCTTTGGAGGTATTCAATTCTTTCCCTTTTTCGGCGTCCAGCCCTATGGCGCCTTTTCTTTACCATCTACATAAAACCAAAATTTCTAATGTACTTAGAGCACTATTTGCTCCTTAAAGCGAGTAAACGCTTAAGTACCTACCCTTATTCCAAAATTGTCTTCCATAACCACGATAAGTTTTCTAGATATTTTCCCTCTTTGATTCTAAATATAATAGCAAAAGGATTACAAATAAATACTGTCAATAACTGGTTCAGAAGTTATTAATAGCGTATATTTTAATATGTTCCTTGAATATTAATAATAATAATAATCTAAGGTTATTAATCAAGAGTAGTAATATAAAAAAAAATAATCCTGGAACAATCTGTAGCTCGGAAATGGATTAATGAAATGGATTACAGCGAATATTGCTGTGATTGGTTCGGTGAAAACAAAATATAGGTAGTATAAGTATATAGGCGTACTAAAATATTTATTTCACACCTCAAAATTCCAAATTTGGAACCTTATATTCTTCATTGTTGGATTAACGGTAAAATAAGTGGTATAAACTAATAAAATCGTATCGTAGACGGACAACTTCAAGTAGTGTAAGTAAGTTAATAAAAAGTTGTAATGCAAGCGGATTAAACGCCCAACAATATAATGGTAAGTAGTACAAGTAAATAAGTAGTATGAATTAAATTAAAGTCATGCTACAAGCGAATTAAACGCTTGATATAATAACTTATAAGTAAAATAATAGTGATATGAATCAATGACAAAGGTATATCACAGGCGGATAAACGCCGATTAGTATAGGTAGTAAAAAGAATGAATAAGTGGTACAACTCACTGAAAGATTTATATCATAAGCGAAGTAAACGCTTAGTAGTATAATTATAGGTAATACTAATATTCTAAGGATAATTAAAAATTGTATCAAAAGCGGAATGGACGCTTAATACTATAACTAAAGGTGTATAGCCAATCGTATAGCTATAAGTAGTATAAGTATTAAAGGGTTGTATCATAAGCGAAATGGACGCTTAATAATATAACTGTAAGTAGTAATGGATCAACAAATAAAATAATAAGGAGTGAAATAATAAGGAATTATGCTGATAATACGAGCAAATTGATGCTAGTAGTATAGTCATAAATGGTATCGCCTAGTGGTAATATAGCTGGAAATAGTATAAATAAAATGAAACTAAAAGAAGTCGGACAATCAGCGGATAAACGCCAAGTAAAATAAGGAAAGGTAGTATAAATCTTTTAAAGAATATTTTAAGGATCATATAAATGAATAATTAATTAAGGTAAAGAGGGTACAAAAGTTACAAAATAATAAATCAAAATGATGAATTAATAAGTAAACTGTCACTGAATGTAGATATAATATAATTGTGTTACAGAGAGATTGAATACAAATGTCGTATGAATATAAAATAAAGTCGTATGAGTTGGCAAACAACAATTAAGAATAGTGGGTATACAATAAGAATTCAAACTTGGTACAAATCTACTCACAAGTGTTCGCAGGAATCTGGACCCTCAGGCCAGGAAGCACTTAACAAGCAGCAGCGAGAAATAATTGTTAAACAAACTCCACTGATTCTAAATTAGGTTAATGCCTTAGTAGCGACTCAACGCTATAATGCAAATCAAGTAATAGCAAATTATAAATGACTGACAAGTAACTGAGTTAGGTTGACGCTTTATATGCGACGTAACGCTATAAAGCGAAGTGACTTCAAGAAGCAAATAATAAGTGACTGACAAGTACTGAGTTAGGTAGACGCTTTATTAGCGACGTATTGCTATAAAGCGAAGTGACGAAAGTAATGATCAAATAATAAGTCAAGAGTCTTCCAAAAAGGTAGTGATGCTCTCTTGCTGCTGCACCAAGTCTTATACTAAAATTTTAGGGCTGAGTCCCTGTCGCTCGAGAAGGGGTTACAAAAAGTGGGGACCTTATAATTAAATGCAAAGTTACAATAGTAGGGAGGCTACGCCTTGATCGCTGATTGGTTCCCCGCTCTTAAAATTATTAATGGTGGGATCGAGACCTTGAAAAGTCTGGTGGGGACGATGAGCTCAATGCTTTGGTTAGATAAAATTATTTTTCTCCCAATGTTCAACATAAAATTCTCAGTACGAATTTATCGCATGAGCTGTTGGGACTTATGGTCAACAGAAATTTCTCCGTACTAAATAATCGGAACATCCGGTATGACTTTCAGTCAACTAAAATTTAACGATTAAATTTATCGAAGAGACTGTTATGTCTTTTGATTAAGACAGTGGACACCGATTATTACTTTAATCTGGCGTCAGTAAATCGCCGCCTTAAGAATTAATATTTCATGGTTCACGTCCCGTTAATTATTTTTTTTTACTTTTTTTCTTTTATTTTAATATTAAGTCTTTAATAAACCAATAAAAACAATATCTCTAGTTTAAAACATGAATATTGCATAATTACTATTAAAAATATGAAGAAATATAATGGTAACCTTACATGGTAGTAGTACGAATCAACCAATAATGATACTAAATTATAAGTGATATTTTCTGTTAATGAAATAATCTTCAATTAACACCTTGTCCACTGTATTATTCAATCCCAACAAATGAAATATTAAAATTATTAAGTTTAACCTAAATTTCTACAACCTTATGCATTAATTATTTATAAGGTCCCTTGTACCTCTGGATAATAATTTAATGCATTCAGTTAATTAATATTAGAGTAACCTTGTGTATTATACTTTAACGCACTACTGTAACGTTTCTTATTAATAATAATTATTCATATACTTTAACCTATTGATTAGTTGTTATATTAATGCTAGGCTGCGTTCCGAAATCGGTTTCGGAAACTTTGATTTAGTTATAACTTATAAGGTTGGTAGGCCTTAAACTAACTGAACTGCGTTCCGTAATCAACCAGACGATTCATACAGGAGATTCAGGAAGAAAACTATCGAAATAATAAAAACTACTTTGTACACATTTTGTAAAATGGATCTCAAGAAGAATATACATTGTAAGTAATAAATATGTACAAGAAGAAATAAAATATATATTTTTCTATACTTTCTGAAGACAATTAAAGCTAAAAGCTATCTTAAAGCTAAAAATACTAACTTTTCATTATTCTTAACAATACTGTAGAATAAAAATATATTTTAATATTTCTATATTAGAATAAATACATTAGAATAAATAATAATGTATATAATATAAATATATTTATTAGAATAAATAAATTTAGTTTCATGAATGCTACTATTTCTGGGATTTAGGTTAATTTTCACTTTAGCACATTGTTGTATTTTAGCACACGTCTGTTAACATTTTTATTGATTATGTTTCCAACAATAAATCAAGCATGAATGTGGGAATAATACTTGCCCAGAAATTAATACTTAGAAATTCAATAGTATTAAGGCATTGCTAATACTATATTTCATTACTATGTATATATTTTATATATAATTTAACTTAATTCCAGATAAAGAGTCTACAAAACGACAGGAAAACAATAATGAAGTAGTCCAATTATTATTATGTGATGGCGAAGTCACTTATACATTATATGTATTACCACAAATACATGCACGTGCCCTTCAAGGTAAATGAAATGTGTATAGTAATTCCGCAAGCATAAAATATATAAATATATTGAGCAATTATTAATAGAACAGGCCAATAAGAACTACACTACCAGATTGAACAGAATAAATGTATCTATCTTATCTTATTTCTTTATGTGATAGATATAAAGTTTGCATCAACTCTTCTGGAACAGCACAAAGCTGCATTACGAATACAAGAAACAAATGCTTTAGATACAAATGAAGAATGCATACAGAATGATAGTGAACAGGACAGCAGTGATTTTGATAAAGAAAATTATGGTGCCTCTGACTATTCAAGTGAGAATTCAGGTGAGTAAACCATCCCTCTTTTTCTCTCCTTCTCTTTGTCTCTTCTTTCTCAGTTTCGCTCCCTCTCTTTCTATACCATATTTATTTATAGGCTAATTATACGTTATAATATTCAATGTTAGCACTGAAAATTTTTAATATAACACTTGTATTATAGATTTACAATAAACATTAGAACGCAGCCATAATTATTATTTTATATATACCTCACGAGATAAATCAATATTGTAGGTAATTTACGTATTTACTGGACAAATGAAGAAACTCTGTTACTATTAAATTTATATGAAAAGTACAGCGCATTACTAGATAATGAAGAGATGAACAATAGAGCGTTTTGGAAACATGTGCTTCATGGCATGGAAAAAGAGGGATACAAATTTTCTCTTCAACAATGTAAAAATAAAATGAACAACATGAAAAAGATGTATAAAGATGTAAAAGACCACAATGCTAGAAGTGGCAATGACAGAAAAACTTGCGACCATTATGATGTAAGTATTTAATATAATAACAAAATTTGAAATGCCTGACGTACTCTTTGTTTCATATTATTACAATATAACTGTAAAATGATTAATACACATACATACTAATTAGATTTTCAAATAATCCTCTATATGTCTATAGATTTTGAAAAATTTATTTTCAAAAAAAGCTTGGATAAAGCCGGTTTCTACAGCAGGTTCAGATATTCCTCTAAAGAAAGCAGTATTAGAAGAAAAACCATCAAGTTCAAGTAAGTAATTTAAATTAGACTATTATTAATATATCTTCCTTTTAAATATATATCTTATTTATTTGTTTTATTTTGTTTATTGATTTAGTTCATTTTTTAGAACAGCAGAAAAAGCAATGTGATGTGAAATTAAATTTTTTAGAAGAATATAAAAGACATAAACAGTTGCAAAGAGACGCAACTTATGATTATAGAAACCAAAAATTACAGCTGTTAAAAGAAATTGCGGAAAAAATGACAAAATGAAAAGAGAATAATTTGCGTTTTTTCTTTTTAGTTTCGTTCTTTTATTGATTTTTGTATTGTTTAATTTTACAACTTTAAAGACTGATATTGTATTGTTTTCTTTTACAACTTTAAAGACTGTTTACTTAGTTACTCTCATATTGAAAATGTTTATTTATTTTATAGTTTAATGGCAACTATTATATAATTTGTTCACAGTACATTTGAAGAGTTTAAAAAGTTATTAAACAAGAATATATTTATGTTTATTATAGTTAAAGAAGAATGTATTTATTTACAATATGTTAAATAATAGTGTGATTTATTATACTTTAAGTAAATAAGTACAATAAATAGTTTATTTAACTATATAAATAAGAAATGCTTATAATTAGTTCTAAGTATGTGGAAAATAAAGTATTTGTCATATAAATAACAAAAGCGTTATTTTTTATTATTTACAAAACTTTTATTTTATGTAATTAAGATTATACTATAATAATAAATATGTACTAAATAAAAATATAAAAATTATTCATTATATATATTTAAAATGTGTAATGTATTTTAAACACATTTCAATAGACGTTTTCATTATTTTTGCAAAATCTTCAAAACGAAATGATACATTTTTGTTATACATGAGCAGTTACTCAATATATTATATAATATATGTATATTCGATATTACAGTATTTTAAACAAAAACAAGTTATTGCTATATTATCATTACATTTTTATCGTTAATACAAACTAAGTGTTAAACCTATTCTTTATGTTCTCTCTTTTACGTGATCCTTCGTTCAATAACAATTGATTTATTATTATTGGGTCTGGATCTGCGTTAATATCATCATCGATGATTATTGGATATTCAAAATCATCATCTTGCAGCAAACATATGTTGTGCAAAATGCAACAGCTAATTATATATAATGGAATCTGATCCGTCCTCCGCATAGGTAACTTGTCTAAAAGACATCTCCATCGTCCTTTTAATAGACCGATTGCTCTTTCTATTATCATTCTAGTACTAGATAATATATGATTATAACGCTTCTGTTCATTAGTTAGATGGCCGTTATCCCTATATGGCACCATACATGCTTTTACAATGTATAAGCCGAATCTGCAATGATATGAGTATTGTTTTGAAAGTAGTTGTCATTGCATCTTTGTTGTAATCCTGAATATTTGAACACCCTCATATCATGCACAGATCCAGGAAGACCAGTATAACAGTGCACAAATTGCAGTTTATGATTGCATACCACCTATTAATGCAATGATAGTATAAATAAAAAATCAAAAATCATTTTAAATTAATATATGTACCTGCAATTAATATTGTTTTTAAAGTAATATATGTACCTGCAATTGTATAGAGTGCTTTCCCTTCCAATTTATATAAGATTGAGAATCTTGGGCTGGAGTTGATATATTAATGTGTGTTCCATCTAAAGCTCCAATAACTCCAGGAAAACCATATTGCATTTGTAAAACTCGACTGCATTCATTTGCTTCTCTTTCATTTGGCCATCTAATAAAATGATTTCTATAGTTGCAAAGAACGTGCACAACTCTTTGCACTGCTCGCCAAGCCGTTGCTTTGCCTACGTCGAATTTTGTGACTATAGACCTGTAAGTAAACGTAAATTTAAAAAAGTTCTTAAACAAGCTTTTCATAAAAATATTACATGTAAGCGCTAATTATACATATATACACATACATACATACATACATACATACATACATATTCATATATATTAAATCTACAAATAAATTAATATGTAAATGTTTTAATCTCTATTTGAACAAATGATCAATGAAAAGTAAAATGGTAACAACACTTCATAAATAAATGGATAAACAGTAGAAAATATTAAATTGAATCACACTAAGATGTATCACAATCTTCCTGAACAAATGGAGATAAAAACACATATGCCTTGTAATAATTCTTTTTCAAGCTCATATTTGTGTCAGCAGTAATTGCATTACAGGTTTGGGAATATATTATTACAACACCGCAAATGCATTTTGATCTCCAAATAAAAGCTTAAAAACCTGCAATACATTGCATCTTTAAATTCAATTTAATATTTTGTGTTGCATAAAATAATGTTCATTTTTACAGACTTCTGAATTATTTTGTATACAGATGCTAATATTAAAAACAATATTAGTTGAACAACTTACCTATAAGAATCTGGTATTCCTAACACATATAAAGCTATATATAATTGCTTTTCTGCTGGAATGGTCACGTTTCCCAAATTGCTCTCTCCTTCTAACTCTTCTCTTAATATATATAAAAGATAATTAAAAGTTGTTCGTGTCAAGCTAAAATTAGTATTCTTAATATAGTTGTCTACTTACTTTGTTGTACTTATTATGTTATACAAAGTAGTTCTATTTACATACCGGAAATTTTCACGAAATTCTGTATCATTGTACTCATAAATAACATTTTCTATAAAATTTTGCACTCTTGGATTTTTCCTTCTGGGACAATTTTCATTTTCATCAATAATATTAATTACATCTATTAAATCCTCATCACTTTCCGAACTAGTAGAACTTAAAAGTATTTCATTGTATTCTAATAAACATCTCATGTCTCTTATATTTCTAATTTAGTGGTAAACAGAAATAAACAGAAATAACCGTGCAACTAATCGCGTATAGCACAGATGATCAATTACGGAACGCATCTAAGTTAGTTTAAGGCCTACCAACCTTACAACTAAAATCAAAGTTTCCGAAAGCGATTTCGGAACATAGCCCTAGTCATTATAATATCTTCCATTAAATAAAATAATGAATTAATAATTCTATACAAGTAATATTAAAATAATTAATAGCATTGCAATTTAATGCATTATAATTGTTTCTTACTTCACAAATTAGCAACTTAATGTTACAAAGCGTATGAAGTCCCTTAACCGCTTTAAAGTGTTTGAAACATTACAAAGCGTACGAAATGTTGTAAACGCTATGTAGTCCATACAAAATAACTAAATGCCTAAGTTTACAATTTAACCCATTATTATAATGTTCTTTATTCTACGATTAATAATCATTCATATATTTTAACTGATTAACTAAATGTTATATGAATATTAATGATGGTATATTTAAATAATTACTCTTACTAAATGAATAATGAACCATAATGCCACAGCGAGCTAATAACTAATAATGTAATAATCAAATGCTTATATTAAATGATCTATATGTTTTTCGCAATTGGTTTTTCGTTATTCATAGTTAATTATTAATTAATTAATTGATTTTAACTTAATTTGTTTAAATCCATATAACTTCTAAACTACTGATAATTTATTAAAATCTTCTACACCAAACGTATTAAAACATAATGTATATTTGTTTAACGAATAGTGACTTTTCAATTTTTACAATATCTCGTAAAGTAATACTGTTAAAACGACAATTTTTCCACAGGTACCATCAGACTGGCGAAAAATGGTGCTCAACGAGAGTTGTTGGTCATTTCTAAATTAATGAGTTTTTCATAAATTTGATGGTACCGTTGAGTTCCTCTTATTACCCACAATAACGCTATATAATTATAAAAAATTAATTCCCAACGGTTAAGATTTTCTTCGCTTAGTTAACAAATAAAAATGTTGACTATTTTAAAATTCCAAATTCCTACGGTCCTTCGATATGGTCCATGGACCATTATTATATACTTTTCATTCACCTAACCTTATTCCTTCAATTATTATAAACAATAACCTATGGTTTTTTCATAACAAATGCACTCAGATGTTCTATTCATTTTTGTTATACTCGCAGATGACTATATAATCGTATAATTAAATATATCATGAATGTGATTGTTATTATAAAATTTGTTTGTTTATAACAAAATTTTATTATATTCAAAAAATGTAATTTGCTCCTATATTTAATTGATCTCCTTAATGTAACAGTGTACATAAAATATATTGTTATAAGGACGCCCTAAATTATTTATATGTATATAGTATGTCTAACAGCTAACGTTATGAAATATCCAAAAATTACTACAATTACAGTATTAAAACGTATTATAATGGCTTTTTAGTGGATTTTCATTTTTATGCATGTTTTTATGGTTTTTTCATTATTTTATATATATATATAACGGGAATAGATACACACACACACATATATATATATATATATATATATATATATATGTATCTATTCCCGTTCATAAAAGGCTAATGGTACTACGTAACTTAGGTAATCGCTAGAATTACGGTATAAACTACCAACTTTTTGGATTTTTCCTTTTTCCTTCTTAACTATTGATTAACAACATTAATAATGATTAATAAAATAAAATAGTAATATGTTCAATACAATAGTTGGTACCTATCGAAGGTCGGTAATTGGTTAAGTAGTGAATATGCGTTTGCCGGTAACCTGTCTTATATGGTTATACATTGTCGGTAACAACTTATGATGTACCTTGGTTGACGATAAGTGTCAATGGTAAGTTATAATATTAACAATATGTTGGTAGTTTATACCGTAATTCTAGCGATTCATTCATAAATGTGTTGAATAAGCAAAAATAAAATTTTTAAGGTTATTGGACATCGCAGGATGTCACACTTATCCTAAAAAATCGGTATATGGATAACAATTAAAAAATGAAAAAAATGAATATGTGTGGATGTCGTGAAACTTCACACGCGTGATGACAATCGATCCGCCGCGATATCGACACGGAAAGTAAACAATCTTTGCACGGCATTATAGTAGAAGCAAAATCCTTTTTGATCGAATGATATCTCGCTTCGTTTCCGAAATATCAGCTTTAAAAGATACTCTTTATTTCCCCGCAAGAGAAAGAGAAGGATGGCAAACGTCGTCGCGTGATGAAAATTGATCCGCCGCGATATCATAGGTGAAAGTCGTTAATGCACGCAGAGAATATTTTCAGAAACTATGTCCTCTTTGAACGGGGGCGATATCTATTTCCGTTTCCGAGATATCAACTTAAAGTGCGATGTATCTTTTCGTGCGAGAGGGAGAAGGACAATAAACGCTGTCGCGTGTTGAAATTCGATCGGCCTTGACATCATAAGCGGAAGTTGTTAATCTACGCAGAGAATATTTTCAGAAACTATGTCCTCTTTGAACGGGGGCGATATCTATTTCCGTTTCCGAGATATCAGCTTTAAAATATTCTGCTTATTTCCGCGCGTGAGAGCGAACGACGGAAAGAGCCGTCGCGTGTCGAAACACGATCCGCCGCAATATCGACAATGAAAATAAACAATTATTACAATACAAAAAATATCATTTTTGATCGGACGTGATATCTCGTTTCGTTTACGAGATATCAGCTTTAAAATATTCCGCTTATTTCCGCGCGTGAGAGCGAACGACGGGAAGAGCCGTCGCGTGTCGAAACACGATCCGCCGCAATATCAACATCGAAAATAGACAATCTTTGCAGGGCAGTATAAGACAAAGGAACGTGCGAGAGGGAGGACAATAAACGCTGTCGCGTATTGAAATTTGATGCGCCGCGACATCATAAGCGGAAGTCGTTAATCCACGCAAAGAATAGTTTCAGAAACAATGTCCTTTTTGAACGGGGGCGATATCTATTTCCGTTTCCGAGATTTCAAACTTAAAGTGCGATGTACAATAAACGCTGTCGCGTATTGAAATTCGATCCGCCGCGACATCATAAGCGGAATATTCTGCACACTCTGTGCTACTATGATAACCGCTTTAGAATTATACAATTACTGTATGTTTATTTATTAAAGCGAGAGAGAGCGTCGGAGTCGTGACGTTATCGCTTTCCTTTTTAAACCTCGAAGGCATTTTGTGCTTTAATCTCGGCAACCAGGAGAGGTATCGAGTTCAATCAAAAAGCAAAATATTCTGTATACTCTGAGTAAGACTTCCGAATAGCCCCTCCCTCCGATTTTCATAAAAGTTTTAGGATATATAGAGGTAGAGGTGAGGAAGGTGTGGGTGGAAGGATTTTGTGCGGAAACGCCACCTAGCGAAGAAATTAATAAAAAAAGGTTTAATGATTTTGCACGAATTTCCAGCTGTCTACGCAAATCAAGTTCTTGATCCTGACATATGTTGTCAAAATCAATGTCCTGAGTGACCTTCAGAAGGTTTTAGCCGTCGGTCGTTGTTTATTAAAAAGTTAATAACAAAAGAAGTTTGATGATTTCGCACGAATTTTCAGCTGTCTACGCAAAGCAAGGACTTGAGTTTGACATATATTACAAAGGTCACTTTCCCGAATAACCCGTACTAGATTGCACCAGTCGCTCGTTGTTTGTTGAAAAATTACTAACAATAAATTCGTTAAATATAATATTCTATGCTTTAATCAACCTAACCTAACCTAATCTAACCTAACCTAACCTAACTAACCTGGTTAGTCTCTACATACATCAGTATATCATGTTTTGATCACTAATTTTAAGTAGTATAGTTTTCAAACTTTTTTGTTAATAACTTTTTAACAACGAGCGACGGCTAAAACCTTCTGAAGGTCACTCAGCACACTGACCTTGGCAATATATGTCAAGGTCAAGGTCATCGGACAAATGAGACAGAGGGTGGTAGGGTGGTATCGCATTGTTTTAGATTATATTTTCCGAAACTGGAGCCCCGAACTTACACGCTCGGTTTTCAGCCCGCTTCGCGGGAGGGCGGGGGGAGGGGCTCTGCCCCTCTTCCCCCGCCGGGATACCTGCTGTGTACCAGGTGATCACAATCTGTACGGTGAAATCTGTTACATTGGCTTCAGCGAAGTCCCTCCCCCCTCGCGAAGCGGGCTGAAAACCGAGCGTGATACTTCGTTGGTTAATAACTTTTTAACAAAGGTCAAGACCTGACCTAACCCAACCTAACCTAACCTAACTAACCTGGTTAGTCTCTACACACATCAGTATATTATGTTTTGACCACTAATTTTAAGTAGTATAGTTTTCAAACTTCTTTTGTTAATAACTTTTTAACAAACAACGAGCGACGGCTAAAACCTTCTGAAGGTCACTCAGGAGGGTGACTTTGACAACATATGTCAAGGTCAAGGTCATCGGAGGTGGGTCCCCTAAACAGCAGTATTACCAATATTTGTTAACACAAACACGAGCAGAGGTAACATACTAAGATCCGCTAAGATTACATATGCGTGCAAAATCCTTAAACTTCTTTTGTTAATAACTTTTTAATTAATAACGAAGGAGAACTAAAACCTTCTGCAGATTACTGAGGGAGGCGACCTCTATAATGTATATCAAAGTCAAGTTCTTGATTCGCGTAGGCAGCTGGAAATTCGTGCAAAATCATTAAACCTTTTTTTGTTAATTTCTTCGCTAGGAGGCGTTTCCGCAAACAATCCTTCCATCCACACCTTCCTCATCTCTACCTCTACATATCCTAAAAATTTCATGAAAATCGGAGGGGAGGGGCTATTCGGAAGTTGAGCCACATATTTATTCGGTTTAGCAGCGCCAAGTATTAAAAAAAAAACACTTATTTGTATTGAAATATTTATATGTATTAAAATATTTATCGTATAAAAATATCTGATTATTATACCCTTTATTTTTCCAATAAAATCTTTAAGGCCGTCTTAAGTACAATCATAAGATGTTTGAAACCAATCACAGAGCCGCATTAGCATCTTAAGACATTATTACTTCAGATCGTCTGGAAATAAGAACGGACTAGGAGATAAATGCGGACTAGGAGATACTAATATTAAAATATTTATTAGTATGTTGAATGTAATGTAAAACAATATGTGCTCAAAACTGTCATTATAGAATCATATATTATTAACTGGATATAGCACTTTAATATCAAAGGCCAGTATTCATAGTCCGTTCTTATTTCCAGACGATTTGAAGTAATGTCTTAAGATGCTAATACGGCTGTGTGATTGGTTTCAAATATCTTATAATTGTACTTAATATGGTTTTAAATAAGAATCAACAATAAATATCGGCCAAAGAGTAATAATAAAAAGTAATAGATTTTCTGGTTTGCATAAATAACCAACTAAAGTAATAGATTTTCTGGTTTGCATAAATACCTATTGTAGTTGGCGCAATTTGTTAATATCATTAGTTTTGTAGAGTTCATTTTTGAAAGAACTTCGGGCGCTTATACTTGGCGCTTTTTTAATACCTTTTTTTAAAAAGGTAATTTTGTTGCGATTTCACACATTTTGTAGTATGAAGTATGTTATTCTTTTCTTTTTATTAACGGCATTAATAACATTTATTATCAGCAAAATGATTTGTTAATATCATTAGTTTTGTAGAGTTCTTTTTTAAAAGTTATGAGTTACGGTATATTGAAGTTGTGTTATTTAAAATGTAATCCTCATTCACTTTCTGATAGTTCAGTCAATCGTAATAAAGATCATTCAAAGCAATAGAAAAAGTACAGTTTTATAGAAAAGTGTAAGTTTATTTTTTATAATATAACAAAAGGATATCTCATACATGCTTATCTTTCCTCCACATGATTGTATGGCTATTCCAAATACTTTGGATGAGTGGTCACTTGTTAGATTAGTATATTGAAGAAAGGGATGAGCCTATTTGTCACCTTATTAAGGATTTATATGGCACATTAATAGTACGATTATTACTGAGTAATATTACTAATAAGTAAATGCAGCTTTCACAGTTATATTAATAGATAAATCAATACAATGTAAGATACATCATATACAATATGTATAATGCTGAAACAAATTAAGTATTACGTTTGTTATCTGTATATAAATTACATTACATTAACAATGTTCGTTATCACGACGTGATCGACTTGAACACAGGAGCATCGATAATCGTTTTGTTAGAAGATAATAGACAGGATGAAGAGAGCGAGATTACTGCAACGTAAAGAGAAAGAAAATTAATAGAACTTCTCAAAATAGAAAAACGCGCTCATTTACTATTAGGCGTTTTCTTCACCAGGAATAGCGATAGGGTAGTAATAAAAATATATAATATTGGTGCGAGACATTACCGTGTCGCGATAGAATATAATATATTTATTTGTGGGTTTTGGGTTTTGTATAAAGTATTTAATATTAATGTCGCGCCCACCGCGCCCCCCACGTCCGCGATGCCCGTGCGCTATTGGTTAATTAGGATGCAATATGTGAAAATGCGCCACAAAGAAACAATTGCCTTACGATCCGTTGCGGTAACGCCGCAGCTAGAAGACGAAGCGACCGTATTGAAAGAGAGAGCCATGGAGGAAGGACGTGAGTTGATATCATACATTATATTTTATAAAATATTTATTTATTGTACAATTTATTCACACACACCACACACACACACACACACACACAATATATATGTATTTTGTTGCAGCTATCGACGTAGAAATGGTGGATTCGCCTATTTCGCCCATGTTCCCGTTAACACAGGTGGTAGCGCCTGTACCACCACCGCTACTACCGCCGCTACCACCGCCGCTACCACCGCAGTTACTGCCGCCGCTACCACCACAGTTACTGCCGCCGCTACCACCGCCTGTGTTAACGGGAACAGCGGCCCCGGCCGCTCCGGCGACAGCGGCACCGGCCCCGGCCCCTCCGGCGACAGCGGCACCGGCCTCGGCCCCTCCGGCGACAGCGACCCCGGTACGGATGACAGCGGACGGAAAGATTTTACCAAGTATATAAAATATATATATATATATATATATATATATATATCAATCTATATCACTGCCGGGATTTAGTTGCACATTTCTAACCTATTTCGTTGTCAACTCCCACTGTCCCCCTCTTGCCGCGTATTGTAATTGTATATTTCTAATCTAGCGGCATGTATCTTGTTTATATTTATTAGCGTCCGGTACCTCGTTTCTAAGATACGCGCGGTAAGAGGGGGACAGTGGGAGTTGACAACGAAATAGGTTAGAAATGTGCAACTAAATCCCGGCACTCATCTATATCAATCTATATATCTACATATATTAATATAAATTGTTTGTTTTAGAACGATGGAGATGCGCTGGCCGCCATCCATGGCGTGGCGGACGTGGCGGCCGTGGCGGGCGCGTCGTAAACGTCCAATATTTCAATTTTTAATATATTTTTAATATATTTTAATAAAAAATAATAAATCCCAAATATATTATATATATGTTTTCTTTATTAATACCCTATCGCCATTCCTGATTCCATAATATGGAATATGGTAGTATATGGTAGTGTTTCGCACCAATATTATATATTTTTATTTTTATTAATACTCTATCGCCATTCCTGGTGGAAAAAAGCCTAATAGTGAATGAGCGCGTTTTTCTATTTTGAGAAGTTCTATTAATTTTCTTTCTCTTTACGTTGCAGTAATCTCGCTCTCTTCATCCTGTCTATTATCTTCTAACAAAACGATTATCGATGCTCCTGTGTTCAAGTCGATCACGTCGTGATAACGAACATTGTTAATGTAATGTAATTTATATACAGATAACAAACGTAATACTTAATTTGTTTCAGCATTATACATATTGTATATGATGTATCTTACATTGTATTGATTTATCTATTAATATAACTGTGAAAGCTGCATTTACTTATTAGTAATATTACTCAGTAATAATCGTACTATTAATGTGCCATATAAATCCTTAATAAGATGACAAATAGGCTCATCCCTTTCTTCAATATACTAATCTAACAAGTGACCACTCATCCAAAGTATTTGGAATAGCCATACAATCATGTGGAGGAAAGATAAGCATGCATGAGATATCCTTTTGTTATATTATAAAAAATAAACTTACACTTTTCTATAAAACTGTACTTTTTCTATTGCTTTGAATGATCTTTATTACGATTGACTGAGCTATCAGAAAGTGAATGAGGATTACATTTTAAATAACACAACTTTAATATACCGTAACTCATAATACATATATTGATTATTAGACATTATAAAGATGATTCAGGATCCTCTTCTTTTATTAAATCTTAAACAACTATTCATAGACATTTATATCTAAAGTACAAATCGAGTATTTTTCAAAAGTAAGTAAAGTAAGTGTGTAAATACAATCATTTTCGAAGGTATGCGATATATTATGGATATTATGGACGATATGAAGGACTTCTGACATATAGGGATTGGTGGGATAGGCCTGAGAACTTCGACCGACTCGGATGAATTGGTGAATCCGGTTTGTACGGAATCCTGGAAGCATTCATCGTTAAAGATTCAAGAATGGAATAGTAGAACGACTCATACGTTAAATGAATTATTGAGCTTACAGCAGACTCGGCTTCTCGATTAGCCAATTTCTGCAGTGTTGCAGGAGAGGATGCAAATCGGTTAGCTAAGTTCGTTAAGCAATAAGCGTGTCGAAACGACGTTCTGTTTACTGTGTCCAGCCTTGTGACGGAGTCAGGGGCGCGCATTGTTTCTCTAAAGTCTCTTGATTCCTGTACATAATCGCGTGATTTGGTTAAACAATATTATCGATACGTTATTACGTTAGTCCTGCATGTTAAAAGCATGTTAAATCAACTACACTTATACATGATATATGAAAATGATCACACGATTTGAAGAAATTTAGTAAAAATTGTTTTCGAGATCTCACCTCAAGATCTTTAATCTCGTCGATGGATACGATATCTTGGTACGCTTTAGTCAGAAGTTCAAGAGCCTTTCTGTGAAACCTCAGTTCGATGGTGACGAAATCCAATAGTACAGATTTCAAATCGTGCAGCTTTCGTCGCTCGAACGAGTTGATCTGCTCCTCTAATCCCTTGACCACTCGGGACATCTCAACGGATGCTTTCATCAGTTCAGACTTGGCTTGTGACTAATTGTAACAAGAGATACTTGAGTAACATAGTTATATTAGTTTGAAATGATTTCATCAATATATTTATTGCGCGATTTTATTTATCGTCTAAATGATCTTTCGATTTACAATTACGAAAGCCATGGAATTAATGAAATCACGATTGAAATTAAGTGATGCTTGTAAAATGAGGTTTTAATTGTAAGGATGCTACCATTTGACGATTCCTAGGGTTTCTTTCTCGAACTTTGTCCAATTGCCTTCGTCCTGTAAATTCTCTGTCGCGTGCTGCGAAGGTATTTTTTACATCATCGCGTGCATGCTTGCAAATCATTGCGTACTGTGAAAGAGGCGCACTTACTTTGGCGTCCAATCTTTGTACTTCTGTATCTCTAAAATTAATATTTAATTATATGTATTAGTTTTAATTAATTAGACAGATTAGAGCATTATATCATTGTTTTCTTTATATTTTCGTGAAAGATATGTAATTTGAAGAATCGTTTTTACCTATGATCACCGACGACTAATAACGTTGCGGAAAAGTTCTCCAATCCAGTACTCATGGATCGATTTATATTTTCCGAATCACCATAGACCTGTATTACTTTTGCAAGCTCGTCACTTTTATCGCGCAGTCTGAAAATAATATTGCTGGTGAATAATAAACGGCAGTGTTGGGCAGTCGTGGGATTTTTCCCCCACGCGGGAGCTTCCGCGCGCATGCGTAAGCTGACGTCACAGCAAGATGGCAGTTGCTTCCACAGACATATCTAGCTACAATTGTGGTGGGGTATTAGAGGCACCAATTTTCCCGCGGTTTTTAGAGAAGAGTTGGCGCCGTTAAATAGTGTCGTGTTATATATATATATATATATTTTTAATCGTGAGTGAGTAAAGTCGTAAACTATAAAGAAGGAAAAATGGATTCACAGCCGTCGACATCAAGTGGCATCACCGAAAAGCAGAAAAAGTCAAAAAGGAAAGTATTCCAAAATTCTTGTTTAAGTATTGACATTTTTTAAAAATGGTTAACACCACATGAAGATAATGAAAAAGCTCTCTGCACGGCTTGTAATAAAATTTTGTTATGCGGAAAATCAGATTTAATAAGACATTCGAGAACAAAATTGCATATTAAGAATATTAGTGAAGGCCTTCATATCACACTATCTGCTTCATTATCTAAGCCCAACATTAAAGATGAGGACCATGTTAAGAAAGTTAAAACAGCCGAAATACAATTAGCTGCATTTTACGCGGAACACAACATAGCTTTTCAAACTTTAGATCACATGGTCCCTTTATTAAAAGATATTTGTTCTGATCCACAAGTGGTAAATGATCTAAAACTGTCAAGGAGAAAATGTACTGCAATAATAAAAAATGTTTTAGGAAAACGCGAAAGTCATAAACTTATTACAAACTTAAAAACTCAAAAATTTTCTATTCTAATAGATGAGAGTACAAATATCACTAATAATAAATTGCTTTGTATATTAGTAAAGTACATATCGTTAGACAGTAAAAAATGTATGACACAATTATTAGAATTAATATCATTAGATGCAACAGATTGTTCTGCAGACAAATTATATTCTGCATTTGAAAAATGTTTAAAAAGTAAAGATATACCATTATCAAATATTGTCGGAATGGCTTGTGATAATGCTTCTGTGATGATAGGAGAGCACAATTCTTTTATGAGTAGATTAAAAAAAAGGTACCGGCCCTCATTGTGTTAAAATGTATATGCCATTCCTCAACTCTCATTGCGAGTAAAGCTTGTTCAAAATTGCCGGATTCTTGTGATAATCTTTTGCATGCAGTCGCAACATATTTTTCTGGCAGTGCAAAAAGATCAGCTATCTTGTGCGAATTTCAAACCTTCTTTGGTGTAGAGTCACGTAAAATTTTAAAATTATCTAATACTAGATGGCTAGTTTTGCAGAAATGTGTTACTAGACTTTTCGAGAACTGGGACGTCTTGAAGCATTATTTCTATTTAGAGACAATTGAAAATAATAACAATTTGGCAGTAACAATTTCCAATACATTAAATGATAATGCAATTAAAGCATATATGCTATTTTTAAAATATTCTTTGAATTTTTTAAATGATTTTAATGCTTTGTTTCAAGGTAGACAAATTTTAATTCACAAATTAGCAGAGAGTAGTGAGCATTTAATAAAACAGATGGGATACAATTTTTTGCTGCCTACCACGTTAAACAATATTTCTTTAGATGTCATTAATCCGTCAAATTTTTTACCTGTAACTTCTATATATCTTGGGCCAGAATGCGAATCATTTTTGCAATCAGAATCGTCAGAATTTATAACGGAAATAAAATCTAAATGTTTATCGTTTTATACAACCGCGGTAAAAGAAATGATACAACGATTACCTTATAATGACAAAATTTTTCGCGAACTTAAATTTTTAGATCCAAATGTAGCTTTGCGCGAGGAAAGTAGATTTACCTTTCCAGATTTGAGGCATGTAGCAAAAACTTTTCAAATTTCTGATATTACGGCCTTAGCTTATGAATGAAGAACGTTACCTTTTGTATTTGATGACGCGGAAAAAACTCTTTTGGCTAATTTAGAAATTGATGATATGTGGAAGAATATTTTTCAAAAAAAGAAATTCAATAATAAACCATTTTTTCCAAATTTAGAGAATTTAGTATACGCGGTTTTGGCACTTCCACATTCTAACGCCGAAGCAGAGAGAATATTTTCTATTGTTACAGATGCGAAGAATAAAAAGAGGAATCGGATTGATATCAACAGTTTAAACACGGTTTGTAAAGTAAGATCAAGTTTTCAAGCTAATAACATTAATTGTCGTACTTTCCAAGTAGATGCAACACATTTAGAACTGCATAATTATAAAAATTTGTTTTCTCGTAATACTAATGAATGCAAAGATAACAATGAATAGAAAACTTTTATTGACTATTACTAATACTTCTTTTATGTACTGTTAATACTGTTTAATCTTTTTTCTATTAATATCTGAACAAGTTCATATTTTATAATTTCTTTAAAAATCATTCCTTTGCTTTTGTGATATATTTCATTACTTTAATTATTTGTGATTATTTCATTACTTTAGTTATTTCTGAACATGGGCTTCCTCTTTATATTCAAGTGTTAACTCATTTTCCATTCTAGTCTAATCCAATCTAATTATTCATATTATTTTTCTATTACTTCTTGCTTCAATTAATATATAATATCGTATTAATACAATATTGTGCAATATTTTCTTTTCTTATTTGTGTGCAATATTTTTGTTTATTTCCTTGGAATATAGTTTTTTGTTTGTTATTTGTTTATTACGTTTTCTTTTAATACATTCCTCTTTTTTTATGTTTGTTTTTAAAGTAATTTAAAGTAATATTTGTTTTTCAAGCATGTATCTTAGTGCAATTTCCAATATTTATTAAATATTTATTTATATATTATTTTAAATATTTATATATTTATTTATATATTATTTTAAATATTTGATTACATTTTTTATTTCCATGCACTTTTATTTTCTTTACTTTTTTGGAGGCAAATTTATCTTATATTTATCTTTTATTAATAAATTATTTATTCTGTTGTAGTAACCTTCTGGAATTAAACGCCTCCAAGTCATCGAAAATGTAAAATAAGAACTGGTAGATGTTAAATTTTATATTGTTATATTAAGTGCATTACATATATTAAGATATATTTATTGTAATTTTATTTATTATACGTACATAATTTTAAGAAAAATATATTAATATGTATTTATGAAATATTACTTAAGTATGTGTATATTTACATTTAGGTATAAGTTATAGATAATAAGTATATTGCAATAATAAGTATTAATAACTGTTAATAGGTAATAATTAATATTTAGTATATGTATAAATGTATATATTCACATGTAATTTCTTATGTATATTTTTATAAGAATACTGGTAAGGTTTTCTGCAGTTTCCCTTACCCCCGCTACGAATGTTGGTATTCATATAATAAATCGGCTGCAGACATTAAAAATAAATAATACATTTTCTTATTATCATTAATAATTCTATATCTTATTATTTCATATCCTAGAAACTTCTTATTAAAGAAATTCCTTACTTAAGAAACTTCCTTCTCTCCTTGCAACTTCTTTTATATTTCTCTTCTCGTTGGAACCTAACGATACCTCATTTTGACCACAGTATATACGTTACTGAGGTGCCATCTTGCTGTGACGCCAGCTTACGCATGCGCGCGGAAGCTCCCACGTGGGGGAAAAATCCCACGACTGCCCAACACTGATAAACGGAAATGAGGTTTTACGTCGAAGCGATAGCGAGTGAAGGGTCCGTGTGTATTGCTGAGGAAAAATAATCGATAGAATTAGCCTTAGCCGGTCATCACCTGGCCGCTTTCCTGGTAAACGCTGCAAATATCGTGCATAGTTCAGCGAAGTGCTTCTCCACGCCTGTTATACGATCCTGTACAAATTTCGCCTCTTGCTCACTGAAAACAAAATAGATTTAGTCAAACGACTTACCATTCACGATCTGTCTGTCAAATAATATCGCGAGACTAAAAGTCGAATGCTCGACTGATTGTATTCTTCAACTTACTACACGTTATTCTGGGAGCGCACTCGAAGCATTTCCTCCTCCGTGAAAGGATTTCGTAAAGTATTCAGTGAACTTCTTTGTGCGACAGATTATTTCTCTATAATAATCTCTCGCGATATGTGCGAAACACATTTCGACCAATTGTCCTGGCTGCAAAAGTACAAAACCGTATATAGAAAATTATAATGTCTAAAATACTTTTTCCAAAGATATGTATTTAAATTAGAGAATTACTTGCATCGCGGATGCATCATTAAGTCCATCGATGATCTTTTCAAATAAAACTTGGTTAATGTCGATCGATCGACGTCATCGTCTCCGCTAGTTCACCGAGAAGCAGATTTTCAATTTCGGCGATTGCCTGAGGATAATCGTGGAAGTTCTCTAATCCCAGGAGAGCTACTCTGATCACCTACGAGACACAGAAATGTGCATGAAATTGTTGTCATTAACGGAAAGTGCGATTCATCAAAGAGAACTCGAGTAAATTTATTAATTATAATTATATTACTTCTCTAACATTATTAAATAATCAAAAATAAACCACTCTATGTCACTGGTACAATTAATGAATAGTAAAATCCTTTATTATCGACCACAAACCAGCACAAGCTTTTACGAAGCGCAACGTTTCGACCATGGATTATGGTTCTTATCAAGCGCAATAATTACAAAGTCAACATCTGAAACGCAACATTATTAACCGATTGTAGACTGTTATATAATTCTATATCTAAATACATACTGGCAGATGATGACTTTCCTCCAACGAGTTTGATAAATTTGAGAGACACCTCTAAACCTCACTACCGCAGCCAAACAACTAACAGCAGACACAGATCAGGTGTTTATCAAAATATCATCGTATATAGGCGGCAAACTCTCCGTGTCCTTTTGCAGATTTATTGAGTTTTTCTTTCTTTTAATGAAACACATCTCCGCGATCTCCCTTTTCCTGATGTGTTTTTCGGAGTGCAAAACTTTTACATTCCCCCAATCGAACTCATGGTTATTTATAGATCTGTGCCTACTGACCACCGAATGGCTACTTTCATGTTTTTTTATGTCCGATTTATGTCCGCTAATCCTTTTTTCCAAATGTCTTTTGGTCTGCCCTACATAGCAAGCCTCGCAATTCAGACAGTCAATTTCATATACCACGCCTGATTGTTGACCGTTCTCAACAACATCTTTCCCCCTTTTTATAACGCACTCTAACTTCTTCGGGATATTGTACACAACATTAAAGCCGTCACGTTGTAGAATTCGCTTAATGCTTTCACTAACATTTTTTACATGGATATTAACAAAAAATCTATGATTTTTCGCATCTTTGTTGTTATCTCTTGCGTCGTCATGGTATTTGATATCTCTTAGTTTTTTGTTAATATGTCTATCGATAAAATCTGGCGGATAAGAATTATTTATTAAAATACTCCTAACAATTTTTTAATTTTCATCGTGAAATCGACTGTCTGCTAGTAAAATGGCTCTATTTACTAAGCTGGCAATTATACTGATTTTGTGCTAAACAGGGTGACATGACAAATAACTGATATACCTTCCAGAAAGTCGGTTTTCTATACCAATTTGTGATCAGCTTTCCATTGTCTTTTATAATCGTAGTATCAAGGAAACTGATGGATTTATTATGTTCTAATTCGTGAGTAAATTGTACTCTTGGGTGATAACTATTGAACGCATTAACAACGTGCAAGATCTTGTCACCAGGCAAAACAGTGAAGATGTCATCCACATATCTATAAAAAATAGGTAAATCAAAGTTAAGTGCGTCAATACAGTAAGTCTCTAAGTCTCTAAGTCAACCATCACTAAGTCAGCCAGCATAGGTGACAGAGGTGAACCCATTGGACAACCATACGTCTGCTCATAAAATTGCTCGTTAAATTTAAAAAACGTTGACTTCATCACCAAACTAATAGCATATTTGAATTGCTCAAGATTGAAAGACGTGAACTCCGAGATCATATTCCATTTTCTCTCAA
This sequence comes from Ooceraea biroi, assembly GCF_003672135.1. Lineage (NCBI taxonomy): Eukaryota > Metazoa > Arthropoda > Insecta > Hymenoptera > Formicidae > Ooceraea > Ooceraea biroi. The sequence continues at coordinate 12,059,824 of NC_039506.1, read as the reverse complement.
TCGCCTTAATGACAAGCTCATGCGGGACATTCGTGAACAGTGAAACCACATCAAGAGACACTAACACTTCATTCGGTTTCACATTGACGTCAGTAATACTCCTCACAAAAGTCCAACTGTCAGGCACATAAGACCGCGGCTTAGGAATAGCCTTTTTCAAAATCCCATGAAGAAAACACGCAACACTATAAGTCGGGCAACCTATGGAAGATACAATAATTCGCAACGGATGGCCAGGCTTATGTATCTTCGGCAGACCATAGCATCTCGCCAAATTGTGAACAGTGCTATATAGCTGTCTGTATGTACGATCATCAATCAATCCATTATCAAGCCATGCTTTTAATAATTCATTTATCTTATTGCCTAACCGTCGTAATGGATTAGTTTTAAGTCTTGAATACGTTTTCTGATCACTAAGTAGAGTATTCATATCATTAATATATGTGGATCTATTCATGATGACCGTAACTTGCCCTTTGTCGGCCCTAGTGATCATTAAATCCACATTTTCACGTAAAACTCTCTTGCAAGATCTGAACGCACGAGTAATATACATGTCCACAGAATTGATATGTCGTCTATGATTTAAGAATCTCTTAATTACATTGGAAATCACATTTCGTGTAACATTGACAATCGCTTGAGAGCCATGTAGGCACATAATCTCAAAATTCTTTATTACTTCCAACATATACCTAATCCTATCATACTTATTCTCATTGTCAAACGGTAAAGCAAATTTTTCACCCAAGCTTAAAACATTAAGTATATTGTGCGACGCCCGTCGCTAGCCTGCGGTCCGCCGTGCGCGCAGGCGCGGCGGACCGCAGGCTAGCGACGGGCGTCGCACAATATACTTAATGTTTTAAGCTTGGGTGAAAAATTTGCTTTACCGTATTTTAATAAATAATTCTTATCCGCCAGATTTTATCGATAGACATATTAACAAAAAACTAAGAGATATCAAATACCATGACGACGCAAGAGATAACAACAAAGATGCGAAAAATCATAGATTTTTTGTTAATATCCATGTAAAAAATGTTAGTGAAAGCATTAAGCGAATTCTACAACGTGACGGCTTTAATGTTGTGTACAATATCCCGAAGAAGTTAGAGTGCGTTATAAAAAGGGGGAAAGATGTTGTTGAGAACGGTCAACAATCAGGCGTGGTATATGAAATTGACTGTCTGAATTGCGAGGCTTGCTATGTAGGGCAGACCAAAAGACATTTGGAAAAAAGGATTAGCGGACATAAATCGGACATAAAAAAACATGAAAGTAGCCATTCGGTGGTCAGTAGGCACAGATCTATAAATAACCATGAGTTCGATTGGGGGAATGTAAAAGTTTTGCACTCCGAAAAACACATCAGGAAAAGGGAGATCGCGGAGATGTGTTTCATTAAAAGAAAGAAAAACTCAATAAATCTGCAAAAGGACACGGAGAGTTTGCCGCCTATATACGATGATATTTTGATAAACACCTGATCTGTGTCTGCTGTTAGTTGTTTGGCTGCGGTAGTGAGGTTTAGAGGTGTCTCTCAAATTTATCAAACTCGTTGGAGGAAAGTCATCATCTGCCAGTATGTATTTAGATATAGAATTATATAACAGTCTACAATCGGTTAATAATGTTGCGTTTCAGATGTTGACTTTGTAATTATTGCGCTTGATAAGAACCATAATCCATGGTCGAAACGTTGCGCTTCGTAAAAGCTTGTGCTGGTTTGTGGTCGATAATAAAGGATTTTACTATTATTAAATAATACTAATAATAATCAGAATAAAATGTATAGGTTACTTACATAGGTTACTTACATTGTATTCAATGTCACTCAATGGATAGGTTATTTAACGACGAAACAATAACACTTTCACTTCACTTCCTCGGCTGCGGTCGGATTTCCCGCCCGGGTCTTCCTTTACTCATTCACTAGCTCTTTCGCGCTTTTTCGCTCTCTCTCTCTCTCTCGCCCTCTCACTCAGTCGCCCTCTCGCTCTCTCACTCACTCACTGACTCACTCGTTCTCTCGCACAAACGTCTTGCACTACATCGCGTCGTACACTTGTCGTACACCGACCGGCGGAGATGCTGTCCGTATATCCGTGTGACTTACACATGACGGTCGGGTCGATAAGTTAGAGTTTTCTAATGTAGAGGCTCTACATATGATCGTTATGGGTGAGTCACAGGGATATACCAACAGCATCTCCGCCGGTCGGTATAAACGGAGCTGCTGCCATCTCGACGAAAAAGAACGGACTGTACATTTGACGACGATGACGACGTATCTTAAATGAAATTTTCCAATTTCAGACTTTGCATCGCCATATCTCCGCTCGTAGGGCACATACGAGAAAAATAAAAACACTTTTATTATGTAATTCGACCCCAAGCTATCCATTGAGCCTACTTAGAAGTTGATCCATTCAGCGGTTATTGAGATCTAATAATCTGAGTGTCTGCGAAAGCGTCGCTTCGAGTAAGAGTCACGATGCGGTCTCGCTGCGCGTATACTTGGCGCGAGACACTACCGTGTCTCTTGATTTCGTCAGGTGAATGATGCGTTATCGTTTGTCGCGCACTATCGACTCGTGTTAATTGTCGTGGCGTCGCGTTCATTTTGCGTATCGTTCCTCGCGTAAGTTGCGTTATCGGGATTGAGTCTCGTTAACTCCTATGTATCTGTTACGTTGTCGTGATTGATTTTCGTTAACTAGTGCGTCTGTTGATTGAGTTTCGTTACTTTTACGTTACACTTTGCGCCATCGTTGTGGCGAGTATCTTGCGGTGGCAAACCGCTATATCCTCCGGACTCATCTGGCTTAATTGAAATACAGGGTGAATATTAATGCCTGTCCCAACCTTTTACCATGGCAGATGGATTACCGACTGCAACTCTGCTTAACTGGCCGGCACATAGATGGCAGCTGCGTGGATCGACCGTGATGTACAGATCAGTCAAAATTATATTCAAATTACAGATTCTCGCACGGAGAAAAATAATATAGATTCACATATATATTACAATAGTATATTTAATTAAAATAATATATTTAATCAAAAATACTACTGCTAAACTAGTAATTTGTTTAACTGTAAGAATAAAATAATTTATATTCTATTAAATATAATGTTATGCTGTAATATTCAATAATTTTAATAATTTATAATAGCAAAATTATTTTCTTCGTGCGTATTACTGAAAGTAGTAATAAACGTATAAAATAATATTATATGCAGTGTAGATGTAATGACGTAAAAAAGTAACAGAAAAGTAAAAATTGTTTGCATGCATTTAGAAATGCAAAAAAATGTTAATAAAACAGTGGACTTCCACACCACCCTTGAGGTTCCACTAATGGTGCGTTAGGTTTTTTAACGTGGACCTTCGCCTGGAGCCATATTCACCACATAATAACAACGTAACAATAACAATGTAACAAAAACAACGTAACAATAACAACGTAACAATAACTTATTTGAGCACGTGCTCAAAGTGCGCTCCTTCCATCTCCTCACAAAGTAGAGTCCTGTCCAAGATTGCCTTACGTACCCGGCGCAAGATTTGTGGACTTATCATACTGCAAGCACGTATAATTCTCTCCTTGAGATCTTGAACGCTAGCAGGTCGCGTTGCATATACCTGCTGTTTAAGATGACCCCACAGAAAAAAGTCAAGTGGTGTGAGATCTGGTGAATGCGGCGGCCATTCGTGGGGACCATGAAGACCGATCCAATGGCGACCGAATTTTTCGTTCAACAATGCTATTGTCGCCTTGGCAGTGTGTGCAGGATGACCGTCCTGCTGGAACTACATGTTAACACGTGATTCCAGTGGCACCTCATCTAACAAGTCGACAAGCTTGTCACGAAGAAATTTTCAGTATCCTTCGCCATCGAGCCTACCATCAATAAAATATGGTCCAATATGGTCCCCGAGAATACCCGCCCACACATTGACCGACCACCTGACTTGATTATTCGCTTGCTGCATCCAGTGAGGATTCTCGGTGGCCCAATAATGCAAATTATGGCGGTTGACGGTGCCAGTATTATGGAAAATACATTCGTCCGAGAACAAAATGTATTTTGTGAAATAAAAATTTCCCTCACTTACATTAAGAAGCCATCGACAATAACTCAATCTGCGAGCGTCATCATTAATATGCAGTTCTTGCGTCAGGGTTACTTTATAAGGGTGGAAGTGAACTGATTTTAAAATCTTACAGACTGTTCCCTGACTAACTCCTGCATTCCGCGCAATGGTTCAAGTATTGATCGTTGGCTCGTCATTTACCATTTGTATTATTGGTATACTGTCTATGCGCGGTGTTCATCCTATACGAAAGAAAGCAAAGGAAGTATTAAAAACGTAAATATTAAAAATTGTATTACCAAAAAATCTTATAAAGAAATATGTACTTGCAGGCTTAACAGGTCTGAATTGTCCATGTTATCGCAATCGGGATTCCAATCTCATAAACACTTTATGATTTGGCTTTCTTCGATCTGAATATCTGCGAGCATACACTCTCGCAGCTACCCGTGATCGCCGATTGCACTCTCCATAAATTAAAATCATATCACACATTTCACTATTCGTAAAAAGCATCTTGAAAACTCGTACTCTCGTGTCTCATATGAAATACGGGATTGAAGTGAGCCGAGATAACAAATACATACGTTGCCAGGACGAAACAATTGACGATCACAACATTGAAGATCGACAAAACCGTAACAGATAATTTTCTTTTATCTTCGCGGGAAATTATGAAAGTTTATACTTTAAAATATCCAATGCAAAAGTAGTCAAGTTACAAATTTTTTACAAGACTAGAATTGCAGGGGCGAAAAGAAATTAAATACATATTCATTCATTATAAGATTTTCTGGTAATATGATTTTAAATATTGTGCTTTTTATCATTATTTCCATCGCTTTCTTTATATAGAATGAACAACGTGCAGAAATGGAATGAAAAGATTATGATCAAATAACTAACACATCATACGATATCAAGAAATGAGCCAGAAAATAGTATGTAAGATTTTGGAATCGACTTAAATATGACTCTAGCATATCTGTTGGAGTCTTACATATAATAACTCCACAGATCTTGCGCCGAGTACGTAAGACAATCTTGAACAGGACTCTACTTTCTGAGGAGATGGAAGGAGCCCACTTTGAGCACATGCTCAAATAAGTTATTGTTATTGTTTAAAAATAGGTAATTATAACCCTGGCAAAAATAAAAAATTTATGATCTAGCTTTCTTCACTTTGGATATCTACGAGCATAAACTCTCGCAGCTAGCCGCGGTCGTCGATTGCACTCTTCATAAATTTAAATTATTTTTGCCAAGAAAAATGTGGTACAATATGGCTCCAGGCGAAGGTTCACGTTAAAAAACCTAACGCACCATTAGTGGAACCTCAAAGGTGGTGTGGAAGTCCACTGTTTTATTAACATTTTTTTGCATTTCTAAATGCATGCAAACAATTTTTACTTTTCTGTTACTTTTTTACGTCATTACATCTACACTGCATATAATATTATTTTATACGTTTATTACTACTTTCAGTAATACGCACGAAGAAAATAATTTTGCTATTATAAATTATTAAAATTATTGAATATTACAGCATAACATTATATTTAATAAAATATAAATTATTTTATTCTTACAGCTAAACAAATTACTAGTTTAGCAGTAGTATTTTTAATTAAATATATTATTTTAATTAAATATACTATTGTAATATACATGTGAATCTATATTATTTTTCTCCGTGCGAGAATCTGTAATTTGAATATAATTTTGACTTGCCTGTACATCACGGTCGATCCACGCAGCTGCCATCTATGTGCCGGCCAGTTAAGCAGAGTTGCAGTCGGTAATCCATCTGCCATGGTAAAAGGTTGGGGCAGGCATTAATATTCACCCTGTATATTATTTTATATATATAAGTGGCTTCTGTTACTGCTTCCTTCCCTTCCAGTGGCCTGATGATATTGGAACCCAACCCTTTGCCGTTGACTAGTCGAGTTAGAGGTATATCGCGTGTATTTCGTGAGTGACGCAAGTGATTGCGTCTGGCGCCCAAATAAGTATATCGCCCTCGGTATCGGCGAACGCGATTCCGAGATTCCGACCGTTGAGAAGAAGGGGAAAGTACCGAGTGGAGTTCCGAGAGAGAGAGAGAGAGAGAGAGAGAGAGAGAGAGAGAGAGAGAGAGCGGAGTTCCGAGAGTGTAGCTTTCGAGATTTCGTTATTTCGTGAACGCTCTGATCTGCGACGCTGCGCCTACACGTACGGCGGACCGTAGGCCAGCAGATCCGTGCTGGGGAAAATAACACGTCGCACTTTTTTAAAATCTTCCATAAGTTCAGTTCAGACATTCGTTGGGGTTAGACGTGTTTGTCTCTCGCTCTTCGATAAACAGCTCGCTGAATCCCTATCCGATCCGCGGTTGATCCGCGGTTGACTCGATTATGGAGGGAAGAAAGACATGTAAAGGATGCAGTACAGTCGTTGTTAAACCTGTAACCTGCCAGTTATGTGATACTTCATCGCATCCTGCGTGCATCCCTCGGACAGGACATCCATATCGTGACGGGAAATTTTTAAATTGTGACATCGTAGACGTCTCTCAACCTTCAGACAATGTGAGCCAAACTCTCCTTGCCAAAATGCAAGATATGATTCAATCCGAACTCGCTAACTTTCGGAAGAATTTGTGCGATACGCTGAGAGCTGACATTGAGAGGATTAACAGAGATCTTCAAGGTTTGTCGGAGAGAGTTGACAGACTGGAGGAGGCGGATCGACATGGGCATGGTGTACCCTCTTTATCGGAAGATCTTTTGGAGGAACTAGAGGAGAGGAATAACAGATCCACAAATCTGGTCTTGTTCTTGTTGGATGAATCAAGCCAGACGGTTGACTCCCGGGTCTCTGACACTGAGCTGGTGAAAGATATCCTTCAAACCATTCTGCCTGATAATGTTCCTTGCTTTGAGCTAATTAGACTGGGTATAAGGAGACAGGGTCGTCCTAGGCCTCTGCGAGTCTCATTTCTTACAAGGAAAAACCTAAGATCGGTGTTACGGAACAAAGGAAGATATACGGGCCCAGTGAAGATACGTCAGGATCTGACTCCGAGACAAAGAAGTCATCTGGCTGACCTTAGAGCACGTCTACAGGTTTTGCGTGATGCGGATGAGAATAAAACTATCCGATACATAAGTGGAGTGCCAAAGATTGTGGATGCAAAGCAGCCTCGCCCTGCAAAAAACTTGTAAATTACCCTCTGGTTTACTATCAGAACGTGCGTGGATTAAGATCTAAGTTGTCCGATTTGCGTTGTGCTTTACATTCGGCCTCCGAATCTTTTGATATTATTATATTCGTTGAAACATGGCTGAATGAGAGTATTGCGAATAGCGAGCTAGGGTTGGATCATTATAATGTTTATCGTCAGGATAGAAATCCGGGTTCCAGCGAATTCATGCGTGGCGGTGGTGTTTTAATAGCTATCCGTAAATGTTACCCGTCTAGGATTTTGAATTTACCCGTAACTGCCGTGGAGCACTTGTTTGTGAACGTCAGATTCGACCGAAAACACTTCATTATTGGCGCTGTTTACATCCCTCCGGGTTTTGACATAGCTGTTTATGAGACTCATTGTACTGTTGTTGAGGGCCTGCGCGACGGAGCATTGAATGATGAGATTATAATTGCTGGAGATTATAATATCCCAAATGTGTCCATTTATGCTGACCCTGACGGAGTTTTAACATTTGACCACAACTCGGCTCGCCCTCGTATATTAAAAGCACAACTAAATGCTCTCTTAAACTATTTCAATGTGCTTCATCTTTGTCAGCATAATATGATTCGCAACAATGACGGTAATACATTGGACTTGATTTTTTCTAGTCTCCCAGCGTTAGTCGTATACCCAGTCTGTGACTCTTTGATTGGTTGTGATAATTACCATCCGCCTCTTTGTTTGACTTTGCCGACTGCGACTGCCTCATTAGTGAATGGTCCTCCAGCGCAAATAATAAACTTTAAGCGTGCAAATTATGCGATGATTGAGTACCTCGGAGGCATTCATTGGAATGATATACTGAATGTTTTATCCGTTGACGACGCTGTTCAATATTTTTATTCACATCTCGACTTTGTAATCGCTAACTTTGTGCCAGTATACACGGTTCGGTCATCCGCATTCCCTGGATGGTTCTCCAGAGATTTGACATCCATGATCAAGCGTAAGAAAAGAGCTCATCTTAACTTTAAAAGATCTAATTTATTTTCAGATTACCTTGAGTTTTCTAATCTTAGATCGCAATGTAAGGCTCGATCGAGAATGGATTGGAGGAATTACTTGAGAAGAACCGAAACGTCTATTTCTGAAGATGTCAATGTGTTTTGGAGATTCATTAAAAAATGACCTTTTTATGAGAGTCGCCAAAAATCCTTTTAAAGACTTTCATTTCAACCTGAGAGGAAGCTTTTTACAAAGTTTCATTAAAATCGGAGCCGTACCTTTTTCGGAACTTTATCCGTAATTTGATTAGAACATGTGTTCTAGAATATCAAATTGTATACATACGTATTATATTATAATTTTATAAAAATTGAGAAAATACTAGAAAAAGAAATTCTTTTTATCAATAAATAAGAAAAAAAACTACATAATTAATGTTTTCATATAATAAAATACGTACAGTTTTCTTATTACTCGCTCTTGTTTTTATGATTATTTATTTTAAGACAGCTATTCCTCCTGACAATGTTGTATTGAAAAAGAAATGATTTTTTTCTACAGAGGGATCGATAAATGAACTTTTCGAGAGGGTAAAAAATTTGAATGAATGCAGTGACCATTTCAATAACGAAGTCAAAAAGTTGAATGAATTGTGTAACCGTGTCAAAAACGAACACGATAGAAAAAAGAAACAATTGGAGGCTGCCGAGAAGGAACCTGCTTGTGTTGTTCATCATTCTCTAGCTTCTCCTTTGAACATAACTCCCACAAAATCACTCCTACAAAAGCGGAGCAAGCAAAGCGTCAGAATGATGTGCTGAAACGGATGACCACACCTATAGAAGATGAATCGGTTTCGACGAATCTACTACCTGCTGATCAAATAGCAAGGAAGATAAAATATTCGTGCAAAATATGTGATAAAGTATGCAGTAACAAATTTAACACGGAGAGGCACATCAAAAACAGTAAGAAACATATTTCAGTTTATATTTATATTGTTATGTTTATGTATATGAGTTTTTTTTAACAACACAATGTTATTATAATTTCAGTGCACAATGTAAAGCGCTCGCTCCTGTCACAATACACAATGGAAAAACGTGTTCACCCATGAGGTGGTGATAAAGAAAGAGAAGAAGAAAACAACAACAATAATATCGACATGAGCAATTTGACCGACGACGCGGACGTGGCGCCGAAGAAGTCGGACGGGGAGAAGAAGTACGAACCGCTGGAAGCCGACGCTACCGAGACGGAGGTGAATGTGGAGACTGCAACGGTCGCGAGCAACGCGGCTAACGTGCAAGACACGGAATTGCCGGTTGAGGAAGTGCGGGCGTACACAGACGACGACTACGACAGCGACTTCGACATGAACAGCAATTGGACCTTCAACGCGGACGAGAAGGAGCACGCGGATCATGAGAAGTCCGATAAATCCCGCGGGGAGATCCGAACGCGCACCTTTCATCAGACTCCTGAGCTGCAGGACGTCTCGGTGCCTCCGTGTCCAGAATCCGGTGGTGAGTCTTCAGCAAAATAGTCAATTATTTAATGGCACGGCACGTATTATCGCGATAAAATTTGAGATAACCGATTCTGCCAATTTTTCTCGAGATAATCTTGCTCATCAATCCCGTTCAACACTATTCCATATTTTTGTTATTCGAGCGCTTTAAAATCTTGTCATTTTTCTTAATTTGCCGCTATTTTATGAGCTATACATTTGTCCCAATACTGCATGCACTTTGGTAGCTCACAAGATTCTAAGAAAGCGTGTATAAAGTTTTATTCTACAGCCAACAATTGTGTAAAAATAAAGAGTAATTTGGGGTGGAGTTCCGAAAAGGGTACGGCTCCGATTTCGATCAAACTTTGTAAAAAGCTTTCTCTTAGGTTAAAATGGAAGTATTTAAAAGGAATTTTGGCGACTCCTGTAAAGAAGGTCATTTTTTAAGGGAAAATAATAAAAGGTATAATTACTAGAAATTTGAGTATAGTATTCCAGTTTTGATAAAACTTTGTGAAAAGCTTTCTCTCAGGTTAAAATGGAAGTTCTTAAAAAGAATTTTGGCAATTCCCATAAAAAAGTTATTTTTTATGAGACGATGATAAAAGGTATAATTATTAGAAATTTGAGTATATTATTGAGTATATTATTCAAATATTGTATTGTGGAGATTTGTAAAGTTTAATATGCTATTGTTTACATTCTGTTCACACATTGAAGGACAAATTTGTTTCTATTTTGCTGGTGATTATTGTTAATTCAGGACCGCTTTGACCGCTGAAGTGCTTCAAACAGACGACCTGCTTTAAATAACAAGCAGGGTTGGGTTGGGTTAGGTTAGATTTTTTGGAAGTGGAGCCCCCCGCAGGAGAGCGGAACACACTGTATCCACGCAGAAAATAAATATTACTTTATTAATACTATTTGTATGAATATGTAAGCTTATTATTTTATTATTACACTAGGATCCTAATGCGCTATCTCTAATCATAAAATGTGCCACTTTTGGCGCATACGCTATAGGTTGGCCACTTTGCTGTAGATACTATAAGCGTTTTTATTGCTGTGTTCGATGTACTATTGAAAAACCTAACATCGGAAAACTATAAAATTCTAATTGCATTAGAAGTCGTAATCATATTTAAGAGACAAATATATTCCTGTAAACAAAGTTATGAAGTTTTACACGTTACATGTCTCATTACATTTTATTATATTTTACTACATTTTGTTATACATAACATGTATGAATTGTGTTGGGTTAGGTTAGGTTAGTTTTTAGCCGTTGCTGTTTTTAGTATATTGTAGACTCATTACATATTTAGTAAGGCGATTTGCTGAAATATCATACCTTGCGTAGGGGCCTTGCTAATCTTTTCGATATCTACTATTTTTAGTATAGTTTAGACTCATTACATATTTAGTAAGGCGAAGATTTACTGAAATATCATACCTTGCATCAGTTTTCTACCTATTTTTTACAGCCTTTTCAACTTATTTAATTAGATTTAATTAGATATTACTATTTTTATTTACAGTACATATTTCCTATAAACATGAAACAGGATGTATAACTTGTATAGTTTAGCAAATATATTGAAAGATACATCTACTACATTACAATGGTTGAAGGATGTTGGATTAATTCCCAAAGAAAAACATTGTCGAAAACATAAACGTAATATAATTCTTGATGAATCCAAGAAGATTTGTGGCATTTTTTATTGCCGAAAAGAGGGAAAATACTATCATAAAGCGACTGTTGCAGAAAATACATGGTTCGAAAGGTGTCATATATCGCCTGCAGCTTGTATTATCATAACGTACTGCTTTTCTGTAAATATGACATTCGAACAAATTATTCGCGAAAGCAGTATTATTGTTAACCAACAAATATCTCGGGAAACGGTAGCAGACAGAATTTCTTACTGCAGAGAAGTAATTTGTATGCTTGCATTAGATGCAGAATTTGAAGAGCAAGGACTAATTGGCGGGCCAAACGAAGTAGTAGAAATTGACGAGTGCAAAATAGGTCGCCGCAAATATCACAGAGGTCGTGTCGTAGATGGCTCCTGGATTTTAGGAATGATTCATCGTGGACATGCAATCAACTATCCGTTTAAAAATCTGTCCCGAGAATAAAAGAGACGAGAATTCTTTAATCACACTGATAAAAAAACATATAGCACCTGGCACTGAAATTCATACGGATTGTTGGAAAGGCTACATTAATCTCAGTGACCATGGATATGTTCATAAAACAGTTAACCATTCCAAGGAATTTGTTGATTCTACAACCGGCGCGCATACTCAAAATATTGAATCATCTTGGCGATGGATGCGCTATGAATTATCGCGTGGTAGTGTTCACTCAGACAGAATGGCTGAACATATGTGTGAATTTATGTGGCGTCGTCGTGTACATAAACTTAATATAGATCCATTTGAGTAACTTTTGAAAGATATTAAAACTATTTATCCAGGAAAAACCAATTAAAATTTATTATAACACGTATTACTTTTTGTAAAAACATAAAAAAATCAATAAAATCAATACATATTCACTTAAATACAAATAGAAATCTTTGTTAATTTTCTGAGAATTTATTATTATTATTATTTATTATTATTTATTATGTGCAGCTCTGCAGGCTCAGTAATAACGGAAAAGAAAATAAACCTAATAACCTCTGAAATTATTATTTATAATTAACAATCACTCTAATATAAAATCTTCACCGTCTTATATCTACCATAACGGAGATTACATTGATGAAAACTTACCTATAGCTGCTAACCTCTTTGCGGATTATTTTGAATCTGTGTATGCTGGCCGAGACACGATTTGCGGTACATCAGATGGGGTTCATAATTATTTTAATAATACGGATCTGAATCTTACGTCCATTAATATAGAAATTGGTGAGATTTTTGAATATATTAACAAGGTGAATGTAAAGTCTAACCCTGGAAGTGATGGCATCCTTCCTATATTTTTAAAATCCTGCAATTTTATTCTCGCTAGAATATTATGGCTCATTTTTAATAGATCTTTGGGTAGTGGCATTTTTCCTAGTGCATAGAAGAGATGTATTGTGACTCCAATCTTTAAGGGAGGTGACAAGTCCATCATTTCCAATTATAGACCTATTTGTAAACAAAATTTATTTCCTAAGATTCTCGATAATATTATTGCCAGAAAATTGTCAACGTTATTAAAGAATATGATCATCGGTGAGCAGCATGGATTTGTTGCGAATCGTTCGACCGCAACGAATTTAACTGTCTATTATGATTTCGTCGTCACAGCCGTGGAAGAGAGATTATAGGTTGATTCCGTTTATACCGACTTCAAAAAAGCGTTTGACCGGGTCGATCATGGTATTCTTATTACCAAATTGCGTGATATTGGGATTAATGTAACTCTACTTGATTGGATATCGAGTTTCCTGAGGGATAGAACCCAAAATGTAAAATTTGGTGAGTTTCTTTCCAGGGATATTGCGGTCTCATTGGGTGTGCCCCAGGGTTCTCACATGGCCCCGGTGCTTTTTAATTGTTTTATTAATGATTTGAAGCGTGTATTTCTTTATTCATATTTTCTACTTTACGCGGATGACTTAAAAGTCTTTCGTCGAATCGCGAAGCCAAGTGATGCTCTCCTTCTCCAACAAGATCTTTTAAGCCTTGACGACTGGTGTAAGGTTAATAATATTCAGTTTAATCTGGCTAAATGTTAGGTGATTCACTTTAGTAAGAGGAGAGAGATTTATTCACATAACTACGTATTGTGTGATGCCTTTCTTTCAAACGTTAAATCTGTTCGCGATCTAGGAGTAACTTTCTCTAGTGACTTATCATTTGATTTGCACATTAACTCCATTACTAATGCGGCATTTAGGAAGCTTGGCTTTGTGATGCGTGCTTGTAAATTTTTCGATAATTTATCCACGCTGAAACTTATTTTGCACCCTTGTGAGATCCCGGCTGGAGTACGCACCTCGGTAGTGTGGGCTCCCTACCAGGCGACGCATTGTTATTCGATTGAGAAAATCCAACATCGTTTTCTCCATAGCGTTAGCTTTAAGTTAGGCAAGCCGATGGATTTCTGCGACCACAACTACGACTACGTACTACAGAAACTGAACTTACAAACGCTGGAAGAGCGAAGAATAATGTCGGATCTAATGTTCCTGTCCAATTTGATAAACAATAGGATTGATTGCCCCGATTTGTTGGAGCGAGTCTGTTTGTATGCGCCTGAAAGACCTTTGAGACCCCATGAGCTGTTCTTTGTTGAGCCACACCGAACGTCGTAAGGTAAATTCAAACCGCTCAATCGGATTTGCATAATGGCGAATCGGGTATCGTCACGCGTTAACTTTTTCGACATTTCCCAAACCAGGCTAAAAAATATTTTGCCTCGCATTTTGGAGCGGATTAAATTGGACTAGGCCTATTCAGAGTTTCCTTCGCTATATTATCATTTGCGTTTTTGTTACTTGTACTTTCTCGCGCGTCCTCAACCGATGTCGATCATGCATTTGTATTTTTTGTAATCAGAGGATATTATTCCCGTTAATAAACAATATTATTATTATTATTATTAAAATAAAAACTATTTTTTGCAATATCGTTCGAAATAGTCTATAATAAGTCTAGGTATATTCCATATCAGAGTACTAAATGTTATAAAAATATTGATGATATATCAGAAGTTATGCTATATTTTTCTAAAACTGTAACTTTTAGCTCCTTGCTTTCCTATATGTCTTTACGAAGTAATTTCTTTATTGTAACACTTTTGTAATACTCGTTTGTAACACTGTTCCATGTCTATAGATAATAAGACAATTCAATAGTTCCTTTTAAATTCACCACTCTGTATATTAGTTTTCAAATATAATTGGAAATTATATTGTCTGAACTATATACTGTGAAAGTTGAAATTTTTATAAAGCATTCCAATAATTATTTTCCAAAATAAAACTGACGTACCTTTATTTAAACAATATTTTCATTCACCACATTGATCTATCTATGTGCATAGCGCATTAAAGGAATATACACGCATGTATATTCCGAGAATGTGCAATTTATGTAGATATAATGTACATGCTTGTATACTAAGAACATTCTTTGCACATTTAATATACGTATAGCATACGTGCAACAAATGTTCTTAGTATGCAAGTATGTTCTACATAAAGTGCACATTCTCGGAATATACATGCATGTACTGCGAAGGTACACTGCACATTTTTGGAATATATCCATGTATATATCAAGAATGCGCCCTGCACATTCTTGGAATATACCTTACGTATATATTGTCACGTCCGGGAGGTAAGAACGTTGCTAACCTGGTTTCTGTGCTAACCTAGCCCTCGGTAATTAACATCAGATACTCTCTTTTGAGTTAGGATCAATCTGCATACACCGACTTTACCGGGGAATGGAGAGAGTTTGAATCAACTTACAATGATGACGAGGATATCTTTCAGAATCGAACTATGAATGTATAATTGTTGATTAATAAAATATAGTCTATGACTCTATGATGCTAGTATTATTTATTACTGTGCATTAAATCTAGGAAATAACGACAAAAGAAAATAATAAACATAACTGGTACTAATCAAATAATTAAATAGTATAACTCAAGTAGTAACTAACCTTACGTTCGCTCTTCTAGTCCACGCTTAAAGCGGGTGAACGCTTTTGATTGCTTGAGTCAGTTCGTAAGTTTAACCAAGTTTAACCAAAATTAGGGAGGTGTAAATGAAATATTAACTATTAAATGATTATAATTTTATTCTTCAGTAGATGGTTCCAATTCTTCTGGAATTTCGTGTGTTACAGTGGTGTTATTGGCATTGTCGAATAAGGTTACCCGAACAAATCTCTCTAATTGCATGAAGTATGAGTTTATTATTACTGATCCAATAATCAGGTCGGGGATTCTGAATCAACTCTATTTCCTCAATAAATTCGATGTCAGATTCATCGCAAGTTAAATTGATAATTTCAGATTCCTCAGTAACAGGTTGAGGTAAAGATCCTGTTCCTGGATTCTGAGATTCAGCGGATGTATCGTCGCTTCCCGAAGGAGTATGTTGAGGAAAGTTACTGTTGGTAAGTGACGAAATTAAGGGCACCTCCTTGATCTCAGTTGAGGTCGAAGGGACCTGATTAATGTTTCGCTCCGAATGTTGTTCAGTTTTATTAAGATTTTCCAAAAACCTTGCAAATTGTTCTCGGCGTAATCTTTGGAGGTATTCAATTCTTTCCCTTTTTCGGCGTCCAGCCCTATGGCGCCTTTTCTTTACCATCTACATAAAACCAAAATTTCTAATGTACTTAGAGCACTTTTTGCTCCTTAAAGCGAGTAAACGCTTAAGTACCTACCCTTATTCCAAAATTGTCTTCCATAACCATGATAAGTTTTCTAGATATTTTCCCTCTTTGATTCTAAATATAATAGCAAAAGGATTACAAATAAATACTGTCAATAACTGGTTCAGAAGTTATTAATAGCGTATATTTTAATATGTTCCTTGAATATTAATAATAATAATAATCTAAGGTTATTAATCAAGAGTAGTAATATAAAAAAAATAATCCTGGAATAATCCGTAGCTCGGAAATGGATTAATGAAATGGATTACAGCGAATATTGCTGTGATTGGCTTGGTGAAAACAAAATATAGGTAGTATAATTATATAGGCGTACTAAAATATTTATTTCACACTTCAAAGTTCCAAATTCGGAACCTTATATTCTTCATTGTTGGATTAACGGTAAAATAAGTGGTTTAAACTAATAAAATCGTATTGTAGACGGACAACTTCAAGTAGTATAAGTAAGTTAATAAAAAGTTGTAATGCAAGCGGATTAAACGCCCAACAATATAAGGGTAAGTAGTACAAGTAAATAAGTAGTATGAATTAAATTAAAGTCATGCTACAAGCGAATTAAACGCTTGATATAATAACTTATAAGTAAAATAATAGTGATATGAATCAATGACAAAGGTATATCACAGGCGGATAAACGCCGATAAATATAGGTAGTAAAAAGAATGAATAAGTGGTACAACTCAATGAAAGATTTATATCATAAGCGAAGTAAACGCTTAGTAGTATAATTATAGGTAATACTAATATTCTAAGGATAATTAAAAATTGTATCAAAAGCGGAATGGACGCTTAATACTATAACTAAAGGTGTATAGCCAATCGTATAGCTATAAGTAGTATAAGTATTAAAGGGTTGTATCATAAGCGAAATGGACGCTTAATAATATAACTGTAAGTAGTAATGGATCAACAAATAAAATAATAAGGAGTGAAATAATAAGGAATTATGCTGATAATACGAGCAAATTGATGCTAGTAGTATAGTCATAAATGGTATCGCCTAGTGGTAATATAGCTGGAAATAGTATAAATAAAATGAAACTAAAAGAAGTCGGACAATCAGCGGATAAACGCCAAGTAAAATAAGGAAAGGTAGTATAAATCTTTTAAAGAATATTTTAAGGATCATATAAATGAATAATTAATTAAGGTAAAGAAGGTACAAAAGTTACAAAATAAATGATGAATTAATAAGTAAACTGTTACTGAATGTAGATATAATATAATTGTGTTACAGAAAGATTGAATACAAATGTCGTATGAATATAAAATAAAGTCGTATGAGTTGGCAAACAACAATTAAGAATAGTGGTATACAATAAGAATTCAAACTTGGTACAAATCTACTCACAAGTGTTCGCAGGAATCTGGACCCTCAGGCCAGGAAGCACTTAACAAGCAGCAGCGAGAAATAATTGTTAAACAAACTCCACTGATTCTAAATTAGGTTGATGCCTTAGTAGCGACTCAACGCTATAATGCAAATCAAGTAATAGCAAATTATAAATGACTGACAAGTACTGAGTTAGGTAGACGCTTTATTAGTGACGTATTGCTATAAAGCAAAGTGACGAAAGTAATGATCAAGTAATAAGTGACTGACAAGTACTGAGTTAGGTAGACGCTTTATTAGCGACGTATTGCTATAAAGCGAAGTGACGAAAGTAATGATCAAATAATAAGTCAAGAGTCTTCCAAAAAGGTAGTAACGCTCTCTTGCTGCTGCACCAAGTCTTATACTAAAATTTTAGGGCAGAGTCCCTGTCGCTCGAGAAGGGGTTACAAAAAGTGGGGACCTTATAATTAAATGCAAAGTTACAATAGTAGGGAGGCTACGCCTTGATCGCTGATTGGTTCCCCGCTCTTAAAATTATTAATGGTGGGATCGAGGCCTTGAAAAGTCTGGTGGGGACGATGAGCTTAGTGCTTTGGTTAGATAAAATTATTTTTCTCCCAATGTTCAACATAAAATTCTCAGTACAAATATATCGCATGAGCTGTTGGGACTTATGGTCAACAGAAATTTCTCCGTACTAAATAATCGGAACATCCGGTATGACTTTCAGTCAACTAAAATTTAACGATTAAATTTATCGAAGAGACTGTTATGTCTTTTGATTAAGACAGTGGACACCGATTATTACTTTAATCTGGCGTCAGTAAATCGCCGCCTTAAGAATTAATATTTCATGGTTCGCGTCCCGTTAATTATTTTTTCTTTTTTTGTCTATTTTTGTTTATTTTAATATTAAAAGTCTTTAATAAACCAATAAAATCAATATATCTAGTTTAAAACATGAATATTGCATGATTACTATTAAAAATATGAAGAAATATAGAGTAATAGTAACAGGAGCACATAGCATGTAAGGAAGTAAAGCCTCGAGTTTAACATATCCTGGTTCGCGCCCCGTTAATTAAATATTTTTTTCTTTTATTTTAAGATTAAAAATCTTTAATAAACCTATAAAGACAATATTATCAAATTTTAAATGCGAATATTGCATGATTAATATTAAGATATGAAAAACTATAAAGGTAACCTTACATGGTAGTAGTACGAATCAACCAATAATGATACTAAATTATAAGTGATATTTTCTGTTAATGAAATAATCTTCAATTAACACCTTGTCTACTGTATTATTCGATCCCAACAAATGAAATATTAAAATTATTAATTTAACCTAAATTTCTACAACCTTATGCATTAATATTTATAAGGTCCCTTGTACCTCTGGATAATAATTTAATGCATTCAGTTAATTAATATTAGAGTAACCTTGTGTATTATACTTTAACGCACTACTGTAACGTTTCTTATTAATGATAATTATTCATATACTTTAACCTATTGATTAGTTGTTATATTAATGTTAGTCATTATAATATTTTCCATTAAATAAAATAATGAATTAATAATTCAATACAAGTAATAGTAAAATAATTAATAGCATTGCAATTTAATGCATTATAATTGTTTCTTACTTCACAAATTAGCAACTTAATGTTACAAAGCGTATGAAGTCCCTTAACCGCTTTAAAGTGTTTGAAACATTACAAAGCGTACGAAATGTTGTAAACACTATGTGGTCCATACAAAATAACTAAATGCCTAAGTTTACAATTTAACGCATTATTATAATGTTCTTTATTCTACGATTAATAATCATTCATATATTTTAACTGATTAACTAAATGTTATATGAATATTAATTATGGTATATTTAAATAATTACTCTTATTAAACGAATAATGAACCATAATGCCACAGCGAGCTAATAACTAATAATGTAATAATCAATATATGTTTTTTGCAATTGGTTTTTCGTTATTCATAGTTAATTATCAATTAATTAATTGATTTTAATTTAATTTGTATAAATCCATATAACCTTTAAACTACTGATAATTTATTAAAATCATTTACACCAAACGTAATAATAAATAATGTATATTTGGTTACTGAATAGTGACTTTTTGATTTTTGCAATATCTCGTGAAGTAATAATGTTAAAACGAAAATTTTTCCACAGGTACCATCAGACTGGCGAAAAATAGTGCTCAATGAGAGTTGTTAGTCATTTCTAAATTAATGAGTTTTTCATAAATTTGATGGTACCGTTGAGTTCCTCTTATTACCTACAATAACGCTATATAATTATAAAAAATTATTTCCCAACGGATTACATTTTCATCGCTTAGTTAACAAATAAAAATTTTGACTATTTTAAAATTCCAAGTTCCTACGGTCCTTCGATATGGTCCATGGACCATTATTATATACTTTTTATTCATCTAACCTTATTCCTTCAATTATTATAAACAATAACCTATGGTTTTTTCATAACAAATGCACTCAGATGTTCTATTCATTTTTGTTATACTCGCAGATGACTATATAATCGTATAATTAAATATATCATGAATGTGATTGTTATTATAAAATTTGTTTGTTTATAACAAAATTTTATTATATTCAAAAAATGTAATTTGCTCCTATATTTAATTGATCTCCTTAATGTAACAGTGTACATAAAATATATTGTTATAAGGACGCCCTAAATTATTTATATGTATATAGTATGTCTAACAGCTAACGTTATGAAATATCCAAAAATTACTACAATTACAGTATTAAAACGTATTATAATGGCTTTTTAGTGGATTTGCATGTTTTTATGGTTTTTTCATTCTTTTATATATATATATATATATATATATATATATATATATGTATCTATTCCCGTTCATAAAAGGCTACTACGTAACTTAGGTAATAACTATGATTCTAAATGTTAGTATATTGTATTGTTTTTACTCGTTTGTGTTTTTTGGATTTTTCCTTTTTCCTTCTTAACTATTGATTAACAACATTAATAATGATTAATAAAATAAAATAGTAATATGTTCGATACAATAGTTGGTACCTATCGAAGGTCGGTAATTGGTTAAGTAGTGAATATGCGTTTGCCGGTAACCTGTCTTATATGGTTATACAATGTCGGTAACAACTTATGATGTACTTTGGTTGACGATAAGTGTCAATGGTAAGTTATAATATTAACAATATGTTGGTAGTTTATACCGTAATTCTAGCGATTCATTCATAAATGTGTTGAATAAGCAAAAATAAAATTTTTAAGGTTATTGGACATCGCAGGATGTCACAATATCACGAATGTACATTACATATCTTTGGAATATTCCTGTGTATGTACTTTGGACATCATATATACATGCATATGGTAATTATTTCACATACATAAGATATGTGCTGTATATAAATACTTTTTACATTCTTCGTATTATATATACATAGGTTATGCCAATATCCATATATGTATATACTTAGGACGTACATAGCATGTCCTAATGTTTACTGGGTAATGTCGAGGAAGATGCATTCTTCGAGCATTCAGTGACAAAAGAACATATCGTTGTTCCTGATGCATGCCATATGCTCAAGTTGACTCGAAACACTTTATCAAAATATGATCTATTTGATGATGACGGGAATCGCATTCAATGGAGCTATTTAGAAAAACTGGTAGAACATCAGGAAAAAGAAAATCTACATCCCGGGACTACAATCCGTCGCAGACATATTAATTTGCAAAAAGGAAAGATGAAAGTGAAGCTTGCTGCACAAACTTTTAATAACGAAACTGCGGACGGACTTCTTTTTATGCAAGAAAACTTTCATGACGAGTTTGCTGAAGTCGAGGCTACATCCAAATTTTGCAGGAAAATTAATATTTTCGATTTTTTGAATTCTAGAAAAAGATTTTCCAAAAGCGACACTCAAATATGTTTCATCAATCAACAGAAAACTATGAGGAAATGAAAGAAAAAGGTAATGAATATATTAATTACATCAAAGGTTTGGGAATTATAGAAAACAAACATTCAACTGATAGCATTCCTATTTTAAAAGGTAAAAGAAAGACAGTTTTTTGGGGTTTCATTATTGCGATGAAAAGTGTTTCAAAACTTTCTCGATACGTATTTGAAAATAATTCAATGTCATGCATTTTGACTTACAAATTATCCCAGGATCACCTGGAAACTTTCTTTTCTTGCATAAGAAGAATGGGCGTATATAACAATAATCCAACATGCCGACAGCTTACATCAAGCTATAAAAACAATTATAAATGTCAATTCAATTGTTGCTCACGAAGCAAATTGTTCTTTGCAAGGTACAACAATATTTACATATAATTTGGATACTAATTCTATTAATAACAATGACTCCTCCAGTGACAATTTATTTTGTGTCGCAACGTTTGAACATGATTATACGGGAACAGTTGGTCATGGAGTGACTACAGTAGCGAAATTGTTACTTACATTGCTGGTT
Organism: Ooceraea biroi; assembly: GCF_003672135.1. Classification (NCBI taxonomy): domain Eukaryota; kingdom Metazoa; phylum Arthropoda; class Insecta; order Hymenoptera; family Formicidae; genus Ooceraea; species Ooceraea biroi. The sequence continues at coordinate 12,037,743 of NC_039506.1, read as the reverse complement.
CAATCATAAGAAATTAAGTTCAAAAGAAATTAACTTGCGAACTATGTCTTAACCAACTAGAGAGTGAAAAAATTTCGTCGCAAGAAACTTTAAAAATCCAACTGCTTCAAAATCTACTGAAACGACAACCAAACATTCTCTGAAGCAAACAAAAGGTTTAATTTTACCAAAACGTTATTACAATATGTAAACTGCTGAAAGAGTTTTTAGAAGTACATCCAATCTATTTACAAAAACTATTCTCGAAAAATTAATAATTCATGCCAAAAAATTATTACTTGATGTTAATCTGTTCACGAAAATGGATATGTTCATAGAACATACTCTTTCAAATCACAAATCACAAATTAGACTTGATAAATCTTATTTTAAAAAGGTATTTTAACATAAGACTTTATCATGAAGCTCAATGTTCACAAGATGACACGAAGCGTATTAGAAACTTCTATAATAGAATAATTGTATTTAAAAATCAGTAATTACAAATAAAGCTAATTATTGTTGATAAGAGTTTTGTTTTACTAAACGATTAGAAAAATAGCAATACCAGATTGATGCTAATAATATGAAATTTAATATTCATATTTATTAATATTCATTTATTATATACAGGGTGTTTCCTAAGTAAGTAGACAAACTTAAGGAGGATATTCCTTGGCTTATTTTAAGAAGAAAAGGTCATATAAACATATGTCCTAAACTGCTTTGTTTTCCAAAAAAAGTACAGCACTGCAGTATCATGGCTGCAGGTGGACATTTTCAGCAGTTACTGTAATGTTATTATTTTTCTTTTTAGTTACTATTTTCTTTTTCGTTATAATTTTTCTTTTTCGTTACTATTGTTTTTCATGTGTTTCATTTGCAATAACACAAACTGTTCTATAATAAACGAAAAGTGAACGAAAACAGTGATGTACATTTTTTGGAAAACAAAGCAGTTTAGGACATATGTTTATATGACCTTTTCTTCTTAAAATAAGCCAAGGAATAGCCTCCTTAAGTTTATCTACTTACTTAGGAAACACCCTGTATATTACAAAAAACATTACAAACTTTTCCATAAATAAAAGAGGATGTTAGAATAGAACTAGAACTTGCAATGTAAAGTTAACAGCCGCTTTCATGTCTTCAATCTAATACTTACAATTAGTACTACAAGCATTAAGTTCAAGTTGTCTCTGTTTTTCTATCATTTTTTTATTTTCTTCCGCGTATTCTCTTCGTTTCTTTCGACATATTCCTGATAGTAATCGTGGAGCGCTGCTACTCTACCTGTCTCGAGCAGTACTCTTTCCATGTCCTGACAAATGCAATAATTTCTCGCATATATTTATATGAAATGGACAATTGTGGCAATATTGTAGATACATGTCATGGAATTTTAGATAGATAATTTTCAAAGAAAATTGACTTACAAAGCGTATTTTCATTCGCAATGAACGTCAATTTAAATAAACATGTATGATATGCACGACCAATTAAATGCAACGCAAAGAATTAGCTTAGAAAATTAAATTTGTAAAAGGAGAAACACTTGGAACTGCTGAATCGCAAATATATAAAACTATAACGTTAATAAATTTTGATGAAAAGGCAATAACGGTAAATTGTATAATTGTGTCATTATATCATCGTATTATCTCGTATAATACAGGACATACACCTTATTGTGATTTGCATGAATGAACATAACAATTAATCCAGCGCCAAGTGTTTTTCCATTAAAAGGTTGTACAAGGTAATCTTGTGTAGGACAAAAATGTCCTATTTTATAATTCATCAGGCCGAGCCGTTTCGGCGGCGCCATCGGCATGCGAGTAACGAGAAGTGATATCTCTAAGCGAGCGATGGTTTACTTAGCAGCGTTCCTGTGATCGGATGACGATGCGGTCACACGGTCACAGGGTAGTCCATCGTGGCGACGATTCTTTGTTGCCAAGCGTATAAAAGCTACGTGTCCGAACAGGGGCACTTCACTTCGCGATTTACCACCGAACACGTTCGCGTATCATTCGAGAGCTACCCGTTGCGAGATATTTTATCGCGAGTCAGTCATCCTGAACTTTTGTATTATTCTCCGTATTAAAATACAATAAAGTGTTTATTTACGTACATCTTGACAATTAATCAGTAGTGGAACCTGAGAGAAGAGTCTCTCCCTTATTCCCCTACAACTCCAGAAGTCGGATAGATTACAGTCTGGCCTTCTACACTTGTAATCTTGTAAGGTAACTGGTATCGTGCCTGGCATGAAAAATGATTGCAAATAGAATTGTAAATATATCCAAAATTGTAATTATATTTCCTTACATTATTTTCTTTTACATTTTTTGTCATGCTTCAATTATTATAAAATACTTTATGGATTAACGCTATACAATATTCGTTATTCTAATAATCTCCAACTTTTTCTATAACTTTAGTCTTTTTAGGAAAATTTGTATTCACAGTTGGCGACATCATGTGATATTATTTTTGTAGGAATTGTATAATTGAGAAAATCTATCCATCTCATCATCCATCGAAACAATGTGAGAAATAAGAAATAGAGAATTAATATTGGACGGAAGAGATGAAATATTGAGAAGACATTATGTTACTCGTATCGAGTATTCATGAGGTATAGTCACATATATAATTAAGAAAATCTGTGCATCTAACGAAACAATGTGGGAAGTATAAAATGGAGAATTAATATTGGAGGGAAAAGATGAAGACATTAAGAAAGTTTATGTCGCTGTTATGATTAAGTATTTATGAGGTATAGTCACACATAATTGAGAAAATCTATGCACGTCACGAAACATAGTATGATACATATAAAATTGAAAAAATGTACGAAGCTAACGATGTGCTAAATATAAAATTGAGTAAATGTACGAATTCAACGAAACAATGTGATAAATATAAAATTGAGAAAATGTACGAATCTAACGAAACAGTGCCAGAAACAAAATTGAGAAAATGTACGAATCTAATGAGGCAATGTGAGAAATGTAAAATCGAGAAATGTACGAACCTAAAGAAACAATGTGATAAATAAAGTTTAGAATCAATATCTCGGGGACACATAATCTTTGAAACAAGTCTACACAATCGAAAGATTTGTTACAAAAGAAAATTTGGCTGTTATTCCGACACATTGTATCACAACTTCCGATCTGTTACGATTCGTTATAACAATTACAATACCAATAAAATCCAACAACAGATGAGACATTAACCAAGATAATGCTATTCCACTATAAATATAAATACATATATACATGTCCTCGAAGGGACGGCGAGCGGTCTCTACTCGCTGCCTATATATGTGCAGTAGCAGATGTTACGTACGAGTACGTCGTACGCCGTGTAGCCATCTGGTGGCAACGTCGAGTACTACGCTCCTGCTAGCGTATCCATAAACTTTACAAAGTAATAAACATTCGATATGCGCAAATGTGCAGCCGCAAGTATCTCGATGGATTCTATCTCTATAGATTACATCATCAAAAATGATATTTATATAACGGACTACTGCTATATAAAGTTTATACACTGACTAAAACTGAAACGTAATCCGTATATTTACTTTCTGACATCAGAGTTGAGAAGAGTTATTATCAGTGCTATTTCGTGCGGGAAACAATTGTAGAACTCGATAACATTAACTTAAACATCTATTCTGAATATTTAGTCTCGCATATAATCAACGAAATGTATGTATCAAACAAAACACTATAAATATAAAAAGAAGAAATATCCTTCAAGGAAACAAGTGAATCGTCATCAAACCATTATGTATGGTGTATATAATTAGTCATTAGGTTTACTCTCATACATAATTAACAAACTGTATGCATTAAACTAAAAACTTTAATTAATATGAGAGGGAGGTTTATTCCTGGAAGAAACAAATGAAACATGTACACAACATTATTGACATACGTGTAACTAATTAATGACGTTTAGTATCGTATATGATTAAGAAACTCTGTGCATTTAACAAAAAAGTGTAATAAACAACAAGTATAGAAAACTGTAATAAATATGAGAGGGAGAATTATTCCAGAATGAAAGAAATGAAACATATATACGAAACATTATTGGCGTTCGTTTAACCAAGTACTTGTGATGTTTAGTGTCGTATATGATTAACAAACTCTGTGCATTTAACAAAAAAGTAATAAACATAGAAAACTGTAATAAATATGAGAGGCAGAGGATTATTCAAGGATGAAACAAATCAAACATGTACAAAACAATTATTCATTTCTAATCAATCATCAATTACATTAATTCAATTAAATTCTAAATTACATCATGAAATCATATAAATCCTTATGTAAACTTAACTAATAATAATCGAAAAAAGCTTAATACCATGCTTATTTGTAGAAAAGCTAAACATTTGTTTAAAAATTAGAGACTCTTGCAATTTGGCAATATCTTTGTACATAGACATGATCCAAAAGCCTAACAAGGCTGTTTGAAGAGAGGTTTCGATAATTTCCGAACCGAAAGACTTTTAACTAATTTAACAACATGGTAAATTAATCATAATAAAAATTATAACAAATGCCCCATAAGAAATCCACACATTCGGTTCAATAGGCATTACATCAATTACCTATTTCATTATAACATGCAATTATTTATCATTACGTAAGCAATTTGTTTATCAACAACTTTTTCACATATTACAAACCTGAGAAAAACTGAGGTACAACCAATGATCAATACATATATTCCTAACAATTATTTTATGATTTATAATAAAACGAAATTTTTATTTGTCGTAATTCACTTTTATTCGACGCCCGACATGTAACACTAACCGGATGTCCGAAAAACGATATAATAACGATAACCACAAAACTCGCTTCTCATTTTTCAGTTCCTAAATGAAAGATATTGGACGAAACATTCTTAAACATAAATTGTTCAACCTACTCCGATATACAATAATAACTTATTAATTTCATTATTGGTATCGAATTATTTCTCATACAACAATAATCTTTGAAACAAGTCTACACAATCGAAAGGTTTGTTACAAAAGAAAATTTGGCTGTTATTCCGACGCATTGTATCACAACTTCCGATCTGTTACGATTCGTTATAACAATTACAATACCAATAAAATCCAACAACGAATATACACGTAGGTATATACATATTAAGAAATGTAATTATGTGTATTCTAATTTCTTTTAGGAAATGTCCATAAATTTATCGAGATTCCAAGGATCAAATTAAGAAGAGTATAAAAACATTATTTTAAATTGACTTTTATTTGATTGACCAGCCTGGCAATATAATGATGAGTTATTAACACAACGTTTCGACTAGCGAGTTTCTGGTCCTTTTCAAGTGAACAATATTCTTACAAACACTCAAAGATCATAACATAAGTGGCAGCGAAGTGTCATGTTCTATGGACTAAAACTGATAAACACAAATTACAAATTAAAAAGAAGGAGACGACAAAGGAAAAACATAAAGTTTCCACTTCACATCTATCATCAAAGACTCAACTTGGTATTTCGCAGCAATAACGTTAATAGTATGTTCAACAAGTGGATACAACGACATCAACAGAAATTGTTAAATCTTGAGATTAGGGATATAAATTGTTACTTAAAATTTTTAAGGAAGGAACTTAGGAACATTGAAGAAAAACTTTTCGTTTATGCCTGCCGATTTAATTAGTAGTTATTTCAGTAAAAATAGTAATTTTATTTTTAAACATAATCGACAGACTAAAATTAAATCGATTAAAACATTTGACCGAATTGTATATAGACAAAATTTTGTTTATAATGTGTTTTAAAAAAATTATCGAAGCAAATGAATCCTAAACGTTAGCGGCAAACAGATCCCAGAAAATGTTTTAAATATTTTAAGTTTGGATGACAAATGTGGCTTTTCTATTAATACTAATGATAAAATTGACCGTGTTAATTGATTTTGATTTTAGACGTTGTTAAGAATTTTGAACTTTGCAATCACAGGTTGTCTGACGAAGTCACTAATGAAATTCGTTGTTCTATTTCTAATTTATTACAAAAGTTTTTAACTAACAGACGCCATATAACTTACTTATGCCCGGTTTCTTCATTCCTCTCAACAGCTATCTTTCAGATAACTAAAAATTTATTTTCTTCATTGAAACCTCTGATTACGTATTTAACGGATAGCTATTCTTTATACTACTCACTTTTGACACAAAGTATCTAGAATGTTATTATAAATTACCATATTCTGTCAGGTTACAAAGGTGAAGAAAACTGATTCTACGAGATATCTTTTGGATAAATTGGATTATCGAGAGGTGAAGAAATTGGGCCTACAGATACATTTATGACGCTTTCAACTCCTGCAAAAACTTTTTAAGAGAAAATAATGATTTGATGGTTACTAGAGCGGACAAAGGGCAGGTTACTGTAGTTATGGATAAAAATGCATATAAACTCACTGAAAAATGGTCCAATTACAAAAAACCGTTGTATTCGTCTCATTGTCAGCTACAACTTTTACTTCGAGAGAAAATCAAATGGTTAAATTATTAGATGATCAAACCACTTATAAAAAATTGAACAAAGATCCTGTTAAACGTATTACATTAAAAATTAATGGACTCATTAAATCTTGGTTAGATAATGGCACAGATGATATAATAAAATAGATAACTAACTCCCGTATTTCGCTTTGTAATAGTGTTTTAAGCGCCCCCTGGGCGAATATACATGAGCGAACTAATATTCAATATGGCCGCCTTCATATATATATAGACCAGAGAGGAACCTGAGAGCGGCCAGGCCGCCGTTTACGCCGATATTTTTGCATTGAGAAATTTGAGAAATACAACACCGAATGTGAACTTACATTCCATTTAACATGCACATGATCTTTTTTCATAATGAAAGAAAAAACCGATTAAAAAAATAATTATATATGTTATCTATAAATTATTTTTTAATAATTTTATTTTATAAAATGAAATTATTGTTTGTATATACAAATTATATTATTGTAATTTAAAAGATATATTTTTTAAATATATCGAACTTCGTTCTGGACACGATGATTCTAATGAAGATTTCAATTCATTAACAAGTTTTTTAAAATTTACCTTTGGAGAATACTTAATGTTCCATAGCTGCATATTGAAAAATAATCTTTGCGTTGGAATTAAATTATTAAATTTTTTACAAAATTATGCTTCTGCAAACTTTTTTGCATCTTTTAGGCGCCTTTTATAATTTATTATTTTTCCTTTCATCCGGTTTCTTTCTTTTGCTAGCATTACAGCTTTCTTATATATTTTTGTGCTTTTGGTGTTAATTGGAATTGCCTTGTAATAGAAGCAAGTATAGTTCTTGATGTTTTTGGTGTACTGGGACAATTAACTGTTTCATTTATCGATTCATTTTCAATATTTGGTAACACATTTGTTTCAGCACTTGTTGAGTTATTTGTAGCAATTTCATTTCTATCACTACTTATCTCATTGTCAGATCCATTTGTCTCCAATTGTGACTGTAGTTCACAATCAGTAATATTTGCATCATGTATTTCAGCTGTTACTCTTTCGAGATTACTTATATTTACACTAGGTACTGCGTCATATTTCAATCTTCGACGATTTTGAGAATAGATGTAATTTTCAGGCAAGAAATGTAAGTGACATATTCGATATTTTCTTAATTCCTCTGCTGATACATTTGAAATAATATCATTATTTATAGCTTCTTTCCATTTACATGATAATGTGACATTTTTGGGGAAAAAATGACCAGGGACTCTTGAATTAGATTTACAGCCTGGTACAATGCAAGACCATTCAACTTTCACCATATTAGATATTTAATATATTTGTGTAATTATTGATATTCGCTTCGTTCTGTTATTGTGCAGTTTACTAAAAATAGTAAATTTCTTTGAGGATGCGATTGCAACTAGTCAATAACAATCATGTACACTTCTATAAAATCCTTTCTCTTCCTAAAATATAAAATGTCCATATAAAAATGATATTAAGTACAATAATCAAGATAGCACACGATCAAAGAACGTCTATGAGACGTCTAAGGACATTCATACGTTCTTGAATCTTTAGGAAGTCAGTGCTGCAATTCTGTAACTCTTAGTGATAATATCGGTATCATTAAGAGTTACAGAATTGCAGCACAGGAGTTCAATCTGTACTTCTCGATGTCACTGCGCAGCTTTTTGCCATATGAAATATCTATAACGATAGTTATAACGATACCGATACTGTCGTTAAGAGAATTGAGCCACTGTACGCCGACCAGCAATGATTCATATCACAAGGGACGGAGTATCGTCCCTCACTCTAGCATATAATTCAGCGGCAGCTAACGGTGGCTGATTGCCGAATTTATCAATGATAGTATGGTAATTGATTGATACCTCTTCAAAAACGTAAAGAATAAAATATCTCCGCCTTTTGCGAAACGAATCATTCAAACGATTTGAAAACCGCTACAGTGAAAAAACATCAATGTATTTACCTGCAATGTATCCTATTAATTTAAGTCTTTCGGTGCTGCAAAATATCTGAGACAAGGAACTGCTCTGTGCACGCGGTGATCTAACGTGATCAATCTGCGTGGTTATGTGACGTCACATTAACGACACAACCGCCATCTGGGCGAATATACCAATATGAACTAACACGATTTATATTTTCATATAGGAGTTTCCTCCCCATGGATAATGGCATTATTGATGATCGTTCGTATAAACCAGTGCTCGGAATTAGTTGCACATTTCGGCCCGATTTCAGAGGTGACGCCTACTTATCCCCTTCTGCCCCCTTGGGGCTGAGCGGCCAGGCTGCCGCGGCGAGCCGACCGCGCGCCTGACGATGTTTCTCAGGAGCGTCTCTATATAAAAAGTATGCTATGTCGTACCTTCCGTCAAATTGTCATTGAAATATAAACAATTTGTATTTTTATAAATAATTAAACGCTCAATTTTCTATTATTAATATATAATAATAATATATATTATTATAATAATGTATATTATTATAAATATATATGTTTTATTATTATATACATTTTTGATATAATATGTAATATAATTGATTTTGACAATAACTTTCCACATCACCCGTGAGGTATTGGTGATGCATATTTTTTAAGTTTCCCAATAGGCCTCTTTCACTAAGAGATGAAAATGATAAATATGTGTCTTGGCAGGAAAGTAAAATCGTAAGATATCAAATAAAGTCGAAAGAGAAATCAGAAGATATGGATAATACGATTCATCTAAAAGTGTGAAAAATTGGACTCCCTTTTCTAGACGTGCCTTTACAAAAAGATCACTTTGCAAATCGCAAAGTTTTTTCTGAAATTCTACGCTTTGCTCCTGAATTTGAACAATAAGTGAGGTTTTAAAAAGTATTGAATCTTTTCTTAGCGTTTCAAAATCACGGAAACGCGTATCAAATTGATTTATTAAAATCAATTATATCGAAATGTTTTTCAAAATTACAATTTGTGCCGTGTTCTTCAAAGAGAATCTTGCAATTTTAATAATTATATTATATTAATATTAATAATATTTAATAATGTTAATAATTTTTGTGTGACCGTTTGCATTGCGGTGCATAGTTTCACAACTTTCTCACATAACGCTTCTTGATGAATAATGCAATGAATGACAGGAAACTTTAAATCACGCTGGTTTATTTGATCGAAAAATCCGTTTTTTGAACCTAGCATTGCGTTTGCGCCATCAGTTACGATAATCGAACATTTTGAAAAATCAGTATCGAAAATCAGTTTTGGAGAGTTAAGTAACAGCTTCGAAGAAGATCAATACCCGTTGTTGTACCATGTAATTACTAAAAGATAATGAAGATGATGACGAAATATAATAAGCAGTAGTATCTTTATGCTATTACACGTAGCACTATCACTATTATCAAGTAACATTTTCGGTCTTGTAATATGGGTCTTTTAATTTCGCGCCTCAAGCACGTATTCCTACAGTGCGATATGCAATTGTTTTATCGCTTCTGTTGTTTCTCAACGGTATCTCACCAGCAAAACGGGCATGGTAAGAGTCTCGTTTGAGCTTTAAAGATCCACGTTACGGAAAAAGGTGCTATTTGCATAAGAGCGATAGTGATAGAGATACACTAGTGTGACATTGCTTATTAATCGACCAATGGACCAAATGGAGCGAAGATACGTGCAATCTTTTGATAAGGTATGGGAAGAAATTTTTTTTGCATCTATTTATAATAAAACCACCTGTCTTCTGTGTGGTTATCAACCCTCCATTGTTAAAAAATTTGTCCTTGAGAGACATTTTAAAATTAAACATCTTAATGAGTACTCAAAATATGTGGATCAGGAGAAATCTAATCTAATCGAAGGTTTAAAATTAGTTTATCAAGAAGGTTGTAGTTCGAATTCTCATATCGATAATGCTACACCTTCGGTAAAAGCTCTTACAGCATCGTACGCTATTTCAAATCTTCTCGCGAAAAATTCCAAGCCGTTTTGCGATGGAAAATTTATAAAGGAATGCATCATCACAGCAGTGGAGTCGTTTGGAAATTCTTTGACTCTTGAAGAAGCTGCTAGCATTCCATTAAGTGATAAAACTGTTAAATCGCGAATAGATGATATTGCTTCTTCCCTACAAAACAAATTAAAATCTTTATTAGGATCTTGTTCCTTTTTTTCATTATGTCTTGATGAAAGCACCGATAATCGGCATGTGAGTCAATTGAGTATTTTTGATCGAATCGTGCAAACCGATTTTTCATATGTCGAGGAGCTTTTAGATTTTGTCCCACTACATGGCACAACGAAAGGTATTGATATCTTCGAAGCTGTTAACCAAACACTTCAAAAATTTGATAGTGATTTTTTTAAATGTTCCGCTATCGTAACTGATGGCGCAAAGGCAATGTTAGGTTCAAAAAACAGGTTCTTCGGTCAAATTAAGCAGCGAGATTTAAAGTTCCCAGTCATTCATTGTATTATTCATCAAGAAGCGTTATGTGGGAAAGTTGTGAAACTGTGTACCTCTATGCAAACTGTCACAAAAATTATTAATACTATTAAAGGCGGTCTAAAATTCCTTTCTCATCGAAAGTTTCAACTCTTTCTGGAGGAGCATAACGTAATTTACACAGATGTGCCTCTGTATTGTGAAGTTCGGTGGCTCAGTGCAGGAAAGTGTTTAGAAAAGTTCTTTGCAATAAGAAAAGAGATCTTCCTTTTCTTGCAAGACGAATTACCTGCAAAATTTGAGGAATTTTAATTTTTCTTCACAGATGTAGACTCACTTTGCGAGCTTGCTTTAATAACTGACATGACAAATCATTTAAATATTTTAAATTTAAAGCTGCAAAAGACCAATCAAATCATTTCGCAATTAGTTTGTCATGTCGATTCTTTTCGCAAAAAGTTAGTATTATTTAAAAATCAATTAGAAAATAATATTTTTCATTTTTTTCCTTCTTGCCAGATTCTCTTTGAAGAACACGGCACAAATTGTAAGTTTGAAAAACATTTCGCTATAATTGATTCTTTAATAAATCAATTTGATACGCGTTTCCGTGATTTTGAAACGCTAAGAAAAGATTTAATACTTTTCGAGAACCCACGCATTGTCCAAATTCAAGAGCAAAGCTTAGATTTTCAGGAAGAACTTTGCGATTTGCAAAGTGATCTTTTTTTAAAGGCACGTCCAGAAAATGGGGTCGAATTTTTCAAAATTTTAGATGTATCACGTTATCCACGTCTTCGAAATTTCGGTCTTCGAATTTTCTTCATGTTCGGATCCACATATTTATGCGAATGCTCTTTTTCTAGAATGAAATTAACAAAAACGGAAAAGCGTTCTTCCTTGAGCGATACATCATTGTCCTCGCTGATGCTAATTAATTCTTCTAAACTCTCTGTGGATGTATCCTCCCTAGTAGCTTCATGTAAGCGACCTAGAAGGTCAAATTAAAATTTTTAAATTGTTTCTTCCGCTTCATCTTTCAACTTTATATGATTTTATATCTTGCTTTCCTGCCAAGCCACATATTATCATTTTCATCTCTTAGTGGAATAGGCCTACTGGGGAAACCACTTTTAAAAAACGCATCAACAATAGTACCTCACGGGTGATGCGGAAAGCTATTATCAAAATTAATTATATTAAGTATAAAAAAATAAATATCAAAATTAAGTATATTATATATTATTATAATAAATATATATATTTATAATTATATATATGTAATTATAATAATACATTAATGATAGAAAATTGAGCATTTAATTATTTATAAAAATACACATTATTTATATTTCAATGACAATTTGATGGAAGGTACGACATAGCATACTTTTTATATAGAGACGCTCCTGAGAAACAGCGTCAAGCGCGCGGCCGGCTCGTCGCGGCAGCCCGGCCACTCAGCCCCGAGGGGGCAGGAGAGGATAGTAGGCGTCGCCTCTGAAATCGGGCCGAAATGTGCAACTAATTCCGAGCACTGGTATAAACAATTACATTGTACTAATGGTAACCTACCAAGATACTACAGATTGATTAATATCCATAAACCTGGTCTTCCATTGCGAATTATAGTCTCAACAATAGGGAGTCCCGTATATAACGGAGCATATTTCTTAAACAAAGTCTTAACTGAGGCGATCCCTAAACCTAAATCTCAAATTAGGGATTTGACTTTTGTTAAAAAAATCATTGCTACAGTTAATAATTATGAAATATTAGTATTCTTTGATGTAACGTCGCTTTTTACAAACATTCCAAAGGAACTTGTTTTTAAAGCGATTGAGAAAAGATGGCATGATATTGAAAAAGTGACGAAATTTAATTTAATTTAAAATTTTTATATGCTATTGATTTAGTATTGAGTTCTACGAGTTTCATTTTTGATGGATGGACAAGTGTACGAACAAGTTTTTGGCAGTCTTATGGGTTCCTCATTGTCACCTATTTTAGCAGATGTTATTCTTGACTATCGATCGCGATTTCGGGCGCGCCATTAGCATGGAATATTTTTACACATCGTAAAGTAACTGCAGTTATGTCCAACGAATGTGTTGGCTTGCAGTTATTGTAATAATAATTCTGTCCGTCCATCAGACGTTGCCAGTGTCCGCGATGATTATTACTTTGAAATTATTTTTCAATTGTTTTTCTTATTTGTTCTACATACAGGGTGCCCACAAAGTCAGTTACCACCCCTTATATCTCGAAAACAAAACATTGTAGAGAAAAATGTTTCAGACAAGAGTTTTATGGCTTGAAGGGGGAAAGATGATGATATTATCAATTTATTTATAGATGGCGCCACTTTAGAAATTTCATCATGGTGGTCATTTTTTTAAATGGTAGTTGATTTTTCTCTCTAAGTAAAAGTTGTAGCTGACAATGAGACGAATACAAGGGTTTTTTGTTTTTTGCAATTGGACCATTTTTCAGTGAGTTACAGCGTTCCAAAGTATAATATTTTATAATTTAATCAATCCAATTTATTACTTGACCAATCCAGCAATGTAATGAAATATAACAGCACTACGTTTCGACCGTAAATTTCGGCCCTTCTCAAGTGCATAAAATCTCAAACAAGTCGCATTCTAGAACAATATAACGGTTAACAAAAATTCCCAATTTCTATATACAAGAATACAATATACACAACTCACTGGCAGAATGTGACTGTTACATAGTTAATAAAGAAAGAAACGGCGGACACACCAAGCCGACACTTCGAGCAGCGATCATCTGGTGAAGAGAAAAATAGCGACACGAATCACAGTGTATGACTTTCAGGTGTTTGTCAAAATATTATCGTAGATACTAGGTAAATTCTCAGTGTCTCTCATCGAATTTATGGCATTATTGTGTCTTTTAATGTGAAACATTTCGGCTATTTCCCTCTTTTTAACATTACTTTCCTGGTGTAAAATCGCAACGTCTCGCCATTCGAACTCATGATTATCTTTAAGTCTATGTCTGCTAACCACGGAGTAGTTGTCACTGTTTTCTAATGTTAGACATATGCTCATCAATACGAGTTTTCAAATGACGTTTCGTCTGTCCAATGTAGCAAGACTCGCAATTCGCACAATTAAACTTATAAACCACACAGTTCTTTTGTTCATCATCAAGTTTGTCCTTCCCCCACCCAATGATACAATCAAGCTTCTTCGGTATTGTAAAAACCACGCGGAAGCCGTACCTCTTAAAGCTATCTACCAATGTCTCGCTTATGTTCTTAATATAGGGAAGTTTGATAAATTCCTTAGATCTGTCGAGCTCACTGTTCCTATTTTGCTTGTTGGTCGTAATGACATCTCTGTATTTGATTTCTCTAATTTTTTCCTTTACAATGTGGTTGACAAACTTTGCCGGGTAACAATTATTGCTCAGAATCGATCGTACAATCTCAATATTAGACGTATGGTAACGCGAGTCAGATAGTAAAAGTCCTCTGTCAACAAGACCCTTAACAACGCTACTTTTGTGTTTAACAGACGGTTGAAACGGACGGTAGTGCTATTATATTTCATTACATTGCTGGATTGGTCAAGTAATAAATTGGATTGATTGATTATCTGCCGGCAAAGCGTACAAGTTTCAATTTATAATTTAAGTTAAGCTGAAACGATTCAAAATTACGAAAAATCGTGAAACATGTATTCGATCGTTTCGAGGGGCTACTCTTTTAAGAATGTTGGGACAGTTGCCGCCTTCAAAGGGGGGCCCGGGGGGACCCCACCTTTAAAATTTTAAATGGGACCTCCCTTGAAAAAAATCCCAAGATCAAATCTGAATTTTTTTATGGAAAGGACTTAAAAAAATGAAAGTTTTCATATCTCGAACGTTCTTTTAGGATTTTTCAACTAGGAGTAACGATTTTTTGAAAATTGCTCTTTTCCGAAGTTTGACCTCAAATAACTTCCAAACGGATAAACGTATCAACCGCTTTACGGCAAAAATTTTCTTTTTTTATGCCTTTTCAAACGATGTAATACTTTATGGGGGGTCCCATAAATATTTCACGATTTTTCGTAATTTTGAACCGTTTCAGCTTAACTTAAATATTATACTTCGGAACGCTGTAATTAACTGAAAAATGGTCCAATTGCAAAAACAAAAAACCGTTGTATTCGTCTCATTGTCAGCTACAACTTTTACTTAGAGAGAAAAATCAACTTCCATTTTAAAAAATGGCCGCCATGATAAAATTTCTAAAGTGGCGCCATCTACAAATAAATTGATAATATCATCATCTTTCCCCCTTCAAGCCATAAAACGTTTGAAACATTTTTCTCTACAATGCTTTGTTTCCGAGATATAAGGGGTGGTAACTGACTTTGTGGACACCCTGTAGGGTGAATATTAATGCCTATCCCAACCTTTTACCATGGCAGATGGATTACCGACTGCAACTCTGCGTAACCTAACGGAACATAGATGGCAGTTGCTTGAGTCGACCGTGATATACAAGCAAGGTAAAAATTATATTCAAATTACAGATTCTTGCACGGAGAAAAATAATATAGATTCACATATATGTATATTAAAATAGTATATTTAATTAAAATAATATATTTAATCAAAAATATTACTGCTAAACTAGTAATGTGTTTAGCTGTAAGAATAAAATAATTTATATTCTATTAAATATGTTATGCTGTAATATTCAATAATTTTTATAATAGCAAAATTATGTTTTTCGTGCGTATTATTGAAAGTAGTAATAAACGTATAAAATAATATTATATGCAGTGTAGATGTAATGACGTAAAAAAGTAACAGAAAAGTAAAAATTGTTTGCATGCATTTAGAAATGTAAAACAATTTTAATAAAACAGTGGACTTCCACACCACCCTTGAGGTTCCACTAATGGTGCGTTAGGTTGTTTAACGTGGACCTTCGCCTGGAGTCATATACCACATAATAATAACAATGTAACAATAACAATAACTTAACAGGGCTCTACTTTGTGAGGAGATGGATGGAGCGCACTTTGAGCCAGAGTTTGAAAAAACCCGGGTTTTTTGGGTTTTATTGGGTTTTTGACTTTTTTGGGAGTTTGTTTTGGGTTTTTATTTTTTATAATTCGCCAATGGTTAAGACAATTGGCTGTTTAATATTAATTGGCAATTCCTTATTATAAATTAATTTTTATTTAATTTTCTTTATTTATTAATGTAATAGAAGTACATATGTCGATTCTATACACAGGATGTTTAACTTAAGAACTTAACGCAAGCCGTACCAATAAAAAAAGATGAATAAAAAATTAAAAACGTTAAACCGAAAGAAATAGCCGTAGCCATTTTGCAAACAACTACGTGAAATTTTAGTAATAAACAAAAAAAGTAAAAACAGGAAGCAACATGTGCGATGCGAATGATGCGATCGACTGTCTTAGCGAAATAGTTGACGCGTCGTCGCGTCGCGACAAGACGTGAACGGTAGACAATTGTTCGCGCACTATTCGTTTGTTTTCCCGAGATGTTAAGGAGAATCTCACACTCAATATCAGTCTAGCAGTTCACTGCACAGCAACAGACAACGTCGTTTTTGCAGTTGCACTTTTCGGTAATCTTTGATTATGTCAAAAGGTAGAAAAAGTGCTAGTGAGTGGTCCGAAGTTTTAAAAATAGGCGGCGATTCGAAATGTAAATGCAAATATTGCAATGAGCATATCAGTTGCAAAAGTGAAAGGATTCATTTAAAAAAATGTAAAGCTCGAAATTGCGAAGAAGAATATGGAATCGACGAAGTCTCAGCATTATTGGAAAAATCCCAAGCACAAATGACATCTGGAGAAATTGGTAAAATTTGTAGCAACAATTTTAGCAATATTTGCATGAACATTTAAGTCCCGTAATCAAATCTATAATAACAAATATTTCATATTTATTTATTTAGGGGAAAACCAAAAGCAAACACATATGCATGATTCACCTCAAATTAAAAAGCGAAAAGCTCAAAACACAATTACTGATTTTGTTATTAAAACTACAAGCAGCCAACAAACACAAATCGATCAAAGTATTGCCGAATTTTTTTACGCAGCAAACCTGTCGTTTAATGCTGCCCAACTAAAGAGTTTTGCAAAAATGATACAAAGTTTACGACCAGATTATAAACCTCCTTCGTCAAAAATGATCGACGGACAACTTTTTGACATCACGTATGAAAAAAACGAAATTGACCTTAAAGAAAAACTACAATCAAAAAGCTTAATTCTTACGGTAGGTGGTTGGTCGAATGTCCGTAATGATCTTATCCTGGCAATAAGTTTGCATACAGGTACTGAAAGTTTTCTTTTTAATACTTACGATTCTGGATCGGAAAAGAAAACCGCAAAAAGATGCAGTGAGGTTGTAGAAATTGCTATAAAAGAATGTGAAGAAAAGTATGACGCAAAGAGTTTTGCTGTGGTCACGGATAATGAAAATAAAATGTCCAAAATGTGGCAAATGTTAAAAGAAAAACAACCAAAATTGATTGCGTACGGATGCTCAGCATATCTCTTAAATTTAGTGGAAAAAGATGTAACACCTAAGACCATTCTAAATAAAATTATTAAAATTCAAAAGTATTTTCGTAATGTACACCAAGCACATAGATGGCTCAAGAAAAAGGATGGTCTTATGCCACAAATTCCTAACGAAACCAGGTGGAATTCGCATCCAGAATGTGTCAGGACCTTCGTCGCAAATTACCATAAATATAGGGAAATTGCTCTGGAGCAAGATAATTTTGATGATTCGATTTCAAACATTTTAAATGACATGGCAATTTACAGCGAATCGGTATATTTAGAAAAACAACTCTCGATAGTCACCTCAGCATTAAACATACTGCAGCGTGAGTCGACATCTATATCGGAGGCAGTTGATGTGTGGTCTAATTTATTAAAGGAAGAAGTTTGGAAATCGTATAAAAGTTTTTTTCAAAAGCGATTCAATCAAGCGATCACACCGGTTCATCTGTTAGCGCACATGATGGATCTGAAATATAATAGAGAACATCTGAGTACTGAACAAGAAGATATCGCCGAGGAGTGGATATCTAACAATTGTCCTGAATATCTTCCAGGCGTAATGGTTTTTAAAATTAAAGACGAAGACGTTTTCCGAAGACAATGTTGCAAGAAAATGTAATCAACGGGTTTTCATCTTCGAAATGGTGAAAAAGTATGGAGAAAAAAACTGAGAAATCCACTAAATTGCCAAGAGTATTCTGCGATTTCTTTTCAAATTTGCTATCTTGTCCTGCATCTTCGGCATCCATTGAGCGATTTTTTTCAACTTTTGGTCTTGTTTGGTCGAAACTACGAAATCGACTTGGATTAGAAAAAGCCATGAAGCTGGTAAAGGTTTACCGTTTTTTGCGATCTAATGAGGATGTTGAAATTGATTATGATTAGAAATAAGAGGTACAAAATATAAATTTGTATTCAGTTCCATTATGTGTCCTTTTTCTTTTACCATGTGTGTACTTCTATATTGTATTTATAATATTAAATTATACTAATTTATATTAATTAATTTCTACTTGTTAAGGAAGATCTTTCAACATTTACCTACTTACTATTTCAATGAATTTTTCAGTTCACAGGAGAAACCTTTTCACCACTTTTACATAAAAGAAAAGCATCGTTTAAAAAAGAAACTTGATTGGTTAGTAAAGAAACAGTATATTAAGAAAAATGTGGATGTTAAACCGATTCATTATATTATATAGATAATTTAAAATCGCCAGTGAGTTATTGAAATTGCTAATGTTTGATGTTATTTATTCGACCAATCCTGGCACAATGTCGATGTTCGGACATTTTCAAATTTTTTATAATTATGAAGCTATGCGCTAACGGGGTTTGTTAGACTTAAAACATAGCGAATAATCTAGTCTAAATCGATAGATTAATTTGAATAAATAATATTCGCTGCGAAAAAATGCCACCCCAGCCAGGGATCGAACCTGGGACCTCCCTCAATCCGTGCGGGTGTCTTAGCCAACTGATGATGATGAAAATGTGTTTATTTAAAGCAATAAAAAAAACAGTAATATATTTAAAGGCCAATAAACTAAACCTAACAAACGATATATTTATAAATAATCTACGGGCTCGCATGAGCTTCTCTTAGAAAGTTACAATATTAAAATGATGCAATATGTGTCGAACAAAACCATATGTGTTTACAAAAAAAAGAACTGCGTCGCCAGAGCTTAACACTTTCAGTCTTTCAATCCAGGCAAAAGGCTAAAACAAATCCTGGTACTATGACAATTGTGTGTTAACATAAATAAACTCTACAACAACAAAACAAAAAACAACAAAGATAAACAATTTTCTTATGTCTAGCAATACAAATTTTACGTTGACGTGATAAATAATACTGCTCAGATAGTCAGTCACATTGTTTTGTACATTCTTGTATCAGTACTATCGCTTACGACCTAGTCGTGTTAGGAGGATCCAGCCACCAGTATTTTCCGTAATTTTTGATATTTTGATCTATAGTAGGTATGTCCATACTATATCGCAATATTGCATTATCCCTTAAACAATCTATATTCGAATTATACTGAATTGTTTTAACGTGTTTATGTCGAGATATGTGGTAAATTATCGGTATATTGTTCTTATCTTGGATGTATCCCTCTCCGTCAAGATAGAGAAACGCTTCGGGAGGGATATATCCTGTGGTGAGAGTTTTTTTATAATATTCGGGGTTGGGAAAAAGGGCACTGAATATTAGGCTATTTTGCGTTACATCGATCGCGTTAGCAAAATGATCTCTTGTTAATTTTATTATAAAATTGTCTATTTCTTGGAATTTTTGCCTCCTCATATATCTTTTTATTGCTGTAGGCTCGCTTATAATCACATTCCGCGTTAGCGAACATCCGCATACAGATTCTTAAGCATTTTCGTTCAAATAATTTTATTTTTTCCATTTGAGAAGCGGAGATCTTGTACCAAATGGGACATCCGTATGTAAGGATCGGTCTTACCAATAGTTGATAACATATTAGTTTTATTTTTTTATGCAAAATTCTTGAATAAAATAATTGTTTATGCTTAAAAAATGCTTTCCTCGCTTTAACTAACTGTGCTTCGACATGAACATTAAACTGAAGTCTATCGTCTATATAAACTCCAAGGTATTTTACACCATTTTTATGCGGAATACAGTTCTCTCTATTCTCACCTACTGTTATCGCAAAACATTTGTAATTATTCCTTATGTTTCTATTCGCAAAATCAAGCCTAGGTCTATATAATACCGTTTCGCATTTATCTATTAGGTTGTTCATTAAGTTCTGCGGTTTTTTTGCCCTAAATTAAAACATAAATCTATTGTACTTACACATTTATTCAATCTAGAATGTAGTGTCCATCTTGATCGACCACCTTCTGCCAACGTTCTGGAAGAGACATAATGCCGCGTTTGTAGAAGTCGCGCGACTTCTGCGCGAAAAAGTCCTCCAAGTACGTTTGAATATCGTCCACTGAATTAAAGCGCTGCCCGTCGAGATTGTTTTGGAGTGATCGGAACAGATGGTAATCCGACGGCGCAAGGTCTGGGGAGTACGGTGGGTGCTGCATGACTTCCCAGCCAAAGCACTTAAACTTCTTTTTGGTCACCAAAGCAGTGTGTGGTTTGACGTTGTCGTGGTGGAAGACAACGCCCTTCCTGTTCGCCAATTCCGGCCGCTTCTCCACCACTGCCTGCTTCAATTTTTCTAACTGAGCGCAATACTTCTCGGCGTCGATGGTCTGACCGCGCGGAAGCAGCTCGAAGTACAGGACGCCTCGCCAATCCCACCACACACTCAGCATCACTTTCTTTGGATGCAAATCCGCTTTGGTAACCGATTGTGACGACTCACCTGGACCGCACCATGACCGCTTGCGTCGAATGTTGTTATATACCACCCATTTTTCATCTCCCGTGACCACCCGTTTGAGAAAGGCCTCCAGCGAGTTCCATTTCAGCAGGGATTCACAGATCATGACGCGGTCCAAAATGTTCTTTTCAGTGAGCTCGTGAGGGACCCAAACATCTGCTTTTTTCGACATCCCAAGCCGTTTTAATCGCTGCGCAACCGTTGTATGGGCGATGTCGAAGCGCTCCGCGATCTCCCGCGTCGTTAGGTGTCGGTCTGCTTTGATTGCGGCCACGATTTGGTCGTCGTCAGTGGTGGATGGACGACCGGAGCGAGCAGCATCGGAGACGTTCACATCTCCGGAACGAAAACGCGCAAACCAACGCTGACAAGTGTCAGCGCTTATGGCCGAGTCCCGTACACGCCACATATCTCACGTTGTGCGTCTGTCGCTTTTACTCCTTTGCGGAAGAAAAATAGCAAAATGTGCCGAAAATGCACCTTTTGATCCTCCATTTTCAATGAATAGCGCGTACACACAACACGTCAAAACACAACAAAGACTCTGGCGAAATGTCAAGCGTTGTCTAACCTGTCACGGAGTATGCGGCAATCCGCGGTTCAGGCGATGTATGCTATCTTTTTCAATGGACAAACGCTATCTATCGAGAAAACCGCAGAACTTAATGAACAACCTAATATATTGATTTTTCATTTCCAAGATTTATAATACGAATGAATCCTTGCAAATCTATCTTGCAATTTATCCCGTATTCTAGTAGGCCATTTATCAGCAAGATAAATGACCAAATCATCAGCAAAGGCTATTGAGTTTACGGCATATTCAGCTGTTGTATTAATAATTATATTAAATAGTATTAAATTGTATTAAATAGATTTAAAACATCAGACGTATATACAGGGTGGCCCATTTTAATTTATACAGTCGATTTTTTAAAAAACTAAAAGAGATACGAAAAAATGTTTCAGACAGACATGTCACGATTTCGAGGGGGACATAATAATAAGATGATACCATTGGTTTGACCTTGAATAGTCGTTTGAAGGTCACGCGAAGATCACGTTCAATTTCTTAAATTGAAACCCCAACTTTTTATTGCAGATTCTTATTCTCCATCGAAAAGTAAGTAACTTTTGTCTGAAACATTTTTCCGAAAAATGTCATCTTATGTCTTTAAAATGTCCTCAAAACTCATCTTGAAGATCATTTTAAGGACATATGATGACATTTTTCGGAAAACTGTTTCAGACAAAAGTTGCATGTTTTCTCGCGTAGAATCCGAATCCGTAATAAAAAATACCATGTCTTATTAAAAAAAATTTCAGACCGGAAGTTAGAATTTCGATAAACAATGACCCGTCTAGTTGTATCCACATTCTCTGTCGTGTATGGAGATCAACGTTCGAACAGTGTATTGTCGAATACCGATTTACGTAATCACGTTTGACATTGTCGATATTCGCTCATGGACACGAGATGTGTGCTTCACGCAGCGTCACGTGACATCCCCCCCCACTCCTATTCCGTGCTGGCCGCGGCCCGAATCTACCATCACTGCCTCTTCGTGTCATTATCCTTTTCTCTTCCGTCCTTCTGCTTTCACTCACGCACCCCCCCCCTCTCTCTCTCTCTCCTTGTTACAAAGTATTAATTCTCCAAAGAAGAATTTAAAAGAATATAACAAAAATTAGCATAAAGCGGTCAAATAGTATTTTTATCTTTACATCATTATTAAATTCTGAACATCAATTACATACTTAATTTGAAAACGAATAGAACAGCCTGGAACTACTTTCAGTTTTGCCGGAAAATATATACAAAAGACACCTTTGGAAATAGAGACTTGTTTTGTCTTCTTCAACCGATAACGCCGCGTTAGCGGTCCCAAATGTAAAACATATAAATGCACTGAGAACAATTTCATCGGATAAACCAATTAACCCTTTCAGCGACAAACAAAATATCACTGTTTGTGCCCCTGGTGGCACCCAAAAAACAGTAATCGGATTTTAAAGACACCTTGTATTTAGGGATTTTTTGGCTCGCGAAATATGAATTTGAGGTACAAATTTCATAATTCAAAATGGCCGATCCAATATGGCGGTCAAAAAACCAAAATCTATCTATTTGTTATGAAAACTGCTATCTAAAGGGTTTTTGAGCCGCTGAATACGAATTTGAGATACAAAATTTCATAATTCAAAATGACGGATCCAATATGGTGGTCAAAACACCAAATCTATCTAAGAACAATTGAAAAACTGACAAGTATTTGTATCTTAGAATTGAGAACCCAAACTATCTTTGGAAAGATGCATCCAAAAACTTAGTGAAACAAGTTTTTATTTATTTTATGCCACTTCATTGGGTTCGACATTTTGAATTTTGCAATTTTGTACCTCAAATTCAGCGACTGAAAAATTCTTGGATACCAGTTTTCATAACACTCAGATAGATTTTGCTTTTTTGATAATATTGAATCCGCCATTTTGAATTTTGGAATTGTGATCTGAGATTCGTATTATCAGTCCCAAAAACTCTTAGATATCAGATTTAATAACATTCCGAACAAATTTTTATTTTATTTGATCGCCATATTGGATCTGTCATTTTGAATTTTTGAAATTTTGACTATGGATTCGTATTCAGCGACCCAAAAAGCTTTTGGGTACTAAGTTTTATGAAGATTGGCCCAATCAATCGAAAACAATACAAGGACGCCATATGGCGTCAATGCCGACGAAGGGGTTAAATAGTGTATCCGATTGTTACTCTTGTTTTCCGATTAAATGATGGATATGTCCGATTACCTTCATCGGATATGTCCAATCATTTTCTTTGTCTTTTATACAATTTAATCGGATATATCCGTTTGTTACTATTTAATTGGATTATCCGATTAGATGGGCCATGATATTTTTCTCAGTGTGAAGGGCACTTTACATCGTTTGTATACAGTCTCTACCTCCAAGAGTAAGGTGTCCTTTGTACACTTGTTCCGGCAAAAATGAGAGTTGTTCCGGGTTGTTCTATGCCCGTTTGTCATTGTTCTACATTTTGGACGCTGACGCGACGTTATCGGACGAAAGAGACAAATAAGCGTCTACTTCAGAGGAAGTGCCTTGTATGCTTGTTCGGCAAAATGAGAGTTGTTCCGGGTTGTTCTATGCCCGTTTGTCATTGTTCTACATTTTGGGACCGCTGACGCGACGTTATCGGACGAAAGAGACCAAATAAGCGTCTACCTTCGAGAGTAAAGTGCCCTTTGTATGCTTGTTTCGACACAAATGAGAGTTGTTCCGGGTTGTTTTGTTCGTTTTCAGGTTAAATATGTAATTTGGTGTCCAGAAGATAATAACGATATCTGTAAACTGCTGTAAAAGTACTATTTGGGCTCTTTACTATTTTTTGCTCTACCTTTTAAAATTCTTCTGTTGTGGAATTAATACTTTGGAACAATGTTTGGAACAACTAGAACAATCTATTGCGATAAAAAAATGGTTGATTTTTTAAAAAGGGGGAGCCAGTTAAAAAACTATTTTTTGCTCTACCTTTTAAAGTTCTTCTGTTGTGGAATTACTACTTTGGAACAATGTTTGAAACAACTAGAACAATCTATTGCGATAAGAAAATGGTTGATTTTTGAAAAAGGGGGGGCCAGCTAAAAAATTGATTTTTTTCGTTTTATTGGGAAATCGCTTTGAATAAATTAATATCGTTTTGGAACAATATGGTACAACGTTAGAACAACCTGGAACAACTTTCAAAATTATAATTTTCGAAAAAGGGGGGCCAACTTTACACACATAATTGGGAATGTAGGCAAACGGAGCCCCGCCCTCCATAGTATTGTCAGTCAAGGTGTTTAAAAGTATTAATCTAGACGTTCATAAAATATAATATTATATTGAGTGCATTTATCCATAGAAGTCAATATATTCAAGAAGAAAGAGTTCTTACCCCCGTGGTTTTTTATTTCGTTTAATAAATAAATGTAAATATATTCAACAAGAAACATGTCACCACCATTCTTGTCATATTTCATTTATTGGGTTGACCAAACAGTAATTGCGTTTCTTTCCAATAGATAGACATACATGTCTTGAAATGTAACTAACTTCATTCTAAACTGCAAATTCATTATGTAGGTTAACAACTCACAGTTCAAGCTTGTTTTAGAAAAAAAAAGTACACGATTTCGTTAACAATTGTTTGTTTGCCGTCGATTTCAAAATGGAAAATCAAAAAGAACATTTTCCTCATATTTTGTTTTATTACTTCCGAAAAGGGAAAAACGCTGTGCAAGCTCATAAAAAGTTATGTGATGTTTATGGCAAAGATGCTTTAAAACTGCGGCAGTGTCAAAATTGGTTTACTAAATTTCGATCTGCAGATTTTAATGTGAAAGATGCACCACGCTCAGGAAGGCCAATCGAAATTGATGATGGCAAAATAAAGGCACTGATCGATTCCAATCGGCGTTTAACGACACAAGAGATTGCTGAGAATCTTACCATATCGAAATCGAGTGTTGAAAACCATTTAAAACGACTTGGATACATTAGTAAGCTCGATATTTGGGTACCACGTGAGCTCAAAGAAATTCATCTCACTAAGCGTATTGACATCTGCGATTCTCTTTTGAAACGTGAGGAAAATGATCCATTTTTGAAACGTATGATAACAGCCGACGAAAAATGGATCGTCAACAACGTTAAACGAAAAAGATCGTGGAGTAAGCATGATGAACCTGCTCAAAGCACTTCAAAAGCAGATATTCACCAAAGAAAGATTATGCTGTCAGTCTGGTGGGACTGTGACGTCCTGACGTCCACCTCACACCCATTTTTAATTTTTTTATTTGCAATATCAATTATTAATGTATAACCACTGATAGTTATTTTTGAGCGCCATCGATAATTACCATTTTTGCTTCACTACATATTATTAACCACAGGCTTGCGTACAGTAGTCTGTTATTAGTCTAATCAAGAATAGTATTTACTTAGCAACCTAACCGACACATTTATTATGTTAAAAGCTTTAGCTTGATAATAGTTTTAATATAAAAATATATGAAGTAATGTTAATAATATTAACATATATAAAGGGAAAAGAAAATATTAAAACCACAAAAACAATATATATGTATAACTTAGTTATTATGCTTTATGATAGATTTATTTAATTAATTTAGTCACGTATATATATATATATATATATTGTCTGAAACAGAAAAACACAAAAACATACATAAAATCAGTAAAATATATAAAAACAGTTTTATATGTTTTAGTAGTTAAATAAAATAATTTTGAAACATTTATTATTAATAATTTGATAGATTTATAATATAATATTACGAGATTGGTAATATTTGAGATCGTTTGAACTGTAATACCATGAAGGTTTTTGTAGGTATAGCAAAACCATTGAGATATTTAATATTGGTTATTATATAAAAAGTATTAATGTTAGTTGTAATAATTGAAAGAATTGGTTTAAAAATATATCTTATTATATGGTTATATAGCCATTGATAAGTATTACAAATTTGGCTTAATACATTTGGGTTATTGACAGGATAAAATATTTAATTATTTTTTATAACAAAGAAACAAATGGATTTGAAATGGATTTTATTATACTATAGTAAAGTCCTTTGCAAGTAGGTAATTTTCGTTAAAACCAATAGGGTCGGTTATTATATAAAAACGGGAAAAATCAATTAGTTATTTAAGACAAGAGTAATAATAATGCCGGCGGAATTGAGTTTTATTAAGTGACAGTGTAGCTTTGACAGTTATTATAATTTACGGAGACATTTGGTGTTGATTGTTGTACAAGGTTATAAGTTGTCATTAATAACAATTAAAGGAGTAAATTTTGGAATTGATTTTATTATACAATGAAATAGTTTTTGTGAGTATAGTAAATTGTATTACCACATTTGAAGTAATTTATTGTACAGAAAAATAAAGATTAGTTTTATAACATAAAAGGAGAAACATTTTATAAGTAAAAGAATGTAGAATATTTGTCTACAATCTTAGTCAAAAAGAAGTACATATTTAAAGTTACGAAATTGCAATAAAATTTCACCAATTTTTTTGGGTCTAAAATTTGAACCGTAAGGAAATAATTTGTTATAATTATATTGAAGCATCTAGGTCATAAGAGGAAACTAATAGGGACCTCAGATTTTGAAAATAATCATTTTTACGGAAGTGACCAACAACTTTTGGGAATCATCATTTTTAGCTAGGCTGATGGTACCTTTGATGAAATTTTCCTTATCGCATCACGGGATCATTGAGAAACTGCAAAAATTGCAAAGTCACTATTTGTTAAACAAATCTGCGTTATTTTTCAATATTTATAGTGTAGAAAGTTTTAATGAAATATTAATAGTTTAGAAGTTACAAAGTTAAAAACAATTAAAGTCAAAATCAATTAGTAAACAATTTAATATAAAAGGAAATAAGTTGTTAAACCCAAAACTATTAAGAAAAGAATCAATCGTTAATTAATTATGAATAAAAGTATATTACACATGGTATTACATACATAGTAAGGATTGTTGAATTTATTTAAAGGAATATTTTATGTTACTGAGCATTAATTTAGGTATATAATTATTACGGATTTAATCCATTAATACTTAAGTATATTAACCATACCATATACGAACACACTTATATATGTGCGTATAACCCATAAAACAATTATTGGTTATTTAAGATTTTATGAATTAATTAAGACTAATATTGTATTGGAATAATAATTTTATACGGTTTAATTATAATATTAAACCCGGCACACCAATAGTTGCTTTATTAATAATTTTATAATAACCAAAGAATAGACGTGCAAGTACATACACGTGTATATCTATATATATAGGCATCCCTATAACTATAAGACAATTATTGGTTGAGTGAGATTTTATAAGTTTATTAAAATGGTGAAATAATAATTTTAGATAATTTAATTACATTATTAAAGGCTCATGATACCAATAATTGATTTTACAATAATTTACAATGATTATTATTAAGCTGAGTGCGTTATATTATTAAGTAGGCGTATGCAAGGTCTTATAATAAATCATGCATAAGACTAGGAGCATATAAATGCATATGTCAAGCGTTATAATTTTAAGAATTAAATTTGTGAGCATTACAGAATTATTTAAATATTAATTTGAATAAGACAGTGAACACAGCGTTAAGTAACAAAGGAATAAAGATTTAAATTCACGAAGGAATATTATTTCATGATGACTAATTGTAAAAGACGGTGACTTGTCGGCACCTGATTGAAATAATAATCCAAGACCGCTGTCTTAATCAAAGGTTGAATAGATATCTCGAGGAAGATATATCGGCAGGAAGTTGCAGCTGCCATTTGATTCGGAGAAACTCCGGTTGATGAAAAAGCATAACAGATGAGCGATAATTCTGTACTGAGAATTTCATGTTGAACTTACGCGTCAAAATACGTTTATCTTTTGTAAGCGTTGAGCGCACCGTTGAGCTCATCGTCCCCACTAGACGCACCGTGAGACCAATCCCACCACTTAAGTTTTCGATCCCACCATAAGAAGCTTCGAAAACGAAGAACCAATGAGTTAAGTGGGCAGAGCCTCCCAACTATTTTAGTTTTTGCTTTAACCGTAGCGTCCCCACTTATTGTAATCCCTTCTCGAGCTACAGGGACCCTGTCCCCACGCATCATAATTTTCGAGTATATAACGTGGTGCAGCAGCCAGAGAAACTTAACTTAACTTACTTAACACACTTGACTTACTTGACTTTGACTTTTTATTGACACACTTTTAATAAGACTCAGACATTATAATTATTATTACTTTACATCTTTTCATTACGACTACTATTGGAGTCGCTAGCTAGCGTAAATTCGCTAACTAAGCATAAAATATAACGTAGAGCCAGTGAAGTTTGAGTTATTACCGAAGTCTGATTGACTAATTCTTTTGCTGCTACATCATCAAGTGCTTCCTGACCTTAGGGTTAGATCTGTGCGAACGCTTGTGAGTAGATTTGTTTCATTATTTTATACTCGCTGCTGTTAGGGAACGTTATACTTGTACTCCATATACATACTACACATTTTGACAGATTTATAAAGTTTCAATACATTATTACACTTACAGTTACTTAATATTTTTGATTTATAATTACTTGAGAAACAATTACTGGCCTGAGGGTTCAGATTTATATGACATTTGCGAATAAAATTATTTCAAGTAACACATATATTCATATTGTAACCAACTTCTATATTACACTTGACTTTAGTAATAAACTTTTGATTAATTTGATTGCTCATTAAATATACCCTTCAATTATTATTGTATTAATCATTGAGAATAATGTTAGTGGTACAACAGTTGCAAACAATTATATTTCAACATTAACTTTCGTTCCAAATCGCTCGCCAGCGTAAATTCGCAGCGAAGCGTCATCCTATATTGAATATATAGTACATGAATGCATTAATTATTTCAATTTATTTGTGCGAGGCATACCCATTTATTTCAATTATATTAAAAGCGTTAATTCGCTTTTTCCCTTTGAATACCATTAACAGCGACTTCATTCGCTGTGATTTATCCTTTGAAAACATTCGAGGGCGAACATTCGCTTCCATACCTGTCATATACCACGGCGTGTATAGCCGCCATTTTTTCATGCTTTAGCTCGGTATAAGAACATATATGCCTCATTACACAATTAAGTCGCATTTAATATTAAAGTGAATTAAAATCAAATCATACCATTATTTGAAAGATAATTCGATTATAAACATTAATTTAACATTTGCATTACAAGGTTATTACATTTGTGTACTTAAATCAAGTGAGCATGGTAAAAAGTTCGACTTACGCTAGTGACAATAGTACGACTTACGCTAGTGACAATTACCCTAGTGACAATATTAAGAGATTGCTGACTTACCATAAAGCAGTGCATGGTGAATTAATAACTTTAATTACGGTTACAGTATATCACTAACAAGATTTAAGTTTAATAAATTACGTAATTGTTGTTTATTGTATTGTTAAGCACGAACATAGATTCATTCTTCTGACCAATTCCTTATGTACACTACGTCTGACCAATTCATTATATATTCTACCTGATACATTCAATTTAGTCACAGGAAGTATATTTTATTTAATTAACGAATAAAGCATTAGGAAATTATGAATAATAATTAATAACGAATTAGAATCAATATTAATTTGTTTTAAATCACTATTTTATTCTTCAACTCCATCACCGTGTGTGAGCATAAAAGTGCTCGTCTCCTTACCTTGTGTTACATTCCACTTATAAAGAAAGGCATAGTAACCTGCCTACTTTTCTTTTGAGATATTTTATTTTATTCAATCCTTTGCATATGAGCATTATTATTGCTCATCCTTTTCATTTTTC
Organism: Ooceraea biroi; assembly: GCF_003672135.1. Classification (NCBI taxonomy): domain Eukaryota; kingdom Metazoa; phylum Arthropoda; class Insecta; order Hymenoptera; family Formicidae; genus Ooceraea; species Ooceraea biroi. The sequence goes on along the minus strand of NC_039506.1, from coordinate 12,007,346 downwards.
CATTAGTAAGAGCGAAGTGACGCCCTTATTTCTATATTATACTACTGACATATACTACACAGCGACATTACGCCACGATTTCCTTTTCCAATATTTTCCTATTCTTATACCATAATTTTGTTGAAGAATTAAAAGAGATAATAATGTAAATTCATTTTTCATTTATTAGATAATAGGGAGATACCAAGTTACAATCAATATTGATTACAATATTTTCCTTTTGACAATCACGATTTCATCACCGTAAGAGTTAATCGCAAGCTCTCTCCATTCCCGGGTAAAGTCGGTGTATGCAGGTTGACCCATAATCAAAAGAGAGCACCTGAAATCAAATCACCTGAGGGATAGATTTGGGACAGGTACCTGACCGTCTACATTCTCACTTCCCCGGACGTGACAGGACTTTAAAGGTATTGTGTATTTTGAGCTGCTTGCGAGGAATCAAACCATTAATTCAGACGTATACTGTCGTCAACTGGATAAATTAAATGATGCCATCAAACAGAAACGTCCAGAATTGGTGAATCGCAAAGGTGTTGTGTTTCACCATGATAACGCTAGACCACGTACAAGTTTGATCACTCGTCAAAAGTGTTGCAGCTTGGATGGGATGTGTTACCACATCCACCATATTCGCCAGACCTGGCACCATCAGATTACCATTTGTTTCGTTCTTTGCAAAACGCCTTGAATGGTAAAACCTTTACTGCTGATGAGGATATCAAATCGTTCTTGGAATTGTTTTTTGCTGAAAAAGATAAGAACTTTTTTGAGCGCGGAATCATGAAGTTGCCTGAAAAATGGCAAAAGATAATCAAACAAAATGGAAAATATATTGTTTAATAAAGTTTTTGTTTCCCATGAAAAATTCGCCTTTTATTTATATTAAAAAAAACGCAATTACTTTTTGGCCAACCCAATATTTTGTTTAATAAATAAAGTCCAAATAATTTAGTGCGGAATATTATTTTGCTGAAATGACACATAATATGACAAATACATCAAATAGTAGACAGATGTATGTAAAAATGATGAAACTATTTATAATTATTACATGATCAGATGTCAATCAGATTTTTATTAAAATTCCTTAATTCATAATCACTTATATGTCTATATTATGCACAATGCGTTAAATATATTTATTTACTATCAAGTTTTTGTAAAAAAAATATATAAATATCTTTAGCACCTCTAGGCCATTGTCTTTTTTTAATTTGTGCATCATCAGCTTCAATCCAATGACTAGACATTCCTTCTCTACATATACTCGTGTAATGACCATCCTCAATATATAAACCACTATGAAATATAGCATTCATAAGCTTATACATTTGTCCAGCTATTAAAACTTTAGTTGTAGGAATAGTACATATATTAAATTTACGTATTGCTTTCACCATTTTATCATCTTGGGATGAAAATAATACTAAACGAATAATAACTATATCTTTCGTTACTGTTAATTCATTCTTAAGGGGATCCTGGAGTCGTCTGTATTACCGGCCGAACTTAGGCCGAAATAGTGATTTTCCAAGAACAGAATCTTTTTATTGACTTCACAGAATGCAAAATCCTTTTGCACGATGAAAGTAGACACAATAATGTAGTGTGGAAGATAAGACTGTACTTTCTAAACGGAAAAAAATCTCATCTTATAGGCTTCATGGCGAATGTCGTACAATAATATAAATTTGGCACTGCGTACATACGAAATTACTATCATCCACACTAAATTCACAATAAAGGAATACGAGGATGCTTTTAGAAGTGAATTTAGATGCGTAATAAAAAAGATTTCTCTCTTGAAAAATTACGTGAATATACGCGTCCGCATTCATGGCCACGCGTGCTAACAAAGCACAAGATTAGTTCCTCCATGCTGCGAGAGATGGCGTTGCAATACATGTCTATTTGAGAAGGACAGGCCTGTCATATCAGTCATATGGCGAGAGGTTAGACGTATTGTGCGTCTAACCTCACGTATTAAATTGTTTATTTTATGTTAAATAACCTAGATGTCGTATTGATAGGTTCACGACGCGTGTCTTGGGACACAAATTTTAAAAAAATTTGTTTATTTTATACACACTCCTATTCTAATCGCTCGCTCACACGCACGCTCCCTATAGACTACATATAATTACGTTCATTTTTCTGTCTGTCTGTCTACGCGTCATGATATTCTTTCATTGTCATTCATGCCGCTCTTTCTCGTTTCATTCTCGTTTGTACATAAAAGAAAATTTAATTTATGCATTATTATTTTCTATATGGGAAAAATGAAATGTTATAAAATGTTACAAAGTATTACGTTCTTGTTATTCATTATTTACGATGACTATTATTAGAGTTTCCTTATTTTTCTGCTTGACCTGTTTTCTAACGTGTATGTATATGAATAAAATACATTCCTATTATTTCCTTGTGGTACATATCACATATTTGGAATGCATATGTCACGTTGTAAAACATGTAGTGTTGGGGAAAACTGAAAAACATAAAGATACGAAAGCACAGTACCGATATAGTTTTAGTACGTAAAATACAGGAAATCAGTACAGAAAAATATAATCCGCAAGAGACAATCGTTCAAAAATGTTAATAATGATATGTCTAAATTGTTAGCAAGTATTATAATTGATCAAACCTTTTAATATTATGATCCTTATTATTACGCATGATATTCATGTTCAATATAAGGACATGTTTGAACCTTTTAACATATTTATTTATACTTGCTAATAATTTAGACATATTGTTATCAACATTTTTTAATTATCTTATTTTGCGGATTATGCTTTTCTGGACTTTTCATGTACTTTATGCAAAATATACCATTATGGTACATTCGTATGTTTAGGTTTTTCATTTTTCCCTAACAATACTTGTTTTACTTTACGTGACATATGCATTCCAAATATGTGATATGTAACACAAGGAAATAACAGGAATTTCACTATTTATATACAGATACGTAAGAATGTTTTCTTACGTATCTGTATATAAATAGTGAAATTCCTGTTATTTCCTTGTGTTACATATCACAGCTGTTCTCAAGCTCAAAAATGAGGAAAGTCTAATAATAATCGGCGTAAATAATGAATAACAAAAACACATTTTGTAACATTTCATGTTTACCATATATCATATAATAATGCATAAATTTTCTTTTACGTACAAACGAGAACGATACGAGAAAGAGCGGCATGAATGACTGAAAGAATATCATGACGCGTCGACAGAGACAGACAGACGGACAGACGGACAGAGAGACAGAGACAGAGAGAGAGAGAGAGAGAGAGAGAGAGAATAGTAATTGCATTTTACAAATAAACATTCTGTATTGTTTAAAATAATATTTTTATTATATATATTTTATATATATATATACATATATATTTTTATATATTTTTTTCTCTTTGGCTTCATCTGAAACATAAAAATTGAAAAAAACCATGTTATTGTGTACAGTGAAAGCAAAATTTATACATTATATTCAAATATATATTGTTGCATCCGGGTGGACCACCCGGTATGACGTGTGCTGGTCGGCTGCTGTCAGCTGAGCGCCGTCGGGTCGGCCGTCAGGGAGATAAATAAATAGCGAGAAAGAAGAGAGTACGAATCTTAACCTTGTCATAATAAGACGTGTTTTCTGTGAGCTCTGATTCCTGTTCAGTTTGCAATAAAGCTTTCGTTCCGTTATTCTGTGTTCTCATTTCCGCGAGCACGAGTTCCGCAGGTGTTCTTGACAGCGATCGACGCTCGGACGCAATAATATTATGGAATATGGAAAATATAATTTATTGATACTTTACTTGTAATACTGATAATACAGGAATGGTGGCGGTGTGGCCACGTTCCACGGTGTCGCCGCGTCCGCATATCCTGGTACCGCCGCTGGTGGTGGCGGCGCGGTCACGTTTCCTGGTACCGCCGCTAGTGGTGGCGGAGCGGTCACGTTCCCTGGTACCGCCGGTGGTGGCGGCGCGGCCACGTTCCATGGTGCTGCCGCGTGCCAATATCCTAGTGCCGCCATGTGCCCATATCCTGGTACCGTGTGACATCCTGCGATGTCCAATAACCTTAAAAATTTTATTTTTGCTTATTCAACGCATTTATGAATTAATCGCTAGAATTACGGTATAAACTACCAACATATTGTTAATATTGTAACTTACCATTGACATTTATCGTCAACCAAAGTACATCATAAGTTGTTACCGACAATGTATAACCATATAAGACAGGTTATCGGCAAACGCATATTCACTACTTAACCAATTACCGACTTTCGATAGGTACCAACTATTATATCGAACATATTACTATTTTATTTTATTAATCATTATTAATATTGCTAATCAATAGTTAAGAAGGAAAAATCCAAAAAACACATAAACGAGTAAAACCAATACAATATACTAATATTTAGAATCATAGTTATTACCTAAGTTACGTAGTAGCCTTTTATGAACGGGAATAGATACATATATATATATATATATATATATATATATAAAAGAATGAAAAAACCATAAAAACATGCGTTAAATAAAAATCCACTAAAAAGCCATTATAATACGTTTTAATACTGTAATGGTAGTAATTTTTGGATATTTCATAACGTAAGCTGTTAGACAAAGTATATACATATAAATAATTTAGGGCGTCCTTATAACTATATATTTTATGTACACTGTTACATTAAGGAGATCAATTAAATATAGGAGCAAATTACATTTTTTGAATATAATAAAATTTTGTTATAAACAAACAAATTTTATAATGACAATCACATTCATGATATATTTAATTATACGATTACATAGTCATCTGCGAGTATAACAAAAATGAATAGAACATCTGAGTGCATTTGTTATGAAAAAACCATAGGTTATTGTTTATAATAATTGAAGGAATAAGGTTAGGTGAATGAAAAGTATATAATAATGGTCCATGGACCATATCGAAGGACCGTAGGAACTTGGAATTTTAAAATAGTCAAAATTTTTATTTGTTAACTAAGCGATGAAAATGTAATCCGTTGGGAAATAATTTTTTATAATTATATAGCGTTATTGTAGGTAATAAGAGGAACTCAACGGTACCATCAAATTTATGAAAAACTCATTAATTTAGAAATGACTAACAACTCTCATTGAGCACCATTTTTCGCCAGTCTGATGGTACCTGTGGAAAAATTTTCGTTTTAACATTATTACTTCACGAGATATTGCAAAAATCGAAAAGTCACTATTCAGTAACCAAATATACATTATTTATAATTACGTTTGGTGTAAAAGATTTTAATAAATTATCAGTAGTTTAAAGGTTATATGGATTTATACAAATTAAATTAAAATCAATTAATTAATTGATAATTAACTATGAATAACGAAAAACCAATTGCAAAAAACATATATTGATTATTACATTATTAGTTATTAGCTCGCTGTGGCATTATGGTTCATTATTCGTTTAATAAGAGTAATTATTTAAATATATCATAATTAATATTCATATAACATTTAGTTAATCAGTTAAAATATATGAATGATTATTAATCGTAGAATAAAGAACATTATAATAATGCGTTAAATTGTAAACTTAGGCATTTAGTTATTTTGTATGGACCACATAGTGTTTACAACATTTCGTACGCTTTGTAATGTTTCAAACACTTTAAAGCGGTTAAGGGACTTCATACGCTTTGTAACATTAAGTTGCTAATTTGTGAAGTAAGAAACAATTATAATGCATTAAATTGCAATGCTATTAATTATTTTAATATTACTTGTATTGAATTATTAATTCATTATTTTATTTAATGGAAGATATTATAATGACTAACATTAATATGACAACTAATCAATAGGTTAAGGTGTATGAACAATTATTATTAATAAGAAACGTTACAGTAGTGCGTTAAAGTATAATACACAAGGTTACTCTAATATTAATTAACTGAATGCATTAAATTATTATCCAGAGGTACAAGGGACCTTATAAATAATTAATGCATAAGGTTTTAGAAATTTAGGTTAAATTAATAATTTTAATATTTCATTTGTTGGGATCGAATAATACAGTGGACAAGGTGTTAATTGAAGATTATTTCATTAACAGAAAATATCACTTATAATTTAGTATCATTATTGGTTGATTCGTACTACTACCATGTAAGGTTACCTTTATCGTTTTTCATATCTTAATTTTAATCATGCAATATTCGCATATAAAATTTGATAATATTGTCTTTATAGGTTTATTAAAGATTTTTAATCTTAAAATAAAAGAAAAAAATATTTAATTAACGGGGCGCGAACCAGGATATGTTAAACTCGAGGCTTTACTTCCTTACATGCTATGTGCTCCTGTTACTATTACTCTATATTTCTTCACATTTTTAATAGTAATCATGCAATATTCATGTTTTAAACTAGATATATTGATTTTATTGGTTTATTAAAGACTTTTAATATTAAAATAAACAAAAATAGACAAAAAAAGAAAAAATAATTAACGGGACGCGAACCATGAAATATTAATTCTTAAGGCGGCGATTTACTGACGCCAGATTAAAGTAATAATCGGTGTCCACTGTCTTAATCAAAAGACATAACAGTCTCTTCGATAAATTTAATCGTTAAATTTTAGTTGACTGAAAGTCATACCGGATGTTTCGATTATTTAGTACGGAGAAATTTCTGTTGACCATAAGTCCCAACAGCTCATGCGATATATTTGTACTGAGAATTTTATGTTGAACATTGGGAGAAAAATAATTTTATCTAACCAAAGCACTAAGCTCATCGTCCCCACCAGACTTTTCAAGGCCTCGATCCCACCATTAATAATTTTAAGAGCGGGGAACCAATCAGCGATCAAGGCGTAGCCTCCCTACTATTGTAACTTTGCATTTAATTATAAGGTCCCCACTTTTTGTAACCCCTTTTCGAGCGACAGGGACTCTGCCCTAAAATTTTAGTATAAGACTTGGTGCAGCAGCAAGAGAGCGTTACTACCTTTTTGGAAGACTCGTGACTTATTATTTGATCATTACTTTCGTCACTTCGCTTTATAGCAATACGTCGCTAATAAAGCGCCTACCTAACTCAGTACTTGTCAGTCATTTATAATTTGCTATTACTTGATTTGCATTATAGCGTTGAGTCGCTACTAAGGCATCAACCTAATTTAGAATCAGTGGAGTTTGTTTAACAATTATTTCTCGCTGCTGCTTGTTAAGTGCTTCCTGGCCTGAGGGTCCAGATTCCTGCGAACACTTGTGAGTAGATTTGTACCAAGTTTGAATTCTTATTGTATACCACTATTCTTAATTGTTGTTTGCCAACTCATACGACTTTATTTTATATTCATACGACATTTGTATTCAATCTTTCTGTAACACAATTATATTATATCTACATTCAGTAACAGTTTACTTATTAATTCATCATTTATTTTGTAACTTTTGTACCTTCTTTACCTTAATTAATTATTCATTTATATGATCCTTAAAATATTCTTTAAAAGATTTATACTGCCTTTCCTTATTTTACTTGGCGTTTATCCGCTGATTGTCCGACTTCTTTTAGTTTCATTTTATTTATACTATTTCCAGCTATATTACCACTAGGCGATACCATTTATGACTATACTACTAGCATCAATTTGCTTGTATTATCAGCATAATTCCTTATTATTTCACTCCTTATTATTTTATTTGTTGATCCATTACTACTTACAGTTATATTATTAAGCGTCCATTTCGCTTATGATACAACCCTTTAATACTTATACTACTTATAGCTATACAATTGGCTATACACCTTTAGTTATATTATTAAACGTCCATTTCGCTTACGATACAATTTTTAAGTATCCTTAGCATATTAGTATTACCTATAATTACACTACTATGCGTTTACCTCGCTTATGATATAAATCTTTCATTGAGTTGTACTACTTACTCATTTTTTTATTATACCACTAAGCGTTTACTTCGCTTATGATATAAATCTTTCATTGAGTTGTACTACTTATTCATTTTTTTTTCCTACCTATACCAATCGGCGTTTATCCGCCTGCGATATACCTTTGTCATTGATTCATATCACTATTATTTTACTTATAAGTTATTATATCAAGGGTTTAATTCGCTTGCATTACAACTTTTTATTAACTTACTTATACTACTTGAAGTTGTCCGTCTACAATACGATTTTATTAGTTTAAACCACTTATTTTACCGTTAATCCAACAATGAAGAATATAAGGTTCCGAATTTGGAACTTTGAAGTGTGAAATAAATATTTTAGTACGCCTATATACTTATACTACCTATATTTTGTTTTCACCAAGCCAATCACAGCAATATTCGCTGTAATCCATTTCATTAATCCATTTCCGAGCTACGAATTATTCCAGGATTATTTTTTTTATATTACTACTCTTGATTAATAACTTTAGATTATTATTATTATTAATATTCAAGGAACATATTAAAATATACGCTATTAATAACTTCTGAACCAGTTATTGTCAGTATTTATTTATAATCTTTTTATTATTATATTTAGAATCAAAGAGGGAAAATATCTAGAAGACTTATCGTGGTTATGGAAAACAATTTTGGAATAAGGGTAGGTACTTGAGCGGTTACTCGCTGTAAGGAGCAAAAAGTGCTCTAAGTACAGGGTGGGGAAAAATTATTGGTCAAGCTTTCGCCAGTCGATTCTACTCGTCGAGCTGAACAAAAGTCTCAAAGGGACCATATGCCGGAAATCAATATTTCATAGAGAAATCTTCGTGTGTATTTTTTTACCTGAAATTTCAAAAAAATCGATGTTTATGAAGTCAGAAAATAAATCTGATGCTTATAAAGTTCTTAAAATCATGTTCTGAATATCCTGATCATGATTAGCGAAAATCACCCCTCAAAAATGACCCTGAAAAATTCGTTTTCAAGGTCAAAAATCTGCTTAATCTACTCTTAGCGCTACCCAGGAACGACGTGGACGTGGTAGATTTCTGTTCCCTTCGGGGTGACTTAATTACAGTGAGTTCCCCTTGCCTCTCACTTTATCGTCGTCGACGCTACCTACGAACAAACAGAACTGACCCATCGGCCCCAATAGCTCTGAGCAGTTGTGCTTGTCTGCCAGCTTCAATGTGACCACCACCGTTATCAATGCAAGCTTGGAGTCTCTCCACCAAATTATCTCGTACTCTACGGAGCACAGCTCGATTTCGTGCTAAAGTAGCAACCGCCTCTTCAATGCAATCTCGTAAATTCTGAGCTGTCCTTAAAGCCCTGCTTGACCCATAAACAATGGCTTTCAGAGCTCCCCAGAAATAAAAGTCCAGAGGGTTTAGGTCAGGTGAACGGGCGGGCCATAAGTGTGGCGCAGGATTACGACCGATCCATCGAGTTCCAAAAACTCGTAAAAAAGCACGGACTTGCCTGCCGAAATGCGGTGGAGCACCGTCATGCATAAAAAAATTCGATTACGGGCATTCCTTGGAACCATACGTCTCAGTCGATTCAGGAGAGTATGACGTAGAATCCGCAAATACTCAACGCTTGACAATCGGTTTGAGAGAAACACAGGAGCAATATAATCATTCCCGAGTATCCCTACCCAAACATTGACTGTAAAATGACCCTGCTGAACTCTTTGGACCATTGCGTGTGGAATGCGTCTGCGCCAGATGCGAACATTTTGCCGGTTCAAAATGGAAGTGCTGGAAAAACTGGATTCATCAGTGAACACTATATTTTTCAGAAAGTACCGATATCTTCGGATCTTGCAAAGCATCCACCGACAAAAACGAAGACGAGCTGTGCGATCACCAGGTCGTAACTCATGCACTACCTGCACTTTGTAGGGTCGTAGGCCTTCCTCACGGAGACTGCGCAAGACTGTTTTATGATCAACCCCTACTCGCGCGCCTATGCGTCGTGATCACATGACAGGATAAGTTCGAGCTAGAGCAATCACACGTTCCTCAATTCTCCAAGACACACGAGGACGACCTGCCCTACGGTGGCCAGCACCTGCAACATTCATTTGCTCCTGATCATGTAATCGTTCATCGAGTCGTTGAAATTCTCGACGATCAGGCACGGACCCTGGACGTAATGGTCTGCCATTAGCTTGGCGTCGCAACCAACTAGCATAAAGAGCTCGTGCTCGTGTGTAATTATCATGAGCACGATCAATTTCTCGAAGCATTAGACGTTGGTCACGCCCATCCCGAAGCGCCCTATCACGACCACCACGGCCACCACGTCGAGGCAGCAACGTTATTCTTAGAAAAAATTTGGTAAAAAATTAAAACAATTTTTTTAATTTTACACTGAAAATTGATTCAAGATCAGCGGCGGTCTTCTAATAATCACGAAAAAGGTCTGGATATGGATGGAAAGCTTCTTAAGCACAAGTAACGAATGTCTTATGGAGCGATATATTATTCCTCTCCGAGGCAAATGACCGTTGCTTTAAGGAACCAACAGCCGTGGAAATGTTACTGGGTACCAAGATACCCCGAAGGGAACACAAATCTACCACGCCCACTTCGTTGTTCCTGGGTAGCGTTAAGAGTAGATTAAGCAGATTTTACATTCATCACAATTAATTTTACGAAATTTTTTGGCTTCTAAAAACTTCAAACGAAGATTTCTCTATGAAATATTGATTTCCGGCATGTGGTCCCTTCGAGACTTTTGTTCAGCTTGACGAGTAGAATCGACTAAGCCAATAAAAAATTTGACATTGAAAATGACCTTGAAAGTTAATTTTGCGGCACCATGTTTATGATGCAATGTTGGCGATCTCGTGTCACGTCCGGGGAAGTGAGAATGTAGACGGTCAGGTACCTGTCCCAAATCTATCCCTCAGGTGATTTGATTTCAGGTGCTCTCTTTTGATTATGGGTCAACCTGCATACACCGACTTTACCCGGGAATGGAGAGAGCTTGCGATTAACTCTTACGGTGATGAAATCGTGATTGTCAAAAGGAAAATATTGTAATCAATATTGATTGTAACTTGGTATCTCCCTATTATCTAATAAATGAAAAATGAATTTAAATTATTATCTCTTTTAATTCTTCAACAAAATTATGGTATAAGAATAGGAAAATATTGGAAAAGGAAATCGTAGCGTAATGTCGCTGTGTAGTGTATGTCAGTAGTATAATATAGAAATAAGGGCGTCACTTCGCTCTTACTAATGGAAAAATGAAAAGGATGAGCAATAATAATGCTCATATGCAAAGGATTGAATAAAATAAAATATCTCAAAAGAAAAGTAGGCAGGTTACTATGCCTTTCTTTATAAGTGGAATGTAACACAAGGTAAGGAGACGAGCACTTTTATGCTCACACACGGTGATGGAGTTGAAGAATAAAATAGTGATTTAAAACAAATTAATATTGATTCTAATTCGTTATTATTATTCATAATTTCCTAATGCTTTATTCGTTAATTAAATAAAATATACTTCCTGTGACTAAATTGAATGTATCAGGTAGAATATATAATGAATTGGTCAGACGTAGTGTACATAAGGAATTGGTCAGAAGAATGAATCTATGTTCGTGCTTAACAATACAATAAACAACAATTACGTAATTTATTAAACTTAAATCTTGTTAGTGATATACTGTAACCGTAATTAAAGTTATTAATTCACCATGCACTGCTTTATGGTAAGTCAGCAATCTCTTAATATTGTCACTAGCGTAATTGTCACTAGCGTAAGTCGTACTATTGTCACTAGCGTAAGTCGGACTTTTACCATGATCACTTGATTTAAGTACATAAATGTAATAAACTTGTAATGTAATTGTTAAATTAATGTTTATAATCGAATTATCCTTCAAATAATGGTATGATTTGATTTTAATTCACTTTAATATTAAATGCGACTTAATTGTGTAATGAGGCATATATGTTCTTATACCGAGCTAAAGCATGTAAAAATGGCGGCTATACACGCCGTGGTATATGACAGGTATGGAAGCGAATGTTCGCCCTCGAATGTTTTCAAAGGATAAATCACAGCGAATGAAGTCGCTGTTAATGGTATTCAAAGGGAAAAAGCGAATTAACGCTTTTAATATAATTGAAATAAATGGGTATGCCTCGCACAAATAAATTGAAATAATTAATGCAGTCATGTACTATATATTCAATATAGGATGACGCTTCGCTGCGAATTTACGCTGGCGAGCGATTCTGAACGAAAGTTAAAGTTGAAATATAATTGTTTGCAACTGTTGTACCACTAACATTATTCTCAATGATTAATACAATAATATTTGAAGGGTATATTTAATGAACAATCAAATTAATCAAAAGTTTATTACTGAAATCAAGTGTAGTATAGAACTTGGTTACAATATGAGTGTATGTGTCACTCGAAATAACTTTATTCGCAAATGTCATAAATCTGAACCCTCAGGCCAGTAATTGTTTCGCAAATAATTATGAATCAAAAATATTAAGTAACTGCAAGTGTAATAATGTATTGAAGCTTTATAAATCTGTCAAACTGTATGATATGTATATGGAGTACAAGTATAACGTTCCATAAGAGCAGCGAGTATAAAATAATGAAACAAATCTACTCATAAGTATTCGCACAGATCTAACCCTCAGGTCAGGAAGCACTTGATGATGTAGCAGCAAAAGAATAAGTCAATCAGACTTCGGTAATAACTCGAACTTCACTGGCTCTACGTTATATTTTACGCCCAGTTAGCGAATTTACGCTAGCTAGCGACTCCAAGTTGGTCTGGTATTAAGAACAAAAATAAGAATAAGGATCCGAACAATTATAATATTAATAATTCTAAAAGTGTCCTAATAATCGTGATTCTCTTGCTGCTGCACCACGTTATATACTCGAAAATTATGATGCGTGGGGACAGGGTCCCTGTAGCTCGAGAAGGGGTTACAATAAGTGGGGACGCTACAGTTAAAGCAAAAACTAAAATAGTAGGAAGGCTCTGCCCACTTAACTCATTGGATCTTCGTTTCCGAAGCTTCTTATGGTGGGATCGAAAACTTAAGTGGTGGGATTGGTCTCACGGTGCGTCTAGTGGGGACGATGAGCTCAACGATGAGCTCAACGCTTACAAAAGATAAACGTATTTTAACGCGTAAGTTCAACATAAAATTCTCAGTACAGAATTATCGCTCATCTGTTATACTTTTTAATCAACCGGAGTTTCTCCGAATCAAATGGCAGCTGCAACTTCCTGCCGATATATCCTGCTTGAGATATCTATTCAACCTTTGATTAAGACAGCGGTCGTGGATTATTATTTCAATCAGGTGCCGACAAGTCGCCGTCTTTTACAATTAGTCATCATGAAATAATATTCCTTTGTGAATGTAAATCTTTATTCCTTTGTTTCTTAACGCTGTGTTTACTGTCTTATTCAAATTAATATTTGAATAATTCTGTAATGCTCATAAATTTAATTCTTAAAATTATAACGCTTGACATATGCATTTTATATGCCCCTAGTCTTATGCAGAAATTATTATAAGACCTTGCATACGCCTACTTAATAATATAACGCACTCAGCTGAATAATAATCATTGTAAATTATTGTAAAATCAATTATTGGTATCATGAGCCTTTAATAATGTAATTAAATCATCTAAAATTATTATTTCAATATGCCATTCTAATAAACTTATAAAATCTCACTCAACCAATAATTGTCTTATACTTATAGGAATACCTATATATATAGATATACACGTGTATGTACTTGCACGTCTATTCTTTGGTTATTATAATATTAGTAAGAAAGCAACTGTTGGTGTGCCGGGTTTAATATTATAATTAAATCGTATAAAATTGTTATTCCAATACAATGTTAGTCTTAATTAATTCATAAAATCTTAAATAACCAATAATTGTTTTATGGGTTATACGCACATATATAAGTGTGTTCGTATATGGTATGGTTAATATACTTAATTATTAACGGATTAAATCCGTAATAATTATATGCCTAAATTAATGCTCAGTAACATAAAATATTCCTTTAAATAAATTCAACAATCCTTACTATGTATGTAATACCATGTGTAATATACTTTCATTCATAATTAATTAACGATTTATTCTTTTCTTAATAGTTTTGGGTTAAACAACTTATTTCCTTTTATATTAAATTGTTCACTAATTGATTGTGACTTTAATTGTTTTTAACTTTGTAATTTCTAAACTATTAATATTTCGTTAAAACTTTCTACACTATAAATATTGAAAAATAACGCAGATTTGTTTAACGAATAGTGACTTTGCAATTTTTGTGGTTTCTCAATGATCCCGTGGTTCGATAAGGAAAATTTCATCAAAGGTACCATCAGCCTAGCTAAAAATGATGATTCCCAAAAGTTGTTGGTCACTTCCGTAAAAATGATTATTTTCAAAATCTAAGGTCCCTATTAATTTCCTCTTATGACCTAGATGCTTCAATATAATTATAACAAATTATTTCCTTATGGTTCAAATTTTAGACCAAAAAAAGTTGGTGAAATTTTATTGCAATTTCGTAACTTTAAATATGTACTTCTTCTTGACTAAGAATGTAGATAAATATTCCTTATTCTTTTACTTATAAAATGTTTCTCCTTTTATGTTATAAAAATAATCTTTATTTTCCTATACGATAAATTACTTCAAATGTGGTAATACAATTTACTATACTCACAAAAACTATTTCATTGTATAATAAAATCAATTCCAAAATTTACTCTTTTAATTGTTATTAATGTTATTAATGACAACTTATAACCTTGTACAACAATCAACACCAAATGTCTCCATAAATTATAATAACTGTCAAAGCTACACTGTCACTTAATAAAACTCAATTCCGCCGGCATTATTTTTACTCTTGTCTTGAATAACAAATTGATTTTTCCCGTTTTTATATAATAACCGATCCTATTGGTTTTAACGAAAATTACCTACTTGCAAAGGACTTTACTATAGTATAATAAAATCCATTTCAAATCCATTTGTTTCTTTGTTATAAAAAATAATTAAATATTTTATCCTATCAATAACCCAAAATGTATTATGCCAAATTGTAATACTTATCAATGGCTATATAACCATATAATAAGATATATTTTTAAACCAATTCTTTCAATTATTACAACTCACATTAATACTTTTTATATAATAAACAATATTAAGTAGCTCAATGGTTTTGCTACACCTACAAAAACCTTCATGGTATTACAATTCAAACGATCTTAAATATTACCAATCTCGTAATATTATAAATATTATAAATTTATCAAATTATTAATAAATGTTTCAAAATTATTTTATTTAACTGCTAGAGTATATAAAACTGTTTTTATATATTTTACTGATTTTATGTATGTTTTTGTGTTTTTATGTTTTAGACAATATATATATACGTGACTAAATTAATTAAATAAATCTATCATAAAGCATAATAACTAAGTTATACATATATATTGTTTTTGTGCTTTTAATATTTTCTTCTCCCTTTATATATGTTAGTATTATTAACAGTACTTTATATATTTTTATATTAAAACTATTATCAAGCTAAAGCCTTTAACATAATAAATGTGTCGGTTAGGTTGCTAAGTAAATAATATTCTTGGTTAGATTAATAACAGACTACTGTACGCAAGCCTGTGGTTAATAATAAGTAGTGAAGCAAAAATGGTAATTATCGATGGCGCTTAAAAATAACTATCAGCAGTTATACATTAATAATTAATATTGCAAATTAAAAAAAATAAAAATGGGTGTGAGGTGGACGTCAGGACGTCACACTCGACGAGTAGAATCGACTGGCGAAAGCTTGACCAATAATTTTCCCCACCCTGTACATTAGAAAGTTTGTTTTTATGTAGATGGTAAAGAAAAGGCGCCATAGGGCTGGACGCCGAAAAAAGGAAAGAATTAAATACCTCCAAAGATTACGCCGAGAACAATTTGCAAAGTTTTTGGAAAATCTTAATAAAGCTGAACAACATTCGGAGCGAAACATTAATCAGGTCCCTTCGACCTCAACTGAGGGCAAGGATGTGCCCTTAATTTCGTCACTTACCAACAGTAACTTTCCTCAACATACTCCTTCGGGAAGCGACGATACATCCGCTGATTCTCAGAATCCAGGAACAGGATCTTTACCTCAACCTGTTACTGAGGAATCTGAAATTATCAATTTAACTTGCGATGAATCTGACATCGAATTTATTGAGGAAATAGAGTTGATTCAGAATCCCCGACCTGATCCAATAATAAATTCATACTTCATGCAATTAGAGAGATTTGTTCGGGTAACCTTAATCGACAATGCCAATAACACCACTTTAACGCACGAAATTCCAGAAGAATTGGAACCATCTACTGAAGAATAAAGTTTATAATCATTTACACCTCCCTAAGTTTGGTTAAACTTACGAACTGACTCAAGCAATCAAAAGCGTTCACCCGCTTTAAGCGTGGACTAGAAGAGCGAACGCAAGGTTAGGTACTACTTGTGTCATTCTATTTGAGTTATACTATTTGAGTTATACTATTTAATTATTTGGTTAGTACCAGTTATGTTTATTAATTTCCTTTGTCGTTATTACCTAGATTTAATACATAGTAATAAATAATACTAGCATCATAGAGTCATAGACTATATTTTATTAATCAACAATTATACATTCATAGTTCGATTCTGAAAGATAACCTCGTCATCATTGTAAGTTGATCGAAACTCTCTCCATTCCCGGATAAAGTCGGTGTATGCAGATTGACCCTAAATCAAAAGAGAGTATCTGATGTTAATTACCGAGGGCTAGGCTAGCACAGAAACCAGGTTAGCAACATTCTCACCTCCCCAGACGTGACACTCTGCGAACGGAATTTAAAAGAATACTAAATACTCGTACTTACGTCGCACAGGAAACCTCGAACCTCTCCGTGTACCGCTCGTACGCTGTTCGCCATGTGTAATGGCGTCATTTGTAGGTAGTGCTACATGTGATCGCGCGGTCGATAATCGATTACCAGATGGAGTCGGTGTCACGATATCTCGTTATATCGCGATTACGTCATTAAAGATTGGAAATTCAAACGTTGATGCTACCTAACAACATAACTTTGTGTTTAACGAAATACTTATTACAGAATAATATCAAATTATGCGATAATCGTCGATAATTAATTCCTTGGATTTCTTGCACCTAAAAGTACAGCAATTACTTTGTAAAATGACGTAAACTCCTATAAGTATTATTACAAATGTGTTGTCTCTCAACTTCTACCTTAAGATATCAAAATAACACTCTAATATGATTTGCAATGTAACAAAGGACTCAAACATTCAAAATGGGCGCTTAAAATCTTCATGTTTGTGACGGAACAATGGTACCGGACAAGATATCTGTACTTTATTGTCGTAATGCAATCTATAGTTACATGTACATCCTTCAAAGCTGTGGAATTACTGAAAATGCATGAAAATCACAACAAATGGAAGACAATGAAACAAAATACAGGAGAATTCGTGATAATGCAGTAACATCGAAGAAAATGCAATTAATTAAGAGACACAGTTATATACGTTTATTTCTGCGAACATACAGTAAAGAAAATAAATAAAAATAACAATTTGCAAGAAAATAACAATTTGCATAAAAACCGAAAATAAAGAATTGTACACGGCATGTTTGTCGCCATCTCTGTGTAGGCTACCTGGAATACAGACAAAGCAAGTAGATATTAATGTTACATGGAAATAGGTAAGGTGAGCACTTGCAATGGAGGATAAGGGATTGCGAACAACAAAGAAATGCAATAAAACGGAATCAAAGTAAGCAGAGAAGTAATTAATGTGACTTACCGTCCACTTGTGCTGGTTACTCCTCAGGCTCCAGGAAGAGGAGGAGCTCGTCGTCCTCGTCTTCAGAAGTCCGCGCTCCAGGTCCGCAATCCGCCGCCTTATGCGGTCAACGGCGGGATACCGCGCCGGGCCGTAAGGTATATCCTCCTCGTCGCTACTGAGTTCTAAACTCCACATGGAGTCAGTGTCAGAGAGCTCCTCTTCAGACACGGTCTCGTTGTTGCGTTCCGCGTTGGCCTCTCTTTCTTCTCACGACATGATCTTATTCCTTCGATATCGCCAATTGCACAAGTGAGTACTGTTACGTCCAGGAGACTCCACGGTTCCTCGCTTCCATAGGGAAAATATTAAATTTAGAAATAGAGAAAAGTAACAAGTAAGAACTAATCCCCACCAGCAGAAAGAACGACCGGACGAGCGCAGGGGCCAAGTGGTCTTATTGTTAACAAGCGTCACGAAGCGATATGCGAACCATAAGGCTCACAATTTTTTCAAACCCCGCTTGCGCTCAGCCGAAACACTCGATAGGCAAAAAACAACAGGAGTTAATAGCTAAAATCACTTAGCGAAGACCGCTCCAGATCTGGAAAAGCGGAGCGGCACTTAGGAATCGTGACCCGCTGACGGCAATAAAGTAATCCACCGAATTTAAATACTGAGAAGTTCTGCCATACATGGGCAGTTGTGAACAAGATACGCGATATAAATAGATTTAAACTAAGGGAAGCGTAAACGTGGATTGTCTTATGTATGGTCAACGGTGGGGTCTTCACAAGTGCCGCACTTTAACTATCGAGAACAAAATCATAAATCCATCAGATACCACTGCAATTCAGAAGCAACAAACGCTCCATTAGAAATAAATTTTTTAAAATTATTTTTCTTCTTTTCTGAGAAAAGAATAACCCCTACCTATACTCTTTTAGCCCTATATAAAGGGAACAATTTGGTCAGAGAGTCTCTTTTAATCTTTGGTCAGCCTGCAATCTGCATTACGTTACTGTTTCGCTTCCGTGATCGGGACGTCGAGTAAAAGAAATAAAGTCAGTGATAGACTCTACCCGAAGACTCTCTGGTCCGGTTGGCTCCCTCATCCAACCTATTGAAGAACAACTCCATCCGAAGAGCAGAACGAAAGAAAAGTAAGCCTAAGTTTGCATAATAATTTCATTCTTAGAATGTGGCATCTCTAGTATGTAGAACTGCCAGACGCGGCTCACGGCTCGTCGAGTTGGAGGGGGTAGAGTGGAGGTAACGCGCGAAGTTTCCCTTTTTAGAACCTGTCACATCATGCCTCGACGTTACTTGTCAGAGCCCGAAGTAATGAGAGTCGTTACTCTTCTACAAGAAGGGCACTCTCAAAGACATGTTGCTAATCAGTTAGGGGTATCCTTATCGGTAATTAACCGCGCCTGGTCTCGTTACCAAGAAACAAATGAACTTGGCAGACGAGCAGGCCAAGGTCGCCGGCGGATTATCACTGCCTGAGTTGACAGACGAATCGTCAGAAACGCGTCCCAACGAATGATAACCGCGAGACAGCTGAGGGATGAATTACAAGTAACGACAGGACAAAGAATAGCAGTACAAACGATTAGAAACCGGCTACACAATGCCGGTATGCGTGCTCGAAGGCCTGCTCGAGTGCCGTTTCTAAATCGTAATCACCGATATGCGCGTTTGAATTACGCACGTACATACGTTACTTGGCGCTTCAGACAATGGACACGAGTATGGTTTTCTGACGAATCTCGATTTTGTTTGTACAATAATGATAGTAGGGAACGTGTCTGGCGTCGCAGAAGGGAACGGTTCAACTCAAACTGCGTACGATCAGTAAGAGCCTATGCAGGTGGTTCAGTGATGGTTTGGGCTGCAATTTCGTATAACCAACGATCCGACTTGGTCATTGTACCACCTCCAGGAATGACTGCCCAACGTTATGTGGATGAGGTATTGAGACCGCACGTGCTGCCCTTAAGACACCGTTTCGGTAGGCAATTTGTCTTCATGCAAGATAACGCTCGTCCTCATACTGCTAACACAAGCCGACAGTTTTTCCTGGAGAATGACATAACCTTACTGAACCACCCTCCTAACAGCCCTGATCTTAACCCAATAGAGCACATTTGGGACATTGTTGGTCGTACATTGAGACAGCGCCCAGTACCGCCAGCAAATCTTGAAGAGCTTGGCGCTGCATTGCGTGAGATATGGATAGAAATTCCGCAGCGGGAAATCCAACGCTGCATCAATATGCGTCAACGCTTAAACGCTGTTATTCGAAGTCGTGGCGGGAACACGCAATATTAATGATAAAAATGTTTTAAAAGATAAAAAAGATAAAAATTAAAAGAAATAAAAAAAATTAAAATTTAAAAAAGATAATATTGTAAGCTGAGATATCGATATTTTAAATAAAAATCTTATTTCTTATGTTTTTTGCACTTTGTGGAAATACTGCGATTGCGGTAAACGTGATGTCCGAAGCATAGACAATGTTTAGCATGCAATATCTCGATTAAAAATTGATCAAATTGAAAAGTCCAAGTAGGTTTTTATTTAGTAAGGTTTCGACTTTAAAATCTTAAGTCGGGCCACCTGGGCGACGTGATCCATGTGTTCCACGTTCCTTTGTCTAAACATGTCGTTTCTTGGTATTTTTATGGCTTCGCAAAACGGGAATAAATTCTCGTAAAAGTAACTATTCATTAAATCTGATAATTTCATGTTAAAGTTGGATCTTTACCCTTTAATTTGCTTTTTTTTTACTTGCAGAAGGTTGATTGGTTCGTGAGATATAAGCTGTCAAAGTTGAAAATGGGTTTTTTTCTTTAACCTTCAATAACTCAGTTAAGAAAAATCGTATCCAGATGTTTAAAAAAGCAAATTAAAGGGGAAGAGTTGTACTTTCCAGTTCCGATGTGAGGAATTTCGAGAAAAATTTCTCCTCGTCAAGATTATTGCGGAAACACGGAAAAGAAATTTGAAAAGTTTGTAATTTTTTTTCCGAGTAACATAACATAAAAAAATGAATACGTTCGACATTTTAACCTACAGGACGTAAAAGTAGACATTCTGACCTTTAATTTGCTTTTTTTCATTTTCCTGCGATCATTTGGACGGAAGGTACGCTAATTCAAAGTGGGCTTCGTTTTCAAGAAAAATTTAGGTGTTCCCTTAATTTTTGTGCGAAGTGTATTTATATTATATTACTGTAATAATCCATGAGTGGGGAAATTATCACTAACGTATACGTTACATGTAACGTATACGTTATATTACCTGTTACAGTTCGTTATATAGTGGCAATATAATAGCTATATATCTGTGTTTGCTGGGAATAGTGTGAAATAAACAAAATGTGCACTTTAAATATTCTTGTTTGTGGTAAAGCAATGCCTCCGGACGAGATATCTCTCATTTATTTGCATAATACAGTCGAGAATGACGTGTAGATGAGACAAAACGTGCAATCGTTGCCTCCAATTAACTTCTTTTAATTGTCAGTAGTACGAGTGCTCCAATAATTTTGTAGATAGACACGAAACGTTGAAAATCTTATTTCCATGTCTCTGAATTTAAAATACGTATGTGTTACGTGTATTTACATGTTCTTTCTCTAATGTTACGTACGAAATCGCAATAACGATACAATACGACGTGCACATTAACAATAGTGTGAAATAAACGGAATTTGCACTTTAAATATTCTTTATTGTGGCAGAGCAATGCCTCCGGAAGTGATATCTCTCATTTATTTGCATAATATGGTCGAGAATTACATGTAGATGAGACGAAACGTGCAATCATTGCCTATAATTAGCTTCTTTTAATTGTCACTAGCACGAGTGCTCCAATACTTTCATAAACTGTTGAAATCCATGATTCTCGTTGCCATCTCTCTGTGAATCTTATTTATGAATATTACATGTATTTTTCAGTTCAATATATTCGCAGGTACAGAGATATTTTAAATAACGATACAATACCATGTTCAATTTAATCGTGATGTAACATTTTGTAAATATGCACGTTAAATATTTAGTTTTCCGGTAGGGCAATAAATCCGAGCGAGTTTTCTCTAATTTATCAACGCAATCCAGTCTACAATGACGCGTAGATGAAGTGAAATACGCTACAATTGTCGCTACGTATTTTCTTTAATTCGTCACTTATCACAGTGCTCCGATAATTGCTAAAACTGTTAAAATCCACGAATCTCGTTGCCATCACTCTATTCATCTTATTTATGAATATTACGTGTATTTTTCAGTTCAATATATTCACAAGTACATAAATATTTTAAATAACGATACAATACCATGTGCAATTTAATCGTGATGTAACATTTTGTAAATGTGCACGTTAAACATTCATTTTTCCGCTCGAGCAATAAATCCGGGTGGGTTTTCTCAAATTTATCAACGCAATCCTGTCTAGACTAACGTGTCGATGAAGGGAAATACGCTGGAATCGTCGCTACTTGCTCACTTTAATTTGCCACTACTACGCCTGCTCCAATAATTTCGCAACGTGTTAAATCCATGAATCTCGTTCCCGTCTCTCTGTGCATCTTATTTATGTGTCTCACATGTATTTCTCAATTACGTATCCACAGGTACATAGATATTTTTAAATAACGATACATTACCGTACACGTAACTTCACCTTTTTATCGTTTTCTCTCGTAAAGGCAGACACGATGTTTGGTCGCAGAGCGCGAATCGTGTCGTCCAGCGATGACCGACGCGCACGTCAAGAACGACACAGAGAGCGTTATCTTCGTCGTAGAGACACGGAACGAGGAGGACACGGTAGAGAATCTATTGAGGCCGCACGTGGTAACAGAGCGCGATTTTCGTGAGGACGGGACGATACGAGTCCAGCGTAATGTCGATTCCATCCTTGTATGCTGCACGACGATGCAGCCGTTTGCGTGCCGTTACATGTGCAAACTGTTCGTACTTCCGGTGGTACACCTATGCAGAAATACAAAACTCACGGCGTACTACGAGAAGCGTACGTCCTTCGAGTTGGGCGACCGTGAGGACGATTGCGAGGAGAAGGAGGGTACGCAGGAGCGTCTCTGGCTGGAGTGCCAACTAGGGACGTTAGACAATCGTTCCCTGTATCTGCTCTTTCAAACGCAAGAAGACAGTCCGTTGTACGAGGAAATTGAAATGGACGCGGATCCACGGCGCAACCCCCGACTGCGCCACACCATCAACCGTTTCCTGCGACAAGTGCTGCTTCCAGCGGCGCGACAACTGGGCCCCGACACTAATACGGCACGTGCAGGATTGTCGTACGTCGTTCGCAAGGTGCAGAGGACATACAACGTCATGGAGGCAGACTACCATGAATTCTGCCTAAATGTGACTGAACGTTTGCGCGAGGTCAATCTACGTCGCGATTGCGCCATCACGTTCTCACGTTTTTATACGTGTGAGCACGGAATGCGCCTGTCGCCGGAACTCGCAAGCGACTACCTCGCCACCGTCGCCGCCGGGCCATCGCTCTTGTTACCGATTCCGAGCATACCACCGGTCACCATGAATCCAACCGGTCCAGAGAGTACCGCGAAGGTTGTAAACCAGATCCGTAAGTGGGGTTGCCATTTTGACGGACGCGATCCCGTGGCCTTTCTGGAAAGACTGGACGAACTCAAAGAGGGCTACGGCTACACCGATCCGCAGATGCTGTGCGGGTTACCGGAATTATTCCGGGGGGAAGCATTGCTATGGTGCCGCAATAATCGGTCCGCGTGGCGCACATGGGAAGATTTCGTGCAGGACTTCCGCGAGTTCTACTCTACCTACCACGCCGGTATCGCACACAGCTCCTGCGCGAGATACAGACGCGGTACCAGAAGAAGGGCGAATCCTATCGTAAATTCGCGAACGATTTAACTACGCTAATGCGAAGGGCGGGAAACATTTCGGCCGAAGACCACCTCGACCATCTCTATGAAAATATGGATCCCCGCTACCGGTTGTACATCCCGCGGGATAGCGTACGTCGAGGGAATGAGCTGAGCCGCCGAGCGGGAGAGATTGACGACATTAACGCGCAATGTCGGAGTCGTCAGCCTGATAAGACGTCCAAGGATAAACCGAAGGCGAGCGTCGTGACGGTCTATAATAAATATGATTGCTGCTGGCGGTGTAAACAGCGGGGTCACACGCGGGAGGAGTGTAAACGTCCCCCGCGCCGATTTTGTTCCCAATGCGGGAAGGATGGCGTGCTAACGCGGGAATGCCACCCGCCGCCGGGAAACGAGCCGCGGGTCGAGGAAACCGTGGCCGATACTCCGACCCTAGCGTAGAGTATTTTCCTCGTTCGCACGCCCGCGTGCAAGTACAGACGAAAACTTTTTCGGCCCTGCTAGACACGGGCTTCGAGGCGTCGTTCGTAAATGCGGACACCGCCCGCACGGTGCAGCGCCTCGGATGCTCCACCCGACCAATACAGGGACGGGTGTTTTTGGCCGACGGGGCCGTCGCGGAGATACGCGAAGCCGTCATCGTGCCGGTTCGGCTCTGGGGGGAGTGCTATACGCATGAGTTTCAAATCATGCCCACGATGGACGTGCCGATGTTGATCGAGATAGACCTGTGGGCTGTCACGGTTCGCGTCCTGTTGATTATTTTTTATATTTATTTTAAATTTTAACATTAAAAAAAACCTTTAAGGAATAATAAAAGATATATATCCATTTTAAAGAATGAATATTGTATGTTTAATAGTGAAAATATGAGAAAATATAAAGTATTAGTAACAGGAACATATGACAAATAAAGAAGTAAAATCTGAGATGGTAATAATACCGACCAACCAATGGTAATTACCGACATTTTAATAATTAAGTTACAAATGGTATTCGCTAATTGTAAATGCCTCGTGCATTCGCGAGAAGATAATTGTATGTTTTAATTGTTATAATCAATTAACAATTATATTACCGACTGACGAACACTTTACCGACCACCGATACATTACCAGAACACGAAGAATCAGAAATCTAACGTACAGACCGACGATACATCAGAAATCTACTTTACCGACCAATGATACATTACCAACATACGAAAATATTGATGTTGGAAATCTACCATACCGACCGATGGTACACTACATTACCGACTAATGGTGTTACCAATTGATGATGTTATTACCAACACAAATTATTAATATTATTAATACGTTATTGTAAATGTCTTGTGCATCTGCGAGAAGAAATAATGTATGAAGTATATTTATCATATTAATTTTTAGTAAATCAGAGAATTATACAATATTAGAATTAGAGAACATAACAAGTGAAGAGATAACACTTTAATGTACGCATGACTCATATCTTTTATTTTATGATGAGTCATAGGTTTTACTTTGAAAAGCTTTTCTTGGATAAGCAATTAACCTAGAAACATTTTATATTCTTCGAATAATATAGATCATGTTACATGCGTTCCTAGAATAAAAAGCTCATATTACAAACAAAAAACGACCACCCGTGTTACCTATTGTTTGAAATCAGTATAAAAGCCTGCGCTTTTTCCAAGAGAGTAGTCTTGTTAGTAATCCTGAATCAACTAGTTGCACAAAAGTTACAGTTAGTGGTTATAGTAGTAGCACGGTACTCCGCGAGATACAGTAGGCTCGTATAATACAGCGTTGATCCGCTAGTAGAGCAGTTCTGAATCAGATGAGAAGCAGTACCTTTTGTAATTGTAGAAGGTATCTTTGTATTTTATTCAAGTGTTATAATAAAATCAATCTAAAAATCCACATTGAGGAGAAGTTATTCAACATATTACGTAATCCTATTTGTAACGGACACCACCAGAAGTAAGATTCATTGTCTTGGGGTTTCACCCCCTTAACCGCAAGGATAGAAACCCACGAAGAAACGACCAAGAGCGATTTAAAGGGACGAAATCAACGTCCATACCATCACGACGACTCTGGCACGTTACACGTTAAGAGATTTTGGTGGCATCAACCAAGAACCATCGTCCATACCTTCACGGCAATCCCGGCACGTTACACGTTACTTAAATACATTCGGTGGCAGCAAGCTACCTGGTGGCAGCGATACCAACAACGTAACGACGTATGGTTACATGAATACACGACGTCACAGGGCACGAACCGAGCAACCGATTCCGCCGCCGCCGGTACCCCCGATTGCTCGGACGCGAACGGCTACCGCGAGCCAGCAGGGGGACGAGCGGAGCCAGCTAGAGGCGTTCCTGCGGGAAGAGCTAGCAAAGTTTGACGGGGTCCGCGGGCCGACCGACCGAATCGAGCATGTAATCCGTTTGAAATCGTCCGCGCCGATAAAACAACGATATCGCCCACGAAACCCGGCGATGAAAACCATCATCGACGAAGAAGTCGACAAAATGGAACGAGAGGGGGTAATAGAACCGTCCCGGAGCGCATGGAGCTCTCCCGTTGTAATCGTCCGGAAAAAGGACGGGAAGCCGAGATTCTGCGTTGACTTTCGGCGGGTAAACGAGGTGTCCGAGCCGGACGCGTATCCCCTGCCGCACATCACTGCGACCCTGGATAAACTATGAAGGGCGAAGTATTTCACCACGCTCGATCTAAAGAGCGGGTATTGGCAAGTGCCATTATCGCCAGAAAGCAAGCCGATCACCGCGTTCACTGTGCCCGGGCGAGGACTGATGCAGTTCCGGGTGATGCCGTTTGGGCTGCATTCGGCACCGGCTACGTTTCAACGGTTGCTAGACTCGATCCTCGGTCCCGAGCTGGAACCGTACGTGTTTGTCTATCTGGACGATATAGTGATCTGCACCAAAATGTTTAGGGACCACCTCAGGATACTCCGGGAAGTGTTCCGCCGCTTACGGGAGGCGCAACTCAAATTGAACGCGGAAAAGTGTCGATTCTGTGTGCCGCAGATTAAGTATCTCGGGCACATCGTCGACCGGGAGAGCATCCGAACGAATCCGGAAAAGGTGCGCGCGATTACCGACTGGCCGATATCGCGCACTGTCCGCCAGGTGCGGCAGTTTCTGGGGATCGCGTCATGGTACCGCCGCACAGTGGGCTGAACGGCGAAAAAAGCGGACATATTCATAGAAAATGATGAATTTCAGAAATTCAAATTTGCATCAATAATAATAGTTATTAAGTCAAGTAAAGCTTAAAAGTAGTATTAATAATGTTTTTAGTTGGACACCGTTTATTTTGACACGGAAAGATATAAAAAAAAGCGTTTTCCACCCACACACCCTGCGAGGGGGGGGGGGGCGGGGGGGGGGCCGCGGGCCCCCCCGCACCCCCCTTCGGTGTGTGTGTGTGTGTGTGTGTGTGTGTGTGTGTGCGCGCAAACAATCTATGTCCATCTTTCCGTGTCCAACTGCACAGTGTGCATTTTTCTGTGTCCAAATGATGCATGTGCACATTAACGGTGTCCAATTGAACAGTGTGCATTTTTCTGTGTCCAAATGATACATGTGCACAATAACGGTGTCCAATTGAACGGTGTGCAAGTTAACGGTGTCCACCTGCACGGTGTGCAATTAAATGGTGTCCAATTGCACGGTGTCCATTTGAGCGGTGTCCAAATGCACGGTATCCATTTGAGCGGTGTGCCATTTTCGGTGTCCAATTGAACTGTGTCCAAGTGATATACACTCCTTACTAATAGGTTCATATGGAATATGGAAATAGCTACGTTTTCAAGACTGACGAAATTCTTGGCGCGTAGTTAAAAATAGATTCCTAATAATCATTGCATCTAATGCACAAAAATATTGTCCGACCATCTGACACAAAAATATTGTCCTACCATCTACACTTTGCCAGTATAGCGCAATTTAAAATTATTATCAATTAATATTACTGTTTGAACGGAAAATATCAAAAATTCGAACAAAGTCTAAATTAGAAATCGAATATATGACTGCCGCCAACTTGTGCCAGGAAGTTCTGCACGGATACTTGTTCAATGAGTATCTCACTACAAGTACCTAAAGTATTTCATCCAACTTAAGCCAATTTTTCTTAAAATTAATATTTTTTGGTTTTCTTGTAAGAACGCGTTCCTACTGTAATGGACCTGTCTTGGATTTAAGTATTTAATGAATATTATAAAATAAGCTATCCTGTGTTTATGGCATTTATTTGAAATCAACCTAAAATAAAACATGATTTAACGTACATAAAAGGTGTTCACTTTTAACCACCAAACCTTTGTTCCATTTTGAAAAAAAACATTATTAACACTAATTTTAAGCTTTACTTGACCTAATAACTATTATTATTGATGCAAATTTGAATTTCTGAAATTCATCATTTTCTATAAATATGTCCGCTTTTTTCGCCGTTCAGCCCGCTGTGCGTCGTCGACACCGATAATTTCCACGTTGACGTTATACAGTTGCATCGGGCAAATGTTTTACGTTCGGTAGACGATCAACCGATCGTAATAAGGGTGGCGGGTGATGCACGACAGGAAGGATCCCTCCGACAACTTTTGCGAGAGGGAATTACCATAAGCGGGCGCGCCCAGACGTACCGATTCGGTTTTACGAGCGAGTACTTCAGCAGCTACTTCAGCGCACACGCCAGCCCAGCGCCCGAGAACCACGCGGTAACATTCGTGCAGACGTATTGCGCTGCCGCGAAGCTCGCGCGACCAACCAACTGCGGCTTGACAGGTCCGTACGCCGTTTGCCGGGGGTACGGCAATGCCGACCGACAACTGAACGCGACAAAGCGGGAATGCTTGCAATGTGTGCACGATATCCTTTCGTACGTGCGGCACCACGTCTACCACGGGCATTCGTTGCGCATCGAGGAGGTGGTGACCATCGATAGCGGCAGGATCGTTGGCAGCATTTCCGAGTACATCGATAGACTAAACGTCTTCAGTGACAACGACGACACACTGTGCATCATAACGCGCATGATGTTGGAGCGACAGCTACTGTTTCGCTTCAACGGGTGGCAGCGGTACCTGCGGCGTGCTATTGGGGAGGACGTAAGATTCCTGTCGGCTCTGTACGTCAACGCTGAAAATATGTATCCGCACACGTGGACGTCGCCGCACGTAGTGAGGCAAGTGATACGCGCGGAATTCCGCGTAATGTATTTCGTCCACGGGCTGAGCTTCACGTATAACTTTGCCACTATGCGAAATGTGTTCCTAAACGGTACAGAACGCACGTCTATACAAGGGGGCCTGGTACGTCTTCGTCCGTACATAGATCCCGATGACGACTTTACGTATCCGATATTTACCACACGCATTACGCAACGGCACGTCACGATAGTGCGCTTAATTTGAAACGTGTAGCTCGGCCTGCCCGATCCGGGCGAGGAGCAGAGCGACGACAGGCTGCGCTTAGCAATGCGCTACATGATAACCGTGTGCGACGCATACACGGTTATCATGTAGCGCATTGCTAAGCGCAGCCTGTCGTCGCTCTGCTACGTCAACGCTGAAAATATGTATCCGCACACGTGGACGTCGCCGCACGTAGTGAGGCAAGTGATACGCGCGGAATTCCGCGTAATGTATTTCGTCCACGGGCTGAGCTTCACGTTAAACTTTGCCACTATGCGAAATGTGTTCCTAAACGGTACAGAACGCACGTCTATACAAGGGGGCCTGGTACGTCTTCGTCCGTACATAGATCCCGATGACGACTTTACGTATCCGATATTTACCACACGCATTACGCAACGGCACGTCACGATAGTGCGCTTAATTTGAAACGTGTAGCTCGGCCTGCCCGATCCGGGCGAGGAGCAGAGCGACGACAGGCTGCGCTTAGCAATGCGCTACATGATAACCGTGTATGCGTCGCACACGGTTATCATGTAGCGCATTGCTAAGCGCAGCCTGTCGTCGCTCTGCTCCTCGCCCGGATCGGGCAGGCCGCGTGGGTCCTAGCGGTATTTTAAAGAACGCGTTTCCTACTGTAATGGACCTGTCTTGGATTTAAGTAATTAAGAATATTATAAAATAACTATCCTGTGTTTATGGCATTATTTTGAAATCAACCTAAATAAAACATGATTTTAACGTACATAAAAGGTGTTCACTTTTAACCACCAAACCTTTGTTCCATTTTGAAAAAAAAACATTATTAACACTAATTTTAAGCTTTACTACCTAATAACTATTATTATGGCAAATTTGAATTTCTGAAATCATCATTTTCTATAAATATGTCCGCTTTTTTCGCCGTTCAGCCGCTGTGCGTCGTCGACACCGATAATTTCCACGTTGACGTTATACTTTGCATCGGGCAAATGTTTTACGTTCGTAGACGATCAACCGATCGTAATAAGGGTGGCGGGTGAGCACGACAGGAAAGGATCCCTCCGACAACTTTTGCGAGAGGGAATTACCATAAGCGGGCGCGCCCAGACGTACCGATTCGGTTTTACGAGCGAGTACTTCAGCAGCTACTCAGCGCACACGCCAGCGCCAGCGCCCGCAGAACACGCCGGTAACATTCGTGCAGACGTATTGCGCTGCCGCGAAGCTCGCGCGACCAACAACTGCGGCTTGACAGGTCCGTACGCCGTTTGCCGGGGTACGGCCAACCCCCAAACAAACAAAACAAAGCAACTAAAACACCGCCCCCCACCACACCCCCCCCCCCCCCACAAACCACCACACCCCCAAACGCCGCAACACCCCCCCACCCCCCCCAACAACCCAACAACAACAAACCGCACCCCCCCACCACCACCCAGACACACAAACACACACAACCCCAAAACCTCAACACCAACCCCAACAAAACAAACACCCAACCACCCAACCACGCCGCAATGCCGACCGACAACTGAACGCGACAAAGCGGGAATGCTTGCAATGTGTGCACGATATCCTTTCGTACGTGCGGCACCACGTCTACCACGGGCATTCGTTGCGCATCGAGGAGGTGGTGACCATCGATAGCGGCAGGATCGTTGGCAGCATTTCCGAGTACATCGATAGACTAAACGTCTTCAGTGACAACGACGACACACTGTGCATCATAACGCGCATGATGTTGGAGCGACAGCTACTGTTTCGCTTCAACGGGTGGCAGCGGTACCTGCGGCGTGCTATTGGGGAGGACGTAAGATTCCTGTCGGCTCTGTACGTCAACGCTGAAAATATGTATCCGCACACGTGGACGTCGCCGCACGTAGTGAGGCAAGTGATACGCGCGGAATTCCGCGTAATGTATTTCGTCCACGGGCTGAGCTTCACGTATAACTTTGCCACTATGCGAAATGTGTTCCTAAACGGTACAGAACGCACGTCTATACAAGGGGGCCTGGTACGTCTTCGTCCGTACATAGATCCCGATGACGACTTTACGTATCCGATATTTACCACACGCATTACGCAACGGCACGTCACGATAGTGCGCTTAATTTGAAACGTGTAGCTCGGCCTGCCCGATCCGGGCGAGGAGCAGAGCGACGACAGGCTGCGCTTAGCAATGCGCTACATGATAACCGTGTGCGACGCATACACGGTTATCATGTAGCGCATTGCTAAGCGCAGCCTGTCGTCGCTCTGTCCTCGGTCGGCAGCGAACATTTAAATACGCACTACGTGACGTGCCGTGCGTAAGGCGTGTGGTAAATTCGGTCGTAAAGTCGTCATCGGGATCATGTCACGATAACTTGGCCCTTGTATAGCGTGGTTCTGACCGTTTAGAACACATCGCATAGTGGCAAATTTACGTGAAGCTCACCCGTGGACGAAATACATTACGCAACGGCGTATCATTGCCTAAGTGGCGACGTCCGGTGCGGATCCGGGACGTAGCAGAGCGACGACAGGCTGCGCTTAGCAATGCGCTACATGATACCGTGTATGCGTCGCACACGGTTATCATGTAGCGCATTGCTAAGCGCAGCCTGTCGTCGCTCTGCTCCTCGCCCGGATCGGGCAGGCCGAGCTACACGTTTCAAATTAAGCGCACTATCGTGACGTGCCGTTGCGTAATGCGTGTGGTAAATATCGGATACGTAAAGTCGTCATCGGGATCTATGTACGGACGAAGACGTACCAGGCCCCCTTGTATAGACGTGCGTTCTGTACCGTTTAGGAACACATTCGCATAGTGGCAAAGTTATACGTGAAGCTCAGCCCGTGGACGAAATACATTACGCGGAATTCCGCGCGTATCACTTGCCTCACTACGTGCGGCGACGTCCACGTGTGCGGATACATATTTTCAGCGTTGACGTACAGAGCCGACAGGAATCTTACGTCCTCCCCAATAGCACGCCGCAGGTACCGCTGCCACCCGTTGAAGCGAAACAGTAGCTGTCGCTCCAACATCATGCGCGTTATGATGCACAGTGTGTCGTCGTTGTCACTGAAGACGTTTAGTCTATCGATGTACTCGGAAATGCTGCCAACGATCCTGCCGCTATCGATGGTCACCACCTCCTCGATGCGCAACGAATGCCCGTGGTAGACGTGGTGCCGCACGTACGAAAGGATATCGTGCACACATTGCAAGCATTCCCGCTTTGTCGCGTTCAGTTGTCGGTCGGCATTGCCGTACCCCCCGGCAAACGGCGTACGGACCTGTCAAGCCGCAGTTGGTTGGTCGCGCGAGCTTCGCGGCAGCGCAATACGTCTGCACGAATGTTACCGCGTGGTTCTCGGGCGCTGGGCTGGCGTGTGCGCTGAAGTAGCTGCTGAAGTACTCGCTCGTAAAACCGAATCGGTACGTCTGGGCGCGCCCGCTTATGGTAATTCCCTCTCGCAAAAGTTGTCGGAGGGATCCTTCCTGTCGTGCATCACCCGCCACCCTTATTACGATCGGTTGATCGGTCTACCGAACGTAAAACATTTGCCCGATGCAACTGTATAACGTCAACGTGGAAATTATCGGTGTCGACGACGCACAGCGGGCTGAACGGCGAAAAAAGCGGACATATTTATAGAAAATGATGAATTTCAGAAATTCAAATTTGCATCAATAATAATAGTTATTAGGTCAAGTAAAGCTTAAAATTAGTGTTAATAATGTTTTTTTTCAAAATGGAACAAAGGTTTGGTGGTTAAAAGTGAACACCTTTTATGTACGTTAAATCATGTTTTATTTTAGGTTGATTTCAAATAAATGCCATAAACACAGGATAGCTTATTTTATAATATTCATTAAATACTTAAATCCAAGACAGGTCCATTACAGTAGGAACGCGTTCTTACAAGAAAACCAAAAAATATTAATTTTAAGAAAAATTGGCTTAAGTTGGATGAAATACTTTAGGTACTTGTAGTGAGATACTCATTGAACAAGTATCCGTGCAGAACTTCCTGGCACAAGTTGGCGGCAGTCATATATTCGATTTCTAATTTAGACTTTGTTCGAATTTTTGATATTTTCCGTTCAAACAGTAATATTAATTGATAATAATTTTAAATTGCGCTATACTGGCAAAGTGTAGATGGTAGGACAATATTTTGTGTCAGATGGTCGGACAATATTTTTGTGCATTAGATGCAATGATTATTAGGAATCTATTTTTAACTACGCGCCAAGAATTTCGTCAGTCTTGAAAACGTAGCTATTTCCATATTCCATATGAACCTATTAGTAAGGAGTGTATATCACTTGGACACAGTTCAATTGGACACCGAAAATGGCACACCGCTTCAAATGGATACCGTGCATTTGGACACCGCTCAAATGGACACCGTGCAATTGGACACCATTTAATGCACACCGTGCAGGTGGACACCGTTAACTTGCACACCGTTCAATTGGACACCGTTATTGTGCACATGTATCATTTGAACACAGAAAAATGCACACTGTTCAATTGGACACCGTTAATGTGCACATGCATCATTTGGACACAGAAAATGCACACTGTGCAGTTGGACACGGAAAGATGGACATAGTTTGTTTGCGCGCACACACACACACACACACACACACACACACCACACACACACACACACACACCAAGGGGGGTGCGGGGGGGCCCTCGGCCCCCCACCCGCACCCCCCCCCCTCGCAGGGTGTGTGGGTGGGGAAAACGCTTTTTTTTATATCTTTCCGTGTCAAAATAAACGGTGTCCAACTAAAAACATTATTAATACTACTTTTAAGCTTTACTTGACTTAATAACTATTATTATTGATGCAAA
Organism: Ooceraea biroi; assembly: GCF_003672135.1. Taxonomy (NCBI): domain Eukaryota; kingdom Metazoa; phylum Arthropoda; class Insecta; order Hymenoptera; family Formicidae; genus Ooceraea; species Ooceraea biroi. The sequence goes on along the minus strand of NC_039506.1, from coordinate 11,973,260 downwards.
TTTGAATTTCTGAAATCATCATTTTCTATGAATATGTCCGCTTTTTCGCCGTTCAGCCCACTGTGCGGCAGGTACCATGACGCGATCCCCAGAAACTGCCGCACCTGGCGGACAGTGCGCGATATCGGCCAGTCGGTAATCGCGCGCACCTTTTCCGGATTCGTTCGGATGCTCTCCCGGTCGACGATGTGCCCGAGATACTTAATCTGCGGCACACAGAATCGACACTTTTCCGCGTTCAATTTGAGTTGCGCCTCCCGTAAGCGGCGGAACACTTCCCGGAGTATCCTGAGGTGGTCCCTAAACATTTTGGTGCAGATCACTATATCGTCCAGATAGACAAACACGTACGGTTCCAGCTCGGGACCGAGGATCGAGTCTAGCAACCGTTGAAACGTAGCCGGTGCCGAATGCAGCCCAAACGGCATCACCCGGAACTGCATCAGTCCTCGCCCGGGCACAGTGAACGCGGTGATCGGCTTGCTTTCTGGCGATAATGGCACTTGCCAATACCCGCTCTTTAGATCGAGCGTGGTGAAATACTTCGCCCTTCATAGTTTATCCAGGGTCGCAGTGATGTGCGGCAGGGGATACGCGTCCGGCTCGGACACCTCGTTTACCCGCCGAAAGTCAACGCAGAATCTCGGCTTCCCGTCCTTTTTCCGGACGATTACAACGGGAGAGCTCCATGCGCTCCGGACGGTTCTATTACCCCCTCTCGTTCCATTTTGTCGACTTCTTCGTCGATGATGGTTTCATCGCCGGGTTTCGTGGGCGATATCGTTGTTTTATCGGCGCGGACGATTTCAAACGGATTACATGCTCGATTCGGTCGGTCGGCCCGGCGGACCCCGTCAAACTTTGCTAGCTCTTCCCGCAGGAACGCCTCTAGCTGGCTCCGCTCGTCCCCCTGCTGGCTCGCGGTAGCCGTTCGCGTCCGAGCAATCGGGGGTACCGGCGGCGGCGGGAATCGGTTGCTCGGTTCGTGCCCTGTGACGTCGTGTATTCATGTAACCATACGTCGTTACGTTGTGGTATCGCTGCCACCAGGTAGCTTGCTGCCACCGAATGTATTTAAGTAACGTGTAACGTCCGCGGATTGGCCGTGAAGGGATGGACGATTGGGATCTTGGTTTCGATGCCACCAAAATCGCTAACGTGGTAAACGTGCCAGAGGTTCGTCGTGATGGTATGGGACGTTAGATTCGTCCCTTTAAATTCGCTCTTGGTCGTTTCTTCGTGGGTTTTCTATCCTTGCGGTTTAAGGGGGTGACAACACCCAAGACAATGAATCTTACTTCTGGTGGTGTCCGGTTTACAAACTAGGATTACGAAATATGTTTGAATAACTTCTCCTCAAATGTGGATTTTAGATTGCAGTTTATTCATAACACTTAATAAATACAAAGATTACCTTCTACAATTACAAAACGGTTACTGCTTCATCAATCTGATTCAGAAACTGCTCTACTAGCGGATCAACGCTGTATTAACGAGCCTACTGTATCTCGCGATAGTACCGTGCTACTGACTATAACCACTAACTTGTAATTTTGTTCAACGTAGTTGATTCAGGATTACTAAACAAGACTACTCTCTTGGAAAAAGCGGCAGGCTTTATACTTATTTCAAACAATAGGTAACACGGGTGGTCGTGTTTTGTTGAATATGAGCTTTTTATTCTAGAACGCATGTAAACATGATCTATATTATTCGAAAGAATATAAAATGTTTCTAGGTTAATTGCTTATCCAAGAAAAAGCTTTCAACAGTAAAACCTATGACTCATCATAAAATAAAAGATATAAAGTCATGCGTACATTAAAGTGTTAAATCTCTTCAAACACTTTGTTATGTCCTCTAATTCTAATATTGTACTAAATTCATCTGATTTACTAAAAAATAATATAGATTAAATATACTTCATTACATAGATA